>NC_139022.1:151335981-152058301 GCF_964662115.1 Mustela nivalis | reverse complement strand
TATTGGCATGACACGATCTAGAATCATAGAATGTTAATAGTGGAAGCAACTTGAAAAAAATAATGTAGGCCAACCTCATCCTGCAGATGACATTCAAAACTGGGAAGGGAAAAACATGTGGTTTAGTGACTGAAAACACATGGGAGCAAGAGCGGGGGGACCCAAGATCTATACCTGGACCTAGCCCCAAGGAGCGACGGCAGAGGCCAACCTGACTTCATCATTCATCCTTGTTTTCAAGGACGATGGATGGAATCCTTGGATCGATGAGGTGCCTCAGGGCCTACCTGAGGAAGAAAAAGGGAAACACTGAAATAGACCATGACATCCACCTCCCACCCATCTAGTTAGAGCAGCCCCGCTTGGGTCTATTTCATATTGTCAGGACTGAAAAAGAAATTGATTGGCTCCCCCCTCCCGTTTTTAAAGTTTGATGTTTATTAATGTCCTTTCTCCAAGTCTCAGGATTATAGAAGGATCAATGTAATCTCTTAAATGTGTGGCCATGTTGTCCATTTCTTCATGCAGCAACTCTTCACTGAAGACCTTCTGTGCTGATTACTGAGTATGCGGTATACATAGACTCTGCTCTCAAAGAGTCCACAGTCTAGAAAGGGAAAGTTGCAGAACAGAATGGTAATCACTCTAGAGAGGTAAGCCCAGGGAGCCCTGGGAGCAGATCAGAGGTACAATCAATCCCTGTCAGGGATTGGAGGATGAGAAGGAACATGAGGAGGACGTGGAGGAGGAGGAGGTTTTTAGATTAACTTTCCAGAAGAAATAACAGGTGGTAGGCCTTCCTTTTAATGTCTTTTACTTTCTTTTCTATCTATCTCTCATACAAGCTACCAGGGACTTCTTTTGGGGAAAAAAAAAAAAAATGAGAAACTAAAGTTCTTTTTTTTTTTCTTTTTAAAAATATTTTATTTATTTTTTTAAAGTAGGCTTCTCACCCAACATGGGCTCAAACTCACAATCGCAAGGTCAAGAGTTGTATGTTCTACCAACTAAGCTATCTGGGCACCCCAAGAGACTGAAGTTCTCGGAATTGTTGTGAACTCTTGTCACTCACTGACTGTAATCCTGGGCATACTGCTTAATCCCTAGGAAACTCCATATCAACATCTGGATATACAGGACTAGTAATAATAGAATGTACCTTAAAGCACTGTCACAAAGATTTAATTAGATAACACACGTAAAAGTCCTTATATATAACTAAGAAGCACTATATAAACGTTCGCTATTATTGCTAGCCCTCAGCCGAAAGCTTTAATTCCAATTAACTTATATGATTTTTCTCAACTAAAATGAGATTCTGGTCCTTCAGAGGTTTGGCAACTGGGAGAAACTGGGAAAAAAGCCATTTCACAATATGTCACCATTAATAGCAACAGCAATTGTGAAATCATCACTAAAAAGTGGATCATCTTTAGTTTTAGTATGAAGAAAATGTATTCCATTTCTTTAAACCACCATTATATCCAATTCTTAGCTAACCTATGATCAAATGGTTGGTATGATTTCTCACGAGGAATGAATCTCTTAGAGGACTCCCTTTTTTCTTCTTCCCCCTTACGTTGGGATTCTCTAGCCTTCTGCCATTGCTCAAACCACTTCCAAAGGTCAAAACACGAGAGTATATAAAAAGAAACTAAAACTAAAGTGGGCAGGCCAGGAGTGTGGGGAGTACACACCTCGTCTAATGCAAGAGGTCTCACTCAATGCCAGTCTATCCCTTGAAGAGCCTCAATATTGTGAGATGGTCTATATTTTTAAAGTGGGTGTGAACTCTCCCAAATTGGTAAATGCTTATCTTCCCCTCTACTTCCTAACTCAAGTCTTCTTCACTTCAAGGATTTGCATCAAACCCAAATTTAAAATCACTCCTGCACTTAAATCTTGTGCCTCTGTCTTCCCTGGGAGTAGAGTTCAAGTTCTTTAATTTGGTGTTTCGGATCCTCTGTCAATGTGAAGCCAGGCACAGCTCCATCAGAGTCCTGGTAAACAGGCCCTAACACACAGTTCCCATAACTCCCTTGGGGTTCTCCCCTTGCCCACTGCATAATAGTTACAGTTGTGTGTTCGTGAGCTTCTTGAGGAAAGGGACTGCATTTGCAGCACAACAATTTCTCAAGGTTTGTTGAATGAATGAGTGAATGAATGATTATGGAAAAGGTTAATTATAATCCATTCCTAGAGCTGGATTTTTCAGGCTTCATCTAGGTTTAAATTAAGTCCAATCGAGTTAAAAATTCCCACTAACCAGAATTCACCACAGATTTTTTTGTTGTTGTTGTTTTGCTTTTTACCTTCAAGTCTTAGAAAGAAAAAAATCAAGATAAAATGAAAGACCACCTATCACAAGTTCTACTTCTACTCTAACTACAGCTCTAGCATTTCTGCCCAGGTTAAATCAGTTCCCGCTCATGTCTTCACATTCTATAATTCCCAATTATAGGAGATCCTAAAACATAAGCTATTTGAATCAAGAATGACAAACTCTCTCGTGAAACATGTAATTAAAAATAAAAGTAGAAAACATTTGGTAAAGGTTAGAAATATTTTCTAATCCATTTTCTTCTTCTCATTCCAGAATGCCCTTATCTTGAGTGCTGAAATTTGATTGTTCTGTACTATGTTAACAGCACTTACTCATTAATCATGAACCTTCATACTTCAGACTAATGAATGGAAACAGTCCATTTAAAATACGTTAGACTTGGTGGTTGTTACAGTGACATTTTTGTCCTCAAAAAAATAAAAAAGAATGTACGTATGGCATAGAATGTTCACAGAAGATTCTTGGAAGATTTTTCAAAAGAAGCAGTGTTTTGTCCCATGAGATTTTTTTTTTTCCACTCTGGAACACCAGAATTAATATGATTCCCTGGCTCGGTGACTCCTACCCAGAGTAGCTTTAAATGAAATCTGGCCTATAGAGACTTGTTCATAATTTCTTGATCTTTCAATTATTTCATATTTCTATGAAGGAAAAAATGTTTTGACACTTAAGGGTCTTATTTATGAAGTAAGGGAAAAGGTAAGTAGAAATGTGTGTTGAGTAAACCTAGGCTGCCCCAAGGGCATTACAGTTAACAGCTTTCCTAAAGAGAAAGTGGTGCTTAAAAGAAGTAATTCCCAATAGTTCCCCCCAGACTAAAACCTTGTAATTCAGATGAACTCTTTGCATCTCATTTAGTCATTAGATTTTTATTACAGCCAACAAAACTTTCAGTGGTGAATTACTTCCCTTCTCAAGGGGACACCAGACTCCAATAATGTCTGCGCAAACTAAAATAATGAAATGGTTTTTAACCAAGCCTTAGGGATTAGAAAAAAGGAAAAAAGAAAGGGGCAGTAGGGCCTTCTCATCTCTACGCAAACCAAAGTGTGTTTTTTCTAGTCCTTTTTCTTGTCTATGAAAAAAAACAAACAAACAGAATTTAAAAACAGAAATGCCACTTGGCTTGGAGCTCCATTTAAAATCATTTAAAGATTTCTCTCTTAAGCTCTCTTAAAATACGTGTCACTTCCACAAGAAATATGGACAAATTAGTCTTAAACCCATAGCTCAGATAGGACTTAGGGCAGTAAATAAGTGCTTTTGAATGTATTCATGGTGTTAAGAAACAACATCTGCTCCATGCACCTAGGCCAGAAGCACACCATAAAAACCAATAATTTTGTTTTAACACAGAGGGTTGAAAAGCATTTTGTTTCATACTGTTACACTATGCCATCCATTTATAAGAGCTATTTAATGTTTCCTACATATGAGGCATAGGACTGGTTCTCGCCCTCAAAGAACTTATAATTCAGTTGAGAAGCCAAAGCTTAAAATGGTTTTAAAAAGACAGGATTAGCAGAAGACAGGGTGTAATTAAGTGTTAAACAATGTGGCCCAGATGCTAAGTGACCTAGGAGATCACAGGAAGTGGGAGATCCCTGAGGGCTGGGACTGTCCAGACTATATATTTTCAATAAACCCTTAAAATTATGCCAAGTTTAAAAGTCGTTATGATTTGTTAAACAAATGATGCTCATTTGTAATTTTTAATCATTTACGCGATTGGCCAGTGCTTCCCAACCAGTTCGGAAGGGCATACACAAAACGGTTGAAGCTGACAGGAGACATTATCATTAGACTCTCCCTGGGTTTGCTAATGAGGGGAAAAAACACACCTTCCTGTCGGATGACAGACACATGCATGGAGAATACGAGATTTAATGATGAGGAATACAGAACTCTGGCTGTAATTTTTGGTATGGGTTTTTGTTTCAAACTTTGTGCTTCATGCTAAACAAGTTCTAAGTTTTGGAGCTGAGTCATGGTTTAAAAAACATTTTTTTTTTTTCATTTTTAAAAATCTATTTCCACTACCTATTTTCCTTTCTAAGAAGTGGGCTAAAAGTGCAATGAGAATTTTCAATTCCTAGAACCAATGGGGAGGGGTGCTTTGTGGGGAGGAGACACTGAGCATCCTTTAATACTGAAGCATCTATCTGTAAAGCAACTTATCTTTTGAAATCACAAAACTTCCAGTGTGCATTTAGGCTCCTGGTCTTAAAATGCTTTTTACTTTATAGCTCAGCAAAGATCCTGGTCTCTGTGCCTTTCTTGCCTTTCTAGACTTTGTAATTCAGGCAGCTGGAGCTAAATTAGATTTGTTATAAGAAGAGTTTAAACTGCTAACATAGGGACATGCCTCATCTTGTGTTTTGAGTAACTTTAGGCAAGTTTGCAGAGTTGTAGTAAGCATTTCTCTCTCTCCATGCTTGTCAAGCTCTGGGTCTTCCCAAGAAACGTCATTTATTTCTCCCAATTCTAAAAAGAAGGGCTCTTTATACTAGCTGTACAACCAGGCAAAAGAGCACACACTCCCATGCTTCCTTCAGAGGAGGAAACCTGCACTAATGTGGGATAATTACATGTGGTCTCAGCAAAGTCTCCTTTGGAACGTTCTAATCAAGACTTCCAGCTTTCTGAGCGTGTGTGAGCTTTATTTTGCCATGCTTCCCGGTTTTGCATTCCTAATGAAAGTGAACTGACAAAGCGTGAAGTGGTCTAAGAAGCAAAACAAAGCCAGCAAGCATGCCTCTGGTGAGCCAAAATTAATCAATATTCCAGAAGCCTCGGGTTTGCTCCCCTCCTTCGCGGCGGTGTTTTCACTTCTCCCCACTCCCCCTCTCCCGGGCGCAGACTCCTCCCCTTTTCTTAAGTTGCGCTGATAGTAACTCGCAGCCCCAGAGCGCGTGTCTGCCCTGCTCCCGGCGCCCGCTGCTGCGCCGGACCCGCTGCGGGATCCGCCGGGTCACTGCCGCCCGCGGTCCCTTCCGCGCTACAAAACCAGGAAAGGTAAGTCTGACGCCCCGCGTTCCTGCCGGGCTTCGCTCCTCGCTGCGCTTCCCCGCCGGTGCATTTCCTTTCGCAGGCGGAGTAGCGAGAGTCAGCAACTAGCCATTTTGGTAGATAAAGTCCACGTTGGTCCTTTAATGTAAGGAGCGCGTGATGTCTGTGCCGTGTCCCCTCCGAATTTGAGGTTGAGTCATTCGGGCCGGATTGGGGGTAGATTGTGGTTCCAAAGCTAGGAAAAAAAAAAAAAATCAAGGCTGAGCTGGTCTGCTTCAAAAATGACTGGAAAGGGAACCAGAGATGAGTGAAAAGAGGAAAAAAAAAAAAAATCTGGCCACCCCTCCTTCCCTTCTCCCTAAACTTCTAATCTGCTGTGAAATCTCAAGCAAGCTGCGGGTCGTATGATCAGTGACCCCAACCTGCAATTTTGTTAAAATGTCAGAACTGTTCAGGCGAGTCTTTTTTTCCACACTTGGATTTGCCAAAGGCTTCGGAGGAGTCTGCTAGAGCTTCCCAGTGACCTGCCCCACAGCCCCACACGCTGGCTGCTGGCGTTGACTTAGACACACGGCCACAGGCACCACTGATTTTTACTCGGATTGATCACGGGAAAGATTATGGATCACAAATCTTAGGAAACAGGAGGAACCCTTTGATTTCTTCAAAACAACTGATTTCCACCCAGGAGAGATGGACTTAGATATATTTGAATAACCTAGGAGCACTTTAAAGAAACTAGTAACCACATGCTGTAATGTTTGGCATGAAAATTGGATTCATCTCCTCTGTTGTAGAAATCCTAAATTTTGAAATACCCAGAAGTCGCTGATGGTTTCCTCAGGAGACTGCAGATATGATTGCCACAAAGACAGATACTACTTTCTGCTTGTAATAAAAAAGAAAATGAATGACGATTTCAGATCATGCATAGATGGGCTCCGTGATCTTTGCTTATTCCAGGGAAAAACAATTTAAAAATGACCCTGTAAAATTGTCAAATATATTTCTGAAGGCCTGTGCATATATTCTGTTTTTTCCTTAATGAGGAAAAGCGTTACTTTATTATATATAACAGAAAGCTCTGACGGTGAAATATCAATATTCTCATTCATTTTATTGACCTGGTTATGCCTTTACCATGTACAGGACACAAGCCATCAAGTAATTATTGAGTGCTTCCTGTTCATTCAATTCAATTAGACACTTATTGAGGGTGAACATTGTGCAAAAAGCACTTGACTAGTTTGGGGGGAGAAGAGGGATGGGGACCGCTCAGTCACACTCAGGGATCTGATGAACCCTTTTATAGCCTCCTTGGAATGGGAAGGGCTGATTTTTTTTTTTAATAGAACACACAATTCTCCTATCTTCTTTTTGTTTGTTTGTTTAATTGCTTGTATATTCTGAACTTACACATATTTCTCACACGTGGTCCAGTGAAATATGCATATCCCAGCCCTGCAACCTGGCATTGTGGCTCTCTCTAGCCTTTGATTCCTCTTAGATGATGCAGTGTACCATCAGCTTGCCCTGTGTGGGGCCACACTGATTTCTCACCCTGCAGGCTGTAACTCTTGTCTCTTCTCTTCTGGTTCTAGTTGTGTTCTTAACACCAAAGAGGTCTGACTTTCCGGGCGTGATTCCGAAACACTGAAGTGTAAAGAAGAGTCTCTCCTAGAGAAGTAAAATATGACTAAAAGCAATGGAGAAGAGCCCAGGCTGGGAGGCAGAATGGAGAGCTTCCAGCGAGGGGTTCGTAAGCGCACACTCTTGGCCAAAAGGAAAGTGCAGAACATCACAAAGGAGGATGTTAAAAGTTACCTATTTCGGAATGCTTTTGTGCTGCTCACTGTCACTGCAGTCATTGTGGGTAAGTTATTTGATAACAACCAAGAAAAAAAAAAAAGAAAAGGATCTCGGTTCTCTGGGGCATCTGGCTACCTGAGCATATTATCAGATGGACTGATTGTAGGTATTCAAAATAATAGTCCAGGCTTGCGTCTGAACTGGAAGACTTTTTTTTTTTTTCTCCCATTAAATGACAGTCTGTTGGCATGTTTGGAGCAATGTATGGTAAACACATGGGAATCTGAAAGAAGCATCATTAGGCATTATGCAAATCAATCGATTGTGTGGAGAAGGGAAACAAATGTTTTCCCATCTCATGTAAGGATGAAAGAGTGATAATTTAATCATTAGGCCTGAGCAGTTAAATAACAAAACAAGCAGGCATGCTAGATTTGGCCACAATGTAATCATTCTATGATGTCACTTTCACATTAGTTTAGTTTAGTTTAGTTTCACATTAGTTTCATTAGTTTAAAATTAGTTTCAAACTAATTTATACAATTAGTACACCCAAAATGAGGTACGGGTTCCTAACAGTAATTCTCTTCTAACTGGTGCTGACTTGAAGCTGAGTATTGTGCCTAGAGGTAGAGGCTGAGTCCCTTCCGTGTTTGCACTCCCCCATCCAGTGACTGGAAAGAGTAAATTGAGAAAAGTCTTGACCCAGATCGTTTTCATTCGTATCTTGCCATAAATAGCCATCCCTTTTCTGAAACTTTTCAGCCTCTCACAAATATAGCATTGTTGACAGCAGTCTGTACTAATAAAACATTGTTCTGTTTGACTTATTGATATCTGAAATTATCACTTATTGCTTATGGTGGCATCGATCCTAAGATAAAGCTGAAGAAACAACTTACTTGGACTCTTTGACTGAACCAATATAGAAATCCCTAGGCTGGTAAATACATAAACCAATGCCATTGTTGTAAAAACTATCTAACATAAATTTCTACTATGTGGCCCAAAAGGGGAAAGGGGGATTGTGTACAGTTTTAATCTCTACCTTGGAGTTTGCCAAGATCTCCATCAAATATAAAGAGGTAATGACAATAAAAACTAAGAAAGTTTCGTAGCATGTAAAAATAAGTAGAACTTTATCCCCAAAATTAGGAAGACAACAGAAGAATAGTTTGTCACAAGACTTTAGATATATTCCATTTCAGCTTCTTTGGCTCCTTTTAGTAATTGTTGGGGATTAATGACCGTTCAACTAATTTTGGAGATGTTCAAAGAGAAAAGGTCCTGATTGACTCAGGGAAGCAATGGCTTGCTTTAGTAGGTTCCCAGGTTTGTTGTGGGTTTTGTTTTGTATTGTTTTATTTTAAGATTTTATATATTTATTTGAGAGAGAGAGAGCACAAGCGGGGAGAGGAGCAGAGGGAGAAGCAGGCTCCCCACTGAGCAGAAAGCGCAGACTCAAGGCCCTATCCCAGGACCCTGGGATCATGACCTAAGCCAAAGGCAGATGTTTAACCGACTGAGCCATCCAGGTGCCCCAGATTCCCAGATTTAAGCACATTCCTGGGGAAAGTATTTCAGCCCGGTGTCATTGTCTTGGAAGTTAAATGGTTAATGGTTGAATGATAAATGTTAAATGGTTGAATGATAGTCATCAAGCCAAACAGTAGCTGCCAAATAATAATAGCAAATGTTTATATATTATTCCAACCACTTTCTAGGTGTTTTGCCTGTTTTAGCTTACTTAATCCTCAAACAAGTCTGTGAGTGAGCAGGTGGGTATGATTAGTATGGTCTTTGTTTTATAGATGAGAATAATGAGCCTGGAGAGATCAAGCAACTTGCCCATAGTCATGCAGATAGTAAATGCTAGAGCTGAAAGTCAGGCTCAGGCTATCCAGGCCAGCCATCCTGTCTTCCTGTTCTGTGAACTAGTTGGTGTTTTGTGAGAGATGCCGGAAGAGAAACGTTGGGAAGTCTTCTTAGAGGCCAATTAGCAAACAATGCTAGATGCATTCCCATACCATTGTCATTTACTATATTATATGATTTATCCAGTTAAATCCGCAGAAAACTTATAATTCTCCTATACATGATTAAGCCGCATCCCTCCCGTTCATTGAACAAATACTCATTTATCCTGCAATCCTACACCCTTCATAACAGAGCTCAGCGAAACTGAAGTATGTTCGGAAAAGATGCAGAAACACTTGTTCAAAACGGCGTTCTAAACACAAGAGTTCGATTTCTAGAACAGGAATGTTTCAGTTAAAGAATAGAGGAAGGGAAAGTAATAAAACCCGCACATGGGAGGCAGATTGGTGGAGAAGCAATTTCCTAAGCGATTACAAAGACAAATCTCTAATAGTAGGAAGATAATGCCAGGATTTAATAGTCCATTTTCTCTATGAGTTCTGGGATCCTTTCCTAGCCCAGTGAGGACCTAACATTTGTGAGAACCGCAATGAGTTGGCTGGGCCAGGGTAGATAACTTGGCAGGATGTCCTCATGGTTGGCTTTACTAATGGAAACTGAAGAGGTAGAAGTAACAAGAAGGCATAAACAAAGAAGCACATAAAAAGAGCTCATTGACAGTCAGAGAGACCACTGAGTCTACACCAAAGACTTGGAAAGGCAAATAGACAACTTAGTAGCAAACAGACTAAGGAAAGAAGGAAGACTCCTTCGGTTATCTCTTGGTGTGTCTTCCATTGAGGGCCCAGTGGAAACAAAGGCACCATTTAGCTTATCCCTGGGTACCATGTCTACATCAGCCCTAAAAGAATAAAAAGAACATGTCTGGACTTCAACTCTGTAATCTGTTTGCTGCAGCAATAGGAAAAAAACTGGGTAGATGCTAGCAAGGAAGAAGAAAAGTTATTTTCCCCAAAGAGGAGATGAGAAGAACCAAATTCTTAGGTTTGAATCATTTTTAATTAAAAAAAAAAAAAAAGACCTACTGTCTAATGTCATTTCTAAGTGATGTCAAAGTCTGAATGTGCCATGCTCTTACAGAGCAACGTAACAGGGCACAAATTAGCAACCTAAGAGAAGGCATTGCCAAGTGCTAAGTCCCTTTAAGAGGGTTCATTATTAAAGCATTAGATAAAGTGTCTCCTAGGGCTGTTGCAGACATCTGTCTGACAAAAACCACACTGACGAGAGTGGTTACTATCTTTCTCTCTCCAGGAAGCACTTTCTCATTTCATACTGTGGTAAGTGGGATGAGAGTGGCTTCAGACACCTCACTAAAAAAAAGGGAAAGTCCTTTGTTGTGCTCAAGTCACACAGAATGCCCATCTTTCCATGTCCAGGGAATGAATAGCACAGTAAAAAATGAAATCTCAGGCTAAAAATTTTTGCAGAAATGGGTCATAAGACCAGCTGCAAGGGGAAGGAAATTAAACAGCATCGCATAGACTTGGAGGGTGGTTTTACTTGAGGGAATTCCCGAACACAGAAACTAGCACCTTTCTCTGTGGTTTGTCTCTCTCTCTCTCTCTCTCTCTCTCTCACACACACACACACAGACACACACACACACACACACACACACACACCTTTTTCGTTTGGGTTGTCCTTTATATGGGTTGGAGAAAAATTGGTGATTTTTCAGAAAAGAAAACATACTGACTCAATGTGTATAAAGCATTTCCCACCATTCCCTAATACTCTTCAGCAATGAATGTCAGTTGCACTAGAATTCAGTGACGTCAGTGATATCGCTGAAGAATATACAAGAAACCGGCCATGTGGCTGCCTCTGGGATGTGGGAGCTGGGTGTTTGGTAATGGAATAGAAGGAATATTACTTTCCTCTAAATAAGTGCTTGTATGATTTGAATGCTTTTGCCACATTTGTGTATTGTATACTCTTATCTTTTGTCTGCTAAATAAATGTGTGGTTTTGTTTAAAGATTCAGGGCTATTCAGCAATTTAACAAATACTGAATATTGGGTATCTGGCCTATGCTATGCCTTGGAGAGTCTCTGCCCTTAGGTCTTTTAGTAGGAGAGATGGATAAAATGAGATGACAAAGGAATGGACAAGGTTCAGAGGTAGTAACAGGGAGTTTCAAAATTTAAATTTAAAAATTTAAATTTGGGGGGCACCTGGGTGGCTCAGTGGGTTAAGCCTCTGCCTTCGGCTCAGGTCATGATCCCAGGGTCCTGGGATCGAGCTCCACATCGGGCTCTCTGCGCTGCAGGGAGCCTGCTTCCTCCTCTCTCTCTGCCTGCCTCTCTGCCTACTTGTGATCTCTGTCAGATAAATAAAGAAAAAATCTTTAAAAAAAAATTTAAATTTTTAAATCTCTAAACATTTTTTAAGTGAGATCATATTATCCATATTGTTCCATGTAATATATGGTTTTTGTGTTGATGCTTTAGAGGTTCTGCTTTCTTATTAACACCCATGTCGGGGGGTGGGCACCTGGGTGGCTCAACCAGTTAAGCATCTGCCTTTGGCTCGGGTCCTGGTCCCAAGGTCCTGAGATGGTTGCTCAGCAGGGTGCCTGCTTCTCTCTCTCCTCTCCACCTGCCCCCCAACTCATGCTCTCTCTCTCACTCTCTATTTCAAATAAATGAATAAAATCTTAAAAAAAAAAAAAAAAAAAGAAAGAAAGAAAGAAACACATGGGTCCTAGATGTATCCTGTGGTGGGAAAGAGTGTGGGTGTGGCTTTTGATGAAAGATATGCCAGCTGTACTATTTAATAGCCGTATGATCCTAGAGCAGGTGTTGAGCTGCTCTGAGCCTCGGTCTCCTCATCTACCATTACACCTATTATAGGCATCGCAGACCCTTGCACCGTGTGCCAAGCACTGTTGTAAGTATTGTTCACACAGGAGCTCAGTTTAATTCTCAGAACAAGCCAGGGAGGGAGGTATTCTTATTCTGTCTCAGATAAGGAAGCGGCTCAGAAACTTCTCCTACTACTGATGCATATTGACTGGGACTCAAATCGACCAATTGTGGTCCTCCGTTTAGACTCTTATCCACTCTTCCCAGAGCTGGTCCCTGCCCTCGGGACATGTCCCTTCCTACGACATCAGTTAGCTAAGGGTGTGTTCTGACCCAAGGACAAGAGTGAGGGAAAGGAGGGGTGACATTGGGTGACATTGGGACCGCAGTGCCCGAGGCAGCCCTGCGTTCGGTGGCGGCCTGCTCCCGAGCATTAGCGAAAGAGCGGGACAGCAAGCCTCTGCTCCCGTTTCTGACTTGGTGACTGCGGGTGCCAGTGCTACCAGTGGGGGTAGAATACAGGAAGAAGACTGTGGCAAGAATGGGAAGGGTGACGTGTTGATTTTAAGATGCGAATGCCCCAGCAGAGGTAGAGTTCAACAGGCTCGCTCTGCAGGGAAATTTTGGAGGTAATTTTGATATGGAGACTGAACCAGGGTCTGTCTTCTAGTAGGTTCTGTCTTTGAGTTTTAAACGAATGATGATTGTGAAGCAGGTTGTGCTCCTGCTTAAGCTACTCTGTAAGTGAGACTCTTCTCAGAACCCTGTTAACTCCAGGGCCCTTCTCTGTGAATCTCCCAGAAATGCCATAATGGTACTGTGTGCCTTGCACACATACACATTATCTAGCCAAGTCAGTTAGTTCAGTCAGACAGCTTTAGTGATGTGGTTAGCCATCAGCGGCCGCCCTGAAATGATGCGAAATGGGACCAAAGGGGCCGATGGCCAGAGTTAAGAGTGCGGGCCCCATGTGGCCCCCATGTGGGCCTCATGAACTGAGAAGCCGTGGATCCACCATGCCCTGCTCTGGAGAAGGGACACCAAGGTAGAGTGTAGGGACTAGTGATTTTCTTCTGCGTTGTTTTCTCCACCAGGGAGGAGAAATACGGAAAAAAAAAATGGTCAGGGACAGCAATAATAAATACCTGACATGTGCTCACGGCCCACGTGGATCCTGGCCCTCAATTTCATTCTCAAATAGCGTTTCAGGGAGCTGCCTCCTGTCGTGGGGGTGTCGTCCAGGACGGTGTCAGGGAGTGGATCAGAGCTGTGGGATCTGGAGTCTGACAGTTTAGGTTTATGTCCTCAGTTGTGGAACTGAGCCTCCTTCCATGTAAAATAGAATAACTGTAACACCTCTCTGCCAAGATTTATATTCCAGTCCCACCACTTACAACCATGTAACCTTTAATAATTTCCTTGAGGGCTGGGCAGGTGGAATATCCATAGAAACTATAGACCCCTCATCTTTTGCTTGCATCTTCGCTGGGACACCAGGTGAACATACACACTGATTTGACGTTGCAGTCTGCTAGAGACCTGAGAGCCAACGGGGTGGGGAAGACAGGCCAGCAAGGGGAGAAGATGGCCCCCTGGTTGAGGTCTAGGAGAAGTGGCTTCTATTTCCTTGGCTAGAGAAGAGGGCCAAGAAGACTTGTTGGAAGAGATTTAGTGGTTGTAAAGGGCTTTGAAAGGCTGAGATGAAAGGCTGTAGTAAGTGATACTGTCATTATCTGTCCCTCACCCACCTGGCCTCCTGAGCCAAGCAGAAAGTAATCCCCCAGGGGCAGTGCTCATCACAATACTGGCTGCTCAATGGAGGGCGTGTGGGACAGTAGACCCTTCCCTCTGGCTAGGAGAGCTGCTGAGAAAATGTTTTCAATAATTTTTTTTTTTTTAAGTACACAATTTTTGTTCCTACCACTTGGGACCAATCTGATAGTTCCCCACCTCCCTGGTTTCTCCCTTTTCTCCAGTGTTTTGGGGTCTACTGCCCATTACCTGCCACCCCTGCCAGAGTTGGGACAGGCTAGTCGAGAGGTTCTGGAAATCTGGGAGGAGTGCTGCTCGTTCCTAAGAGAATTGGTACAGGGGTAGAGGACTTGATGTCACTCAAAGATTATCTCTGGATTTTACTTTGCTGTTTTCTTCCTGTTCGTTCAGATGAGGAGCAAACCAAACAGGGAACTTCAAGTTTGTTTCTCTTTTAAGTAGTTTATCCAATAAGTAGGTGTGTTTGGAACACTTACCTGCAGTAATAAAACCTTGCATCGTTGAGGGTGCTCCAGTTTACAAAGAGTTTGCCCTGTGCACTGTCTAGCAGAGCAAGTCCAGGGCCAGTCAGTCCTCCCTAGCAGTGGCCGCTGTTGTCCGGAATGCCCGCGAGAAAGCACCGAGAGTCTGAAGGTCCTGATTATCGACCCATCTCTGCCATCAACTCACTCACTTTATGATTCCGGACAAACCTGCGGGCCACAGACTTCCTCGTCAGCAACTCATGTTTCAACTAATGTCTGCTTCCAACTCCAAAATTCTATCATTTAAAGTCTGATTTGCCTTCCTCTAAAGCAGAACGTATGGAGTCCAACACACCCATGTTTTCTTTCCACTCCTTGACGCTGTACGATTGCAGGGAACTTTATCCTAAACCTTGATCTTCTGACTCGTCTAGTCAGTCTGTCCCATGCACAAGCAGCCACCTTCTCTCCCGTTAAATTCTTGAGGACCGTCGTGTTCCTGCACTCTGGGTGGGGTAACCAGCGTGGGAGCCCACAGATGAGGCATGCCCCTGCCAAAGGCACCTCTCCCCGGCAGTCTTCTGCCCATCCCTCATAAATCAGAGGAGAAAAGCTGCGAGCCTCTGTTTTTGCTATAGAGCCAACAAGGCAGGAAAGAGCCTATGCTTCCTGGAAAAGGCAACTGAAATTGAAGCCCCATCCTCTCCTAGCCGTGCATTCCAGGCGTTGGAACACTTGCTATTTATGGAACACTGGGTGCTACCATTCTTCAGCTGTTTGGTCTGGCAGGTGAGAGATGGCTCATTGCTGTGAGATGAGGAAACACAACACCGAGGGCACAGAAGTTTAGACATTGTGTTCGCCCAGTATAAAAATGAAGAATTTGGGTCCAGCTTCCGTGCTAACAAAGTTGCCCAGCGCTTACTCCCTAACCCAAGAATATACCCATCACTATGCCCAGTCGAGAGAGGTCCTCAAGTGGTTTTGAAGCCAAAAAGAGGAGAATAAAATCCCCAAAACCAGATAAAGGAGGATATTCCCTGGATGAATTAAGACAAGAGTGGGAAAGTACTCCTTTTTCTCTATCAAAGATTCTATCCTATCAAAGATTCAAAAGTAAATGGAGGAGCAGCAAGTTAACAGGCACCCTTAAGTTTTGAATTTCAAGACTGAGTCCCCCGTCTCCAGAAAGGGCACCTCCATTCTTCTGGTACCCCAAAGAGACTTCTCCAGTTCTCCAACAATGATTCCAGGCCACAGCCCGCTTCTGCTTCCCAGAGAGAAAACAATGGGCTATTAGTGAGAGACTTTCCATTCAGAATCTTGTAAGATGAAGCTCATTTGTCCCTAATGAGAGACGGACAATCGCTGCCCTTCTCATCCTTTGAGACAAATGCATCCCTGGAAATTTCATCTTTAAAGCAAGTAAGGCCAAACCCCAGCGATCCATGTGCTTGCCGCTGCCTTCAACTTGTTGTTGAATGTGATTGGTGAAAGACGGATGGAGAAGGAACTTGTGAGTCTTTTAACAGACTGCCTATAACCACAGCTGTCTTCTTTCTTTCTTTCTTTTTGTCCTCTTGGATTTGCTTTTTTTAAGGCAAATGAAATAGCCATATAAAAAAGCTGAGATTCCGGGGCCACTTGGGTGGCTCAGTCAGTTAAGGATCCGCCTTCAACTCAGGTCATGATCCTAGGGTCCTGGGATGGAGTCCCACATCCGGTTTCCTGCTCCACGGGGGTCTGCTTCTGCCTCTGCCTGCCACTCCCCCTGCTTATACAGCCTCTTTCTTTCACTTTCTCTCTTTCTGACAAATAAGTAAATAAAATCTTTAAAAAAAAAAAAAAAAAAGCTGAGATCCCATAGACTTCCCAGGGCTTTTGTCAGTTTTGCCATTGCAGTGCTTTGCACAGTAGGATGGATGATGAAAGAGCATGTTACCTTTGCCTAGTGGTTTACAAGGTGAATTTGCAGCTTTGGTGCGTTGTTACTGCAAGGGCTAATGCGTGGAAGCCGACGTAATCCTATGATGATTGAGTGCAAAGTTTTTTCAGATTCGCTTCCTTGTCTCCAGAAAAAAGAGAACTGTTTGGTCAGAAAGTGATCCACTCACTAGAAATCCGAGCACAGCTAGTGACTTTCCTCTCCATGGCCCTAATTAAGTAAACTCATTGTTAAAGCAAATCAAAGCGAGGTTGAGGAGAAACTGACCCAGACCCAAAGGGACTTTTTTTAGAAAGATCCAACCATCTAGCTGAAATAATGTAGATTGGAATTCAGTCAAATTTTTTTTGGTCAAGTTTCCTTTTCATTTATTTAACTAATCTCTACACCCAACGTGGGGCTCAAACTCATGACCCGGAGATCAAGAGTCACATGGTCCTCAGATGGAGCCAGGCAAACAGCCTGAATTCAGTCAGATTTTTTTTTTAAGCAAGCCAATTTTTTTGCTTATTTATTTTGTCATTTTATTTATGAAATATATTTACATTGCCCAAAATAAAAAGTTCAAAAGGATATAAAAACCTTGTTATCAGTTTCTCGTGTGCCTTTAGAATTATTTTATGAGTATAAAAATGAGTACGTATCTGTCCCTTTTTTCCTTTTGTATACAAATGCTGGCATAATGTATATAGCCTGCTTTACATCTTGCTTTTTTTTGGACGGAGAGTTCACAAGCAGGCAGAGAACCAGGCAGAGAGAGAGGGGGAAGCAGGCTCCCTGCCGAGCAGAGAGCCCAGATGCAGGGCTCAGTCTCAGGACCCTGAGATCATGACCTGAGCCGAAGGCAGAGGCTTAACCCGCTGAGCCACCCAGGCGCCCCTACACCTTCCTTTTTTAACTATACAATACACCTTGGACATGGTGCCTTATTTGCACATAAAGAGCCTCGTCTCTCTCTCTTGGGGGTGTGTTAGATAGGTGTACCATCATCTCTTTAAGCAATTCCCAATTGACGAGCACTTAGATTGTTTCCAACCTTAGATATATTTGTTAAATGGTACAATGAGTAATCCTGTACAAAAGTTATTTTCCCCAGGTAAAGTATATCTGTGGGATACATCCCCAGAATTGTAACCACATTTACAGTTTCTACTCACTCATAACACCATTTTATTTTTTACCAGAAAGGAATGCAACAGATGCTAATGATCTTAGTAGAATAATTTTTAAATGACAATGGATTGGACATTAAAAAGAACTGCAAGATTATCTGCAAATTTAAATGCCATTTCACATAGCCTGTGTTAGTGCCATTTTAGGGAGAAAGCCACAGGCTTTCAGAACTCCTGGGGCTCTTCTGACAGCGTTGTCTTCTCCGAGTTGCTTGCCATGTGGATGCGTCTGCATCAGTAACCCAGGGCTGGTTCCTCTGGGCACCACTGGTAGAACAAGGCTGGAGCAGGTATTTCCCACCTCCACCAACAGGAAATACCAAAGCACAAAAGAATGAGCCAAGCCCGGCCCAAATCGCTGAAGGATGTGGGAACAGGGGAGTGGGGGAGGGTTGAAAGGTTGCCTCCCACAGAGTAGCTTCTCTCCAGGAAATGCCTGGAAGTTTGGGGTGAAATCAAAGACCGGGAGCAGCAGACCCCTTGGGCAGGTAAATTCACCATTACGCCCTTGCGCTTCTTGTAAAAATAAAGTAAAGGAATTTTATGTCACCGGCTTCAAAGAGCTTGCATGAGACAGACTCATGACTGCTCCAGCTTGGACTACAAGCTAGCCAAGATCTAAAATAGAAACTTCTATATGATTCCTCGAATCATTATTGCCTAACTGCCATGCTAACTGTGACGGCCAAGTTGACAAAGCACTTTTTGACGTATTAAACAATGCCTTTCTATGCCTTATCAAGGACCTTAAAATTCATGAGAAGAAACAAGATTCATAATAAAACAGCTAAGATTTATTTTATATTGTATATAGATAGATAGATAGATAGATAGATAGATGTATATATATGGTTCTTTTAAACTCAAAACCTTTCACCAAGAATATTGAAGTTCAAGAGGATTTTAGATACTGCCTATTCTGATCTATGCTTCCCATTTTGTGGACCCAAAAAAAAACCACAAAAGAGCTCCAAGGAGATGACATGATTTGAAGAGGTGGGCTGTGGAAATGGACAGACCTCGGTTTGCAACCCCATTCTGCCAACATCAGGCACTGGCCCTGTCGTCTAGACCAAGCGGCTTCCTCTTTCAAGAGTTCAGCCTCCTCCTCTGTGAGAGGGTGGTATTAAATCCTGCAGGTTTGATATGACGATTCAGTCCTTAAAGGCAGGTACCTACCAGCATCAGTTGCTGGCGGCGTCAGACCCAGAGCCTCATCTCTGAAATCTCAGTCCATGATCTTTCTATAGCCTCACAGCTGCTCTCCTTCATATTTAAAACAAAAACAAAAACAAGACTTGTGGGAGAAGCAGGAATCAGGAGCTTTCAGTCCTCCTTTGTCAATCTAAAAACCTATGCAATAGAGAAATCGTGGTTCTCATAAAAACTGGATTGAGACCCAGTTTCACAAATCATGAGAAAGAAATCACGGATTGGAGAAAGGGGGGTTCCTGCAGGTGGGCTACTGGGCTCACAGAGCACGGTGGGGAACGGGATTTACTGTGAAGCAGGAGCTACAGGATTCCTCCAAACTCCTCCGTTCCGTAAAGGTAAATGCGCGCAGCTGCGAGGCAGGAGCGGGGTGGGGGGGCTGGTGTTGGATGGGGCCAGCACTGTAGGCTCCGGCATCTGAAAGAGAACGGAGCCACGCTGTCTGCTCATCAGCAGTATACTGAGCACCTACTATGTGTCAGACACTTTTTCAGGGGCTTAAAATATGTCGGTGAACAAAAACAAATACCTCAGGAAAGAAAAACCTGGATCTCTTGGAACTTACCTTTGAGGAGGCTGAGACAAGAGAAAGCAAGCACACAAAATTAGAAAATTATATTGTGTTTTGGAAGGTGATAAGACCTCCTCAAACAAAGTCACCAGAGCGAGAAGAAAGTTCAGGGTGAGTGGCAGTAAGAGGACACTGGAACGACGTCTGGAAGTAAACCTGGGAACTTCTTCAAAGAGTGTCCCCAGCAGCTAGCAGAGCCAGTACCAGGCTCATAAAGCAGGATCGTGTCTGATGGGGAGCAACCATGAGGAGGCAAAGGTTGAAACAGGGCGGGGAAGGAGAGAGTTCTGAATATGGTAAAGCTGGGGAAGCAGGCTGGGGGCAGCCATCACATGGCTTTGGGCTTTTACCCCATGTGATGTAGGGAGCCATGAGCGGACAGAGAGAAACAATGCTCTGACTTGGGTTTTGAAATACTTGGGTTTTGTATGGGGCTGGGGGTGGGGGTATTTGCTCTAGGACGGCAGTGGAAGCAGGGAGATGAGTTGGAAGGCTATGTAATAGGCCGGGACAAGAAGGAGTATGATGTTTGAATCTTGGAGCATTCTTCCTTTATAAATTGGGGCGGGGGGTGCAGAAATGAAGCCTAGGAAAGATCACATGAAGAGTTAAAGGCAGTGTTAGGACTACAATCCCAAGATCATTCATTCGCCAGACAACCACAGAGCATCTTCTCTATACATGTGTCTACACCACACCAGAAGCAGCTTGACAAAGAGACTGAAAGACCTCTACCTGTTGGACAGCCCCCAACCGCCCAGGGCAGCCCACCTGTTGCGCGTGGGTGGGACCTGTGACTTGCTTCTAACCAATAGAACCTGGCAAGGTGGAGGATTCAGTCCTGTGCTTTTGTTGTTGTTGTTATTGTTGCTACATAATGAAAAGATCCTACCCGGGAAATAGTAATATTTTGTCGCATGAAACCAGTGTGCACTATCAACAGAAATGTTGAAATCATGGTTTTCCTTGAGCCATCTTGCATACGAGTGGACAGCATGGTACCCTTTGTGGCTAAAGATCAGCAGGCCGAGCTTATTCTGGGTAGGAGCCTGAATGCCCGCTGACTGGTTTGCAGATCAATGTTAGAAGCGCGAGTTGGCTCACCCCAGGTGGACATTTCGTAGTTTTCATAGGGCGGCCCCAAAATGCGAAGTCTTCCTCTCAAGATCAGTGCCACTGTTACTTTTAGATTCCCTTTGGATCTGAGTTTTTTGGGGGCAACTAGTCTTCTTCTGGAGAATTTTGTATGGTGAGCAGTAATTCTAGAAGGAATTGTTTCGATTTCTTGCCAATCTGTTCGTGACAGTTTGGAAATACGGTAGGGGAACTTGAGTAAAATTTCACTATTTTGAACTCCAACATTTATCAAAAGTTAAAAGTTAAATTGGTCCAAATTTTATTTCAAATTATGTCTCATTTTTTTCTGCTCTTACATATTTTCTGGCTTCTTCATATTTTCATTCATTTTATCAGATTAAATATGGGCCAAATTCTTTAAAGACGTCTTTAGCTTTTGACTTGCTGTTGTGTGTCTGGCTTTCAAAAGGAAGCCTGCAGTGGTATGTTCTTTCTGAGGCTCTAGTGTATACTTGGTGTCTTAGTTTAGAAAAGCGAAGTGATATTTAATCTTCCAAAGAAGTGTTTGTTGTGCAGACTCTCTAGGGAAAACATCGAACCCCTGAAGGACTCCCTTCTTGAGGTTTTTTTTTTGTATTAGGAGAACATCTTTAAACAAAAATGCATCTTTGTTTATCGCAGTCAACCAGCACGGTTCATTTTGATCACCCTCAATGTTCCAGTTATGATATTTCCTAGATTCCAAAAATATGATAAAATACCAAAACAGGAATGAGAGAAGACTGTTGACTGAGAATGAGCAGTCCGCGTGGAATCGTGACATCTGTGTGTTACATAATGCCACAAGATGCAAACTGCAAAGTTGACTTCAGCTCTAACTAAGCCTGTGGGGAGGCTATTCTGATTTTTCTCGTCACTTTTGCAGAGTAATCAATACTAAAGGATCTGTTCTTTTGCATTAAAGATCGGGCCATCAAGGTTTTTATTAGCTCTGGGAACCTCAATCAATGCACTTCAAGGACGTGCAGAGTCCTCTGCTCTGCAGAGGCCGTGAGAGCAGCTTCACCACAGTGAGGAAGGCCACCCCCACCCTGGGACCTCTAGTTCGTGGGAAGGGCAGAGAGTAGAGGGCTTTGAGAAGTCTGAGCACCAGGATGTGAGGATGTTTCTGGAAGACTTGTTTCATCGCTGGGCTGTGTCATCAGGAACCTGAACTGCTTACCCCCACCCCCCCCCCGCAAAACCAGTCTTCACCTTCAAAGTGGTTGCTCCTCTTGATAGGACGCTGACGGCCGGCTGACCTTACCACCAGGGCTTCACCTCTCATGTCTGGTAGAGCAAAAGCCAGAAAACAAAAATGTCTTTTGTTTATTTACTCAACAAATGAAGTGAAAAAAGCTGGATGTTGACTTCATTAAGTAACACCCACAAAACCTTTGCTCACCTCAGGCCCTGTTATTAGTTAAACTAATTCAAAATGGAACAAAAAGGGAGGCACGATAGTGTGTCCTAAACTTAGGCGCTTTAAGTTAGTACCATGACTGTTGAGAGGTGAGGAGTACAACATAGTGGGTGAGAGTCCGGGCTCTGGAGCTGGACAGCCTGGGCGTGAAGCCCACCTCAGCCATTCACCTGGCAATGGGGAGGCAGCTGGACCGCTCTCTGCATGGATCGAGACCCCACCCTGTTCCAGTGGGTGAGGTTGGCAGTTGACCCTCTCAGTGACTCCAGTTCTTTGTCTGTGAGGCGTGGGTAATACTCATCCTAGCCTCAGTGATTCTGTGAGGTAGTGTTTTTGTGAGGGCTGGGTATCCTGCGTGTAGTTGATGACAGCTAGCGATTATCCTTAAACATGGGAACCTGAAGCATGTTTTCACTTAATGTCCTTTCTGGCTTTGTTACTGATGGTTTCCAAGGATTACGATGTGCGAAGTGGGCTGAAGTGGCAAGCTATTTTAATTAATAAACTTTATGCAAATTGAGTTCAATCATTCCATCAAAAGGGATTCAGTGGAACCATTTTCAACAGTGACTTAGTGCTATGATAGCCGAATTGTGAGATCCTCAACAAGTAAAAGGACCTGTGATGGGTTTCAGCATGTGCTGGGTGTCTCTGGGACATCTCTAGCAGATCTAAAATCATTACTAAAGGGCTTCCAGAGTTCAGGGGTTGGAAATGCTGACCCAGGAGCAGATTGTCCTCAGGCCCAGGCTACAAGGATATGTCTGTGTTCAAGAGGCATTAGAGTATAGTAGAAAGTGCTCTGGCTTTTCTTTAAAATTCCCAAGTCAAGCCCTTACTAATTCTGTTAGCCTTGAGCAGGTTAACGGGCTTCTGAGCATCAATTGGTATATTCATTTTTTAAGAATAGACATGATAATAGCTACCTCATAAAGTCATATGAGAATCAGGCCACCATGGAGCCCATTAAGGGCTCAATAAATATTCCCCTTCCCAATATAATCTCCTCTTTCTTAGGAGTAGAAATGGCTCACTCAGTAAACCCAGAGATAGTAAACAGAGCAAAGCTTAGTCAGGGGCAAAACTGATTCAAGGAGTATTTGCAATGTGTGGTCACTCTAAATAACTCTTCTCTTCAAAGCTTTTGACCTGAAACTATCCCTTATGAAGAAAGAAATGGGGACTCCTATCTGCTGTCCCTACTATAAAGAAGAGCTTTAAGAAAACAGGGGTTCCATACTGGAGAATGTAAAGAAACTGAGACATTCTAGAGTAGGTGATGCCAGGACTACACTTCCAAACAAGAAGATTGTTGACTGGAAAAACAGAAGAAAAATATCATCGCCTCTTGAGACTTTGCCCCCCACCCTGGCTGTTTTCCTGCTGCTCGGTTAGACATCTACCTGGTGGACTGGAGTTAAGAGACATCATTCACCACTGCCCAGGACCCATTCACTGAGTGGGCCTGCTTTCCCTCCTAGCACCTAGATGAAAATTGGCAGCACTGGATGAATGTGGGATTGAATGGGGGGGAGAGGAGAGATCTTACACAGAGCTCCCAGGGAGGGAGTCTGGATATGGGTGTAGAGAGCAGAATACAAGGTTTGACTTTGGGAAATGGGATCTAATACACCTAGTATTTAGAAATTTAATCCCCTTCCTTCATCAACATTGGCTTGTCCCTTGCTCCTAAAACCTGTATCATTCCGTGAGCAGCTATTCTACCATTTTCATTTTCTAAATGATAACTTAAATAATTTAATTAATAAACAACTTCTGGACTAGTCAGGATCCTACCCATCCTTGGAAACAGTGTTGTATTTGAGTAAGTACATTTCTAATAACAAATAGCCAACTTAGAAATGAACTTGTAAATCCAGGCCTGGTCTTAAATTGTTATTTGGAAGATATCTAAAATTCCTAGTATCTTGATATGGTCGAATTCCAGATGACCAAAATGAGTTTTTTGTATTTATTGTGCACATTTTACATCATTATCATTGAATGACAAGTGTGTAAGTGCATTTAAATAAAGATCAGAATACAGTCAATTCCAATGAAATTACATTTAATTGGAAATAAAGTAAGGTTCGTAAATATTTGTTTAACTACTTATTATAAGATGAAGCAGCTATTTCAGTGTGACTTGGTCTTTGTTTGAACAGGCGGGAAAGAACTAGATACTACCAGCACCTTTTGTAATACCTATGTGCTGCTGATAGTACTGTGTGGAATAATGCACACTGAAGATTAGAATTAAATGTCTTACCCCAAACCAAGTTCAAGGAAGACTAAAGTTTCAGTATTTTAAAACAAAGCTAGCAAACAATCAAAGAAGGAAAAATGAATTAAAAGATTCATCTAAATTGGGAGGAGGAGGAAATTAAAGTTTATAACTCTTGAAGAAATCACCTAATATAAAAGGTGTGCAAATCCTATTTAATAAAAATGCAAAACACCTGGATATTTTAGAGTAATATATGGCCAGCAAATTAGAAAAGTAGAGCAAATATCTTACATATAAACAAAGAGTAATTATCTTTATTATGCAAAGAATTTATAACCAAATACACAGGCACGTGCACACACACACACACACACACACACACACGTAAAGTCTTCAACTATTAAATTTAGTAAATGCTTGGAGAATATACAATTATGAGAAATTGTTGACCTCATTAGATGTTAAGTAAATTAAAAAGAAATAAAAGATGCATACTATTTACTCATCAAATTTGCAAATTTTGTCTAACAGTTTTTTATGATAAATCTCTAAGCTCCTAGAGGTAGATAATACTAAAGCCTTTTCATTCACTAACAAAGCATTAAACTGAGGGGCCAACCCACTGGGAAAACAATTTGATAACATTGATCAAGGTCATCATAGTCTTTAATATGCTGGTTTCCTTTCTCTAAACTGCACTAAAGAAATGTTCCTAGTTATAAAACAGCCTTCATACATTCATCATGGTGTTCTTCATAAAAATGAAAAAATGCTAACCAACCTAACTATTCAACAGCAAAGGAAGTATTGAATAAATTTGGTACAATCATTGGATCTGATACCAGGAGGCTAAAAGCAATGCTTATGGCGACTGTATATGGAAAAGTATATTCTGTGTGATTTCCGTACATTTAGCTCTGTCTGAGAACATTCTAGGAAGAAACTCACAGAAGCACTAACAGTGGTTGTTTGGCTCTACTGGAGAGGTTGGAAGTCTGTGAGGTGGTCAAGAATGTGAGCTTTGTGTCCAAATGCCTGGGTTTAAATCCAAGCTCTGTCACTTGAGTCACTTTTTGACTTTGGTATCGAATAGCTATTGGAATCTGGCAAGTTCGAAGTTCACAGTGATTCAGTTTCTCCATCAGTGCATGGTGGTAAGATAGTTCCCACCCCTGGGGAGTTTTGTGATGGTTAATTATACCAACACAAGTAGCGCATTGACAATACTTGGCTTATGGCAAGAGCTCAGTGAGCATTAACTATTTGCTGTTTAAGTGGTAGAACCAATAGGGGCGGGCTTTTGCCTCTCTTTTCTGTGTTTTCCAGAAACACATTCTCTCTTGAACATATTATCGTTGCATTAGGAAAACACGATAAATATTTTTCCTAAATGCCCTGAAAACCGTATCAGCCAGATTTCCTAGTCACATAGATTCAGACTCTTACTTGGAATATCATCACAGCACATAATCAAAGAATGGATAGATACTTCATGGTTGCTGACGCCCAAGAAATGAAACTGGAATTGCTGTGACAACTGAAATGAACTTTGTGCATTTCCTTAAAGAAGAAGCCCATTTCATAAGAAGTTAGGGTGATTCAGTTTCCTTTAAAGAACTGCTTGCTTCCCTGGGAAAAACATGTCTGCTCAGCATTCTCTCCCCCTTCCCCAGACTCTAACTTCTAGATAAATCAGTATTTCTCTATAACTCACATGTTTTAGTAATGACAGGACAGGAGTTTTTAAAATATTTACAGTATTGGAATAAATACATTTTCTTTGGCAATAGGGAAAGGTGGGGAAGAGAGTAAATTTCCTCAATGTATTTGTTGATTTCCAAACAGTTCAAAAGTTATGGCGCATCATTTAATTTACAGATAAAGTTATTTTTTAAATATATTTTAAAGTTCCAGGAGCAGAAGGAAAATTAAGGGGAAAGTTGCATTCTCCTTCTCTTACTCCCCCTAAAGTTTTCAGGGAAATTTTTTGGAAAAAAATGCCTCTGCTCATTTTGGAGTCTTCTTTTGCCAGCAACTAACGAGTCTGTACAATACAGTTGCCAAGGTAATACCAAGACCATGTAGACAGAAAGCATGGTGTGCAGACAGGGAGATGATGAAAATGGATTAACAATGTGAACAAGAGGAATTTCTTTACTTGGAAAAGAAATTAAATTACACCACCCTTTATAAGTGATTATACTAGCAGTCCTAACATCTGTTGTTACAAAGGAAATTCATTATGAGGGGTTTTTTTCTATATTGCTTAGTTCGTGGATACATGATTTGTCTCCTAGTTATGCCCCTATCTTTGTAACTCTGTCCTGAGCCATGTCAAAGTGGATTCTGCTGCATTCAAGTTAGACAAAGAAATTTTTGGTTTGCTGAAGCCAGTAACATTTTTTCTCCAAGTCCTGCTGACAGCCCTGGTTTCAGCCAGACCCTTCTAGACTACAACCCACGAGACAGGCATACCCCTTGCTCTTAAAGCAGCACAAATATTTGTTGCTTAAATACATGTACTCCCGTCAGACAGGAGTGACCACCAGCCAAATCGTCCCTCTTTTCCCCAGATTGTTCCTCATCTCCCTAGGAATATGACTAAACTTCAGTTTTTAAAAAAACTCAATTTTTCTCTGTTTTCCCCCTACTTCAGGTACCATCCTTGGATTTACTCTCCGACCCTACAAAATGAGCTACCGGGAAGTCAAGTACTTCTCTTTTCCTGGGGAACTTCTGATGCGAATGTTACAGATGCTGGTGTTACCGCTTATCATCTCCAGTCTTGTCACAGGTACCATGTGCAGTGTGGTTCTTTTTTAAGTGTGCTTATTGCAAAAGATCGCTTAGAAAAGCAAATGCTTTAGGTTTCTGCTGGATGCATGCTCTGTTCTAGAAAAAAAAAAAAAGTCCCTTCAGAATGATGGAAAAGAGGCCTTAGTAATGCATGAATGATTATAACTCTCGTATTTTACCAATCACAAGAGGAAACAGATTTAAACAACCACGTAATCTGGTCTGCCTCGCTACAAAAGAGGCACCCTGCTAAACACCACACAGCCAGCCTTCTCTGACCACAGCGATCTAGTTGACAACAGCGTACAACAGGTCTGTTTTCTCACCCTCTTATCCCACCCAGATAACATCTGGTTGGACAGCCTATTAGCTATTGATGCAAGAATGCTTGTTCTCAGAGCCACCAGGACTTGAGCGGGAGCCTTCTTGGAAGCCTCATCAAGAGGTAATGCCCACACCACACTCACCAACTCTGCTGCCACCAACACTTTTATCTTTTCCTGGTGAACCCGCATGATATCATTTCCTTCTCTGGTTGTCCCCCACCCCCGTTACCTTTTACGCTGGTGGGAGAACAGGGAGGGGGAGGGAGATTTCTCCATCTAGATATTTTGTCCATTGACACTTGGATTTTCAACGAGTGGAAGATCTGTGGGGTAGGAGCTATTTTCTGTGGCAAGAAGTTAGCAATTGACTCCTGCATGGGAAATGCTTCAAGAGTCATTTGTGTCTTGTGACTGGTGAATGCCAACGGAGCCAAGAAGTTGCAAAAAAAAAGTTACTATACATTCCTTCCTGCCCACTCTTCTCTTTCCCCACAGCACATCTCTGACATGAAGATAGAATGTCTATAGACACTGTCCCAGCAGGATGGTTTCTGGGTTTGTAGCTAAAGCCCAAAACTCAGGTACTACTGACCCTGGTCTATTTTCTACCCTTGGCTCACTGTCCCTCCTTGGCCATGTTACTACCCCTCTATATTAGCTGGCTCTGAGCATCTTTTCCCTTCCCCTCCCAGGGAGTTCTCAAGGATATTTATAATCTCTTTTTAAGATCTCTGTGTAGTAAGAACTTCATAGCACAACTAAAAAGTCATTGGGCAAGATTCTGACTACTACATGCCTGGGAGGGCTGGCCTTCCTTGGACAGGAGCTATGTCAACCTTTCCCCCAATGCCTTGTGGATCTCTACTGGCTTCCACTTGTTCAGGTCTTTAAACAAGTGATTGCCTGTCCACGAGTCTCCCATGGAGGAAGTGCCCATAAAACAATCATGGAGGCAAGATGATGGGGGGTGCTGTTACCAAAGTGCCCTGGCCCATTGCTGACCAGGGATAACCATAGCAGCCCCAGCTTTTATCACAGAGGCTAGATTGATGTTAATGTGAGCTCACATTCTCATTTTATTATCCACATAGTGACATTTTTCTGGGAAGCAAGTTCTTGCAACAGCACTGAGAGGACAGAATGTACTCACAGGCACCATTTTATTTAGTGGATCAGGCTGTCCCTCTTCCCCATCCCTCCTGGCTGGCATCTGACTTGAGTCACTGTGATCTTCCTGGACACAAACTTGAGGGGTTCTGAATTCCTTTTTACTGTCTCTTCGAGGGTGGGGCAGGGTTCAGAGGTTTCTGCTTTCTGGTAATTGTGCTAAAAACCCACTGTGTCACTCTAAGAGGAAAGCCCTCATTTGGTACAATTAGAGAAAATACTACTTCCCCTTAGTAGCAATCTTACTTGACAGTTACCTCAAAGTGGATTTTCCTGATGTTTCCTAATACTTAGAATACCAACTTTATTGAAGGAATATAAGCTTTCATTGAATAATTTGTCAGGAAAAAAACCCCACTATGATGCAATCCCTTTGCATGGTAAAAAAGAAATTTCTGGGTAAACCGTGGAAAAACTAACAACATTTATAATACTGAAAGAAATTATAAACTGCAAGCAACCAATATTAAATGAACTTTTAAAATGTGACCTAATTGCAAGTTGGGGAAGCTGCCACTTGGGACCATGAGAAGATTCTCAGCCCTTTTCTGGGACTGTGTTAAGGCAAGGGACATAATTTAGTTTGCCAAAGATCTTTTTAACATGTTAACCTCAAAGCAGTAATTTCCAAGCTGCATAGTATTTTGAATACTTGTGATCAATTACAATGAGCAATTGAATCAATAAGACTTCCCTTCAGGGTTTTAAATACAGTGATTCCAAACCAAAAAGAGGTTGAGGGATATGACCTAATGGGAACGAGGGGGTAGAACTTCTGAAAATTGCATGCACCCCTGGAGGACCCCCATGTATGCTAGGAGATGCTAGAGAATGTGGAGAAAGTGTCGGAGAATGTGTTGCCTAGGGAGGGAACCAAGTCAGAACTGTTATTTTAGAATGGAAAAGCAAACTCAAATGCTTCCCATGGCCAAGCAGGGGATGATTAACTATGAAGCTGCCCTTTAAGGCTACTTTTTGTGTTCTTACTGTGATAGAGGCATTGATACAGAGAAATAGTTTGCTTTGACAGGAGAAGTAACAGGCACAAGCATGATGATAAGTGGAAAGGGGTCCAGCCACAGAATAGTATAGACAAGAGATAACATTTTTGCCACGTGTCAACGCAGCCCAAATCTGCTGACTTTTCAGGAGAGTCCAGAAGCCTAAAAATTGTTAAGAACCTCCAGATTTTCCAACCTTGATACAATTAACAGAACAAAACATTGCAAGCCAAACAAAGCTCATTAACAAAGAGTTGGCCCAAACCAACTCTTGGGCTACCAGTATAGGCACTCGGGCTTGAATGTCAGTGCTATTCATTGTAACGGGTGCCTGCTAACTGGATGCACCCATAGATCACTGGGTTTCCCTTATGGCCCTCTTCAACTGTTGACGGTTCCATGCAAAGCTCCACTCGACATGTTACTAAACACTTGAGGGGTTCTGAATTGGGTCTTTATTGCCACCTAAGCAAATAGTGATTAGGAAATGTCTCCTCCCTATCTTCTGGGTATAACCATGTTGTGTCAGAGCTGTGCCCATCTTTCCCACACTTGGCAGGAACACCAGAATCAGAACTCAGGGCTCATGCTCCCCTAGAAATATTGCCCGGGAGGAAAATATTTGACAGACTCAATGCTTTCAGGTCAAAAGTCCCAGAGTTTCTGCAGACGGAAGTTGAAATGCACAAAGCCCTTATTGCATTGGTTGGATTAGGTATTTTGTTTTGAAAGATTCTGCACATTTAATCATATTAAAGTCCTATTTAAACTCAGAAATCTCAGTTAGATTTTCGTACTTGAAACATCCACATTTGTGAATTGGAGCTCTAAAGCTCCAATAAGCCATGTTCTCCTCCTTCCAAATTTGAAATTCCAGTCTTTCCAAATATCCCCAGTGTGTGTTAACATTCCAAAGCTGCCAGAGAAGCTGGGAGCAAGCCGATGGCTGGATTTGTACTCAAGTACCTGTGTTTTTAAACAAGAAGAGTAAGTCGGTGCCAACACACCACTCAATAAAATAGAGGTTTGGCGCCGATTTCTATTGATTTGGTCAGCACAGGCAGCCAAACTAGGTATTTCATGCCAGAAATATGAGTTGGTTTGGCTGGCTTAGCCTGATTGAATTTACTAGATAATAATTAAACTCCATTTCAGGTTGTGCCGTGTAGACATAACTACCACCTCCTCCTTCATCTTTTTAGAAAACCTAGTACTGTCTTCTTGCCTCATCTAAATGTGCATTCCTCCTCAATTTCTTACCTCAGCCTGTGTCTCTGGCCTTCAGGAAGTGGGCAGCATCACCTGGCCAATGATCTCTGTGGAGTTGGGTATAATGAAAGTAAAAGAGGACGGGTGGGGGAAGGCCAACAGCAGTAGAGTGCGACCAGTGTCTGTGGCCCATGGCAGGGCGCTCTGGACTTGAGGTTATAAGATGGACAGAGGTTATCTTTCAACATTCATTCATTCATTCATTCATTAACAGCTATTTTCTGAGCTCTTACAATGTCAGACACTAAGCTAGGCACAAGAGAGACATGAACACAAAGATACAATCCCCAAGAGGAAGTGTGTTGGTTTGATGGGGAGAGCTGCCCAGAAATCACACGATATTTTAAGCAAATCTGAATTCCAGCCATGAGGGAGTAAGGCTGGCCCTCTGTTAGGGGACATCTGTTAGGTGACCACAGGCTGAACTCCTCTGAGCTACTGGTTTGTTGCAGTTGATACAACAGTTGGCCCAGACCCAGCCAGTGTGAGCAGAGTATTGGGTCCAGGTGGTGTCCCTACCCCACCATGTGACATCTGGAGTACTGGGTTCAATTCTGGGAGTGGGGTACAAGGGAGGGCAACCAGAGCAACAAGAAAGACATTTGATTTTAGGAACATGATCCCAGATCTGACACTCTGAGTCATGGCATCTCCATCCCAAAGTTATATGGCTAATGCCCCTATTCTCATTTCCTTATAATGTTCTTGAAATCAACATACTTTTCTTCCAGTGCTTTAAATCATTACAGAAATTTCCTGTTACTTGTCTTGTGAGGGAGATAATAAATTACAATGTAATAAAATTCTGGATTGCTACTATTGCCTGCCAAAGGTTTTGAGAACCTGACACCTGTGCTCTCATTGTTTAAAAAGGTGCCTGGTGGGGAGAGGGGATGGTGTTGATGAGGTGTGAAATGCATTTAGTACCACAATAAGACTAGTCACTCCTATAACACAGGAACTGAAAGAGTATTGAAAAGAATGACTTTCTTACTATGTGATTTACTGTTCATTAAAGAGGGGTTTCTGTCCCACCAGAATAAATGAATACCACTGTATTTACTCCACTTTGGAAACACTATGCGATCCAACCAGCCTTGTAGTATCTCCTCCAAGTCATTGACCAGCTTCTGCCTAAATATTCCCAAGGGCAAAAGAACTTTGGAGCCCTTTTGTCCTTGGAAAACTAATAACTCTATTTATATCCAAAATCAAACAAGTATTTTTAAGTCCAGAAAAACAGAACATTACCTGCCTGCCTGTACTTCCTCCTCCATGTGACAGGCTCTGTGGCGTGTCACTTATTCCTTAGGCAGCGTCCTCCCCAACCTATTGACCAATGTAGTTGGTGAAACATAGAACAAACTTAATGATCGTTAAGGCCAACAAGCTGCCATCACCGACAAGGGCCCTTTTGCCTTTAAAATAAAAGAATAGTAAGTGTTGTACCTCAAAGTATATCCCTCTGGCTTCGGAAGAATAGCAGTTACAATAAGAATAATCTAAAGGTTTATCATTTCTTTGAACATGAGGGGGCAAAAAATGAGCTAGACAATTCCTAATCGATTACTTGGACATGTGAAGGGTTTGTGAAGGGCTTCAAAAATGAAAGCCAAAATCACGTAAGAAAAATGTAATATTTTAAACTATTGATTGTCATGGCCCTGGGGTATAGCTAAGGCCTATTTGAAATACTCCAGGTGTTTACTTATGAGAAAAGAGACTGTAGATTTCTCCACTTCTCCCCACGCATACATTTTATAGAAGGAACTTAGGTGGGGAGGAGATGCTTTAGGCCTCCCTTTCATTCTCTGTAAAACGGAGGGATAACAGCACCTTTGTCATGGGTACATCCTATGGTGTGAGGATTTATGACTGGCACATAGCATGTGCTCAGTTAGCGGGAGCTTTTGGCCATCACAGTAACATCAGTAAGAGCCATCCTGGTGGTCCGCTTTGTGTAAATGCAAGTTCTAGAGCAAGAGGACACAGTTTCCATTCATGAGCATGGCACAAAGCCTCCAGACTGTACATGTCTCCTCGTCGCAATCACTTTCCCATTAAAGGTAAATTTAAGAAACCGTGAAGTTAATCAAGTAATAACATGGGAGCCAGAGAGAATTCCTTCCTCACCACTGGAGGGGATTGGTTTCTGCCCTCCAGCGTGGGATGTGATTGACCTATCCCAGCTGCAGAATTCTAAATATTTTCATTGGTTATACAACTCCACAGTCTTTCCTGAGAAACTCAGGCCCAGTGTGTGTCACCCCAGAATCCACAGGACCCCGGGTTCCACACACTGTGAGCAGAGCCTTCCCCGCAAACCAAAACTCGAGACAAACTGAGTCTCTGTCTCAACATGCATCCGAACTTTGTGGTGGCCTGGAAACAAGCCCTGCCTTATTTTCTCTCTAGAGCTGCTCAAAAACATGGGAAGGGAGGCAAGGAATGTCCATCTAGAGAAGGAGGGGCTGGGATAAAATGGGAAGACTATCTGCGGGGTAGAGATCACCTGGCTTTTTTTTTTTTTACTTTTTTGCATCATGTTGAAAGAAATTTGGATAATTATTTTTTAATTTTTATTTTAAAAATTTTTAGTGGATTTGGGGTTTTGTCGAGATGTAGACAGAATCATGTAAGTCTAGCTATCGCAGAAAAAGTCTACCTTTCTATTACAGACAACTTCATTCGGTAAACATTTGTAGAGACGTTCCACATACCAGCTACTTTTCTAGGACCTGAGGATACCACAGTGAGGAAGACAAGGCCCCACCTCAAGGAGTTCCAAGTCTGGTTGGGAGATAGGCCTGGGACTGCGCTATGACAGGGTAGTGGTGACCCAGGTAGGGTGAGCCCAGTGGGAAACAAAGGACACAAGGAGCAATGTGACTATCCTCTTCCGGATTCTCCAGCGTTCAGGAAATGCCTGCTCCCTAGCAGGAAACAGCTCTGTCAGCAGGAGATGGAGCATGTGCTGTGGTGTTCCTCCTCATTTTCCTCACACCTGACTCTCCCCATTCAATGCAGTAAGAGCCAGGGATGGGCCCTGAGAGTTTCCCAGCAAAAATCACCTCCCCTCCCCCGCCTTGGAAATGTGGCCTTTTGGATGTGAATTCTGAGAGAAGAGCCTCCTGACAGGGTTTCAATCATAGAAACTGTCGCTTTCAGGATGGGGAGCCAGGAGGAGACTTGAGGCTCTCCTAGCTGGAAGTCACACAGAGGTGATGGGGTACAGCCTGGCACTCACAGCGGGAACTCTCTACACACACACCCCTGGAAGGTGGCTGTCAGCTGCCCCCTGAACATTCAACACTCTCAGGCGGTTGGAACTGTCGAGAAGTCTGTCTCCTATAAGTTCCTCCCAGTGTTCCTATTTGTGCCATATGGAGCAGTGGAGAATGACAGTTTTTCCAATGATCCAAAGGACACCTAAACATAAGCTAAGTGTCCCCGGTCTTCCGGGCCCTTCACGACCCTAATTGCCACCCCTTGTACCCCCCATTCCCAAAACTGAACCCAGGGCTCCAGATGTCACATGATGGGGTAGGACACCTTCCTGGACCCAACCCTCTGCTCACACTGGCTGGGTTTGGGCAAGCTGGTGTAGCAGCAGCAATAAACCACTGGCCCAAAGGAGTTCAGCCTGTGGTCACCTAACCCCTCAGAACTGAATGTTTCTGGAAACATGTTTATGGTTAAAATGGAACAGTTCTTGAGTTGAAAGACCAGAGGCCACAGGCTCAAGACTCTCTGTCAGATGCAACTTTCCAGAAGGCTTGGGCATGAGTCGGAAACTCTTATCTGTAAATTGCAGAAGCTTCAAATTAGCCTGTGCTTTCCATCAGTTCTGCTTTGTAGGAAATTTCTTGAAAGCTTCTTCAAAAAAATTAAAAAGAAATTTTAAAAGCTTCCTGTAAAATTAAATCACTTTTTAAGAAAATTAAATGTTTCCCCCTCATATTACCAATTTGATAATTTCCTTCAAAGCACTGTGGAACTATAGGTCTGTGGAGGGTGCTGGGAATAGATGGTTTTGTTCTGTTGGTGCCATCATGGCTTCCGGGAGAACAAGTTACCTGATGAATTCTTACTGGAGATTATGCTCAAGGACTGGAAGGCCCCTGAGTGGGGCTTGGGGGCTGGGGCTGCTTCTACAGTGAGCTTCTACAACCTTATGCACCACTCACTTCTGGAGGCCATGTTCTGAGAGTCTGTACTGTCCCATTCAGGATAATTACACCATATGGTGCCCAGACATCGCCTCCCCTCCCCCAACCCCCAACCCCCATATTCTTTAGTTAATTGATCTGAAATAGGGCATGGGAGTTGATGTGTCTCTATAGCTCTCCAGGTGATTTTATGGTGCACCAGGGTTAAGAACCACCACTTCACAGTTTTTCTAGAATCATTCTTTGGGGCTATGATCTCTTAGGTCAGGTCCTTATGAGTTCAGATACTCCCTCTTCCAGGAAGCATTCTCTGGCTTTTCCCTTGCCCCTACTAATGCATGCTCCCAAAGACAGCATTATTTTCCCCACATGATTTTAGTTAAAAATCATTTATGTAAAATGAATGTTTATCATTTGCATGAGCAAAACAATATAGAAATACATAGAGCAAAACATGAAAGTACTCCCAAATGCACAGAGACACCCAGTCTATTGATTTTGATTTGAATGGACTTCTCCTAGGAGAACCAGTTATCCTAAAATGTTTGGGAACCTGTGTCTGTTAAAAAAAAAACACTTGTCTGGGGATGCCTGAGTGACTCTGCTAGTTAAGCGTCAGACTCTTGATTTTGGCTCAGGTCATGTTTTCGGGTTTGGGAAATCAAGCCCTGTGTGGGGCTCTGCACTGGGCATGGAGTCTGCTTATCCCTCTCCCTCTGCTCCCCCCCGCCAATAAAGAAATAAAATTTTAGGGCGCCTGGGTGGCTCAGTGGTTAAGCCGCTGCCTTCAGCTCAGGTCATGATCTCAGGGTCCTGGGATCGAGTCCCGCATCGGGCTCTCTGCTCAGCAGAGAGCCTGCTTCCTCCTCTCTCTCTCTCTCTGCCTGCCTCTCTGCCTACTTGTGATTTCTCTCTGTCAAATAAATAAATAAAAAATCTTAAAAAAAAAAAAGAAATAAAATTTTAAAACAAACAAACAAACAAACAAACAGAAGACTTGCCTGTGTCCCCTAAAGCCAAGAAAAAAGATGCCAGAGTGTATACCAACAGAAAGACATATACGTGCATATACACACACATATACACAGAGATAGAAAGAGAGAGTTTCTATAGCCAGACAAGGCTTTCTGTGACAGTGTCATGGATTGTATGACCGCGGGTCATCCCTCTGTTCTGTGTTTAGAGAGCATCTCATGATAAGCAGAAAGAAAGTTTTGGGGTGGTATTACTTTCTGCTGGAGGATTGATCTGCTGGAATAATCAAGCCAGTTTTGAATCTGGGTAGAATCTAGGTTTTTAGGTTTTAAACTTCTTTTTAGTGTCCTCATGAAGACTATGTTTGCCTCATTATGTCAGATCCCCAGGCTGCAAGCCAGTGCATGACCCATGATCACTTGCTTTAGGAACCCATCAATTTCTACAATACCAGTGTAACACTGTTTTCAAATGTCCGTTTCCTAAACTTCCTCCTGTGGGGAAAGATGTTTTGCCATCTGTGTATTTATTTATTTTCAACAATTGCTTGGGTTTCTACACGAGTTTTCTTCAGAGGAAAGAAAATTCCCCTGAATTACTAAGGGGGTTTCCTTTCACAGGGTGTTGGAGGAAAGGTGGCCGGTGTCTGAGTTCTTTGATTCTGGAGACAAGCAACAAGTCGGAAGGAGCTGTTGGCTAATGTTTTAGAAAGTATTCCATAAGATCAAGATGACTATAAGTCTCCTAGATCCAGCCTGCTAAACAACATCCACATTACCAGAACTTATCAGTACTTTCCAGCAAAAATATCTGTACGTATACACACATAGTCTTGTTTCATCTGTAGTATCCCTGGGCCGCCTCCCTGACCTACACTCGGTCCCACTACTGGATTATTTTGAAGCAAATCCCAGGTATTTCATTACACTTCTAAAAGCAGAGGACACATAAGATGGGTATAATATTTTAAGATGATTTTAACATATTTTATGTTTCTTTAATGACCTATGCCACCTGCCCCACACATACATGCATACCCTAAGTGCTGTCAGTGAAGAAGATTTTGCCAAGCAAGCATTTTACTTTCTTTCCATTTGGGTACAATCTTTCTACCAGTGCTCTACATTAACTACCAAAACTCTTCTGCAAACAGAGCATGAATGTCTTTAGTAGGGGATGATCTCGTAGATGTTTGCGTTATGAAATTTGGGAGCACAGTTTTCATTACAGCATAATATGAGTGTGTGAATGTGCACACAGAGCTTTGTATGTTTGTTCTGGTTTCCCAAGGTCCTTCTAACTCAAAGTCTGTCAGTGCCTCAACTGTTGATAACTCTTTTAATGTACAACTTTTCTAGAATTTGTTTCTGTACTAGATTATTTCTAGTTAAGCTGTCATAGAAATGCAATATTCTCAAGGGTGTTTGTGCTAAGAGGTGAAGTTTCATTATTTTAAGGCTGTCTACCAAAAAGTAGGTCACAAATGTTTCCCAAATTATAATATAGGGATACATAGAAGAAAAAAAAAATCCTTAATGTCAGGACACCTAACCTATACACGAAGTATTTAAGAAAAAAATGGAAACATTAGTGCTTCTCTACTGGAATCTTGTCATGTCTTCTTTCATTTTAGAATTGAGTTTGGGAGTCTTATCTTGGGACGTAGGCTTAATGACATGTCTGCAAGCATCCCTTTTTAACAAGGATCCCAAACACAGTTTTAGAGCCAGGCAGTGTAGTAGTTTTTAATCATATTTAGAAATAACAAAATGAAAATTCATAACACTTTTATGGGCCCATTAAAAAATGTTTATATATTAAATTCTGTATGATATAGGAGCACATTTGCTGTAAGACAATATGGCTCTCTTGCAGTATAAGGGCAAAACTATAAACATATTTCCATGTATAAGCTGTTAACCTAAGCATGATTGGCAATTTTAAGTTCTCTAATACCATTTAGGTATAGTATTACATAGTTTTCAAACCCTTTTATCTGCTACCATTCAGATCAGCAGAAGTCAAGAAAGCCTTAAGAAAAATTTATGGTGGGGGCACCTGGGTTCCTTAGTTATGCGTCCAACTCTTGATTTTGTCTTGGGTCATGATTTCAGGGTCATGAGATAGAACCCCTGGAACTCCATGCTGGGCATGGAGCCTGCCTAAGATTCTCTCTCCCTCTCCCTCTGACCCTACCCAACCCTGGATGGCTCTCTTTAAAAAAAAAAAAAGAAAAGAAAGGAAGGAAGGGAGGGAGAGAGGAAGAAAGGAAGGAAAAGAAAAGTTTGCGGTGGAAAATTTTTAAATTGAGAGAATTCAATCCATTGACTTTATTCATTGCTTTTCCCTCTGAATTGAGCACTCAGTGTCACTTGCTTTTAGTAGAAAACATTTGGGTTTAGCTTAACAGAGCACAGATGTTCAATGGGAACATAGCTTGAAAGTCTCTGTATAATTTCCTATTAAATAAACATCTGAACAGTAACTTAACAACTACCAAGTGAGGTCAAGTGCTTGAAAAGTGCTGCATACATCATACATCACATAAGCATGCTTCCCTTATGTGAAAGAGTGTTACATAACAGCATGTATCAGACTTTAAACTGCTAGAAACTCTTGCTGCAGCACTTTGCCATCCTCTGCTAATCTCCCCTTATTGCTGAGAATTATAGAAGCCAGGGCACCTGGCTGGCTCAGTTGGAGGAGTGTAAGACTCTTGATCTTGGGGTCATGAGTTTGAGCCCCACATTGGGTGTAGCAATTCATGGATGGATGAACGGATGGATAGATAGATAAAATGATAGGAGCCGTTTTACCATAGAGGGGGAGGTTCTTTTATTTCTATGAAGCCTATAAAATTATTCACTGGTATTGATAGATTTAGGTTTCCCTAGTTCAAGATAGCACTTTTTTTTTTTTTTAAGATTTTACTTTTAAGTAGTTTGTACTCCCAGGCTCAAACTCATAGTCCCAAAATGAACAGTTGTGTGCTTTACTGACTGAGCCAGCCAGGTGCCCCATAAATATGGTTTGTTTGGATTTACTGGTTTGTTTTTGTTTTTGTTTTTAAGTAAATTTTATACCCAACGTGGGGCTTGAACTCATGACTCCAAGATCAAGAGTTGCAGGCTCTACCAACTGAGACACCCTTTAAAAAGGCACTTAATTGAGATATAATTCACATGCATGCAATCTACCCAAATTACGTGCATAATTCAATGGCTTTTAGTACATTCAGAGTTGGGCATCCATCACCGCAATGCACACACTCCCTAATTACCCCATTTCCCCAACCCCAGGAAACACCAATATATTTTCTTTCTCTATAGATCTGTCTATTCAAGACATTTCATATGCCTGGAATTTTATAGGATATGGTCCTTTGTGATGGGCTTCTCTCACTTGGCATGTTTTCAGGGTTCATCCATGCTGTCACACGTCTTAGTATTTCATTCTGTTTTATGGCCACATGATATTTCATTATGTGGACGTACCACTGGTATGTGTCCACTTATCGGTTGGTGGACATTTGGATTGTTCACTTTTTTTTTTTTTTTTTTTTTTTTTTGCTATAATGAATAATTTTGCATGAACATTTATGGGCATGTGTTTTTATTTCTTTTGGGTATATGCCTTGAAGCAGAATTGCTGAATCATATGGTAACTTGGCTTAATCTTTTGAAGAGCTACCAGACTATTTCCCAAAGTAGTTGCGCTATTTTATATCCCCACCAGCAGTATATGTAGATGTAACATACAGACTAATTATAAGTCATTCCTTTGTGATCATTAAAGAAAACCTCCAAAGACTCTTCGGTATAAGCTGAATTGAAACCACTGAACATCTCTTTAAAAAAAAAATCTTTATTATTAAGGGAAAACTAAAGCTGGTTAGGTCTTTCGAAGTTACTATCAAGGAAGACAGCCTTAGGGATGCTGCCAGACACAAGATGGATTTTGTTCTGACCAAGGAACTCAGGAATTATGAAGAACACAGAGTAGTACATGAACTATCCTTGATAACAAGAACTGGATTTTTTTTTTTCACTAGCAGTTGGTTTCCTCTGTTTATTTTGCTGTTTCAGATTATCCTTCCTGTGTTGAAATCCACAAAAGGGGCATAAGATTAAAATCCTCAATAAATAAACAAACAAACAAATGTTAGACATTGTTCAGTAATGTCTGCGCCGTGGTCGGACAGAACCACACTCTGGTATGTGTCGACTTTATTCTCCAGCCCAGTGATTTGCTGTTGGTGGCTCAGGGCCAGAGTGTCCTGTCCAAACGCAAGCTGCCTGAAGGCAGACCGCGTGTCTCCTCTCTGATTAAGCTGGGCACCCAGGCTTCTCAGGAGGTGTCCCCAAGTCAGGCTGTGTAGCAGTTTGCCCGCATTCACAAAGACCATTTAACCTCCCTACTGGGACAGGGGAGTTGGATGTTAGAAGGAAAACAATTTGTGGCATCATATTTGTGGCATCATATCTGTTTAAGGAGAAAATACCACTGCATGGTTCCTAAGCCTTTGAAAACTTCGTATTTCCTTATTTCTTATTATGAGAAATCAAAAATTATATTATTCACAAAGAATGCTCTAAAAGGAATTTTTGAGGAAGAAAAGAAAGATTCCTTGAAACTTTGCAGGTACAAATAATTCCTTCCTCAGTGCAGTACAAATAGTGTCTATGGGGGAAGCAGAGACCCCATGTTTATTGTGCTATTGGGATATGTTAGGGATAGAATTGATCCCATGGGATGTTTCTCATTGAAATCATCTCTGTCCAAAGCCCAAAGTGTATCTATTCTAATGAAATATACATCCCACATGACACCACGTTATAGAATACATATTTGTAATAGTTGTCATAGATTAGACTGTGCCTACATCAGACTCACAAAGGAGATGCAAAGAAAGCTTCACGATTCTGCATGGCTAAGCTTTAATTTGCATTCGTTGTCTTCAGTTACCCTGTTGGAAATGGGTAGCTCTTCCTTGGTCGTTTCAAGTAAGAATCTAATTTGATCATTTTCCTCTTAAAATATTTTAGGAGTCCTGTGAGTACTCAACAAACACTCACTGTTAACCAATTTCTATTTTCAGCCACATGCCAGTCATAATACAACTTATTAAGAGGACTTGAATGAAATAATGTAATTATTTTTAATGTACAAAAGGCAAAATTGGCTGCCGTGAATTTCTCTGGAGCAAAGCATACTCGATCCTTCCAAATAAATGTTTTCATTTTCGACATTCAATCACAATACACTCAAATTCAAATGTATCTTTGTTAAGTAAACATTTTCTTTGGCATTCACAACTCCCAACTTCGCACAGAAAAGAGTGAGAGAGAGGAACAGAGATCAAATATATTAGAGCAAAATTAATCAATTTTACCTTGGTACATTATTCCTGCCAATCTACTCATTGGTCTACTTAGCACAAAAGAGTACATATAAAAGTTAAGATTAAATCAAAGATTCTTTCACGGAAGGAGATTTTTGTCAGCACCAGAAGAGGCAGATGGTGGTCAAATTTTGACTAAGAGGCTATTTTCTTAACAAATATCCAGACTCCAATCATCCATTTCATTTTATTTTTACAAATGAGATCAGTTTTTGAGAAAAGGCAGCAGTGACAACCACTACTATGTTTTAAAAGAGAGGAATTTCTTTTTTATCACAATTTATCAGTAATTTCATGGCTTTTTTTCTTTCTTGTTTTTAATTTATCCCAACCCCTACATGGAGGAAGCTAAACTGGGCTCTGAGAACTATAGGTTTGTAGAGAGTGTTTAGAGTACTGTTACCTGAATCACTATTATTTTCTATAGCATTATAGAATTAGGATTAATGTAAACTATTCTGCATTTCTGTGTGATCACTTAGAATTTTCTTTTTTTTTTTTTTTAAGATTCTATTTATCCATTTGACAGACAGAAATCACAAGCAGGCAGAGAGGCAGGCAGAGAGAGAGGAAGGGAAGCAGGTTCCCTGCCACGCAGAGAGCCTGATGCAGGGCTGCTCCATCCCAGGACCCTGGGATCGTGACCTGAGCCAAAGGCAGAGGCTTTAACCCACTGAGCCACCCAGGCACCCCTAGAATTTTCTTTTAATTAGGCATTATTCAACTTCTGACTTACCATTTGGTTTGTATTTATCCTTTTTATTTCAAGGACTAAACACAGATGTGCGAGAAATAGTACTTTATTCTTCTAAATACCTTCCCATTATTAAGCTCTTAAAAATTTTTGCACTGTCTCCATGTGGAGATGAAAATTTAAGAGATCTGCATGTTTAATTTTTTTATCTACATGTAAGACTATGACACTCTGAGCAACAAATGTAAGTTTCAAAAATTTAACTTAGAAACTTTTCAAGGGATTTGAGGTTTGTGTCAATAAGATGTTTTCTAATATAATTTAGAACACAGTTCTTAAATTAATTTGAGCCTACAGAATCTACCATTTGTGTCCCCATAATTAATCAGATCTTCGAACACTCTCCAAATGTACTCTGAACCATATTTCATACTGTCTCTCCCTCCCCTCCCCCCAAACCAGGGCAGTCTGAGAGATTGGCTTTTACAACCTTTGGTTACCCTTGTAAGGTATTCATGGTTTCTATGGGCTTTGTTCACAATCACGGTGTTCTTGTAGGCTAAACCCTTTGTCCTTCTTGTGACACGGAGCTACGGATACCAGCTTCCTACACGTACAGATAGTTGAAATCCACATTCGAGAATGGCAGCCTCATCAAGAGAGGGGCTTGAAGAGAACTTCTTGAAGCATGAGCAGGCCCAGAATGTTACTGGTCTTTACAGATGGTGATTCTCTCTCTTGCTCCTTTCAACCCCGTACATCTTCGAAAGACTCAATGTCAGAAGTGCAGGATTTGATCTCTCATGACTCCAACTGCATAAATGACCTGTGGTTCAAAGGTTACTAAGATTTCAGTAGAAGAAAAAAATATGAAAACAAAACACCATTCAAAAGAAACACCATAAGTATACACTTTTATGCCATGTATAATGAACATGTATACCATAAGTATACAGTTTTATGCCATGTATAATGAACAGCCCTAATTGTACAGTTCAGTTATTATAGTCTTTATGTATGTTTAATTATAAAAGTCACCAAGTCAATCCTGACTGAATGAGTTTATCTGATTCACTCGTGGGTAAAGGATACTCTGTATTTTATCTCTATCATGGAAAAATGGACAACTGGCTTAAATTCCTATTTGAGGGATACACAAAGAAAAAAAAAAAAAACAATCCTATCTCTTCTGTTAGTTCATAAGATCAAGATTGAAAAGTGGCATAAAGAGCAAGGCTCTGGCCTTAATGTAGCTTGTTATTTGTTAAAAAGAAAGATATACTCCTATCTCTTTCAGGAACTTCATTCCAACAGATCTGTTCTAAAACATTTTCTGGCTGTTGAAAGATCAGCAGTATAGTTAAAGGTATAGTTCACCTTGAGAAGATAGCCTAAAGGAATGTCCCAGATCAAAAGTTCTCAAAACTTTTCCAGTCCCAACATACTTGAGGGATTAAAAAACACTCTTTTTAGTAACTAATAGTAGCTAATATCGTCTCTGTGTTTGGTTTTGGGGAGGGGGGTGTTTTTTGGTTTTTGGCCTTTTTTGGTATGGGGAGAGTGGAAGGAGCCATGTAAACTTGTGTAGTTTAAAAGGACCATAAAGATTTTTCTGATACCCTGATACTCATATCTCCCCCATCCCAACCCTTGAGAAAGATGTGCCTTCCCAATTAAGAATAACTGGGTATTTTCCGGAACTAATGAATTGGAAAATGCTTCACCATGGATTGGTTTAGTGCATTTAAAATTTAACTCAAATATTTAGAATCATTGATTTCGCTTTCAGTTTCTTTTCAGGAATACACTGCTGGGCAAACGTGAATTTGAGTCTGGGAGTATCAGTGTACCTTTCTGTTTTTGTCTGGGGCAACGCAACGCTTAGGGTAGAGGCAGGTGGGGAAATATGATTAAATGTGAGGTGAACTTGTTCGCTCTTTCTACCTTGACCTCGAGCTCTGGGTTGAGAGTGAAAGCCTTCTCTCCTTGATACAGGATCAGGACTTTCTGTGGTGTGAGAGCAAGTCTGGTTTCTGTTGAAGCCATTTATGTCTAAAAACAGAATTCTTTTCCCTAAACATGGCCATAATGCCCATTATTGTTTGTTTAAAAATTAACAGTAATCTCTTAATAATATCATCCAGTTGGTTTTCAAATATCCCCACTTCTTTTCTCCCTCTCTTTTTGTAGTTTGTTCATTTGAACCAAGCTACATCTTAGGTTGAATTTGTTTTGTATTTTTTACAAAATCTCTTAATCTATAGGTTCTCTCTCTCTCTCTCTCTCTCTCTCTCTCTCTCTCCACCCCCCAACCTTTTCTTTGGCAGTTTGTTTGTTGAAGAGACTAGATTGCTTATCATGTAAAATTAGCTTTCCACGATGTGAATTTTGCCGATATCTCTCTAGTGTTGTGTGACATCTTTCGCCTTCCCTCTGACCATGGTTTCAGGTCCAGAGATTCACAGATAGCAGCACTCAAAGTCTGTAGGAGAAAAAGGCCTTGAAGGGCCTTAGTAACTACAGCTTTTAGGAGCTGATAAAACTCAATTGGCTGGAGAGTATCAAGTTAGCCAGGACTAGCCTTTGGGGATGCGATTCTTCATTCCTCTCAAAATGGACAAGAGCTACAGAATGAGTCACCAGATATAAGCATAACTAGAACTGTATGCAAAATAAGCTTAAAGGCCCAGGAAAGACTTCATAATTCTAAGCTCTCCTTCTGGCTATAAAAGGGCCCACTGGTCCCTTCCAAGTTACTAGTGGTTTTTTTTTTTTTGGTTTTTGTTTTTTTGTGAGAGAGAAAGAGAGAGTGAGCATGGGGGTGGGAGGCAAAGGGAGAGGGAGAGAGAGACTCCCAAGCAGGTTCCGTGCCCCACATGGAGCCCAACTCAGGGCTTGATCCCACAACCCCAAAGTCATGACCTAAGCGGAAATCAAGAGTCAGATGTTCAACTGACTGAGCCACCCAAGCATCCCAAGTTACTAAGATTTTGAAGAGCTGGTTCATTATTACGAAGATAGTGAGCTCCTATAGAATAAATGTATCCCTGGCGAAAGAATATAAACATGGAGGGGGACTTAAGCAATTTTCAATTTAGAAAGAGTAGCGAAACTATTAAAAAGGGGTGTTGCTGTTTTATCAAAACGAAATGTAGACACCAGAAGCTAAGCCAGAAGCTGAGTCTCCTCCTCTGGCTCCTCCCCAACCCCATCCTGTTGATTCTACTTCCTTAACTCTGACTTCTGACCAATACCTCCGGCCCCAACCTGGTCAAACAGTCTTGATCCTAATTTCTAACAATTTCCCTGCTTACTTCCCCTGTCTCCTTTTTCACATGAAGACTATAGAGTCTAACTAAAACTCAACTCTGCGCTTACACCTTGCATTGCTTTGGGGATAAAGGTCAGATTTGTGGGCATGTCTTGTATGACTCCTGCTTACCATCTCCATCCCATTTTGCAAGGCCTGCACCTGCCTTGAGTCTTCTCCAGCCTCTTCACATTTCCCTCACCCCTTACCCTCAGGTCCTTCCTGGAATGTCACTTCCTTCAAGAACCCTTTCCTACTCTTGCAGTGTCAACCAGGTGGCCGCATTGTCATTCCCCACTTCCTCCGCCCAACTGTCAGTTTGATGAAAGCAAGGCATCATTTTGTTTGGTACTCCAACCCCACGTGACAGCAACAATCATTTTGTGAGATCCCAGAGTGTTTTCAGTTATTTTAGAAGGTCTCAGGGAAGCCTCTGTTTTCATGTAAAACAGGGTTATACACTACATAACATTTTTTGGAGATGTGCACACAGGAGGGACGAAAGGTCAGAATTCCAAGGTGACATCGTTGTTCCTGAAACTTACTACACGGCTTTCTTGAGCAGTGTCGGAACAGAAGAGCCAACATTTGGGCTCTTGACAGAGAAATATTGCACCCTACTGCCAATTTATGCGGTTGGCTTTTTTCTTGCTTGTTTGCTTTTGAAACAGGCACAGTGCTTCGCCACGCTATTCCTGGAAAGATTCACTGATTCAGTCTTTCAGTTCTCATTTAGCGGAATCCTGCTAAAGGCATGACATGCAAGCATTTCTGCCCCAGGACATGAGCGTGTGTCCAGATTAAAACAGTGAGCATAACATGAGAGCTTTCTGGTTGCCAGCTCGTTCGCTTCCCTGATAGGCATTTCCGGAGGTGAGGAAAGATGTATTTTGGCACCACCAGCTCCTACTGGTATGCACCCACATGCTTATACACACACACACACACACACACACACACACACACATTCTCTCCCTCGGTACTTAAGATCATCTGTCTTCAAAGTTGGGAAATTAAGTTTCACTACAACAGAATACTGGCTCTTGGTAACTTTCAAGGGGAGAAAGGGCACCTTTCCCGCCCCTGGAACTGAGTACAACGGCTTAAAAATAGAACAATGTGTGTTTGGTGTTTTCTTTTCGTCCTCGGCCTCAATAACAGGTGTACAGTTACAAACACAAAGAGCTAGATTCACGGCTGCTGCACGCCTCTGGAGAATTCCCAGAGTTACCCAGGGAGCAGAACTGCGCCTAAATTGATCAGTAAAAGGAAAGTAACCCAATATAGCTGAGTGTTACTAACACTGCTGTGTCACATGGCTTGATTATTCACCTCCCATAGTGGCTCCATGAGGAAACGCACGATAGAAGAAAATGTCACCAAAAACAGTTCTTAGGAACCTGCCAACAAAGTATTTAAACCTGCTAAAAGTTGAATTAGAGAAACTGACGCAGCTACTGTAAATTGCAGGCTTCAAAATGGACAGGGTGAGGGTCCTGAAAATTGCAACGGGTCCGCCGCAGAGCATGGGGTCAGCTTCCTAAGCCAAATGATGAGTCAGACTGGTGTGCTAGTTTGCTTTTTAGTGCATTTTCTAAGAGGTGCTTCTTAAATTGTTTTAAGACCTCTTGGAAGCATTGACCTCACATGTGCTTTGGGGCAAATGCGTTGTCCGTTTTGCGCCATGTCCGTGGTCAGTGGTATTAATGAATAAGGTCACACATAAATTTAAGGCATGAACGTGGCAACCCCAGCAGGCAACACGTCTTGGCAGCTGCTTACAATTCTTTCACGTTCCCTCCCTGAGGAAATGGTTCCTAATAGATTTGAACAGATGCTAGGTGTTTGGCAGCATTGCGAGGGGTACTAGTTGTCCAAAATTCGGGTTATTTCATGTCTCATAATTAGAATTTCAACAGCCTGGAGGCCTTCGATGTGTTCCAGTGTTCACATAAATACCTAACCTCTGACTCCACGTTTACTCCTCACCAGTTCTCCTAACCCGTTTATTGGTTCTGACAGCATCACCACTAAATCCTTGGCTCTCAGAGTCCAATCTGGTAAACGTGCACGGACAGATCTGATTTGGCACTAAGTTGCTCCATCTCTCTAAATGTGCTTTTCAAGTTCTCCCTGACAGCAAAGTTAAGTGTTGCCAGAAGTCTGGCTGATGGGTTCTTACCACTCCTCAAATCCCCTTCCCCAGGGCCCCTCTCTTCTTCGGCCACACACCCATCCCTTCTTTCAGCACCCTCCTCCCCTGTCGAAGGCTCCACCTTCTCCCCCCACCCAGACCCTCGCCCCCCCCAACCCCCGCCTGCCCTGTGAGCCCTGAGAACAAGCACGAGGTTGTATTTCCATTTGTAGTTCCGGGCCGGGCATACAATAAGCGTTCAATAAATTTATCTCAGACAAGCCAAAGGAAAGGAAAATGTTCTTATTTTCTTACCAGCCTGCTTCAAGGTCAGCCTCCACTTCTGAGGGGGTTCGGATGCCCCTGCAGGGACCGCTAGGGAGCATGCAGAAAACTGTGCATACAGGAAAACCACAGTGGGTCGGAGGAGCCCGCGGAAATGTCCTCAGGCTTCAAAACCCCAGTGGTGGAAGAGGGCACGTGTCTGTATCTTGGGGACTGATTCCCCCGGGGGCGGTTTATCCTGTGTGCCTCACGTCTTTGCAGAGTTTATCTCCCTTCTTGAAATACTTTACGTTTCTACTCATTGGAGTATCCAGGAAGCATGCACCTGTGCGGCGGGCTCCCATATACCTTGGGCGGGGTGGGTGGGAACAGGCACAGAGTGCCCCTGTCCCGTGTCCTTCATTCCCACAGTCAAGGTCAAGCCTCGTAGCGCGCAAACACAAAGTAGTCCTGACGGCACCTGCCGTCTGTTCTCACGCTTCATTCCCTCGTGGGTCCTGATGGCGTCTGGGGTCTGCGTCGTGCACAGCGGCTCTTGCGCGGTTGAGGCCGATCATTCGTTCAGGACCGAGCTCCCTCCGTGGGCCGCGGTAGGTGCCGAGGAAGGAAGCCACCGAGCCGTCCCACGCGGCCACGAGAGCCTGGATCCCCTCCGCGAGGTTGTAATGTTTACCTCTTGAAGAGAAGCCCACTGAGGAGTGCAGAGCCTCTGAAGAAGAGGAGGCTCCGTCGGGCTCTATTTGTGCCAGTCCCCGTTGGGTTCTTAGAGGCACAAGCTTCGGGGCGACCGGACTAGTTTCTACGCGCGGTGCTGGGACGGACGAGCTGCTGCGGGGCTGGGGGCGCCGCTCTGGCCTTCGGGGCTCATTTACGGAGCGGAAATAGTAGTGGCGATAGTAATCGAAGTACTGGCTGTCCGTGCCCCTCGGGGGACCGCGAGCAGAGCTCAGCCGAGGCGGTGGCTGTGAGCGTGCTTCGCGGGGACGGAAGGCGCGGCCGACGTTGGCGAATACCGCCGCTCGGATTCCGCTTCAGCGCCATGAACGTCGGCTCGGGAGGCCCCTTCGGCTTCCTTGCCGGTGAGGGTCAAGGTCAAGGCCCTTCCTTGCTTGCGCATGTAGCGGCTGTCCAGAAAGGATCGTTTCCTCGGGGTTGGCCCGGGCCATCCGAGGCATCCTCATCGACCCCGCCTCGCCTTTGTCACCGAGTGGTAGCCAGTTAGCGCTCCCGTCGCATGTAACCTCACCTCCCTTCCGCGGGCTTGCTGCTTCCTACATCATGCCCACTGAGGCTTTTGCGCGTTTCTGAACGAGGAGACTGCTTGTGCATGAACCTGAGTAAGCAACTGAAGTCAGTGCATTTTCTACGTTAGAATGAAAAACCCACTTGGCAAGAAGTTCCCAACCTTCCAAGATTGGGAAAATGTGACTTGTTAGAAACTTAGTTTCATGTCGGGGTGCTATAGCGAAGCTTTTAAGCTGTGTTGCATTAAGAGGAGATCTGGTGAAGCTTTCGTTCCGCTTTAGCCTCACCACTAGTCCGTGGTGTCATTTTGTACATCACATGGACAAATCTTGGTTTCTTGGCCTCACTCTCCAAACCTGGAGGTTCTCAGCCATGACTTGGCCCTGGTTTCGGCCATTTAATTTTGGCTTTTTGATAATAGACTTGGTTTCCAAGGTGGTTCGCAGACTCCCTGTGAGGTTGTGTTCTCTACAATCAAGTTTCCAGAGCACTAAGATGTGTGCAAATTAGAGGCAATGCTTCATGGTTTACTTAGCCTAGGACAGAGCCTGGCACGTGGTAACTAGTCAGTAATTAGCTAAATAATTTGTGGTTTACATCTGAAGCAGCAAATCTATGAGGCCATTGGCATTGTCATTCAAATCATGTTTACTCTCATCTTGAAGTGATAAAATGATCATCTGGATTGCAGATTTATTTATTCTTTGATTGGTCAGTGACTTTTTTTTTAATTTTGCCCACCATAATAATGGCTAGCAGTTATTGAGTATAAAAGACATGCCAGCCATTGAACACACACACTTGTTATCCCTTCTGCAAAATCGTGGTATTACCATCTCCATTATACACATAAGGAAACGTCCCCAAGGTTACCTTGCTGGCAAGGAGCTGAAACTCATGGATGTGTTCAAACTCACATCCGTTTGTTATCCAGGCTCCCTCCCTGTAGTGCCACGCAGCCCCGAATGTAGTGTGGCTTCTAGATCATACTGGGTCAATTTATAATGCTGAAGTGCGTCTGTTGTTGCCTTAATGTTACTGCTTGTGGTAATGTCTTCTCTCCATGTGAACCAAATATTTTCCACAATTTTCCCATTCCTGTGCACTCAACTTCTTCCATCATGTGTGATTGAACATTTATTTGGTGAAGCTATGACTTGTCTGCTCCACAAGAGATCTCCGTGGGAGTAGGAACCACTGTTTGGCCATCTGCATCCCATCACTGGTTGCAGCGATGAGCTTGTGTTGGAGTAGATGTTATGTAAATAACTCATTGATCTGTGGGCTAACATTTGCTTAGTCTGACCTGCTGAATTTGCAGGCTATGTCAGTCATCATTCATTCAACCAATATCTGTTCAATCCGTACTCTGATAGCCACTGGGCATATAATCATCTATATGGGTCTTCGTGTATATTTATAACTGAAGGACTATAACCTGGAAAATCACAAGTTGATGTGTTATCATGGAAGGAGTAAAAACAAAGAGGAATTAAAGGCATACATCCAGTAAGGAACTTTTTGATGACCAGTAGAGCACATTCAGAATTTCTTTCCAGTGACTATCCAATAAACTTTCCTGAAGCTTAAGATAATTGTTGTTATTTCTTTCTCATATGAATGACTTACATTTATATTAATTCTTGATGTGTTTATATCTTTACTCAAATGATACTACATTCCCACTTAGTAGAAAAAGATACTTATTGGTTTATACCTTTCTAGATTGATACCACTGATTCTTTTAGGAAAAGAGAGTTGTTTGCTAAAGTTACAAAGCGAGGCTTACTGTATTCCCACAAAACGGCTTGTCTCAGGTACTACAAGGAATCTTTATATTGTGAAAATACTCCCTTCCTATAATAACATTTAGCTGTCGAATTCCTGTTACTATTGGTTTTGGTCATTCTCAAAAGTTTTGAGTCTTCTGTGATAGGTTTGACAATAAAATAAGACCTAATAAAATAGCAGGGTTGATTTTAAATTAGCTGAATGATTATACCTAGAGTGTTTAAGGCCCCATATCAAGCCGGAAAGACACCTAGTGAGGCTCTTGTGTTACACTTTTTTCAAAGCTCTGTCCTGTTCATATTTTTATCAAAAATTTGAAGACCTGCGAGGCACCTACACTGGGTTTTCAGATGACATAAGCCCCGAAAGAATCGCTTCTGCCTAAGATTGCGATTCAAAATCACTTCAATTGGCTGCAGTGCTGGATGGAAACCAACCAAATGAAGTTGAGCGGGGAATAAATGTATATTTCTGCTTTTAGATTCAGAAGGCATTTGTGCAATTACAGGATGGGGAAAGACTGAGCTTGGCACCAGTTCATGTGACTGAAAGCTTAATATGAACCAGCAGTGGGATGTGGTGGCTAAAAAAGAATGAATCTAGTCAGTTATAATTATTAATAGTTCACCGTACTCTGCACTGGTCACACTACATTGGGAGTGATTTGTTCATTCTGAGCACATTCAAGAGTGACTTTGACAAAGCAAAGTAGCTGCTAAGAGGGTGTCAAAACCAATCCAAGACACATTTATTGGGCTCCTGTTTGGGGCAGGCAACATGCTAACTGATTTGGAAAATAAAGATATGAAGAGACGTTGCCAATCTATAGCCTCAAGGAGTTGAAAAAGTAAAGGAAAGCGAGACAGGTACACACATGACTATAAAACAAAGCAGAGTAAGAAGTCAGGAAGCACAAAAAAAGGGCTGTGGGAATTCAGGGGCTGGACCAAGGGTAGGATTTCCACAGGAAAGAAGGATGAGGGCAGAGGAAGCCTTAAAAGCCAAGATGTAGAGACAGGAAAACTCACGGCTCGGCTAGGGAATCCTGGGTATACTACGTTGCCTAGAAGAATGGGATAAGTCTTAGCAGGCAAGAAAGCTGGGCAAACAAGGTTTGTAGCGGAGCATGAGGGCACTGACTGGTAGGCAGTGGGAGGGATTACAGGTTGGTGAACATCTGGAAGTCATGATACATGAGGATCCATTGGAGAAATGTTGAGTCTTCAGTCTGGAGAAAAGAAGTCCAAGGTCCCTCTGGTCAATGTGAACCAGACTCACTTTATGTTCTTCCAGAAGGAAAATTTTATCTTGGGAGAAAAAGGTTATAAGGAACCAGATTTTGCTTCTTTCTGAGCTTCTTTCTGTTTTAAAATTCAAAGCTACCCAACAATGAAGAGCTGGCCAAGGAGATGGTGGGCGCCCCTGTGGTTAGGCTCAGAAAAAGTTTAATAACAGATACTCTAAAGGAAAGGAGGGTGGGGGTGGAGAGAAATGCTGCAGCTTCACCAAGAGACATGGGAGCTCTAGGAATTACCCAAGGCTTTTGAAGTGTGTAATTATCCATGGTTGAGTGTTCTTTCTTTCTTTCTTTGGTTTAAGATCTCCAGTAGTATATCAACTTCTGAGTAAAGCCTGAATGTTAGAACCCCTCCCCCCAGTTCAGTAAGATGTCAGACTAATTCTAGCACAGGCTGCCCAGTACTTTGACGGCAGCCACTCATCATCAATGCTCCGTGTGATCCTGAGCAAGTGATTTAACCTCCCTGTTTCCTAATCTGTCAATGGGGATTGACCATTGTTATCCCAACCCCGCAGGTTGTCTGGGAGGATTTAATGAGATAAAGCCCTTGGCCTGTGCCTAGCAGGGTGGAGTCTGAATTTAGGAACTGAGTTCTCACATTTTATAAATGTGTTCCAAGGACCCCTTCAGAGTTAAAAGTATTTTTATAAAACAAAAACAAACATATCATCATAGAGGGGCTAACTTATCTGTACCAAATATTATACTAAGGCCTCACATTTAATCCTCAGAACAACCCCACGAAGTAAACCGTTATTATCCTCCATTTACTGAGACACTGAGCAGCGACGTATCTTGACTTGTCACAAGCTAGTAAGTGAGAGAGCCAGGACTCAAACCAAGCAAACCCTAGAGTATTACAATTATTTCCTTCCAGTACGGACCCACAGATTTCCCTCTTTTTCTCCAATTCCATTTCAAATCACTCTGCTGGATAATTTCATGCATTGTATTTGTTCAGGGCTGTTTCAAAAAAGCATATTTTGAAATCTTACTTATTATACTAAATACATGAGGGCGGTCCCATCAATCATGTCTTTGACGGGATCGTTGAGAAGTTCCTTCATAAAAGCTGAGTGAATGCATGAATCAGTGAAACAGTTTTAATTGTAGAAGCTGGACTATAGCCACTTTTAAAAGAAGCTAGTTACTTTTAATATACCTTTGCTACCTTACTCCTCTTCCCGTGATTTGCAAAGGGGCTGTGGTGGCTGTTCGAACCATTCATTTGAAATCATTCATTTGAGGGGCGCCTGGGTGACTCAGTCAGTTGAACATCTACCTTTGGCTCAGGTCATGATCCCGAAGTCCTGGAATCAAGCCCTGCGTTGTGCTCCCGGCTCAGTGAGGAGCCTGCTTCTCCCTTTCTCGGTCCCTCTGCTTGTGCTATCAAACAAATCTTTTTTTTTTTTTTTTTTTTTTAAGATCATGCATTTGAATTCAATTTTGCACCCCACTTTCATTTCCTCATTTATAAATCTTTTATCTCATATCTTTTTAACAACAATGTCCACAGTTCACTCCCCTCTCTCTCTTTTTCTCTCTCTTTTGTCTTTGGGGGATTTTTTGTCTTGTGTTTTTGCCATCTAATGTTACCAGATTTTACTCAAGACGCATCCAGTAGTGTTTTTTCCATGTCCCGGTGATTGCATTGTTATCCACCCTATCCCCATTTTTCAAGTGAAAGAATTTTTATTAAGAATTTTTTTTCACAATTCAATCCAAGCAACATCAGTCTCGATTCAGCCGAACACCATTTCCACTTCCTGTCTCTGCCACCTTCCTGGATCTCTGAAGTCTATTCAGGAGAAGTGGAGTTGGATAGATGGGGCTTCTCATTGTTTTCTTTGGAGAATTTACAGGAATTTCTAAATACGCTTTGAAAAAAGCATCAAAATATGAAACCGAGAAGTGCATAGAAACTCCATATATAGGTGTTAACAAAACTGAGGTAGAATAGGCAGAAGCAGCTCCCTAGGCTGGGCGGGGGGAGGGAAAAACTGGAACAGTCTTGCATCACTCCTGATGGACTGTGTTGGGAATAACTCAGTTCCATTGTCGCCCTTGGCACAGGGGGGCAAAAATGCAGCTTTTCCTGTTTCAAGGAGAGAATGTTCTCTTACTACACTTCAGGCAGGGGTAAGGAAAGCCAACCAAGTCTAGAATTTGCCACAGTCTTTTTCACTCGGCGGAGTGATACTGCTTTATTGTTTGGGTCAGGTAGCTGGGACCATAATCTCCCACTCCCTGGGTGCGACTATTCCTTTATAGATTAGATAAGAAACAACTGATGAAGTTTTAAATGCTGAGAAAATTAATCAGAACTGAAAAGGGGTGTGTTGGCCACGGCCCAAGAAATATGCTGACTGAGATAAAAGCACCCACTGAACTTTTTCTCCATTCCATGCTTCTGTGCTGGGTAGTCTGCCTCCCTCGCTGGGTAGTCTCCCTCCCTTGTCTTTCCCTCGTCTCCCTCCTTCTGTCATTCTCTCAACCCCAGCTCTGTCCCCAGAGACTTCTTTGGCCCGCTCTCTTAACTGGCCAGAACGTGGAGTCAAATTTTTTTAAAAATTCTTCTTGTGTATTGTATCTGAGATCCTATGTCCTGGATTTAATTTAGAGAATAGCCGAAGGGAATGCATTTTTTCTCAATCATTTCTTTCTTTTTTTTTTTTTTTATGAAATATATCTTTTGAAAATATGTTCATTTCAGTTTCAAGCCACAGACTTAACCTCAGTCCCTTTCCAGGTTCTCAGATTGGCTTATGGTTCCAGAATTTTTTGATGGCAAAGAATGGGATGGATGTTGGGTTGGAACGGCGGGCATGGCTCCTTTGGCCCCAGGAATCTCTGCTGCTTCCCAGCCTCATTTTAGGGCATGCAGACACACTCCTGTCTCAGCCGCTCTTCTGGGAATCAGGGCCAGGTCGAATTGGCTTTTAATGTCCATGTGTTGCTTTCAGTTTCTCTGAGGCTTTCAGTTCCCTTTCTCCTGTGAGGGACAGGCCTTCCTTGGGAAGAAAGGGAACCCCTTGAGTCTGACATGTTCGGCAGTCAGCTTGAGATGCCTTTTGATTAACTTTGGACAAGTCTGGCCCTGTTGTGGAATTCAGTCCCGCTCAGCATTCTACCAGCCAGGAAACGTGCTGTCTTGACCATCATCTTCCTAAGAAAGTCGTGTGGGACCCAGAACATACAGGCCTTTTCCACAGCAAGTAATTCAACCCAAAGTGAAGAGGGCTGCTTTGGAAACCGCAAACCACTCAAACAGTGGTTGGTTGTAAATCATGATTCTTTGGGGAAAGGGGGAGAGGGGGGACTGGAGCTCTGACCCTCAAAGAACTTCCTCTCATTAAACGAAAGCAATTTGCTGCTCTCCACACACTCTTTCTGCCGTAAGTGAAGTCACCTACTTTCCCCAGTCACATCAGTGGTCCTGGTGGGGGCTGGTTGATGGCCGGTTGATGGCCGGTTGTTGCCACATCTTTGCACATGACGGAGGTCTCTTCTCAAAGCCAGGCTTCACAGGTTAATCAAGAGTTGGTCTGATCAGCCCCTTGTCTCTATGGCCCAACCCATGCTTTTTCTTTTAGCCGCTATTTTCTGCAGTCCTGGGTTTCTAAATCTTGGCCAGAGGACAGTCATTCCTTTGTGCTCGGCTGTTACAATGAGGTAACCAAAGAAAGGGTCTTGGTCTGAGGCTGTCAGCTGTTACTAATCACTACTCCCCAGCTCATCATGGGTCCAGCTCGCCTCTCCCTCTTGCTCTGCTTAGCACACATAAAGAAGATGAATTACTCCCTGGTTGCTCTTCAGAAAAGCATATTGTGCAGCACATTCCAATACCGTGAGCGAAGGATGGGCTAATGTGAAGGGTGAATGGGTATCTAAATCACCTCTCAGTGGGTCTTGTGCCGGCAGCTGTGTGCCTGTGAGAAGTGGATCTCAGAGCTGGCTCTTCCGAGGTTTTCTTGAGACCTTGCTGAGAGAGAGAGGGAGTCCCCATGGTGGGTTCCCTGGCAGGGCTCTACTAGGCAGTAATGAGAGTCTGTTCGATGGTTAAGACTAGTGTAGAGAAAAGCAAACTTGACCACTCAGAGGACCTCATCAAGCTGGTAACCCAGAAGAATCATTCTCCTTGCCAAATGTCAAGGAAGCCACTGGTGCTCTTTGATATTGAAGGTAGCAGCAGTTAAAGTTGGACCTCAGTTTCCCATCACTGCTTCCTGGTATGAAAGTTCATTTTTCAGAGGACAATAATAGCGAGAGAAAAAGGATTGTCTGCTGAGGATAAAGGGTGATTTATGTGAATTTTTATGCCACTAATAATATTGTCATCTCCCCTGGGATTTTTTTCTATTTAACAATCTTTCAAAACAGAATGTTTCCCTTTTGCCTTTCCACACTTCATTTTACTAGTGAACAGTGGGAACTCAAAGAAAGACTTTTGTTGACAGTTTTAAGGGTCAAATTAGAAAATCAATTTGCCCGACAAATTATATGCTATCACAAGCAATAAATTTGCAGAGAAGCTTCCTTGTCATTCTCATGCAGTATAACCTCATAAAACTAGGTAATATTATAGGCGAATGAAATATCAAGTTTTGTGACATTATACACAGCTATATGGTTAGGAAATTTGGGCCAGGGGGAAAACCCCTGTGAAGGTACTTGTGATTTAATTGACCGTGAATTCCACAAAATTGTTCTCAGCTGCTTATGGAGATGGTTTAACTCTTCTTCACTAAGAATTGCCGATTAGAGTAAATGCCTCTTTGCTCAAAACTGCATAAGGTTAATCTATTCTCAAACTTTCCCCCTTGTTACAATGTCTACAGAATTTCTGTTCAGCTCAACTGACCAGATATTAGACATCAGCACGCTATTTCCTTGGTCTCCACTAGCCAGGTGAAATAAATTCTTGGGTGCTGTGGGCAGCCCAAGTTGTAGGAAGCAAGAATCACAGGAAGAAGAGACCACAGCTCATGGTTCCTTTTTAAAGCCTCTACTGTTAACTGAATGTGGGTATCTACTGGTGTTTGCAAACTACTTTCTTTTTTTACCAGAACCTACAAATAAAATATAAATGTATTCATAGCTGGGTGTCCCCTCCAAAAAAAGGAAAAAAGAAAAAAAAAAGGCAGGGGACACAAATGTATTTTACACTGTGACCCAGCCACACACAATACATACACACAACTGAAAAAAGTTTCATGAACTAATACTTACCTTTACCATAGGCGATAGATACCCTTTGGTATTTTCTATTCTGCACTCTTCCATTAATGGAAAACAATACTAGTCGTAACTCACTGAACAGATTTCATGACTTGCATCGTAAGCACGTGTTAGACCCCATCCGTCTCTTCCATTGCCTTCTGTGTGTTTATTTTTTCACTTCTTCACTCAGTGTTCTGTTAACGTAGGGACAGAGAGGACTTCAGCAGTTACTTCTATGGGCTCCTCTTCGAGGTAGAAAACGAGGGAAAATAATACAGAAGTGGGAGAGAGAGAAGGAAGGGAAAGACGGAGGGTGCTCCTGGTGGTGAGGGGTAAAGGTGTGCCAGCCTTCTGCCTCCCTGACCATCCCGGGGAAACCTTGCTGTGAGTGACACCTCCTCCCCCTCCCCCAACCCCCAGCTCTGGAAATGAAGCTCCAGGTGATGCCCAGTCACTCTGACCCACCAGAGCTGTCTCTCATTCTCCAAGATAGAATGAACCTATTTTGGATAAACTGGGGGAAGAGCAACTAAAACTGACGAATCCGAGTTTCAGAGTATTTGAAAGAATAAAAGCAACTTGAGTACTTGTAATTCACAGTAACCTAACTTAAATGTTAAAAAAGAAAAAAGAAAAAAAAAGTGTGTGTGTGTGTCCTCTCACCGGCATAACAACAACGGTGATAAGAATGACTATTCAACACACGTTGATGGGGGACCTTCCTGCGCCAGCGCAGTTCTAACCACTGAGGCTGCATCAGTGAGTAAAACTAATGGTTCGGCTCTTTGGGCACTAAAATTCTCATAGAGAGAGAGACAGAATGATCATAACTAGCATTTATCAAGAATCTGCTTTGTCGGGGTGCCTGGGTGGCTCAGTGGGTTAAAGCCTCTGCCTTTAGCTCAGGTCATGATCCCGGGGTCCTGGGATCAAGCCCCGCATCGGGCTCTCTGCTCATCAGAGAGCCTGCTTCCCCCTCTCTCTCTGCCTGCCTCTCTGACTGCTTGTGATTTCTCTGTGTGTCAAATAAATAAATAAAATCTTAAAAAAAAAAAAAAGAATCTGCTTTGTCTAGAAGCTTTATGTAAGTTTCCCCTAAGCTTGCAGTATAAATATTATTAGCTTCTTGTGTAGACGAAAAGGAGGCTTAGAGAAGGCAAATACTACTTAGTAAATACCTTGTTTGTTATTTTTTCTGCTTACTTAATAATAACAGCTAACATTTGTTGAATCCTTACTATGTGCCAAGCACTATGCTAAGTGCTTTCTCACTGAAAGTAGTCCCTTTAATGCCCGTGAAAAGCCAGTGAGAGAGCAGTCAGTGTTCCCATACTGCAGATGAGGAGACAGAGGCTGACAGAGCTGACAGAGGTCAGAAGGTCCCAGAGCCAGAAGCGGAATCCAGGTATTCTTATCTCAGAGCCTAAGCTCTTCATTAATGAACTCTAACTTAAAAAAAAAAAAAAAAAAAAGACTGAAAGCAAGAAAAAATGCCTGAGGTTGGCCTTAGTTTGAAATATTGTCTTTTAGATTAAGTTCTGAGGCTATATCCTGCGTATTAATTGTGCCTCAGAATTGTGATACAATCCATAGCTATCATTTCTGACCTCTTAAAGATTCTTCTGGTCCAGAACCCAGAGAATCTTGGAATTTGACTTTTTTGCAATGGAGTCTATAAAGGGGCCAAAAGAAACTGTTTTAGTGAAGAAGAGCATAAGATAGTTAAGACAGATTTAAAATGATATTTTATGCTCTTTCCCTCTGCCTCTCCCCTCCTTCCCTCTCCTCTGAGCTTTTGGACCCTCTTGCTCACTCTCCTCTCTGAGGGGTCCCGTGTGCCCGAGCTCCGGCAGTGAGCAGTTGTTTTAGGATACAAGAGCTCATTTCTCAATCTGTAAATAGGAAGTATGTTGTATTTTTAGAAGTTAACTTTCCTTAAAAAAAAAAAAATCACCTTGTAGTCAAATGAATATGGCGCATGCTGGAGCCCATCCTTGACTTCCTTGTTGTCAGTTGGGCCATCTTGAAATTCTAGGATGGAGAACAGGTGGCTTTCATTACATGAGTATCTCAGTAGCCTGTTGAGGAGAAGGAGGGCCTCTAAAATAAAACAAAACCTGAAACAGACAGTATTCTTGAGTCAGGAGTTACCATCCCCCCTTTTCCCTTCTTTCTGGGCCTGATCTAGTCCCTGGAAGAACAATGAAACACCACAAGAATGAGTAGAAAGACAATTCATCCCAGAAGGCTTCTTCCTTACATTTTGATTTTCAAAATCAGAGACAGGAATTGTTGGGGGAAGTAGAGTAAGCCACATGAATGGATAAGACATAGATTTTTAGCAGAGGGGAGAGTAAAATCCATGCAAATAGTAGAAACTTGAGAACTTGACATTATTTATATGTTATCCTTTTATACTTGGCTGATGCATATTTCATCTATCCAACGATTTACCAAATTCTTATATCAAATATTATACCAAAAGAAATCTAGTTGACAATACAGACTTACAGAGTTCCACATACATATTGACGAGACCCTCCCTCCCTACTCCACCCCTGCAATAACCATGAATGTGGTCCATATTTGTTAATGCCAAACTGATGACCAAAAGACTGTTTCTATAAATAAAGAAGTAAATGTGTATTTACCTATTTGCATTAAGAAACTCTCTTGTCTTCCTTCCTCTCTCTTCAAAGTGACTGCTGCCTAAAATACCCAGCTTTCTGAAGCTAAGTCTTAAATCTTTTACATTCAAAAAATGTCTATTTAATCCGTCTTAGATGCTTAACTCATAGGTTTGCAGAAATGACGAATGGATTGCTTTCTTGATGACTGGTTCTTCTTGAAGGGTTGGTTTTTAGAAAGGAGAATATGATTCATGTACTCACAGCCAGCAAGTATCAATGATCCTCCATGCTCCATTAAAACATGTTCTTGGCTGTTTTTCTAGAAATGATGAGAAATTTGTACTAATCGATGAGTTCTCTAGCTAGTCCTTCTGGTGACCAGCATAATACACTGCCTCTGAGGTAGGGAATGTTGAATAATGTGCTAGAGTTTTTCCAGTTAGCTACCGCCAATGGAATTCTCCTCCAGCTTGTCCATTAAAAGCGAGGTATAGGGGAAAGAGTGATTCCTTGAGAGGGCAGGTTCAAACTCTGCCACTGCCATTTGCTAGCTGTGCAACACTGGACAAATTACTTAACTTCTGTGATCTTCTGTATGTTCACCTTTGAAATGATATCAGTGACACCTACAGCCTACAGTTGTGATGAAATTAGATGAATATATGACATTGGTTGGGGGTGGGATTTTGTGAGTGAATTAGGGAACTGGCACAAAAGTTAACTCCAAATATGTAAAATATGTAAGCACAACAAGCACATCGTTATAATTGGAAAACCAGTCATGGTACTTGTGGCAACTGTGCAATATAGTATTCCTTGGGTTTCAAGAGAGTCTTAATTCTGATGGCAGATTGTTTTCATAATAAAGATGTCAAGATGTCTTGAATGAATCTGGTTTAGCTAAACCCATTTCAAATGATGAAAAAGAGACCAGCCGAGATTATTATCTTTACTACTTGCTCTGGAATGTGTTTCTCAAATGTATGTTTAGACAAACACATAGTTGTTGTAACACACTCCCATTAGTACCTACACACCCAAGTGACCTCCTGCCTCCCTTGCCCCGGTGTCCTTTTCTTCCACGTATTTTGAAGTGACAAGGCTCAATTAAAATTTTCCCTTCCCAAACATTTAGGGCACTTCCTGCCCTAAGTTTCCTTTTCCACAAAGTGATTTAGTACTTTACCCTTGCCCCCAGACACTCTGATGTTTGTGTGTAGTCTCTGGTATAGAGCTTTGTCTCAAATTTCATGAGACTAAGGAACAGAGATGATCACTGAGTTTGAGTAAGGGAGAGGAAGAGAGACACTGCTCACGTGACATTTTGTCTTCTAGAGCTCATCCTAATCTTTTCCTGGTATTACCAGTATCAGGACCATTCTCTTTCAGGCCCTGTGTCTGGCAGATTGTCTTCATCCATCCTGCCCTTGCCCTCACAATAGTGTGTGACCTTGTTCATGGTGGTCCCTTTAGTTTTAAGAGCCTGTGTCAGAGAAAAGGGGAGTGGTCAGAGTTTCAGAGTTGGGGAGGGATGGAGAACCAGGAGCGCAGGTAGGCAAGCAACCTGTGGGGGACTCCGGGCCCCCTCTCAGAAAAGGACCTACATGGGGAACTGGTTCATGAAGATCCTCTGCTCGACCCCCACACACTCCTCCTTCCTTGGCTGAAATAATAGCAGCTGTTGCTTTATTCTCTTGCAAAGGAAAAGGGTCAACATATAGAGGTTGGTGAGCCTCTCCTTTGACGATCAGTTCTCCTTCTAGACTCACTGCTAAAAACATGCCTTGGTGGTTGTCTTCAGCTATTTCAGAATTTTAAAAGTATGGAGAAAATACTTTCATACTGGTTTTCATTTGTTCAATTTTAAAAATCCTATAAATAAGAGTTCTTTTTTTCTTCAAGTTTATAGCCTTGTAGCTGTGGACCCTGGGAGAGCTCCCCCCATCTCTAGCCCCATGGTGGGAAGGATGGAGATTTAAGCGTCCTCTTTTGTTTGCCACTTTGGTTTCCAGTACTCTGCCTTGACCACTTAGCGTTCTCTCTGAATAGCTATAGGTCGGGAGTAGTGGGCAGGAACGTCAGAGAAGAGTTGGCGTGAGAACGGAACAGCACCACAGAATAGAAGGCAAGAGGGAAAGAAAGCATCTTGGAAAAAGAAAATACTGCTGCCTGGTACCCCCTAGCAGAGATATCCGGCCTATTGTGCCCACACCACTTGCTGCTGAAGAATTTCAGGCTTCAGTGGTGACAAGCTCAGGCAATAATGGGAAAGAGAGTGAGCCCCTTCTGAGAGAAATTACTGCAAGCACAGAAAGCCAAGATATTTGAGATGTGATTCAGACTTGAGGATGAAACATTGAGGATGGGACATTTGACTGAAAACAGATCAGCCCATTTTTAAGGTTGGCAAATAAATGGCACCATCCCAGTATTGGATAGTTAGCTCTGGGTTTCTTGAAACCCAGGGCAAGGGTAGGAGAAGCTAAGTTCATGCATTAAAGCCAAAGTTGGCCGCCTTGTTTGTGAGAGCTCCAGTTGGTCTCCTCAGTGGCAGAAAGTATATGATAATTAGTGTCATAAGAACAAAGTTTAAGTTCCCACTCCATTTTACTTGGTATTGACTAAGACCTTAGTCATTTAAGTGTTTTTTAATCTGCATTATGGGTTGTTGTTAAAAATAACATATCAGGTACTAAATAAGTGCTTATTTTGAAAATTATGAATGATGTTATTCAAATACAAATGAAATTATAAATTGAAAGCCCTGGTGTCAATTCTCATGGGACTTACCATTATATCACATTTTGGGGGCAAACCCAGCCCAATCATGGATACTCTTTTTTTCAATACTTTACCTTACTCTAAATATGTTGGTATGAACAAAGTTACTACCTAAAAATTAAATCACTGGTATAATCTGATACTGGTCATTGGAGTACAGTATAACCTTTTAATACATTTATAAAAAGGCAATTCTTAAGTAGTAAAGAAAATAAAATTTTAATTAGTAAAGAAAACCATGTTATGATTGGATTATACTGTAATTGGATTTTAGTGTTTTATGAGATTAGGAGGGGAAAGAAAGAAGAAAAGTGAAGAAATAGCTAATGAAACAGAACAGCCCATATTATTATCATCTGATCTTTTGAGGGGTTTGTGTCATGTCCAGTTTTTTACTATCCCAAGAGACATTAAGATATGTTCCGTTTGCTAGAGCAGGAAGGGAAATCTTGAAAGTCACACCTCCTTTTTTACCTAGGATAACACCTCGCCTGAGGTAGACTTTGAAGATGTCCTGAAAGCAATGGGGCGAAGATGTTTAACATGAGATAAGGTACTCCATGCCCAGGGGAGAAGGTAGAAACATGAGAAGAACCCCACCAAACAGAGAATTTTTTTTTTTAACTTTGATGAGATGAGATGAAATGAAATCCCAGAGAAACTATTTGAGAACTTTGGCTTTATAACCCAATGTCTAATTTGAATGCAAATTGATGATAAGTTGTTAGGTGATCAGAATAACGGCTTCTATTTTGCATAGAAACATGGAAAAAAGACTCCCAAGTGCGTATATAAAATAATAAGTCTTTTCAAAATTGTTAATGCTAGTTTACTGGTGTGAGTCACCACAGTGACTTGAGATAGGCTCAGGTTATCCTGCCAGAAATTTTTTTTGAGTAGCTCTTCATACACACACACTACTCACTATTTACACTCATAGCTTCCCCAACCAGTAATAACCTAGGAAAGAATTTGATTGCCCTTTTAAATCATTAGAGAGCCACATGAAATCAACTCTTGAGGCAGGAAATGGGTGATCAGGTGTTTGCTGCCACAGCTGATGACTGGCCATTCTTTGGCTTTTTTCTTTCACCTTTTATGATGCCCTGATGGAATTTGATGCCAAGTTCTCATAACTTGTATAAAATCCCATTGCCGGGTTGGAATGAGGGTAAGGGGGTTGTTGAAGGAATGACTGTCCCCTACCTTCCTCTGGAAAATTCTTTGGACTTACTTCCTGAAAATCTCCTTCTGTTTGCCTTCACCAGGAATGGCGGCCCTAGATAGTAAGGCATCAGGGAAGATGGGAATGCGAGCGGTAGTCTATTACATGACTACAACCATCATTGCCGTGGTAATTGGCATAGTCATTGTCATCATCATCCATCCTGGGAAGGGCACAAAGGAAAACATGCACAGAGAAGGCAAAATTGTTCAAGTGACAGCTGCAGACGCCTTCCTGGACTTGATCAGGTACGTCCTTGCAAGCCCACCCCTTGGGGTATATTCTGACTGCCCAACCCCTCTTTTGGGGGAGCTAGTCAAACTGCAGGTCAGGTGTCTAACTGAACCAGCCTTGCTGGCTTGAAGTGAAGGTCACATCTCCATTTCTTTCTAACAGAAGTTACAGCTTTTGTTTTCTGATCTAATGGGAAAGAGATGAGAAGAGCAAAGAGGGGATAAAGATTTTGAGTCCCTTGCTTTTAGGATTCAGGATCTGATCACTCACTTGTCTTGCTGTTTAAGGCTAGCTTTTATTCAACTGTAGCCTGTTGATTGGACTCTTCTAATGTAGAACTTGTCACCGGTATTATCATCCATTAGGCACAACAATTTCTGTCCAGAAAGGCCTTTCAGGATCATCTGGTTATACCTGTTCTAACATCTTCCTTTTACACTATTGCCAAAGAAAGGATTTGGCAGACCAGCAACGAAAGAGTAAAAGATGGCTTCTTTAGCATTGTTTTGTGTACAAACTACACACTGATTGCAATGAGTCTTATCTAGTACTTGAAACAGATTTGATGGTAGAGTCATCTCACACAGAACTATGAAATAAACCCGAGTTTGATCCTGGCACCTTCCTCATTGCTGTCTCTACACACCAGCCTTTGTGTCAGTCAGATCCTGGCAGGAAGCATATTGCATATTCAAAAGGATCAGTGAAAGGGCTTTGGAAAAGTACAGGCAGGGTTAAGGGAACCTACAAGGCATGGTGAGGCACCACCAGCAATAGGAAGCTTTAAGGCTTTTCACCATTTTTTCCATGACATTTACCATTGGGTAGGTTAGGTTAGGAGTATTGTATTATATTCTCTTTCTATAGGATTTCTACTCCTTGTTTGAAGAATTGGGAGCTTGTCGTTCCAAGTCTGGTTGATTCATCAGAGTACTGTGTGTTTCTGCCTCTCCTTGCCCCAGTGGTAGGTGTATGAGTAGCCCATCCCCACCAGTCACTTGGCTCCAGCATTTTTCCTGAAATCTCCTGAACTCACATTTCTATCAAGATTTATATAGATAGACCCACTGAGCATAGATAGAAGGAGAAGGAAACAGGACGGTCTAGGCGGCAAGAAGAAAGGGACAAGAGTTGATGACCTTAAAACATGACTTTGATAACCTACAACTGCTGGAATGTCAGGCTCTGCAACTTCCTGGGCCATGTCTCCTTCTCCCATAGTCTCTCTCTTTCTTTTTTTTTTTTTAACGAACTCTATCAATTTTAATTACTGAAAATGTTTCAATGTAAATCATATCTTCTCTATCACACAATACATCTTCTACTACTAGGAGTACCAGATCATTAAAGATTCCAGTTTATATTTCCATGCTAAATAGAATTTCATTGACTTTAAAAATAAGCATTTTTCATTTTTTCCATGGAATACCTGTTAAAAAATGTCACAAGTAACTGGTGCAAATGAAGCTTTCGAGTGGAGTACACAATCAATAAACACTTGCAGATTTCCACAAGAAACCCAGCACTATGTTCATTTCCGTATTCCTCTTTTCCAGTCTACATTTTTTTGCCCCAGTAAAGGCTTCACCGGGCTCAGACCTCCCCCACACACCCACCATTGTACTCCTTATATACACGGAAAATAATGAACGGCTCTCATGGCCAAATGCAGGCAGAAAAAGAGGCAGAAAGGGACTCGAACAATTTTCGAGTGCCAATATCACCTAGGGGTAATGCAGAACGGTCTTCCTCTTTTAAGAGTCCCAAGTTCTCCAACTAAAATTCTTTAAATAGTGAGCTACCCCACTCCCCCTCCTCTGGAAACTACAGGAATAAATGGTTTCTGTTTAGATACCGACTTTTCCCACTCTGATTTCTCTGGCCTCCAAGGTTGCAGATGCCCCTATCCCCACGCCAAATACCTCCTCTACCTCCTTGTCCCACAGTCTTAAACCTTGGGGCCCTAATGATAGTTTATTCCAATATCCTCTTCAACAGATGAATCAGCAGAGAACTACATGGGTGTAGTGCCTTGGCCAAGTTCACCCAGCTGGTTAGGGACTCCCCAGCTAGATGGTGGCCCCTTGAACTCCACCATGAACCCAGACCTGCTCTGAGAAAGTGCCAGACCTTGCCACATGGACCACAAGTTTAAATTTTGTGAGCCATCTCCCCATTGGTCACCAAAGAGCCTCAAAAGCTCCAGCAACTCAGAATCAAGAGCCCATCCTCCAGCTGGCCTTTGGGTGGACTTTGTGGAAGATAAAATTCCAGTCTGACCATGACATTTGATTCAGAACAGTTGGTCCATGGACACATGGCATAGTATCAAAATGGGTATTATTAAATAAGAACTCAGTTAACCAGAGTGTTTGTAACCAAAGGTGTTTCCATGCTCACTTTGGTTCTTCCCAGGAGCAATATTTGATGATATAATGACCAAATTTTAAAAATCCCATTGTCTGACAAAAGGACAGATGAGTTGAATTTGAGACTTCCCTGAAAAATATGAACTACGTGGGCCCCACACAGGGATGACCATATGTCCCACATCAAGTCATAAAATCCACCAAAACCTTTCTTCTTATCCATTTGCTGCTTGGTTTAATACAGTCTTTAACTTAGACACAATGAAAAAATATTTAAGAAGCAAACTTATTATTTGAGAAATTTTTCAAATGATCATTATTTTCTTTGCAGGAATATGTTCCCTCCAAATCTGGTGGAAGCCTGCTTTAAACAGGTAAACACTCTATAGCCACTAATTCACTTTTGAAATTCCTCTTGGCATACCACACAGAGCGGGATCCTCTTGTTTATTTTATTTTACTTTTTCCACTTCTCTGCAATAAGAAACACTTTTTTGCCAACCAGCTGGAAAGCACTAGGGTTTTCTGAGGAATTTGCAGGGGATGGAGAGGTCTTACTTTGTTTTAAAGGCTTAGTAGTTGCCAGATACTCTAAGTCTTGCATACAAGACATACATTGAGTCTCTGTTAATTATTAAGAAGGCCAATCAGGACACTCCCTTCTTCTCTCTGCCCACCACCCCCCAACATTCCACACACAAAAGCCCACCAAGCAAACAAACAGTATAAGACATTTTTACAACTCAGCTTTAAAGATTAGGGAGATTATTCAAGTTTCTGGTTTAATTAAAAAAATCAGTGGGTTGGCTTTTGAAAGTCTACTAAGGGCCTTATGGATTCTGAAGGAGGAATCATATCAGAAATGGCATCATCATTTCTTAAATGCCTGCTGTGTTGTATTTGGTCCTCACATGAATGGGATGGCTATCATTGTCTTCATTTTCAGTGATGAGACAACTCATCTATGATAATGCAGAAGGATTATTTAATAGTCACAAGATCTCACAAGTTATAAATGGTAGATCCAGAATTCAGATCCATTGCATTGACTCCAAATTCTATCCTCTTTCTGCTCCTACATTCTGTGAAGTCCAGCTCCTTTTAGCCCGGATACACAAAATGCTTGGCTCTCTGGGTTATGGATACAAATACATTTTACTGTTTGGGGGTGAAGTTTATTCTAACTTCACCTGAATAAAAAATTTGTTACGCAAAATATTAAAAGGAATACAATTAGACATTCTGGGTTGAATAATAGTTCCTGAACATTTCTCCAGATGGTGTCACTTCACCCTAGTTGTAATTCCCTAACCCTTCTGCTTAGGATCTCTAAAGCAAACAAAATAAAACTCCAGCCCAATGGAGGACTAACTTGTACACATTCAAGTCATTCTTTGGTTCCCCTCCCTTTTTAAAAAAATTCTTACTGACTATTTTTAATAGGTAATGCATGCACACACTGCAAAATTCAAAAAATCCTTTCTTTTAAAAGAAAGTCTAAGAAGTCAAAATCAAACTTTATTCAAAACCTGCAATAATCGTAAATAATAACCCCCTTTCAATCTAACCAGCCCACCCCAGCACCATGGGGCTGACTATTCCAGTTAGTCAGCTGGCACTGGGCAACATCAAAAATGCTGATTTCTAGCAGCACTGGGAAAAGTGCTGACTCGAGCAGATTTATTATATTTGGTTTTGGATTGCATTTCCAGGATTTTCAAAGGGAAGCAAATGTATCTTCCCAGATCTATTTGTCTTAGACCAAAATGCAAATGAGGTTGCAATTTCTGTAGGCTACAAACTGTGTCTAAGGGGAAAGAGTCGGAGCCATATGAAAGGCTAATCAGGATTGGAAATCTACCCTAGACAATCCATAAAATGCAGAAGCATCCCAGCGAAGTAGAGATTTGAACATTGATTGGAAGAGGAGACTTAAATGGGCCAGTTTCCTTGTTACTTAGGATTACCAGCAGTATCAATGATTGGTCAGAGATGTGTCCATAGTATTAACAGCTGGTTATGCCCTTGTTTGAGAGTAGTGGTTTCCCACTGGACACAAAAGTCTCCCCTTCACTCTTGGTAGCAAAATGGCCCAACACTTCATGTACAACTAAGCATTCTTCCCCTAGACTGTAGATCCAGGCAACACCCATTCATAATTACTCTCTGATCCTTTACTACCATCAACATAAAGACCAGGCATTCTACTCTCATTAAAATCATAGATGGGTGGGCTTAATTTTTTTATGTGGTCGTAGTAAAATACTGAGTCTTCTGTCTGGGACATCTATGTAGAAGCTGTTGAGAAAAGACTAATTTGAATAAGAAGAGAAATTCCTTTATAAACTTGAGAACTGGGTTGTCATCCTCAACTATTAATCAAGTATCTATTCTTAAGAATTGATATTATCAGAAATGCCTTGAAGATCATTGTTTGGGGATTTTTAAATTTTTTTTAATTTCACTAAGGCTTCTTTTATTCTAGTATAGTTAACATACAGTATTATATTACTTTTGGGTATGCCATATATTGATTTGACAGTTCTATACATTATTCAGCGCTCATCATGATAAGTGTACTCTAATTCCCATCACCTATTGTCCCCATCTCCTATCCCCCCAACCCCCTCCTCTGATAACCATCTATTTGTTATCTGTAGCTAAGAATCTGTTTCTTGGTTTGTCTCTCTGTCTCTTTTTTTTTTCTTTGTTTTGTTTCTTAAATTCCACATATGAGTGAAATCACAGGGTATCTGTCTGCCTCTGACCAACTCATTTTGCTTAGTGTTATACTCTCTAGATCCTTCCATGTCATTGCAAATGGCAAGATTTCGTTCTTTTTATGGCTGAATACTATTCCATTGTGTATATATTTATCTTCTTTGTTGATATGTATATGTACATCTTCATATATGTGTGTGTGTGTGTGTCTATGTGTGTCTGTGTGTGTGTATCTCACATCTTCTTTAACCATTCATCTATTGATGGACACTTGGGTTGCTTCCATAATTTGGCTCTTGTAGATAATGCTGCTATAAACATAGGGGTGCATAGGGGATTTTTAGATTTTTAATATTAGCTGAAATCTACCTCACTAAGTCTAATCCCCAAAGGGCTTTGTTACTGAACACCATTAGCCAACATTAGCTGGCTTTAAAATTTACAATGCATTCTCATATATTCTGCTTAATTTGATCACAACAACCCTGTGAGGTAGAACCACTGTGGTTATTTCTGTTTCACAGATGTCAAAAAGACCAAAATGATGTCTGGTTGATTTGTCTATGATCCCATAGCATGACAGATAGTAAAGGGACTATATGAATATTTAGATTTACCGTTTTTTAAAAGCCCATTTTTAGCGATTTTACTAGGGTTTCAGGAGAAAGCAAAAGCACATGTATATTTCAGACTCTTCAGCCAGATACATCTTTCCTGCTATGATTTGTCTTGTGTTTGAGTGTGTGTGTATCTGTGCTGGAGAAGTAGTAGAGGTTTGTCACAGATTAGACAAATGCTAGCTAGATACCTTCTATGACAGTATTCTCTGAATGCGAGGTTAATGTATGTCATTAGAGAAAATTGGGACAACAGGCAAGTAAAAAGAAGAAAACAAAAACCACCTCTAATCCCTGTTGTGCCTTTTCTTTTTTAAGTTTAAAACCAGCTATGAGAAGAGAAGCTTTAAAGTGCCTGTTCAGTCCAATGAAACGCTCGTCGGCGCCGTGATAAACAATGTGTCAGAGGCCATGGAGACTCTTACAAGGATCAGAGAGGAGTTGGTCCCAGTCCCAGGGTCTGTGAATGGGGTCAATGCTCTGGGACTAGTTGTCTTCTCCATGTGCTTTGGATTTGTGATTGGCAACATGAAAGAGCAGGGTCAAGCCCTGAAAGAGTTCTTTGATTCTCTTAATGAAGCCATCATGAGATTGGTAGCGGTGATAATGTGGTACGTATTTCCACTTACTGTATATGTCATATACAGATGTTTATTGCCATCAGCATGGGTTCCATACCAAGGAAGTTGCCACCAGGCGGGATGGCCAATGGCAACAATCTCACTTGGGTAAGCACATGAAAATCAACAATTTGGGGGGCCTTTAGTGGCCTTGGAGCCCATCTGCAAACCCCTCTTAATAAGTTTGCTTCCTTGTTTTTGAAAGGTGTCTACTGCTTTTCTGGCTGGTGGGATCCCATTCCTCATTCCTTCATTTTTTATCTATTTGGTATTCAGTTATATATTTCAATATATATTTATTGAGTGTCTACTATATACCAAGCATACAATGCCACACACTCTGGCCATAGAAATGAAGAAAACAGACAAGGATGTCCCAGAACTTCTATTCTTTGAAGGGATATAGAAAAATAAACAAATCAACCAAATGCTTTAGTAACAAATGCTGTGAAAAAATAAATAAATAAAACGCCAGATTTTATTTTATGTGATGTGAAAAAAAAGTATCTGGGGAGGAATCACAAAATTTATCCTGGATTTTAGCCTCTGAGGAGGTGACTTTTTTCGCTGAGATCTGAATAACTAGGAGAAAGTAGCCACACAAAGTGCCAAGAGAAGAGCATTCACAGTAGAGGGCAAAGCAAACATAGAACACCCTTGACCATCAGAAAAAGTGAGATCTCCTCTCCTCCGTTTTTATCCCTAAGAAAGAAATGTTAAAGTCATGGCAGTCCAGCTGCCTGCCCAAGGGACTCATGGGGAGGGGTATAGAATGCCAGTCCACTGTTCATAACAAAACTTCTTCAAAAAAAGTTGAGAGTAGAACACAAAGGAAACGACTAAATCCGCGGAGGAACATTGACCTTGGAAAGTAAATTCTCGCCAGCTGGGAGAGAGCACTTTGGTTTAGGCCTCATGTGGGGGTTGCTTTGCCTTTATCCTTTACTTCTAATCCAGACTCCTTCTTGGCACTGGAAGGAGGAAGGCATCCATTTCTAAGAAAAACACTCACCAACATGATTAAAAACACCCTTTGTCTTTATGGCCATGAAAGCCCAGAGAAATCCATTTCTCAGGCGCTTGTACGAGGTGGATATGAACTTGGGCACGAAGGCTGATCAGAATGTGATCTCCACAGGAGCCCTTGGTTGAAATCGTGGAGCCCCTCCTTTGAAATCCTGGCAGAGCTGAAAGTGGACATTTATCTTCATATTATTAAAATGCCTCCACCTTTCACCTCTTTTATGAAAGAAGCCCATTCAAGGCTGCTGAATGAACCTCACATGTAGCTTTTCAAGCTGTACATTCGCCCGCACATTCAACATTGAGTTATTACTTTTCTGAAAACAGGTACTCTTATAATTTCCTGGCCTGGGTTTTGAAAGGAGTTTTAAAAAGAAGCATTGTATTTTCAACTTGAAATAAGACCTCCACAGTTCTCAGCAGACTCTTCTCCTTAGGGGTGATTGGCCCCTCTGTGTTTGGTAACCGTGAGTTTGGTTGCATCTTACCACGCACATCAGACAAAGGAGCTGAAAGAGGGGCAGAGGGACATTTATGCAACAAAGGTTGTTAGACGTACAAGTTATTTTGTGTCTCACTTGTTCTTTCTTGAAATGTGTGGGGGGAAGATCTCAAAAGCCAGTGGCAGCCTATGGGTGATAATTACTTAATTAGAACACCTATAACCTGATCATGGTAGTGCGTACATGCGCATTATTAATTTTAGTAGCTTTGAATTTATTATACAATTGCCTTTGATCTGTGGCAAATGGTACTAGTCTTCCGTTTGCACTAAAACGTAAGACGTATTCTTTTTTTTTTTTTTTTTTAATTTCTTAAGTGAGTAAGGGAGAGTGACAGAGAAGGAGCAGGGGGAGAGGCAGACTCCCCGCTGAGATGCGGGCTCCATCTGATCCCAGGACTCAGGGATGGTGACCTGTGCCAAAGGCAGATGCTTAACCGACTGAGCCACCCAGGAACCATAAAATTTATTCTTAGAATAAATTTATTTAAGAGTTGACTTGAAGGGACACCTGGATGACTCAGTCGGTTAAGCGGCTGCCTTTGGCTCCGGTTATGATCCCAGAGTCCTGGGATGGGGTCCCGCGTCGGGCTCCTTGCTCAGTGGGAAGCCTGCTTCTTCCTCTGCCTTTGCCTGGCACTCTGCCTGCTTGTGCTCTCTCTCTCTGACAAATAAATAATTTTTTTTAATCTTTTAAAAAAAGTTAATTTGAAGACCAATACTAAGTAATTTTGTAAGTGGTGTATAATGTGGGAGGAAAATAACAGACTTTGATGAAGAGAGATGACTGCAAATCTAAAACACTGAAATGGCACTGTGCGCTTCTTGCTTTAACTTGGAAATCAGGCTCTGCTGTGGGAAATGCTCCCAAAAGTCTGGATATTGGTTCAGTGGATTCTGGCTCTTCAGAGTACTTAGAAAGAGAGCAAAAGGCAGGGGCAGTTGGGTGGCATCTGAGGACCACAGAAGTGATCCAGGTGGAGTGAAAGGGGAGTGATCTAGAAAAAGAGGTGAGTTTAAAAACCTCTGTACTGACCCTTTTTCACAGCCTCAGGAGGAAAAAAAATGTGACCTAGAGAAATTCTGAGTGAGAGGAAAGCCTTTTTATGTACCATTTGTGTGTGTGTGTGTATATATATATATATATATATATATATATATATATGTGATTTTATTTACTTATTTGACAGACAGAGATCACAAGTAGGCAGAGAGGCAGGCAGAGAGAGAGGAGGAAGCAGGCTCCCTGCCGAGCAGAGAGCCTGATGTGGGATTTGATCCCAGGACCCTGGGATCATGACCTGAGCGGAAGGCAGAGACTTTAACCCACTGAGCCACCCAGGCGCCGCACCATTTACATTTTTAAAAGAAAAAAAAAAAAAAAGAAGTTCACAGTTTCTGCAAGTTCTAATAGTATCCTGGGCACAAAAGTTTGGGCCATCAACTCTGTCATATTTTCTTGCCACTTGGTAGTTTCTGTGGAATAGCTCGTTGGAAATCAGACTTCCAACCGTGCGTGTGTTGCTTCTACATAGGTACGCCCCTCTGGGCATCCTCTTCCTGATTGCAGGGAAAATTGTTGAGATGGAAGACATGGGAGTGATCGGGGGGCAGCTTGCCATGTACACGGTGACCGTCATTGTTGGCCTGCTCATTCACGCCACCATCGTCTTGCCCCTCCTCTTCTTCTTGGTAACGCGGAAAAACCCTTGGGTTTTTATCGGAGGGTTGCTGCAAGCCCTCATCACAGCTCTCGGAACCTCCTCCAGGTATGGATGTCCATTGTGTGGCTCACTTCCGTCAGAAAAAGCGTCTCAGACTTAACTTTGATCCAGAATCCTGGTAGTGGTCGTGAGGGGCTGGTGGGGGCGGGGAGAGCTGAGCGGTGGTTCTGGGTCTTAAACTTCCAGACATTCGATTTGGCATTTTCATGCAGGTGCTAATCAGACCTAGTTGGGATGCAGGGAATGACGGTCGGTATACCCTTTGGGGAGACAGATGGAAATCAGCTCTTCCTTTCCTGCCCACTGTCATCTCTCTCTTCCAGTTGGCCTGTGCCCGAGGAAAACATGGCAGAGTCACTCAGCACAGGGGTGGGGAGAGGGGAGTAATCACACGTCTTCCCAGATGAACCCAGGAGCGAGAGAGCTGCCAAATAACCCAGGGAGGCAACCCATGCTCTCCTGGCCCTGTTCCCCTATTTATACAAGTGCTGACTTAAGTTCCCTTTAAATTAGGACTTAGGAGAGGAAGGAACTAGGTCCAAAATATCAAACACATAGTCATGATCTAACAGATCTGGACGGTCAGCTGACACACCCTTTTTTTAATTTTTTCCCCATGCTCAGTTCTGCTACCCTACCCATCACCTTTAAGTGCTTAGAAGAGAACAATGGCGTGGACAAACGTGTCACCAGATTCGTGCTCCCAGTGGGGGCCACCATTAACATGGATGGGACCGCACTCTATGAGGCTTTGGCTGCCATTTTCATTGCTCAAGTTAACAACTTTGAGCTGAACTTTGGACAGATCATTACAATCAGGTATGAGGAAGGTTCTATACAACATTTTCTTAAGAATGACTTTAAATGCTGAGGCGGTGATCAAGGACTGGATGAAGAACCTGGTTGGGAAGGGAATCAAACCTAAACAAAAGCTTGGGGGTTTGTGGCAATAGATTTATTTTTTATATTTAGATATTTTATTCATTTTTTCTAAAAAATTACAGATGTACACATTTATTAATAATGAAATTCTAATAATATAGAAATGTAGAAGTTAAAAAAATGTAACTTCCCTGCCACCATCACCACCCCCATCTTTCTACAAGTCACTTCTGTTAATGTTTGGGGTATAAAGACCTTTTCTTACACCTAGACACAAACACTTTTTAGTAATTAATGGAACCATGCCATACATACTGCATGTCACTGGATTAATTTATTTATCAATATATCAATATCAATTTCAATATCAATGTATCAATAAAACAGCTAGCACTTCCTTTAAAATCTACAGAATACATAGTAAGGGTAATTCCTTCTAAAAAATGTCAGATTATACTTCAGTTTTATTTTTTATTTTTTAAAGATTTTATTTATTTATTTGTCATAGAGAAGCGAGAGCAAGCACAGGCAGACAGAGTGGCAGGCAGAGGCAGAGGGAGAAGCAGGCTCCCCGCCAAGCAGGGAGCCCGATGTGGGACTCGATCCCAGGACGCTGGGATCATGACCTGAGCCGAAGGCAGCCGCTTAACCAACTGAGCCACCCAGGTGTCCCAATACTTCAGTTTTAAAAGGCATTATAATATGTTAGCTTTTATTGCCAGTACTGAAAAATTACACTGAAAAACTGGTTTAACATTTTCTCTTGCGTTAATTTTTAGACAGTATAAAATAGATGAGAGACCCCATTGACAACAGGTTGAGAATTTTGTTTCTATAGACTATTTTTTTTAACTACTATATTTGAGGTATCTAGTGAAAGGTAATTTTACTTTCTATACCCTCCCCTAATTTTTTAGTTTCCTTCTCATGAGGCAGCCACTGTTGCTTGCTAATTTCTTTTATAGTCTTCTGAGGATAGCCCATGAATATACATGTGTATATGTGATTATAATCCCATTTTTTGCTTACTGAAAGTCAGTTATACACAACAGACCAGTAAGTAAGTGTAAGGGAGACTTTAAGCCTCACAAGCCAGATCAGACTCTTTTCTTCTGTGTGTGTGTGTGTTTTTTAAATTATTAGCAATTTATTTTGGATATCAAAATAAGTCAGATTTTTTTTCATATCTCATATATGTATGTCTGTGTGTTTGTGTATTACAAAAATTATCTTACAAACAGGAAAGTTGAATTAATATTACAACAAACATCTACCTAGATCCAACAATTGTTAGAATTTTACCATTTTGCTTCTTTCTTTCTCTGCTTTCATTACATTTTACATATACATAGTCCAACATGCATCTCCTGAGAATAAGAATCATTTTTTACAAAACCACAATAGTAAGATTCTTTAAAATACTTCCAGAATATCCAACCTATATCCAGATTTCCCTAGTTGCCCCAAAAATGTCTTTTATAACTTATTCCCTAGACCAAGGTAAAATTCAGATTTATGGCTTGCGTTTGGTGTTCATGTCACTTTAGTCTAGTTTTAATCTGCCAATTCCCCCAACTTGTTTGTGTACATAATATGTCCATCTAGAAGTTAATTATGTTAGACTCTGTATATATATTTGAGCTATTGAAAAATAATAGCTGTAGGATATGTTAGGATATTAAAAAAAAAAAAAAAGAAAGAAAGAAAGAAAGAAAGAGACTGGTCACAGCCAGATGTGACTGGCCCGAGGGTTCTGGGACCCCTGAGCACAGTCTAGCTACACTGGGGCTGGGAGAGCAATATCTCAGCTCCCCATAACCCGTTCTTGGGCATACCTTGGCATACTGGTTGAAAAGCCCTGAGTTCCTAAAAAGGCTCAGTTGCATGTGACAGAGTAAAATATTATAGTAACAATAAGAGTGACTTTCTCTTGTGGAGGAGCTGTACTCCGCAAAACCCTCAAGACTAGTAGGTGTCTTACACAGTGTAAGGGACGCAGGCTTTGATTCCATCATCCCTGCGGTATTACCCTCATCCAAAAGGTCCGGATGGCTCATCACCACCTTCAAATCTTAGCCAGTGGGCAACAGAGGAGGGCACAGCCCACAAGAACTTGATCACTTTCATCCATATCTCAGTGGCTAAAAACTTAGTCTGAGCTCCAAGGGAGGCTGGGAAATGTAGTCTTTATTCTGGGCAGTCATAGACCAGCCAAACATTCTAGTACCATAGAAGAGGAACCATATAAGATATAAGAGAACCGGAACAGTCTCTTCTACAGACTCACTTTTATTAATTCCACCTTATATCTAAGTAATATTTTACTCTTTATAAAACATTCTCACATCAGCCATCTCAAATAGTTATTTAATGGAGTTCTAGACAAGGTTGTATGCCTTACAAATCAGGTCTATACTACCTCCATAAAAAATATTTATAGTGGTACAGAACTTTATTCATAAATCATTTTGCTTTGGAATTAATAAATTTGATTTTTTATGATTTTTTTATTTATCTATTTGACAGAGAGAGAAAGAAACAGTGAGAGAGGGAACAAAGCAGGGGGTGTGGGAGAGGGAGATGCAGGCTTCCCCATGAGCAAGGAGTCCAATGTGGGGCTTGATGCCAAGACCCTGAGACCATGACCTGAACCATAGATAGCCACTTAACAACTGAGCTACCCAGGCACCCCAATAAATTGGATTTTTTTTCTGACCACATTAGTCATACATGTTCAGTATCTTTACAGTCCTCTAGTTGCATAAGAGGAATTATAGAAAACAAATCGTGATTGTAACTATACAGTATTTTAGACTGTATATTTTCATATTTTATATGTGAAAAAGTCTCTCAGCACCAATGTCTTCCTTTAAAAATGGGTATAATACTAAGACCAACTTCCTAAGTGTTGTGGGGAGGATCAGATGAGGTAAGCCATGCTTAGCATATCAGATAGCACTAATAAGCCCTTGATAAATATTAGTTAATATTATTGTTAGCTCAGTGGATCTTTTTTTACCATCTCCTTTAAATTTTTCTAAAGTATATTTTCTGCTAACCCAGCAGCTCGGACGCTGCCACCGCCACCGCGCGTGGTTTGCGGGGCATTCTCTCTGTTCGGGGGGACACGTACAAATGTCTTATGTTTGGGAACTTCTTTTAACAGCATCACAGCCACAGCTGCCAGCATCGGGGCAGCTGGGATTCCTCAGGCAGGTCTGGTCACCATGGTCATCGTGCTGACGTCTGTGGGTCTGCCCACCGATGACATCACGCTCATCATCGCCGTGGACTGGTTCCTGTGAGTATGCTCGGCCTGCCTTCTGGCTGGTTGTCACAGGGCCCCCCCCTCCGTTATTCTGGGGTACCAGGCAGCTTGGCCCACCTGCCAAGAGGGCTCCACCAAGAGGGGCAGCAGGGCCTGTGAGTAACTTGTCCCCACCCCCTGGGCCCTGCCCTTATCTAGAGACCAGTCCCAGACGCCAAGCACACTCACACCCTTATCAGCCCCCCACCCCGGACCCCATGTGGCAACTACAGTTCTCACTCCATAAAGCCAGTCAGCGATTGGGAAACTGGCTGTCTGCAAAGGCATTTTCTGAATTGCACAACACATCCCGGCAATGGCCAGAGCCCAAGGACAGGCCTCACACGCAGGCTCGGTCCCTCCTCCTTGTGCTTCCCATTGCAATGGCGTGATGCGGTGCAGATGTTCCCGTGGGAACCCAGCAGGCAGGGGGCGGTCATGCAGTGGGAAAAGCACTAGAGTCATTAAGTAGAATAGACCTTTGGCTCTGCGGAAGGTCCCAAGAAAGGTACCCTCCATCCCCTCAGACCCTAATCTCAGGGGGCCTATCTCTCTTCCATGTTCCCCGTGCCCTTCTAGCTGACATCTTTTCTCTCGTAAATTCCCTTTCACTTGCAAAAAAAATTTTATCACAGTCCGCCCAAAATGAACGCCTGGAAGGATACAGTAGATGCTGGGGTCAACTGTAAGTTGCCTTCACTGGAAGGATTATGAAGAGCTAATGGGTGTGTTCAAGGCACGATAAGCAGGAGGAGGGTAATCAGTTGAGAGCATGAGTGCCACAGTCACTTGGATCTGTGTTTGCGTCCCACCCCTGTGCGACACTGGGCTGGTTCTCAGCCGTCCTAGTTTCGTCTTCTGTAACATGGAGAGGATAATGCCATCCACCTCCCCATGATGCCTGAGGATTACGTGTCACGAGGCCTGGCTTTCAGCCCACGGTTGAGCCCACGGTTGGCACTTAACTGCCACGAGCACTGTTAGAGGATAAAGCTGTGGTTCTCAAAGCTTTTATCCTCAGGACCCCTTTACACTTAAAATTACCGAGGACCCAAAAAGCTTTTATCTATGTGGGTTATAGCTATCAATATTTATCATATTAGGAAAACAGAAATGTTTTAAATGTTAAATTCATTTAAAGTTTACAGTAACCAATTCATTACATCGTGACATGAATAACATTTTTGAGGGAGAAAAAAATAGCATTACAAACCAGAAATTGAGGGAAAAGAGTGATACCATTTTACATTTTTGGAAATCTTCTTAGTGTCTGGCTTAATACAAGACAGTTGGCAGACTACTTCTGCATTGAATTTGTTGGGGTATCTCTTGTGCTGTGTTGTGGTCTTTGCAAAACCCCACCTAGGTATTCATCAGAATGAAAAGGGCCAAAACCATCTTGGCATTATTATGAAAATAGTTTTGACCTCTGGGGCCCTGGGGATCTCTGGATCACACTCTGAGAATGACTGGTAAAAAGGAAGGTGAATTGTAGGAAAGAGAGGCAAAGAGAAATTTTAAATAGAAGGAGTAAGGGAGGGTTCTTGCCCTAGAGTACTGTTGGTACTCTAACATTACATTTATACATAGTAACTGAACATTGGTCAGCGAATGGATAAGGAAGATGTGGTCCATATATACAATGGAGTATTACGCCTCCATCAGGAAGGATGAATACCCAACTTTTGTATCAACATGGACGGGACTGGAGGAGATTATGCTGAGTGAAATAAGTCAAGCAGAGAGAGTCAATTATCCTATGGTTTCACTTACTGGTGGAGCGTAAGGAGTAACATGGAGGACATCAGGAGAAGGAAAGGAAAAATGAATTGGGGTAAAGTGGAGGGGGAGACAAAGCATGAGAGACTGTGGACTCTGAGAAACAAACTGAGGGTTTTGGAGGGGAAGGGGGTGGGTGGTTGGGAGGACATGGTGGTGGGGATTATGGAGGGGGCATGTATTGCATGGAACACTGGGAGTGGTACATAAACAATCAATCTTGGAACACTGAAAAAATAAATTTAAAAAAAAGTAAAAATGAACATTCGTCACCTATGTGTCCTTTCAACTCAGTAACTACTGTTTAAACATTCTGTGTCTGTTATGTAAGGTCGCTATTGGTGGATTACACCAAGCAGAATTTTAAAAGATGCCTCTAAAGATTTAGCAGCCAGTTCAAAATATGAGCTGAAATCATGCGATGTTCACAGGAGCCCCGTTTTTTCTACCCCAGGGACCGCCTCCGCACCACCACCAACGTGCTGGGAGACTCCCTTGGAGCCGGCATTGTGGAGCACTTGTCGCGACACGAACTGAAGAACCGAGACATGGAAATGGGTAATTCCGTGATCGAGGAGAATGAAATGAAGAAACCATATCAGCTGATTGCCCAGGAAAGCGAGACTGAGAAACCCACTGACAGTGAAACCAAGATGTAGACTAACACAAAAAAAAATGTTTTCTTGAGCAGCAGGTGTTTGCAAACCATTGTAAAATGTTTCCATCTGTTACAACTCATTCTCTCCAGGAAGCCCCTTACCTCCCTTTTCCTGCATACTCTGATAGGATTGGAAAACAAGGGAGGATCTTGCGAGTCAGATCAGGTCTTACAAGTTTATGTGGCACACAAAACTGTAAATGTGATTTTTTTATAAGCTAAAGAGTAAAACAAATAGTGGACTAAAACATGCTTTTAAATCAACTTTCAAAAGTTAAAAACCATTCAGAATAAAATTCAGTTTTAGTATCAAAACAACTTGATAAACTACAATCAGTTATCAATAGGAGAATAGAAAGGGGTTTTTTTTCCCCCTTTCTCTTCTGATTTGTGTCCTGATTTTATTACTATCAGGGCAGTATGAATACACAGCTAGCACAGCTGTAAGGAGTCACATAAAGTGAAATTTCCATGTGGCCATGGACAAGTTACATCTCTTCTCCAGGCCTCAGTGTTCTCATCTGTAAAATGAGTGAGTTCCCTGGATGCCTTAATGGTCTCTTTTAGCCCAAACATCCTGTGACGTCATGGAAGAGCCTACTCTCTATTCCCCCTTGGAACATCCTGTAGCAAGTATCATTCCATGGAACATGGGACTTTCAGGAAGGACACTTACTGGAAACGAACCTTTCTAAGTAGGGGAGGGTTGGCTGTACGGTTTACCAGGTCCTGTGTCCAAAAGGTCAGCTATGCAAGTCACCAGGCTGGAGGCCATTCTAGGAGTGGACTAATCCGTGAAACCCTGCGCAGTTCTTCCCAACAGGGGAAGTAGTCCCTTCTTTCCTATTCTTCCCAAACGGAAGGGACTGCTCTGGGAGGGACAACGTCTCCTACCACTCCTCAACTGACTGTAGACTTTTAGAAAGTAAAATGTAAGACTAGCAACTAGCAAGGCTGCCCATGGTCTTACTACAGAACACTAAAGAGCCAGGTAGGAAAGAATGGAGCATGGTTGACATTATAGGGAGGATTTTAAAGCACCGAGATTATAGATCATCTTTAAGGAAGAATTTAAAACAGAGAGGTTCATTTTTTTTTTTTAACCTGAAATACTTTTTCTCTTCAGTTCAAAATCATCCCCAAAGGAAGTCTGCCTATCAACAGAGAAGGTCACTTCTCATATATTTTTTTTTCCTCTGTTTTTTTATTTTATTTTATTTTATTTTTTTCTCTCCTATATTTTTTAAAGAAGTCAAATGAATGAGCTCTCTAATAGAGAGTCCGTGAGCTGGCTGGGTGGTCTCTGATTTGAAAGGTTTTTGACTATAATCAAAAGTTCTTAGAATGAGAGAAACAAGATATGTCTTTGTGCTGCAATTCCACTTATCAAATCATTCAAAACCTTCAGCTGGAGTGAGGTTTGGTTTTATTTTGTTTGTGTCCCTGAGAGAAATGGTAGAAGATGAATCAGTATGAAGACACCGCCGATGCGTTCTAAGAAAAAAGCAGAACGGGCATCAGCTGCAGGTGAGGCAGCTCCCAGGTTTAGAGGAGATTGATTTTTTAGCCCCTAAGGAGTTCAAAGACATGGAGAAGGAGCTATCAGACAATACCAGCTGTGTTTGAGTTTCTGACCGAAAATGGTAGAGAGTGGACTTAATCATGCTAACAGACTGAAAACCTAGACACCCTCCGACATACAATTAGAGAGATTTTTTTGTATAGCTCGTGAGCGTTCTCTGTGTACAAAAGTTAACATTAGGCGGTGGTCGAGTAAACGTTTAATGCCGAGGCTCTTTTTGGGAACTACACTACAAAAGTTAATATCCGTGGTTGTCATCTCGTGACACCGGTAGAGGAAAACATTAATCATGTCAAATTAATTCTGTTACACAGTGTGATCTTTTTTCATACTAACCATTTCTTACGGAAAGCAAGCCCTCTACGATGTTCCTCTCGCCAGCCCATCACAGGCTCCGCATCTGGGTGTACCCAGTGGGGACTGAGAAGCATTACTTTGTAGATGTATTTTCAATAAAGAAAAAAATTAGTTTTACATTATAATTTTGTATGTTGTTGTTATTCTTCTGCCTGAAGAAAAATCCATGTTCCTTCCACAGACGTATTGTAGTGAGCTCAGGGCAGTGCTGGGAAAGACTACCATGCAGTTTTTCTAGATGATACTAGGTAACATCATGGAAGGACCAGCTGAGGCAGCCAGTCGTAAGAAAATAAGAGAGGACAAGGGCCCTCCCTGCCCAACTCCTAGAACCAGAGCCAGAAAGGAGAGTTGGTAAAGGAAGCACTTTGCTGTATAGGCCTGCACTTACTTGTCCACATAAATTTCTCAGATAAATTAAATCATTTCCATGTGGGGATTGGAAAAGTGTAATGCCACCATTGGCTCTTCCAAAAAAGTAATTTCCTGTCTGGCCTTCAAATTAGGTAGATGTATCTATGTGATTAATGCTGCCATTTGTGAAAAGAGCGGAGTGAGATCTCAAGGGATGTTTTAGAAGCAGTCCCTGTCCTAGTGAAACCCTTCTGTTCATAAAGAACAACTTTTGGACTACCACTTTTTCCCCTCAAGCTTTTTAATAAAGAATTGGCAGACAATAATATGGAATGCCCACGTTGAAGTTGTGTCTGAAGTTGTGACCCTCTCTTCCTGTAGGTAACAGAAGAGAGGCTCTTAAGTAGGGTCTGTAAACCCTCAGGTCATCCATGCGAAGACTTTAGTTGAGTTTGCGTAGCCCTTGAAATTGTAGGGAAGGTTTTGTGTATTTGCTTTTTTCCGGGGTAGACATTTTGATTTCCATCTATTTCTCAATGATTTTATTTTTAACTGAAAATAATATAAAAATTTATTGCCAAGACTGTGAGAAACCTCAGTGAATGGAGAGATATGCAATAGTCTTGGATAGAAAGATTTCATATCATAATGAAGTTAATGCTCACCAAAATGATCTTTAGACTCATTTACTTTTCAGACTCCAAAAATATTGTCCAGAGAAACACGCAAAGGGAAAACAACCAGGAAGAGGCAAGTTAACACAAATGTCAGGGTAGTCTGAAGGATCATTCGACCAAAAAATTTACAAATCACGGTTTGACCAGCACATCCTAACTTTTTTCAAGGCATCTGTGAGCTTCAAATAGTTGATTGCAGAAGTGGAAGGAGACTGCTCACAGCCTGAGGGAACCGAACCAGCTCTGGCCACCTTGAGGGGACCCATATCTGTAACCTGTAGGACATTCTGGACATAAAAGCATTCAGGAAAGTGCCACAAAAGATCAGCCTGCTGCCGGAAAGTGCTTCTTCCAGCAGGCAACAGCCGTTTTCTCACTTCTGTGGCCAAAGCTGGATTTTGCCCCCCACGCCTAACCCCTCCACAGTGCAAGCCTGGGAAGCCGGTCATCTGCCTGTGGGAGGTCTGTGGAGATGCCCTTAGAGTTCAGGGAGAGAGCAGCTCTGTCAAGGTGTGAATGTAGGACCTGTTTTGAGGTGCGTGTAGGTGGGGTGCAGAAGATGATGGGGAAGGAACAGCTGAACATTTTTCAGGCTAACTTTTTAAAAATGTTTCTGATGAGTAAATACATTTCTAACGAAATTTTTAAATCCTACACTTGGAGAAGTTGGGAGTCTGTGTGTTGTTCCCTTTCTCGTATTTATCCCTTCAGCACCACTGTCTCACCCCCAGCAGGATTCCCTTTCCCAAGTTAAATGGTTTCACTCTCCAAATAAAACCCTTTCTCGTTGTCTTTATTCAGACACACCATGTGGAAAACAGAGATTTTAGTGCTGTTAATTGCGCGGGTCTGAAGGGAGCTTAGAGGAAGGGCTCCCTCCGTTCCCTCTGCATGCGAGCCCAGGGAAGAGCATCCTGCGGGGGAGGGGCCGGGGCGGGGGCAGGGGGCCCTCTTTCCGGGCTGCCGCTGGGCACTTGACCGAGGCTGCTGTCAATCATCCGGCCTCCGCTGCAGCGCGCAGCCTCTGCTCCCACCCGGGTGGTCCCCGAACTGGGGCAACAATGACCTGCTCTGTGTGGCCTGTTCCCGGGGGACAGAACAGTTGGGAGGTGTCATGCCGAAAGCAGGCTCCGAATGAATAAGCCGATGGAAAAAAAGCAAGGCAGCCAGAGCGAAGGAAGCTGAGGGGCAGCTCCTAAGAGGGAAAGTGGGAGATGAGGAATCTCTGGGAGTAAGGAAGCTGGGGCTGGTTGGGGCGATACCCAGGACAGCCAGCAGGGGGAGCCCGGAGCTCCTTGAGGGGCGGCGGGGGTTGGGGGCAAGGCCTAAACGTCCTCTTGAAAAGAATTCGCTTGATAAGACAGAAGGAATTCCAAGGTCTGCAGAGCAGAAGGAGGATAAATAGGACAAAGCCATCAAGCTGTTAAAATTTTTTCAGTGCACCCATTTCCCTTTTCTCTCTAGTCATCCTGCTTCTCCAGTAGTCTCTCCCAGGAACCCCTTCCTTGCTGGGTGTTACTCGCTCTCCCTTTGTCTCCTTGTGACCTGCCGCGCTCCCCTCCCTGCGCTTTTTTTGCTACCCTGTTCTAAATTCGCCTCTTCAACACTTATTTTTCCCAGGCACTACAAGAGCCTCGGAAGCGGGATAGTAACATTTTCCCACCGGATTTCCCTCAACACAACCGCAAAACTCTTATCTCAACCTTCAGCCTGGAAAGTCACATTTTACCGAATTTACACATACAAGTAGGGTGGTTAGATAAAATTCAAGACATCCAGTTAGATTTGAATTTCGGATAAGTAACAGTGTTTCAGTGTCAGTATTAAATAATGATGTTTCAGTGTAAGTTCATCCTGAAATATTGCCTGGGGCAACCAGTATTTTTGTTAATCTAACAACCCTACATATAAAAGAAATGAAGAATTCAAGACAATTGATGTTTGCCTCCATGAAGTGATGCTGTAGAGAAAGTTTGTGTGATTTTAGTAAAACTGATCGTCCTAACTTTGAAGTTCTCTCTACAAACAAAAATACTGCTTTAAAGGTATTTTAAATTTAAAATGGGACATTCATTTCCCATTGTTTATTTGCTCTGAGGACATTATCACTTATTATGTGTTTGTGAATCTTGTGGCTCCCTTTCAAAAACCTGATCAATCACCTTTAAGAATTCACAGACCAGTCTTGGAATGCCTGGGTGGCTCAGTCAGTTGAATGTCCTACGCTTGATTTCAGCTCAGGTCATGAACTCAGGGTCATAGATGGAGCCCCTTATTGGGCTCCCGGATCAGCAGGGAATCTGCCTGGGATTCTCTTCCTCTGTCCCTGCATCTCCCACTCCACAATCTTTCTTAAAAAAAAAAAAAAAAAAAAAAAAGACTTCACAGAACCATCTTAAATATATTAAAATATATTAAATACCATTTCAGATATCTATGCTTAAAATATTTTAAGATTCACATCTGTTTTTTTTTTTTTCTCCTCATTCCTTTTTTTTTTTTTTTTCCTTTTTCTTACTCCTTCCTCTTGACCACCACGCCCTGCCCCAACATAGAATATTTTCTGTAATCCATTACAGGGCTGAAAATTTTTTGCCAATGGTGGACACATTTTTTTCATTTGGGGTGCTCCTTTTAGGAAAGTGCCCATATTTTTTTTACACTCAGCTATTCAAAGACCATCACTTTCTAGTCATTGTAAATTTGGGAATGAGGCATTTTTCAAAGCTTCTTCAGGGCACTCCAGCTTCCAAGGATAGGCATCATTCCCACGAAAGCCCCTTCTTTAAACCACAGGCTGAGGCTTATGAAAAGCAGGGCCCCATGGATACCGCAGAAGGACAAAACATGCCCCTAAAAACCATAAACTCTTTCCCAGTCATCGCATAGGCACATGTTAAAAGATAGCACTGAGTCTCCAGGAAGATGGGGTCAGATGACAATTTGTGAATTTCTTTTTCAACTCTGTAGGTTCAGGGGATCATAAAAGGCCTGAAAGCAGCCAGCCAGGAGCTGCAGACATGGCAGGAGAAAATAAAGACCATCCAGGGATCAGCTTAGCCATGAAAGGAACTGATGATGGGTCTGCCCTGGGGAGAACTTAGCACTCACAGGCTCTGTCAACAACGCCAGTCTGAAAAGTGTCACCAAATTCCACTGCCTTGGCACTGTGGGACCTCTGGGAAGCATTGTGTCATTTAAGTTGATGGTGAGCTATTAGCCAAAGAAGTGGAAAACAAACTCGAGAAAGTCCACATGCGAGTCAGCAAACTAACACAACTAGACTAAAAATAGCTTCATGCGCCCTAAAACCTGAAGGCCTTCCGCTTCAGAGCGGCGGTTCCCTGCAGACTTATACACAGTGTTGGGCTGAATCCACACTTGCTACAGCTGAAAAGGGGAGCATTTTCACCAGGGAGGCTGGGTCATCTCCGTTAACCCGGGAACATCATCTATTAACTTGGTGGTAATGGTGGTTTTAGAACAGGTTCACCGGGCAGGCGGAGAGAAGAGCAGAGTTAGACAAGAGAAAGGAATTTTAGTCTCTCACTTGCTTTCAACCAACTGTGGGACCTTGATCTTGACTTGTGCCCTTGGCTGTACATGTGGGGAGTTGGATGAAACCCACAATCTTCAAAGTAATGTCGCTCTCAAGTTTCTGTATATTGGCATAATATAAGTGTCATAATGGGGTTCTGTGGTCAGTTAAGCTTGACAAATTATAGATTAAACTTCAGCTTCCTCGTTGTCAATGAATATAATGATACCTTCTTCATGACGATGTAATGAGAATTAAACAGATAATAATAGAACACCGCCAGCGTGGTTTCGGGCACTTAGATTCTTAAGATGTTAGGACAAAACTGGCTCAGTGAAGGAGGAAGAGGGTTGGGGGCGGGGGGTGGCGCAGGAGAAGGGGAGAGTGTTTCCCAGCTCCATCTGGAACTCCCCCGGGGAGGCCAAGAGGCCAGGAGGCCCTAGACCTACATCGTCTGGGAGGGGAGCTGTGGGGAGGCCCGTCACCCCTGGAAACTGGCACCGGGAGGAACCCGCAGGCCTCCTCACAGAGGGTTCTGGGCCTCTGCGCCGGGGCGGACCCGCAGGCCTGCCAGCCTCCTCCATGGGCTTTTGTCCGGCCCCGCTCTCCCAGCAGCACCACACTGCATGGTGGTTTTGTGAAGGGCACAATTCAACACTCTGAGGAGACCACCCAGCTTCCTCCTGAGTCTCCCAGAGAACAAAAGTGCCCCTCTGTGTGCCAGTGACCTCCCCTTCTGCCAGGCCTCCTTCCATCCTCCGCCTCCCTGCCAAGGGGAAATGGAGAGGCAGTCAGGCCCTCACTCTGTGGGAACCCAGGGGATGGCTTGCTAATGAGCCGTCCCCGGCTGGGCCGGGACAAACATGGTACCTGGGATGCTGCTGCCACCCTGTGGCAAAGGTCTTTCTCTGAGCTCCTCGTGGCTGCTCCTGACCAGACTGTGTGGAAACGGCATGGACCTGAAACTCATCCCTGACTGATTCAAGCAAAGGCCATAGAGAGAGAGTAAATAGTTCAGAAGTCTGAAGCAAAAACTTGAAGCATTCTGTGTCTCCAGAGTCATCCTCCAAGGGTGGTCCCCAGGCCAGAAGTGACTAGAGCTTACTAGAAATGCAAATTCTCAGATTCCCTCCCTAGATCTATCTAATCAGAAACTCGGAGGCTGGAGTCCTGCCGCCTGTCTTAACAAGCCATCGGGGTGGCTCTGATGTACACCAGAGGTTGAGAACCACTCATCTAGAGTCCAAAAAAGAAATGGACTTTGGCATTGACAGACTGTCTTAATCCTGGCTTTGCTTATGAGCTATGTGACCTTGGCCAACTCGTTTAACCTCTCCATGCTTCGTTTTGTTCAATAATCATTCCTATTTTCAAGGATTATTGAAGATTAGGTAAGAAACAAAGGTTAAGTCACTGATATTGGGGAGCCTGGGTGGCTCAGCCAGTTAAGGGACTATCTTAGGCTCAGGTCATGATCCCAGAGTCCTGGGATTGAGCCATGCCTGGGGCTCCCTGCTCAGCAGAGAGCCTGCTTCTCTCTCTCCCCCTCCCTGCCCCTCCCCCTGCTTGTGCGCTCTCTCTCTCTCTCAAATAAATAAATAAAATCTTTAATAAATAAATAAAGTCACTGACATATACACATGCTCAATAAATGGTTTGGGATATTATTATAATGGAGTCATAAATTTGTTTGCACTACACTAGATTATCCAGAGAAAATGAAGTTCTCTCCTTTATTTAACATTTATAGGGAGCCAACATAGTGAGGGGTAATACAGACCCAAGGATGTACAAATAAATTCCAATAAACACGCACTGTAACGGATTAGACCGTGTACTCTCCAAAAGTCATATGTGGAAACCCTAACTTCCAATGTGACTGTATTTGAAGAGGGGGCTTTTAGGAGGTAATTAAGGTTAAATGAGGTGATGAGAGTAGGTCCTTAATTCGACAGGATCAGTGGTCCTCTCTCCGTGCACACACACCGAGGAAAGGCCCCATAGAGCCCCAGGGTAAGGCTACCATCTGCAAGCCAGGAAGAGAGCCCTCACCAGGACCCGAGCACGTGGGCACCCTGAGATCGCACGTCCGACCTCCAGAACCGTGATAAAAAAAAAGATGTCTGTCGTTTAAGTCACTCCGTCCGTGGCATCTTGTTCTGGCAGCCCAGGCCGACTAAGACAATGGGTAAAGTTGCAATCACTGTTATAAAGAACAAAAAAGCTGGAAAGAGCCCAGAGAGCTCTCAGAGCACTATTTAAATGGGGTGCTCAGGGCAGGCTTCCCGAGGAGGCTTTCTTTTAGGAAAGACCTGAATGGAGTGGAAGATCAAGCCCAGGGTCCTCCGATGACCTCAGTGTGTAGAGCAAACTGTGTGGAAGGAACGACCTGGAGTCCAGGAGGACAGGACAAAAGGGAGGGTGAGAGAGGGGTTGACGGAGAGCCCCCTGGCAGGGTCTTGCAGCCCTCTGTGAGGACTGTGGGTTTTATTCTAAGTGTGATGGGATGCCACTGGGGGTTTGAGAGGCCAGATATCCTTTATTTTATTTGTAATGTATCTCTTTGCCCTTCGGGATTAACAATCCTGGCGCTTGCCCATCTAAATAGTCTCCTTTAGGTAACTCGGCTGCCTTCTAGTTAAATGCTTGGCATCTTTCAGGACAGTTATCTGGATTTCCCATTCCCTTCCCTCCTCTCCACACTCTGCACCCAACTCCAGAACTCATTCCCATGAAGGCAGGGTCCCTGTCAGACCTGCTGGCTCCCAATCTGATATCCACACCACACAGAAAACGAGAGGGTTCTCAGCCATGCAAATGCTACCCTCTTTGGGAGCAGAGCCGCCCAAAGCAGAGAAGGAGAGGGGTCAGAGCTTTCTCCCACCATGTGCTCCTCAGCTTATAGAACACCTGCTCTTGGGTCTCCCTTCTTTTCCAGGCCCCCTATGGAGGGAAGAAGAGTTTTTCTCTTCCTGCATGAGCCTCACAAAGGAAAACCCTATGGTCTTTTTCACTGGTCTGGATCTCAATAAGCTAAGGAAGGAGATGAGGGAACTTAGAAAAGCTCTCTTCACAGTGCCTGTTGTCAACTCTATTGCTTTGAAATAAGACTCTATTTTGAAAATCACAACCCAAATACTATCTATTTCTTCCTGTAGTAATTTCCCTAATTGCTTGAGACAGATGAGGACCCTTGGCTGAGTCCTCATCTATATAGAAATCTATTTAGAAAATCAAGTGAGAAAAATCACATCAATTTTTCCCCATCAAAATATTCAATAGTAATTATTATTATTATTATTATTATTATTACAAAAATTAAGCCCAGGGGCAGGGAAATCCTCACTGGGGTTCTTTATCATTTGATGGATTTTTCCTGTGTCTCTTGAAAGACTAATTTTTTTTTTAACTTGTACTTAAGAAATCCTTATTTCTCTCTCTCAGATTTATTCATTCATGAAGTTACAACTAATTTAGGCCTTTATGCCTGGTCTAGGGATTTTTCCCATTTTCCCCTCTCTTTCCACCATTTGTCTCTCTCATGAGGTTGTGACTTGCCCCAAGTCACACTTCAGGGTCATCCTGGACCTCTTCACTGCATTTTAGAGGCCCCATGAAGCCCCACGGGGGAAAGACTAAGGCACGGTGCTTGGAAAAAACGCTGAGGAGTTCTAGAACTCGGACACCATCCAGGAACACACCTCATGGCTTCTAGCCCCTGTGGAGTCAGACATTTCCCCCAGGCAAGAGCCCTCTTGAAGTGGAAAGAAGACTTGAAGTAAAAATGAGGGAAATGTTTTTCAAATTAACTCCTCTCACCCCCCACCCCCCCAAATCAAGGAAAACCCTGACATAGGAACAAGGTCACCATTTATTAGGTGTTTCCTGCCTCAGGGAAATCCGAGACTGGGAAGACCCTATGACCCCTCAGAGGCCTTTGCTGGATGACATCAAGGAGTCACTCCTAGCAGAACAGAAAAGACTCCCCTACGCACCTGTCTCGAACTCTCAAGATTCCAAGCAGACATGGCCTTGCTCCAACCTTGTCGCCTTGTCACAGCTACGCACTTAGGAGACAGTGAGCCACCTGGGAGCACTTCCAGCAACCGCCAGTTCAAACCACGCTCCTCCACTTATGTACTGTGTATCCTTGGGACAGTAATTTCACTTCTCTAAACCTAAGGTCTCCTCCTCTGGTGAAGTACCCGCCACATCGGGGTGTTTTATGGAGATTTAATTAGGTAATAATACTTAGCTGACGCCCAGCACACACATGTGCTCGATACACTGTAGCAATTTCTGGGGCTGAAAATCAGCACAGCAGGACAGCCCGACCACTGAACCGACCGCTCTTCACTGCTGTGTCCCTTCTGATTAGTTGGCATCCGTGCTTTAGCGATGGTAAAGGAGCTTCACCATCACCTTTGGCTACTGTTATACTGATGTTACTACTACATTTGTTTCACACAGTGTGTGTAGGCTGGCTTTATTTGGAGAGAGAGAGAGAAGGATCCTGCCACAGGATGGCAGCAAATAACCTCCGAAGTTGTTTCCAGCTCCAAAATATCTCGTCTGAGAAAACGCTCTCTAGCTGGAATCCAGTTGGGCCGAACAGGATTGGGTTGTCACAGAAGCCCATTATTGGAGCCAGAAGCATCGTTCTCTGCTCATTCCCATCCAGGCAGGAATCCGCAGGAGACTGGGTCTCTGTTCCTGAGGCTCAGATGATTTGTCCACATCCCTGCTTTCCTTCTCTTTAATCTTCTGCTCCCCCTTGATTGCATGCAATCGCGGTCTTTCTCTGTGCTCGGAAGCAATGCCCCCCACAGGCCAGGCTTGGGATCCTGGAACGTTCTCTTCCAACCTGGACTTGGCAATTCAGGCTCCCGCTTGTCTGCAGAGATTCAGACCACAAAGTCCTGGGTCTGTCGACTAACCGACGGCACATACGTATGTATTGCGTACAAGCATATCCAGGTGGTGAAGAAGGGAGGTTCCATGAGCACCGTGGAGATGGACCACACCTCCCTCATACAGAGTTCAAATCCTGGCTCTGTTATTTCCTCACTGTGTGACCTTGGGAAAGTTTGGCCCCCTCTCTGGGCGTCATTCCTGTCATCTGTAAAATGGGGAAATACCAGCATCTACCTTGCCGTGCAGACTGCAAGCTAGGGGATCATGCAGACATACAGCAGCTACTCGCCAAACAATAGTCATTATCATAAAACAGAGTCAAGGAATTTATGATCTCATGGGGGAGGAGAGCTAGAAATACATCACGAGAAAACAATGCCAGTGGTAGTATGGATTCTTAAGCCAGGGGTTCTGGGTCCCTTCCTCAGGTAACATAGCTATGAGGCTCTCACAGACTTAAAAAAAAAAAATCTATCTAAGCAACTCCATTAAAAAACAAATCACAGTACCCCAGTGATGAGTATCTGTTCCTTTGAATATCAAAAATCCCGTCTTGGGCACCTGGATGGCTCAGTGGGTTAAGCCGCTGCCTTAGGCTCAGGTCCCGCATTGGGCTCTCTGCTCAGCAGGGAGCCTGCTTCCCTCTTTCTCTGCCTGCCTCTCCATCTACTTGTGATTTCTCTCTGTCAAATAAATAAATAAAATCTTTAAAAAAAAAAAAAAATTCCCGTCTTGCCAGCTCCTCCCTCAGTATGTCCAGGGGATCGTGGCTAGAGTTCTCCCGATGGGATGTCTGACCCTTAGCACCATGCTCATCCGTAATTGTGCAGTAATTCAGGAATATTTGGGGCAACTACTGTTTACCAGTCAAGCACAGCTCCTAGCGAGGAAAATCATTAAACGAGTCATAATATCCATGTAATCGGTACGAGGAGAGGCTCAGACAGAGGAATTCCAAGGAACGTATCCCTGTAAAGTGGACACGTCTTCCTCTCCTGGAACCTCCAAGAGGTTTCTCTCACTCTGACTCTAAATGCAATGATGCCTAAACTCAGGGTTACTCTATCCGTAAATCACTGTTCTTAGCATGAATCCCCCTTCTGCAGCAGAATGCCCTCATTTAGTTTAACCATAAAGTTCTCTACCCACGTGGAATATAAAACCCTTCAAGTATAGAAGGGGAAGGCATATCTTGAAAATCTCTTATGTACCAGGCACCTCACAAACAGTCCTGTGAGACAGAATTATTACAACCATTTTATATAGGAGAAAGGTGAGCTTTCAGAAAATAAACAACTTTTTTTTTTTTTTTTTTTAAAGAGAAGGGTGGAGGGGAGGGGCAGAAGGAGAGGGAGAGAAAGAATCTTAAGCAGGCTCCACGCCCAGTGCAGAGCCCATCACGGGACTTCAGCTCACAACCCTGAGATCATGACCTGAGCTAAAATCAAGAGACAGGTGCTTAACCGACTGAGCCACCCAGGTGCCCCAGCAAATATGTAACTTAAAGCAAAGTTGCAGCTGGAGTCCAGGTCCATATCCAAAGCAGTGACTTTCTCCCTTAGAGTACTCTAACCCTAGAAATTAACTCTGGTCAAGCATTGCAAACCCGGGGCTTCATCTGAAACATACTGGGGGATAATCTCCTAGGTCACTGTTTTTCAAACTGTGGGCCATCAGTTTGGTGGATACCAGCTAGCTTATTTATTTATTTATTTATTTATTTTTAATTTTTCCAGTGTTCCAAGCATTTTTTTTAATGGAAGGATAGAAGAGAGTTGTTTCAGGAAGGTTTTATTTGAATCATGTGCAGATACAGGCTTGCATCCTGCATAAATTACAGTTCATGATTTAAAAGTTTAAAGGTACATTTCTAAGACTTTGCTGATCAATACCCAATCAATACCTTTTTACTTCATGAACTCAAGGCTTTAAGTGCCTTTTGGTTTCTATAACTAACCACCCTTCAGGAACTTTTATTTTCCATATGGAAATGTTTCCTTAGGAAGTGACGATGTGGACTTTTATGTTAAAGATCCAAGCGCTCTACCACTACCCAGTTTCCAAATTCAGTTCTGGGCTCTGTTAATACACGTTCCTCTGACCTAGCCCTCTAAAGTCTCTCAACATGTGGATGTATTTGAGGATGGATTCCACAATCAGGTTAAATTTCTCCTGGAGAGTCATATTTGATGGTGCTTCTTGCCCAAATGATAAATGAAGTCCAGTCTGGCACTTAGCTCCAGACACACAACGAAGGGACGAAAGTCGTTGTTAGCACTGACATCTGGTGGTCATCCAGGGGCCAGCACCGCAGTACCTTGAACTGAAAAGTGTTAACCTGGGAACCAGGTAACAATCCTGTAGCAGAATTAATAACTGTAGCAGAATTAATTCCTCATATTCCACATCTCCCCCACCGCCCCCCCCCACACACCCCTGCATCACTTCCCTTCTTGTAGCTGGACACAGCAGGCAGGAGGAAACAACAGGAACTTAGAGCCAAACATAAGCAACGGTCTCTCGCCCATCACAAGATCCTGGGTAAAAGTCTCAATCTCATCTGCAAAACTGGGATAAGAACACAACCCCCCACAGTGGACATGGGGGTGTCTTATTTTATTCAATGCTCAAAACAACTCTTTTGGTGGTAAGTCCCAGTACTTATTAAACATTAAAAAAAAAAATGGGTTCCCTTGCCCCTTTCATCATTTTATATAAGGCACTCACCAATTGTCCTATAAAATCTAGATTCCTATTTCCTTTCTATCATTGCTTGCTGCTTCCTACGTACTCCATTAAAAGAATAGCAAAGCTTTATGGAGAGCTTGCCTTGTGCCAGGCATTGTTCTAAGATTTAGGTGGTTAAATCGAGTCCTGTCAGCCCTCTGAAAGGGAAACTATTATCCCCCATTTTACTGATGAGGAAAATGAAGTGTGGTGAATTTAAGTAGGTTTCCCAAGGTCAGAAGCTGTGGGACTAATATGTTTGTTTGTTTGTTTGTTTGCTCGCTTGCTTGTTTGAAAGGGGGGAGGAGCAGAGGGAGAGGAAGAAAGAAGCCCTAAGCAGACTCCCTGCTGAGTCCAACAGGGCCCTATCTCAAGACCCTGAGGTCATGATCTGAGCAGAAACCAAAAGTCAGACACTTACCCAGCAGCCACCCAGGCACCCCCTGGAATTAAAATTTTTAATTCAACAGTGTGGGTCCGGCAACATACTCTTAACCTTTCAGTCAAATTTGGCTCTTCGCCGCCCTTACAATAATAGCTAATTAGTGAGCGCTTACTACGCACTGAGCTCTTCATATAGATGGTCTCATCAAATCCTTATTAAAACTCTGTAAGATAATTATTAACATTACCCCCCATTCTACAGATGAGAAAACTAGGTCAAATAACTCGCATGAGGTCGCAAAACTAACCAAAGGTGAAGTTGGTTATTCCAATAAGATGATGCGATTCTAGAGGCTTCGGTCTCAACCACACTTCTCCTTTAGGGCTTCATGTTTTCCAGCCTCCCAAACTGCTTGTGAGCTCCCAGGCAGAGCAGTCTCTGCCTGCGGAAGATACTCCCTCACCAGGTGGTCATGATGGGGTTAGTGATCATGGCCAAGTGGGTAACGGGAGTCTGGTCCAGCCTTCATGACTGCAGAGTAGCGCAGCCACAGGAGAGAGAAATACAGAAAGCCCAGGTGACTGTCAGGGTGTGTCCAGTCCAGTGTCTGAAGGCAGAGTGACAGCAGAACTGAGACTAAACAAGTCCTCAGTTCATTGGCATCATCTTCCCCTTGATGGATTCCAAATGGCCCATGTTAGCCCCTGTCTGAGAACTATCCTCTCGCTCTTTCAGTGCGTCTCCCTCGATGGGTAACAGTCATTCTCCGTGAGACAATTCCACAGAGACTGCCCTGAGACCTATGGACTTCGGGCATCCTGGATTCCTGACACTAACTATTGGTTTTCCCCCCACCCCTCGACCTTCTCCACCACCTCTCCCCATCCACCCCCCTCCCATCCCCGTTGTTGTGGCAATCAAAAATGCCCTCCCACATTTCTAAATGTCCCTTGAGAAGAACCTTTCCTTGGTCAAGAACCAGTGTAGCTGAAAGGTGGTTTTACTCTAGATGGAATATAATTTCCCTGAATCAGGCATTCCCAATGTTTTTGGAATTTTGATATCCCATCTCTAACACCCTTGCTTGTCAGTTACCTGTCATCATAATCTCCTCCCAGCCTGGCACTGTGTTCCGTCTTGTAAGATACATGATCTTGTAGAAGATCCTATTTTCCTTCATGAAATCACAGAAACCAGACCATTAATTTCATACTGCCTTCTGGGTCTTTCAGCAGTGCAGTTGATTCAGTGTGTCTATATTTGTATGCAAATTTTATATATATCTATATATGTATATACATAATTGTTTTTGTGTTGTACATGTTTATATAAACATGTTTATATAAACATGTACAACACAAAAACAATTCAATGACTTTTTTAAAAATTGAGAACTTCATGATACTTTTGATATAAGAGGTCCCCCTCACCAGGGTGTTATGTAGAAAAAAAGGACGGGTTGGGAGGAATCATTGGCCCCAATGCATGGGGACAGCCATCGGACAACCCAGTCCTAGGGTAGTTGTTTTCTCTTTGTTAATAAACTGTATTACTTTCTTTTTGCTTCTGCAAAAATTTACTATAAACTTAATGGCTTAAAACAATTCAAATTTATTCTCTTACAGTTCTAGAGATGAAAAGTCTAAAATCAAGGTGTTAACTGGACTGCATTCCTTCTGCAATTTATGTTTTTGCCTTTTTCAGTTTCTAGATGCCATCTGCATTCCCTGGCTGGTGCTCCTTCCTGGCATCTCTCCAATCTCTTACTTCCATTGACATATCACCTGCTGCTCACTCTAATCTTGCCTTCCTCTTGGAAGGACACCTGTGATTATACTGGGTCTACCCAGACAATCCGGCATGATTTCGTCATCTCAAGATCATTAACAAAGTTCCTTTTACCACATCAGGTGACACGTTCATAGGGTCCTGGGATTGGATGTGGACTTCCTTGGGTGACCATGACTCAGCCTGCCGTAGACGCCAAGACCAGGTTTCCTCCCATGAGAGGTTTTCCAGCTTAAGGCTCTTCTTCTCTAACAGAATGTTACTTGGAAGCTCCATAAAGCCTAGGCTCCATATCTATGAAACAAACCTTTATTCTCTATAGTCAAGCAGGATGGCATAATGTTTTAGGATCAAAGGACAGGACTTCTGAGCTGGCCTTTGTCACCTTTTATCCACTGGATCATAGACAACTTATTGCACCTCACTAAGCTTCAGTTTCCTTTTGTGTGAAATGGAAACACCACCTGCTCTCAGATTTGACATGAGGATTGGAGATCAGCTCTGAAAAGGGCCTGGAACATGGTAGGACCTCCAGGAGACCCTCTTGGGGGAAGTGCACCGGAGCTACCCAGCAATAGCACTGTCACGAGTCTGCCCATGGTAGGGATAAAGGGTGAGGCAAGGAGGAAGAACCCAGAGAAAAGAAAATGTTGGTCACAGGACAAGAATGAGGTCAACCTATCCTTCTTTTTCTACTTGATCCACCTTGTAATGACAATAAAAATCTCTTTCTGCTTTTACATTACCCTTGTTAACATCAAATATATAAGCACTAGCCATCAGGTCTGTGTTGGGAGCAAATTGCTAGCCTCAAGGGGAATGTCTTCCATGCTTTGAAGATGGTGCTGGGATTTAGGAAACTTAGAAGTTAGGTTGAATATTCAACATTGCTCATATCCAACTGGACTGAAAAAGCAAAAATCCTTAACTGATTCGTGGTCTCAGTTGTCTTCTCTGTAATTGAGGATTTGGGGGGAAAATGCCTCTTTAACTGGATAGAACACAGAGGAACCTCAAAAAATTTCATTAATGAATATGCCTTTCATCTTTATATTTTGAGGGATAATCATGTCTTTAACTCGGGACTTGCGTCTAAGAAATTGGTGTCAGCACATGAAAGAGTTAAGTATGGGATTCTGTTAAGAAAAAGACTTGTGAAACTCTACTCTTGTTTCTTTTACATTCTTAGGCACCGATCATTTTAATCAATGATAAGATACCTTGTTTAAAACCATTAGCTTTGGCAAAACATGGATATGCAGAACATTAAATTTGAAAAGTGGTAGTTTTCTTCTTCCCTGCCACACATCTGAGATAATGGAGATAAGAAAAGTGGGTGGAAGATGATGCTACGTAATTTCAGGGCATTATTACAGAGTGAGGCTGGTGAGTTTTTTGTCCTTTTGACAAATTGAAAGAAGCCGGCAGAACAAATCTTGTTTCAGGAGTGCATTTTCACTTAGCTGTCCTCTAAGTGGAAATGCATTACCCCTAGAAAGAAAAATCAAAGTTCTTCAACTGACGGAGATAAAATGGCAAATTTGGCTCCCAGCAATACATGCTTGACAGCCACTTGAGTTCCAGGAAAAGAAAACAAAAAAATTAAATTTGACAGAAATGAAGAGGAGGAAAAAAGAATTTTTTTTCCATTTAGTGTCTCAATGCCTTTGAAGAGATTTTAGGGCAATTCAATAACAGGCCACTTAGATGTCTCCCCCATTTTCTCCTATAGACATGAGTGCTATTTCAATGAAGCTGCCCTCTCCATATACAACAGGTGGTGTCTGCACGTGTAGCCCATGGATTGGTTCCATGATGACTTGCTCAAGACAACCTAAGAACAACTGTGAGCAATGACCTGTCTGGAAATGAATTGTACAGCTTTCCATCAGCCCTCATTTCTGGACTCGAGAATGCACTTCTTCAGAATTCTTGCAAAAGTCTGTTCTCCAGTCTGAGCTTCAGAGTGAGGAGTTTGTTCTATGTTTAGAGAACTGGGCTATCCAGTATGGTAGTGGTTACTTAATTTAAATTGATTTAAGTAAGTTATTTAAGTCAATTATTTAAATTAATTAGCTGATTTTACTTAAAATTAAATGAAATCAAAAATTCAATTCTTCTGTTACATTAGCCACATTTTGAGTATTCAGTAGTCCCATGTGGCTAGTGGCTACCATGTTGGACAGCACAGATACAGAACATGGCCATCAGGGCAGAAAGTCTTATTCATTAAGTTATCTCTGAGCTCGGGACACCATAGTTGATAGTGAAGGGGGGGAGTGGGAGAGGTGGTGTGAAATGAAAAAAGTTGGAGAGGAAGGATTGTCATGGACTCCTATAAGCAACCAGAGGGGAATTCAAGTCAAGAAATTATCGCTGAGTGCCTGCTCCATGGGCACCAAAATGAGAGAAACAAAGATTAATAACGAGATGTAGTTCCTATCCTCAGGAAATTAAAAGTCAAACCAAAGAAACAAATATGCATTACGAAACCACTTTAACACAAGTTACGGTGCCAAAAGGAACATATCATGAAAGAGCTATGGGGGCACTCAGAGTGTTATCAATGGAAATTAAAGATGAGAGTATTTAAGTGACTGAAGAGTGAAAGAAAAAGGAGGCTACAGCATAGGAGAGGACCCTCAAAAGGAGATAACAGGGATTGGAGAAAAATGTCAAAGTGGAATCGCTGACGAATACAAGCCTGGTATGGAGCCAAGCTAGTAGAAGGTGTGTAGATTCCTAACACCACCAGACGCCATTTTGTATTACACATCACTATGTTTCAAAAGATGTTTATCATTATTGCCTGTGTTTTTTTCTTGAAGCAATTCCTACGTTATCCTTATACTATGTTTTGGGTTGCTGAACTCCTTCTGGATCAAAAGTTTCATAATATTATCATTAAGAAGGAGCCATTAGACATAGTCATTCATCCAATAAATATTTACTGGGGATCTTTTCTGAACTAGGGGAATACAGTGGTGGATTAATCATACGGTGCTACCTTCTCTTGTTACTGACATAGAGATTCCAAAAACTCTCCTTTGAAAGGGCATTTGGGAGGGGATATTGGGATGGAGCTAGATGGAAGGAAGATGGGGAGAGGATGGGAAGAAGGACAGAAAACCATACTGTTGTAGTGTTGTGAAATTTGGCTATGAAAAGGCTTGTGATAAGATCATTCATGGAAGTAGCAAGAGCAAGAAAAGATTCATTTCAACATGAGAAGAGCCTGTAAATTCAATTAAGAAGTATTTCAAACACCTACCATGGCCCAGCACAGGGCTTACATTCCACAAGAGCATGTGTCCCTTATGTTCACTCAACAAAGGGGCAATGAGTTCCTTTACACTTGGTTGGACACCATGGAGGGTACAATTGTCTGTAAAATAACCATGGCCCATATATGAGCACAACTACTGTGTTCAAAGGCAAAAGCGAGGGGGAAATCAAGTGAGAAGAGTTGATCAAAAGGACCAGTTCCAGGGAGGTACTGGTACAATGGCTTATGTGCCCCGTTGGGAAGATTTGTTTGGGACCAGTGAGGGGAGACAGCTCTTCTTTTCCTAGGAGGTTATGCCCAGTTGGTACAAATTTTTTATAAAGTAATTGGGGAAAATATATCAAAAGCCTTAAAAATCGGGGCGCCTGGGTGGCTCAGTGGGTTAAGCCGCTGCCTTCGGCTCAGGTTGTGGTCTCAGGGTCCGGGGATCAAGTCCGGTATCAGGATCTCTGCTCAGCAGGGGCCTGCTTCCTCCTCTCTCTCTGCCTGCTTCTCTGTCTACTTGTGATCTCTCTCTGTCAAATAAATAAATAAATTTTTTTTTAAAAAAAAAGACTTAAAAATGTCCATAACCATTGACTCAGTAATTCTACTTCAAGAAATCTTCTAGAGAAAATCATCAGTACAGGGTCAAAGATGAGAAGCGGGGACGCCTGGGTGGCTCAGTTGGTTAAGCAGCTGCCTTCGGCTCAGGTCATGATCCCCGCGTCCTGGGATCGAGTCCCACATCGGGCTCCTTGCTCCGCAGGGACCCTGCCTGCCTGTGCTCGCTCTCGCTTGCTCTCTAACAAATAAATAAATAAAATCTTAAAAAATAAATAAATAAATAAAAAGATGAGAAGCCTATAGTGGTGATTCTAGAATACGGACTTTAAGTTCAAATGCTGGCCACTCCACTTTACCAATAAAATAACCTTGAGCAAATTCCTTAATACAATAGGAAAAGAATAAAATTTTTTAAATAAAATAAAATAGGAAAAGGAGGGTATGTGCTATGGTGAGTGCTGTGAAGTATATAAACCTGGCAATTCACAGACCTGTACCCCTGGGGCTAATAATACATTATATGTTAAATAAATAAATAAATAAATAATTTTTAAATTAAAAAAAATAGGAAAATAATGTTTGTCTATAAGATTATTATGAGGCTTAAATGAACTAATATGTAAAACACTTGACACTTGGTAAGCACAAAAAATGCTAAAGACTTATTAAAGCAAATGAAAACGGAAATATCAAAAGTCCCTAACAACAGCATGTGGCTTCTAAAAGCAGTATGTAGCCATACAAAGAGTGGCAGAAACTGCCTGCTGGCCCTCAATACCTGTCTTCTCTTTCTAAGGAAGGAGAAATGAAAGAAATGGAAACACTGGTTTTAACTGGACAGATGGTCACCTGGAATAAACACATGTGAGAGCCACATGACTGGTCTGGCCAATGGGATGTGAGCAGAAGTGAGAGGCATACTTTCTGGATTGCGTCATTAAAGCTTAGGGCTACATCTTGCTTATATTCTTTCCTTTCTTTCTCATTTTCACATAAAGGTGGTGGTGAGACATCTTGGATCCTACAGATGGGGGCCACCTCTGGGGATGGCAAAACACTCCAATAAAGGAACCTGAGCTTCTGAGCACAGAGACAGGAATTCCCATCTTATTTAAACCATTCTTATTTTGTGTCTCTTTCACAACAGTCAAACCTGTTTCCTATTTGCACACAGAAATATTATGCAGCATTTTAAATGATGCTTTAAGAAGCAGTTTGAATGTCACAAAAGTATGTTTATGATACAGTAGGTAGAAAAAAACTGGATACTAAATTGTATATATAATATGATCTCAGCCATTCTTTTAAAAAATTCAGGGTTAAAAACACTGGAACAAACTATGCCAAAAGAGAATTAAGCTTGAATATTTTCCTTCTACTTGTCTATACTTTTTCAAATTTTCTGCGGCATACATCCAAATGTTGGTAATCAAGAAAAGATAAAGATTCTAGCCCCCTGTATTTCTGACAAAGCTGCCCCAACTACCAGAAATACCCCTTTCTCGGGGCGCCTGGGTGGCTCAGTGGGTTAAGCCTCTGCCTTCGGCTCAGGTCGTGATCTCGGGGTCCTGGGATCAAGTCCCGCATCTCTGCTGAGCAGAGAGCCTGCTTTCCCCTCTTTCTCTGCCTGCCTCTCTGCCTACTTGTGATTTCACTCTCTGTGTCAAATAAATAAATTCTTTAAAAAAAAAAACAAAAACAAACAAACAAAAAAGAAATACCCCTTTCTCTTCCGCGCTCGTGGGCCATTTCATTCCTGTCCCAGTGATATCGTCAGCAAGCACCATGTCTTATGTAACTTTGTGTTGCATAGAATTTCACCTCCAGCAGACAAGAATTTGATGGATAAATCACAATTAGAAAGGCTGAGATGTTTATAAATAAAACTGACTTAAAGCAATATCTTGGTTGGGACGCCTGGGTGGCTCGGTCAGTTAAGCACCTGACTTGATTTCTCCTCAGGTCATGATCTCAGGGTCGTGAGATGGAGCCCCTTGTGGGGCTCTGCACTGACCTTGGAGCCTCCTTAAGATTTTCTCTCTCCCTCTGCCCTTCCCCTCTGCTCTCGTGCTCAGTCTCTCACTGTATCTCCAAGAAAAAAAAAAAAAGGCAATAATTTGGCTGCTTTATTTTTACATTACCTATGTTACAAGCAAATTAGTCACAGGTTGGCTGGGGATGCCTGGGAGGCTCAGTCTGTTAAGCTTTTGACTCTTGATTTCAGTCCAGGTCATGACCTCAGGGTTCTGGTATAGAGTATGGAGCCCCGCATAGGGCTCTGTGCTCAGTAAAGAGTCCGCTTGAGGACTCTCTCTCACACTCCTCTTGCTCTCCCTCTGCCCTTCCCCCAACTTACTTTCTTTCTCAAATAAACAAATCTTTTTTAAAAAAACAAGAAAAAAAAATTAGTCACAATCCTTTGTATTTAGGGTATCTTCCAATATTAAACTTAAGAAGAACACAAAATTTATTGTAGCTGCATTTTAATTTTTACACATTTTTCTTTTAAATATTTACAACCACCCTATTAAGCATGTGTTACTATCCCCATTTACAGAGTTAAAACTGAGGCTCAAAGAGGTTATTTGCCCCAGATCACACAACAAGCAAGGGATGGGGTTGAGACTGTAACATAGATCTTTCTGACTTTAGCATATTGTCCTACATAACATCTTTTTCTAAGCACTTTATTTATATACATGCATGCTTTTAACCTTTTAACCTCATAATCGCAGTACTAGTAGTAGATAATACCCATGCAGTACATAGTAAGTTTTAAATAATGTCCTGAATAATATTCGTATATTTATATACACACACATATATACTCTTTTAATCCTCACAATAACCTCCAGAAGTATTTTTATTATACTAATAATTTATTTCCTTTTTTATTAGCTGGTTCGTAACTGCAAAAGGAAAACATGCCCCACTCTAATCATGAGAAAAACATCAGATAAATCCCAATTAGGAGATATTATACTGACTAGGAGCCAGTCCTGACTAGTACTTATAAAACTGTCAAGGTCATCAGCAACACAGAAAGTCTGAGAAACTACCACAGCCAAGAGGAACCCAAGGGGACAAAACAACTAAATGTATTGTGAGATATTGGATGGGATCTTGGAACAGAAAAATGACATTAGGTAAAAACTAAGCAAATTCAAATAAAGTATGTAAACAGTGTATCAGTATTTGTTCATTGGGATAAATTGTGAAAAATGTACCATACTAATAATATAAGATGCTAAAAATAGGGGAAACTGGATGGAGATAGATGGAAACAGTCTGTACTGTATTTGTAATTTTTCTGTAAATCTAAAATCTCCTAAATTTAAAAGTTTTTCTATATACTTTCTGTATGTACGTATTTATTGATTTACTTATTTAGTTACAATTCCCATATGGTTAACAGAGTATTAGACTAGTTTCAGGTGTACCATATAGGGATTCAACAGTTCTGGACATTGCTCAGTGCCCATCATGATAAGTGTAATCTTCATCCCCTTCACCTCTTTCACCCAGCCCCCCACCTCCCCCCACCTCCCCTCTGGTAACCATCTGTTTGTTTCTATATATAGTTAACAGTCTGGTTTTTGTTTGTTTCTTTTCTCCCATTTGGTTGGTTGTTTTGTTTCTTAAGTTTCACGTATGAGTAAAATCATATGGTAGTTGTCTTTCTGTGACCTATTTCACTTACCATAATACCCTCTAAGTCCATCCGGGTTGCTGCAAATGGCAAGATTTCTCATTTTTTATGGCTGAGTAATATTCCATTGTATATACATGTACCACATCTTCTTTATCCACTCGTCTATTGATGGACACTTGGGCTGCTTCCATAATCTGACTATTGTAAATAATGCTGCAATAAACACGGGGATGCATGTATCCTTATAAACTAGTGTTCTCATTTTCTCTGGGTAAACACCCAGTAGTGCCATTGCTAGATCATACGGTAATTCTATTTTTAACTTTTTGAGGACCCTCCATATTGTTTTCCACAGTGGCTGAACCAGTTTGCATTCTCACCAACAATGCATGAGAGTGATTTTTCTCCACGTCCTCCCCAACACTTGTTGTTTCTTGTGTTTTTGATTTTAGTCATTCTGACAGCTGTGAGGTGACACCTCACTGTGGTTTTGATTTGCATTTCCCTGATGATGGGTGATGTTGAGCATCTTTCCATGTGTCTGTTGGCAATCTGATGGCTTCTCTGGAGAAATGTCTGTTCCTGCCTCTGCCCATTTTTAGTTGGACTATTTGGTTTTTTGGTGTTGAGTTAAGTCCTCACAGAACTTGGATACTAACCCTTTATTGGATATGTCATTTGCAAATATCTTCTCCCATTCAGCAGGTTCTCTTTAGTTTTGTTGATTGTTTCCTTTGCTGTGCAGAAGCTTTTTATTTCAATGTAGTCCCAACAGTTTAGTTTTGCTCTTGTTTCCCTTACCTAAGGAAACACATCTAGAAAAATGTTGCTACAGCCAATGTCAGAATAATTACTGCCTGTGCTCTCTTCTAGGATTTTTATGGTTTCAGGTCTCACTTTTAGGTCCTTAATCCATTTTGAGTTTTTTTTTTGCATATGGTATAAGAAAGTGGTCCATTTTTCCCAACACCATTTGTTGAAGAGACTGTCTTTTTTGCATTGCATATTCTTGCCTCCTTTGTCAAAGATTAATTGACCATATAATTGTGGGTTTATTTCTGGGCTTTCTATTCTGTTCCATCGATCTATGTGTCTATAAAAAGTTTATTTTTTTAAAAAAAGGAATACATGCATTTGAAAAAAAATGTCAAACAGAACCAGAATATATAAAATGCAACAGTAAATCTGCCTCTTATTTTAGACTCTATTCTCTTGGTTCATTCCCCTTCCCAGAAGCAAGCATGGCTGCCAACTTCTTGTGTGTCCCTCTCTACAAGCACATATTGGTTTTGATATATTTTTGATAGAAAGATCTATATTTACGACTTAAGAATCTAACTCACTAGGTTCAAGTTAGGTAAGGTATTAGGTTTCTATGATTGCTGGAACAAATTGCCACAAACTTGGTGGCTTTAAACAACAAAATGTATTCTCCCACAGCTCCAGAGGCAAGAGATCTGAAATCAGTATTGCTGGGTGAAAATCAATGTGTCATCAGGGCCATGCTCCTTCTTAGGCTCAAGAGCAGATGCTGTTCCTTGCCTCTTCCAGCTTCTGGTAGCTGCCAGCATTATTTGGATTGTAGCTACATCCCTCCAATCCCTGTCTTCATGGTTACATTGCTTTCTCTTCTTCCTTTGTATATGTTACAACTCCCTCTGTTTCCTTCCAAAAAGGAGTGTGCTCTAATTATGTAGGGTTCACTGGATAATCCGGGATTCTCTCTCCTTCTTCAAGATCCCTAACTCAACCACACCTGGGAAGAAAATCTTTCAGAATAAGAAACTGTCACAGGTTCCAGGAATTAGGACCAATTATCTTTGGGGTCTTTTATTCAGCCCATTACAGTAAGTTATGGATTTTTTAATATTAAAGCCTTCATTCACAAATTAATGACAACAAGAATCCAACTATCTTCCAGCTCTTATTCAGGTTAACAGAACTAAGAAAGGCTAATCTTCTGATGAATCTCTAACATCCCTATCACTTACCCTCTGAAGGATTTAACTATATTCCCCTGAAGCTTGTCTTAAAAGATGTAGGATGGTCTCTGGTAATATGCAGCAGGTAATTTAAATTCAGTGCCTGGAGACACTGTTTTCAACTTCCTTTCCCACCTCCCCTCTTGCAAGGGTAACTTATCTCCCAGGGCTACCGGCCCCTTCCGGCCTGTTGCATCAGTTTCCAGCTGTGGTTGTTGCAGCCTCGTTGTTACAGCAACCTGATGAAAGATCTGCAGCATCTGATGCAAGTCTCCCTCGGTGTCCTCTCGCCGACTAGCCGGCTCTGTCCCCCTGTGAGAACTCTGCTGCCTGACTGGGGAATGTGTGCCAGTCCCCAGAGCTCCAGATTCTGGCTTTGAAAGCAAGCTTAGGTCTTTACATGGGAAGCAGAAGAACTCTGGAGAACTCTGCACACAGGTGGGTTCGCTAGGACTGTGAGGAAGGTAGGCAGGTGATGTACACACCAGGAACAGGAAAGAAACAAAACAAAAACCCCAGCCTCAGTAGACCGGCCCTGCTTTCCTGATTCACTGGCTCCAACCCAAAAGGTCAGATGTTCCAGAGACAGCGTGAAATGTCTCACCTATGAAATACCCAGTAGACAGACTTGGTACTTTTGTTTTTCTCGTATGGCTAAGTATTGAAAATGATGGTTAATTTTGAGCCTACTAGGAAAGTTTAATTCAAACTTAACACTTTCCTACATTATCGGCTCTAAGGCATCCCTACCAGTATTAATTAAAACAAGCGCAGGCAAGGAAGCAGTCACATTTCAATACGGAACAACAGACCCCAAGACTTTCATTTACCACCAGTGACCACTGCTCAGGGTAAGGATTAAAAGTACATGTAAAGCATAATTCCAATTCCTCGCAGCCCACCTGCTAGCTCCTTTCTGTAACCAGCATCATATTCACCCATGTATTTTTTTTTTCACCCATGTATTTTGAGCCAAGCATGAAAGAGTCAAGAATGCCAGTAACTTTGTTATTTGCAGTGCTGACAAAGGAATTAACCACCATGTCTGACCGGGCTCCCGACACAGCTATGCCCACCCTCCCAGAGGTCATGCATCCAGGGTACTTCGCAAAGTGCCTGGCAAGTGGCGAAGGCAAGATAAATAGCAGCTACCACTATTATTAGCACAACCGTGGGGCCCCGCAGGGAAACTCCATCCAGTATTAGGCAAAGGGAGGAGGAAACATAAGGAGAAAGGCCCAGTCAGAGGTGGAGGGGCGGGGAAAACCAGGAGAGAAAGAGAGACCAAGAATCGGACAGACAAGTTTTACAAGTTTTTACAAGTTTTTTCCTCAGCATAACTTCTACCCTAGAGGCACAGTCCAAAATGACTTTTTTTTTTAATCTGATTATTAAACGCTGCCAATTGAGCTAAAATGGTATGTTTAAAATTTTTGCCAGAAAACATTTTTTCAAGATTGGAAATTCAGTTAGCTATATTTAGTTTCTTTTTTTATTTTTTTCCATTCTTTCTTCTTCTTCTTTTTTTTTTTTTTTAACAAAAACAAAAGACTCAGGTGATCATGCTTTCCACCTACTCAGTCCCGAGATTAACTCCTGGTGTGTGGTAGTTTCACAGACCATTTACTTATTTCTGGAATACCTGGAAAAATGCCTGGTTGGATAAAGCTCCCATCTGCTGACCCAGGCAACCGAGACCCCCCCTGATCAACATAGCGAAGCAAGTGATTTTGGCCTCATCCCCACACCGTTCCTTCGATGTGGAGGAGTAAAATCCGCAGCTGAGGGTCCTCACCAGTCTCTCAAGGGGGAGAGGGACACTAGTGTCACTGCTCCATATACTTGCACACTTATTTGTGCCCTGTATTAGTGCTTGGAGGTTCTGAAGAGCTTGTCAGCAAGACAAGTTCAATTACAATAGACAAGTACAATTACAAAGACAAGTACAATAATATTGTGACATAATATAAATTAGACTAAGGAAACAGCAGCAAAGACAAAATAAACAAAAATAGAAAACTGAGACCGAGGAAAGCCCGAGACAGCTCACAGAAAGCCTAGGATTGTGCTTCCATTTTAACTAGAGAGAAGTTCTCAGGCAGCCAGAGCAGCAACCTAGGAGGCACAGTCCATGAGGCCAACCGCAGGCTGGAAAGAAGGGAATGCAAGGACCCCCTGGAATCACAAGGTAGACCAAGAGCATACAGAAAGGTGAAGCCAACGATCCTGCAAGTCTGGACTGGGGGTAGCCAGTGAACTTGATTTCCATTCCTGCAACCTAACCCCACCCTGTCCCCTTTCAGTATGGTCAGATGACTAGTTTCCAAAGACCCTATGTGTAGAGACCGTCCAAGACGGTGGTTAAGGGTGCTTCCCTGCTTTTAAGATCAGATGAGTAAGTGGTAAAAATAAGCATCTTCTGGATAACTATAGCAAAGCCAGAATTTACTCAAGAGACTGGGTCTATTCTAGCATGGCAACAAAGAAATGCTAAGGTTGTAACATTCTATGCAGAGGCTCATGGCTCTGATGCTCTTGGCATGGACCCTGCCTAAAGCAGGAGTTACCGATCATTTAGCGAGGTCAAAAAGAAAAAAAAAATTCTCAAATACTCTCATGAGCAAAAGCTTCGCAGTGAACCTGGCCGGATAAAGTAGCTGCACAACGTGTCCCTAGGGAAACTACGTGAATTAGCCCGCAGCAGCAGTTACCAGATACAGAGCGATAAATTTTGGAGGACATCTGCCAAAAGAATAATTTTCATTTTAGAATGGTTAATGTCAAATGGCTCTTAGAAAGAGAAAAACAATGAGTTCGCAGGACCACCTGTGTGTGGTAGGCCCCCTCCTGGTTCCTAACAAGAGGCCACAGATCAGTAAACGGGAAGGTTTGCATGTTTGCATTCTCTTGTTATCTACAACCAGGCATCCAGGTGATTGCACAGAAGTTTCAAATCATTGAAATATGATTTTGCATCTGGGTGAAAAGTAACAAAACCAAACAATCCCTAATTACTATCTAATTTCTTAGCAATCCATTCTGGCTAACCCCGCTTCTTACAGAAGGATGAATGTATAGGGTACCAGGCTTCCCATCACATCTGAATTAATAGTATGATAGTTTTTGAGTGACTTGGACCCTCCACTTGCCCCTTCTGATTCAGAAAGTGCAAGAAAGGAATCCCTAGGATGTCTCTTCTCCAGGGTTCTTGTCTTTTGTTATGATAAGCAGAATAAGCAAAGATATCCACATCCTAACATGAAGAACCTGTGAATATGTTGGGTTAAGTAGAAAGGAGGAATTAAGGTTGGAGGTGGAATTAGGAGGCTAATCGACCTTGAGAGGGGAAGACTCATGTGGATTATTTCAGCAGGCGTGGAAGAGGAAGATAGTCAAAGCCAGGGAGAGGACAGCATGGGAGCCTTTGCTGGTTTTGAAGATGAAAGGGGGCCCAGAACCAACCAATGCAGACAGTATCTAGAAGCTGGAAAAGGCAAGAAACCAGATTCTCCCTTGGCACCTTCGGGAAGGAAACTGGCCCTACAGATGCCTTGATTTTAGCCCTATGAGACCTATTTTGGATTTCTGACAGTGAGATGGCAAATTTGCTACTTTGCTAGTATTTTATTTCTCCCCAGCTGCAACTCCTACATAACCTGAAAATTCATCTTTCTCTCTCTCTTGAAACTTCCAAAATCCTGAGTCCTGAGTCTCACACCCAGAAGTTCTGATTTCATTGATCTGGGTACCGCCCAGGAATCGGGAACTTTGAGAATTCCCCGAATGTTTCTTCTGTGCAGGTGAGTTTGGGAACCGCTGTCCCAAAGGCTGGGACATATGTTTCCATTAACCCCTCTGTCTCTGCAGTTTTTGGTCTCCTAGTTTACAGACTGTACTGTCTCTTATCAAAATCAAAAGCAGATGAAAGAGGAAGACATAAACTGACATGTGACTCTCTCCAGAATAGATAGGGTGCCTAACCAGCAGTAGTAAAGAAGCCACACCTGACCTTTGCTTGCTCCTCGTGTAAAGCGTTGGCCCAGGACAGTGGCCTCCTAAACCCTTATGCACGGAGATCAGGTTTTACTTGAAAAGAACAGAATCCATTGTAGCTAGTTTAAGCAGGAAAAATACGTATTATAGGCTACTGTGAAGGCCTGTATCATTGGGAAAGCCAAATAAATAGCATCCAAGTCGAGCTTAAGGGAACAAAAAGCCACGAGGCAGGAGTGAGCCTCCAAAGGAGTTTCTGCCTCTGCCGTGATCAGGAAGCAGCGGCCAGGAGGAGGCTGCCTCATCAGAAAGTTGCAGCAGGCCTGCGCACACACCGGCAAGAAGGGGTCCCCAGTGCTCTGTCTCTTAGTACTCAAACCAACTGAATTACTCGACACTGGTGCCTATGGCAAAGCTGCCACCGGAAAAGAGCAAAAATCTGTTCCCCACCCCCATGACTGTGCTTTTTAGGAAAAAAAAAAAAAAAAAAAAAGAACAAACCCCTCAGAGCATAGCCTCCACTCCACTTCTGTCTTCCAGATCTCGGACAAGTGTGCTTCATTGGCTCGGCCTACATGGCCCCCAAAATCTTAGTTCCAAGAAAGTCTGGGGGAAATGGATGTTTTACTTTCTAACTTGTACAGATCATGAAAGTTCACAGAAGAAAGCCCGAGTGCATACAGAGCACCAGTCCAGCAGAAATGCCACAGGCTCTTTCTCCAGCTCCTCCCCTTCCATACTGTTACTCTCTGCATTGTTAAACCTCCAAATGAAAATAACGTAACTGTCTGTCCCTGTACTAAAAAGATGTACTCCCCTGCCCTCAAAAGAGGACACCCAAACTTCCATGAGTCTCTGCTTCTGTCTTTGAGAGATATTCCTTCCTTCTCCAGTTCAGTTTCAATTCCATCTTCATTGTATATAAATTAACTTGGAAAGTTAGCCACCATCGGTAGCCCATATATAAAATTGGTAGGAGGGAGAAGAAGAGAAATGGCTAATTATGTAAAAATATACATATGTGTGTGTGTGTGTGTGTGTGTCAGAGAAAGGAAGAGATCGTTGGTACTGAGGACAGTCCCAGTTTCAGGGGCAAGCCTTCTAACTCTTGTCCCCCAGAGCCTGTTGTAGGTTACTTTTGCCCTCAGTCAGCATCATAGTTGGGTCAAATTATTTAGCTGGTGGAATCACCCAGATCTTCCTTCCTGGTGAATCTGAACACTAGAGGATCCTGAATATACTTGATGTCTGTAGTCTTTCATTAAAGGTATATATTGAAAACACACATTAAATATATAATTTAACTTTTACCACTAGGTATGGCACTCCTATGAAATGTCCCAGAGAATCCTCTCAATTCCAGAAATACTTCTCTCTGCTCCCATTGTATAATGGCAATCCTATTTCCTCTTGATAACCGGGTTCCATCACCCAGCTGACCTGATAATGACCCTTCATTTGCCTGTCGGTTCACTTGCCAATGGTGCCCAAATGGTGAGGGGCAGTCTCAAATTTCAGTTTAATGGAACAAATTTATATCCTGGGCCTCCTAGTGTTTTCACTGCAGTTCCAATGTTAGTTATGTGATATTCCTGCCAAAAATGCATCACCTGAATCTAATGATGAGGAAGCACTGTCAGGCTGTGGAAAGAGGGGCTTACAGACATCCACAAAACAGCTCAGTGAGTCCAACTTCTTTTTTCGCAACTAATCCTCAGAACATGCCCTATCAAAAACAAACATGAAGATAGGTGTGACGGTCCCCATAGCTCAACTCACATACTTCTTTCACAGTCCTAGACACCAGTCCTCCTATCTTTTTCCTTCCAAATTTCTAACCATCCCAGCTATTCCAGTTCCCATTAACTGTAACCAATGTATCTGTGTCAGCCTGGACCTCTGAACTTCTTTATTTTCAGGTCACATTGACAGGTCCTTCCCACTGAGAGATTTTTTTTTTCCCTACTGTCCTTCAAATTCACCACTGAGTGGGGCTATCATGGTATAGAAGTTGACTTTCAGTCAACACAAATATATCATGTGGAACACATCCATAAGCCAGGCTTGACCCCCCCCCCACTCAATTAATGTGTTCATTGGGACCACCCCAAGAATCTATAGGTATTGATTAAGGGAGAGGATAATGCAACAGTAGGTGATACACTGGGAGTATGAGCTCTTTATTGAGGCAATGTACTTGCATCTTCAAGACCGCTTAATAATGAAGTGTTGAAGAAGGAAGAATGAGAAGACCCATTTTTATAGCTTGATTAACACCAAGCCCATGGACAGCTCAGGTCACATGATCACTTGGTATTCCATGAACAGCCAGGTCTTCTCAAAGGGAGCATTTTTTAATTGCATGTATCAAGTGGGATCCTGATAGATCAGCCATCTATTCATTCCTGGAAGCCTCATGATCAGTTAACTACTTATGATCAATCAACTACCTAATTAGTTAGCCCAGCTCTATCACCAGAAGCTGCTTTGACCTCGCATCTCCCATTTAAGTTTTGCAACTTGTCCTTGACCACTCCAGGATCTCAACAGATCCACTGCGATCAAAATGCCCATTTCAATAGAGCATCTCTCAGCATCATCCTCTTTACCCCTGATCTAGAAAAGATTCCACTGCAATACTTTTCAAGGATATATTTCTCACAATTTCGTTTATCAGTGCCTTGGTGAAGAGCATCCTCTGAGATTCCTGAGTGAGTTACTGGGTTGTATATGAAATACCTACTTCAATAGTCCTTTCTCTTAAGTGTTTAGATTCCTCCCCCTACATTACACCATGGATTTCTGACACCTGAATTTCCTTCCACATAGGCCACCATTGAGTCCCACTTCCAGTCATTCAGCCAGGCTAAGAATTACAACCATTATCAGTTGTACCAACTAGAACAATGAAGCCAGAATCTCTACGAAATGCACCCACACCAAAAAATTAAACCAGATTCAAAGTTAAGTTTCTTCCTCTCTGGTCTAGATTCTCATAATCCATTCCCACACCTGCTCCCTAGGTTTTTGCTGATATAAATGAGCAAAGTCTTGCAGTTCCTTGGGTATGTAAACAATTGCCTCATAAGCTAGACATTGTACTTGTCCTTCTGGGGACATGGTATTTGATGACTTACAGACCTAGAAAAATGAGTGGTGGGAAATAGGGGCAGGAAGGAAATGGACACCCCCTTGCAAGGAAACTATCTCAGTAAGGTCATTACAGAGTCTCTAAGCAAGGCTGGACCAGCCTCATCAGACAGGGAAGGACAAGATGTTTTTACTGGAAATGGAGGTTCAGTGGAATTCAGGGGATCTCGGTAGGTTCAACTGAACCCACTAAATAGTCCCAATTCTCAGGGTCCCACTCTTTCCCAATCAATACCCAAAGTTTTACATAAAAGACCTAGTGGTTCTATGAGTTTAGTTTATCTTTTAATCATTGACCCACAGGATCAAATGGTATTTGTTGTTAGAATGCATCAGCCCTGCAACTACATGAAATAAATGATTCTTCTAGAAAGTCAGGGAAGCTTCTCAGTCCTCTAATCATGCCTCATGCCAATAACTTTAAGATCCTGAGCATATCATTTTCTTTCTCGAAGTTCTCCAATATAGGTTAAACAGCCACCAAAATCCACAGACCTTACATTCTAATCTCACCATGATGGTCAGCAGGCACTCTACAAAAATTGTTGCCTTCACTGGGCACTTCATTCCAAGTGATTAATATTTCAAGTCACTATCTCACCACTCCATGTCTTATACTGCCAATATTCCACATTCTGACAGTATCAAAATAATGGCTACTTTCAAATCCCATCAAGTCAGAAAAAACAAATCCAAATTTCCATTTTTTTTAAGAGTCTGTTGCCTACAACCCTCTGGTACCAATAACAGTCATGGACAGGGTTCAGTTCCAAAAAACATTCAGGCAAGTTGAAGAATGAAAAAAAAAAATTATAGGGCATTAAAAAGCTCACTGAATCATCAGGAGAGTCAAGGATTTAAGTTGACATCTCAGAAATGGCTCCCCAAACTACATAGTAGGACTGTAGCACCAAGAGAGCTCTTGGTTCTCCCAAGATTAGGAAACTCTCATCTCCTAAAGATAATGGCTGCCAAAGTCCTGAAGTCACCACAGTTCGTTGGCCCTCATGGACAGGAAGCTGGTGCCACACAAAACCAGACATGCTTTAATCCTTATTTGCAAAATGAGCTTTCTGTAACTTGTTTCTTGACACCCACAAACTTCTGCTAATGCTGCTGCAGAAAATTCAAATACCTCTATGACCAAATTTTAAAAGAAAAAAATAAAATCAGGAAGAGTATGGCCTTTGCCTAATTTCTACCTTCTAAACATTGCACCAGGACAACATAATGGCAGGACTTAAATCACAGCTGGAGCCCTGAAGGCAGGGTAGTCTGGGAAGTGTGGTGTTTGGCTCTCCAGCCACTACCAGTGCAAGAAGGCCTATTAGAAGGCAGGTGGAGTAGACAGCAAGAGCAGAGCTAGTAGCAAACCCATCACAAACCCCAAATACTAACCTCTAGTCTTAAGTTCTAACAAAGAACTTTTGTAGATGTAGCTGTTTACAACCAGGGAGTCTTCTGCTTCCATTTCTTTATATTCTCTACATGCCTCTATAATCCCTCAAGTTATAATCCCTTTAGTTATAGATAAACTAAAATTTCCAATTGATTGAACGATTGGTTTAGGATCTATTATAACAGAGAAAGGTGCTTATTTTTATTTTTCTGAGTCATTACTAGAAGTCACTGGATACCCTCTCCTCCACACAGCGCAGCACAAAATATTTGCTGTTTATCTTGATGAGATGTCAGAAGGTTTTCTGAATCATCTGAATAATAATAAATTATATTTGGTAGCATTGTAGATGAAGTACATTGTACAATAAACTCATTTCTGGAAACTGATATGGGGAACCAATACACCCCTTTTTTCCCATTCACTTGAGAAAACAGGGAGTTTACTGTCTTAAGGAAAGTCACACTTTTGTGGCCTCTTGCCTTGAAGTCAATAATATGCCTTACAGAAGAATCCCAGTAGAGATGAACAGTCTATCTTCTCCAAGATATCCCCTTTCTTATCATGCATTCAGTTGTCTTGAAACTCCCAAAGTCTCCGGAGTAATTGTTTTGCCTGAAACAGAGAACGTCTTTGTGTTTCTCAAAGGAACAACGGACCCAGAGAACTAGAGCCCCCTCCTTCAAATTCTGCTCTCAGCACCAAGACCTACTGGTTAGTGGTATATAAATACCCAATTCACACAGTGTGCCAAGTGTTGGCCAGAACCCAAACCCTGTACCGCCCCTGCTCAGAATTTGGGAGGGCAAAAGTCATCCTGTCCTTTCCCCCGGTCTTCAGTCAGGATTATGCAAAATTAATCCCAACCTACAAGAAACTGATCATAACCTGGGAATGGAAGAAAAATTTGAAAGAAAAAAATCAGCTAATGAAAAGTGGAAAGGTTTCATTTCAGAGGCACCAAGGAGACCTTGACAAGACCCACAGAGTCCCCTAAATGATTTTTTCAATGACTATTGTGTTTTAGTCACGAAGTTAGGGATCTAGGAGGCAGTCCGTTGCAAGCAAGAGAACAACATGTTGCCATGAGCTGACCAGATTTCTCTGCAAACAAAAATGGGAAGATAGGAAATGGAGCTCATTATTGTAATAATTCCTCCTGAAGTACTAGAATAATTGCCTCAACCTATAGTGGAGACTTATTACAGCTTAGTAGCTGTTCTGGGCATGGACCTTTAGAGCATTTTCAGAGTAGAAGAGTCTTCCATTCCACATCCCTGTTACAAACTTCACACTCCTCAACAATGCAGGTGTAAGCCCCTATACTTTCATTAAACACAGTCAGATCCAAACTTTTCCTGTTTAACCCTAAAACTCTAAAAACTCTCAAGGCTTTTCTACCAAGGAATGCTAGACACCCTTCCCCTGTCCCCTGAAAGAACTAGAACAGGATGGAGAATAATGGTTCCAAAGGGAGGTGTTTAGTATGGCTTTATTTTTAAGAGCAACGATAGATATGGTTTAGTTAATTAATTTGATGTCATTTATACTCCTTTTTAAGGAGTCAGAGAAGGAGTAAGAATAACCTCTCAGGATCTCTTGCTAGAACCTTATGTGGCCCTCAAGGAAGGCCCAACTCTGTCTTGTCCCTTTGTGGCACCAGCCTGTCATCGCTAGCAACTCCCTCCCCAACATGCACCAATGGAGGCTTCTGCATATGCCTTCCTTTCTGACCTAATTTGTCCATTGCATTCTCCCTCTCCTACTCCCAATACACACACACACACACACACACACACACACGATCCTTTATCATGACCCCAACATAGTCTTAAAAAGTAACAGCAATGACTTCAGGGGCACCTAGCTGGTCCAGTTGGTTAAGCATCCAACTGTTGGTTTCAGCTCAGGGTCAGGAGATTGAGCACTGCATGGATGCTGCGCTGAGCACGGAGTCTGTTTAAGACTTTCTCTCCCTCTCCCTCTGTCCTCTCTCTCCAAGCCCCTAAACCACTCTCTTAAAAAAAAAAAAAAAGCAATGGCTTCAGAGTTAAATTGTGTGGGCTCCAATTATGGCTCCACCATAAGCAAAGTGTTGGAAAAGTCCAATACCTCAACTTCTTAGTCTGTAAAATGAAGATAATAATAGCATCTACCACAAAGAGTTGCTTTTAAAGGTTAAATTATGAATGCTATTCAAGTGCTCAGAAAAATATCTGGCATAAGGTGGTACCCAAAATATATTACCTCTTATTATTATTATGGGACATAGATAGTATATTGAGTATTTACATTCCTTTCCTGTCCTAACAAATAGTTAAGTACTACATGTTGGCTATGCCCACATTTCCCTTCAGAGGAGAGTGGTCATGGGTAGTTCTTTCTTTATTAAGATACTATAGTTGGCAATCATGGATCCAAAAATGAGTGTCCAGGACGGATGCCATCGCATGCATGTAAGATAACATAAGCAAGACTCATCACCAAGGAGACGACTTGATAGGTCATCATAGGTACTATCTAATGGGAGTACTTCATTCATATTGAGTGGTGACAACCCAGCTCAATCAGAACTTCCCTCTTGGAGAGTTGGAATGCCAAAGCACACAGCAAAAGGAAGCAATAGAGCCCTCTTGGAAAGACATTGAAAAGATGACCACATCACTAGCTGGGCAACCATATTCTGAATGTCGATTATTTACTGAGTATTCATGAAGACAGCTGAACACTTAAAACTGGGAGGCAGAGGATCCAGTGATGGCACAGGTGCTGGGATAATTGCCCACATTACTTTCCTTCCAGTACCTCTGTCTGTTTTAAAACCTATTCCTAACCTGTGCTTTTCAAACTTCAGTGTTAATAGAAGCTTGTGAAATTTGTTAAAATGTGGATTCCTGAGCTGCTTCCCTAGAGATTCTGATTCAGTAGAACTGGAGTGAAGCCTCAGACAGAGAGAGCCACTATTTGTGGCTACGCAGGTTATCCACTCTACTCCAGGTACACATTCAGCGTGACAATGATGTGAATGCCTCCTGAGAGTTGTGCAGTGCACAACCTGCCTGGCTAAATGTGGCAGCCATCACTAGTCCTCATGTAAGTCGCTCCAAGTTCACATTAAAATATACTGAAGGTAACTTGGATCTGTTCCTTTTTTGCCTTCTAAAAGAATCCTAACAAATACTAGTTTCCTGCTGATCTACCCGGGTCCTAGTTGCTATTCATACTTACAAGGTAGCTGCAGCTGGGCAGGACTGAAGCAGAGAGGGAAAAGGATAGGCAGAGAAAGGACCACTACATTTGTGTCTCATTATACACAGAAAGCTTCAACAAGAGGCTTGAAATCTAGTCTAAATATACGTCCCTTCTGAGTGCTCCTGGCTGTGAAGCAATTGGAATGAAATCAAATACAAAGAGTGCGGAATGAATTGCTGATGAAAACCTTACAACACCCTGAGGGCACCGACATTGTGTTCCCAGCTCCTTGCCCCTCGTAGACTTGTTTTCCAAACCTCATTCATTGGTGAGGGTTTCAGTGTAGTTAGAAAGTAGGAAGATGTCATAAGCCCAAAAAAAAAAAAAAAAAAGAAAAGAAAAGATTGTGCTTCGGGAGAAAGGATTTTTTTTAAGTTTTTATTTAAACTCCAGTTAGTTAATATATAGCGTAATATCAGTTTTGAGTGTACAATACAGTCATTCAGCACCTCCAGACATCACCAGCACTCATCACATAAAGTACATTCCTTAATCCCCCTCACCTATTTAATCCCACCCACCACCCCTCTGGTAACCATCACTTTGTTCTCTATAATTAAGAGTCTCTTTCTTGGTTTGCCTCTCTGTTTCCCCCTTTGCTCATTGGTTTTGTTTCTTAAATTCCACATATGAGTGAAATCATGTGGTATTTGTCTTTCTCTGACTTATTTCACCTAGCACAATACTCTCTAGCTCCATCCATGTCATTGTAAATGGTAAGATTTCATTCTTTTTTATGGCTGAGTAATATTCCATTATATATATAGCTTGCCTCTTCTTTATCCATTCTGAGGTCTATGGACACTCGGGCTTTTCCCATAATTTGGCTATTGTAAATAATGCTACAATAAACATCAGGGTGCATGCATCCCTTTGAATTAGTATTTTTGTATTCTTTGGGTAAATACCCAAAAGTATGATTACTGGACTATAGGGTAGTTCTGTTTGTGACTTTTTGAGGAACCGTCATACTGTTTTCCACAGTGGCTGAACCAGTTTACATTTCCACCAATAGTGCGTGAGGGATCCTTTTTCTCCACATCCTCCCCAACACTTGTTGTTTCTTGTGTTGTTGATTTTAGCCATTCTGACAGGTGTGATGTAATATTTCATTGTGGTTTTGATTTGCATTTCCCTGATGATAAATGATGTTTCATGTGTCTGTTGGCCATCTGGATGGTTTCTTTGGAGAAATATGTGTTCATGTCTCTGCTCATTTTTTAACTGGATTATTTGTTTTTTGGGTCTTGAGTTTTATAAATTCTTTATATATTTTGGATATTAACCCTTTATCAGATCTGTCAATTGCCAATAACTTTCCCATTCCATAAGTTGTCCTTCAGCTTTATTGATTGTTTCCTTTGCTGTGTAGAAGTTTTTTATTTTAATGTAAAGTTTATTTTTTTATTTTGTTTCCCTTGCCTCAGGAGAAATACCTAGAAAGAAATTGCTATAACTAATGTCAAAGAAGTTACTGCCTTGTTCACTAAAGAAAGGACTTATCATCTATCAAGTGAGCTCAAGTCAATAGGTTTTGTTGAACACAGTTACATACTGATGGAATGAAAAAAAAAAAATTAGAAGACTTCAACCCAAGATATTCAAACAGAGAAGTGTCTCTTGTGAAGAAGAGGGACATTATTAAAACACGTAAAGAAACTGGAGGACAACCAAGAGAATATGTCATCAAGTACAAAGTACCAAGACTATACGTGAGTTAGAGTTCAGGAAACCAAGAGACCAATGAGGCTACATAAAACCACATGGAGGCAATTGAAGAATATTCTAGTGACTACTTTTATAAATCATAGAGGTATCTGAGTTTTGAAAGGAGAAACACATTTGCTCATTTTCCTATTGACCAGCATTTCCTTTGATCCCAGCACTGGACTTAGTCATGTCCATTTCCCATCCTCTGAACCTGGTATTTTTTTTTTAAGATTTTACTTATTTTTTTGGCAGTGAGAGAGGTCACAAGTAGGCAGAGAGGCAGGCAGAGAGAGAGGGAAGCAGGCTCCTCGCTGAGCAGAGAGCCCAACGGGGACTCAATCCCAGGACCCTGAAATCATGCCCTGAACTGAAGGCAGAGGCTTAACCCACTGAGTGACCCAGGCGCCCCCTCTGAACATAATATTTTACTCTGATTTTCCAGAGCACACCTCATTTCTGCTACGTGTTTGCTTCAGCTTCTCAGGCACCTGGTCTGGGACACCTATGGGAACCACCTAGGACTTGCAAGATTCCAGCAAGGTAAGAGAGATAACATGTGAGGGCAATCCTTGACCAGCTGGGGGTGAAAGCCTGCCCCACTTGTGTCCCTTGAGTGGAGGATTGATGAGGCATTTTTTAATGGCTCTCAGTCCCAGAAGGAGCAGGCCCCAGTTTCCCACAGCTGTGACCAAACTTGGTAACACATTTTGTATGAAATGGCTTCCCTCTTGCCCTGTTTTCCCTTTTCCCCGTTCCCCACTCCAGTTCTCTGAGCTCACTTCCCAAAGGACCTGCATATAATCTCTTGTCCTAGTTCCTCTTTCTGGAAGGAACCCTGGTTTAAACAATCTCCTAGAGAGATAATGGTTTCTGATTTCTGGTATTTTATGTTCAATTTACAGAGAACTCTGACCCAGGCCTTCTCCCCCAAGCACACTAAAATCTGGAAGGTCTAAATCAAAATGTACTGTGTACTCTATTTGAGGTTTTGCCAAAGGTTCAGGATATGAGGACAAGTTGCAGAAGGAAGTATTTTATATTTCCCAGATCCCTGTTATGAACCCCTCCTGTACTATATGTGTTTGAATATTATTGATACATAAAACTAACAAGATAGGTAGAATTTTTTCTTTTTTAAGAAGAAGAAACTTCTTGGAGAGAACAAGCAGTGACAGAATCAGGATACAAATTCAAGTCTAAAGACTCCAAAGTCCATTTTTCATCCATTTACCTCGTATTTTCTCCCACATACTATTTAACACCTCTTTCTCAAGTGTTTCAGTGATCTTCGTTTTTTTTTTTAGTTTGGGAACTAGAAATTAGTGATCTGCAGCAATGAGACAGCATTTTAATCTCTCCAGGTTATGGGATGAAGTTGGTCCTTTAAGCAAGAGTGAAAGCTCAGAACGTAGAAAGCTGCTGCTGTCTGCATGCAGCAGCCAACGATTTCAAGCCAGCTTCAGTCTGGCTCTGAGAAATACAAAGCAGCTGTCTGACTGGTAAGGAACACAGAACGTGAATCAGGCCTATCATGGCTCTGGGCTCAGTGCTGGGCACACAGTAGGTACCCATGAAACATTTGCCAAACTACCCGTAAGCTCAGAGCACCAAGGCTCCATTTCCCTCCAAGTGCCCACTAAAAGTAAACTGTGGGGGCCACAAACCACATTTCTATGCTCTCTGCCCTGAGCCCCACTTGTACCTTTTACAGGTCAGACCCCAGAATAACAGGGATCTAAATATGTTTATGGAAGCCACACAGTAGCATTTTGAGACTGAGAACACCCCCCTCCTTTGTGATCACATTGCTTCTGAAACACAATTCACAGCTCTTTGAGCTGTCACTCTTAATATCGCTCCTACAGAATGAACTAGAGCCCCACTGCTTTATGTCATCCTCTGTGCTCTTCCTGCTTTTGTGTTTATTTACTAATTGGCCAACTCTGGTTGTTTCTTATTGATTCACAAGTCAGCTCAGAAAAAGTGATTCAAGCGTAGGGTATTGAAGGCTTGGATCTATATTCTCACACTGCTACTTTGGTCACTGAGACCAAGTCTTCTCTGGGAATACCCACTCACCTTGCATCGCCCAACCTTGATAAGGAAGAGATCAGAATCATTAAACCTCCTAGAGTAGGCAATGCCACATTCATTCATTCACTTATTGAGACAGAATGACATCATTTCTACACAAAGAAAAGTTGGGGACACCTGGATGGCACAGTTGGTAAAGCGTGAGACTCTTAATCTCACGGTCATGAGTTCAAGCCCCATACTGGGTATGGAGTCTACTTAAAATAAACATTTTTTTAAAATTTCTTTAAAGTTTAGAACAAAAGAAAAATAGTGACTTTAACAATTCTAATCAATTTTCTAGAGCACTAGGGTGCCATGGAGTTAGAACTCTGTGCAGTGTTTCTCAAACTCCAGTCCTTTCCACCAACTGCAACAGAATTCCCTGGAATGACTATATAGATTCCTGGACTCCATCCCAGACTTACTGTAATAGAATTTGGGTTTTGGTTTTTTACAAGGTTATTGTTAACCAGGAGATTCTCATCCCACTAAAGTTTAAGACCCCCAAGATCTATGGTCCTACGTTGCCAAGCAAAGATTTCATTAGTGGACATCACCTCTGCCTTGTCCAGTTCAGACCCCCCAGGCCAGTTCTGGCACTGTGGCACCTTATCTTCCTTCAGTACATGAACTTGAGTCAATGTATGGGTAGGGGTGAAAAGAAACTGAGAAAAGAAGAAAAATCAAGGAATTACAATCCAAGAAATTCACTGCTGAACCCAGGAGGAAAATGCCCCAAGAATAACCCATGACAGTTAAGTCACTGCAAACACATATTTCCAGCTATTTCCCACATCTGTGTACAGCATTTAATAACCTCCTGCAGGTATCCCATTTTGGTTCCAAAACTATAGTTATCCAATTTATACTATGAAGTAGGGAAGAGTTAACTCCAACTGTCTAATTCCTACTAGAAATGTAAGAGACATTTAGCTTTATATCAAAGCTGTGTGTTATAATAACACCATCTTAAATTTGCAGAGTGATTTACGGTTTCCAATATCCTTTAAGGATAATACCCCATTTAAACTTTGCATTGTTGGAGATACCAAAATATAATGTATAGACTAATAAGGTTAACAGCAAGCCAGGATTTAGTTATCTCCTCAAATAGTTTCTTTTAAACTCAATGGGGTCTTGAAAATAAGATCAGAAGACACTCTTCAGCAAGGATGGAGAAACATGCAAACTCTGACTCACAGACTGAGTTTTCCCAGACGTCCTGATCTCCAGGCATGTACTCAATGGCAAAGAAAAAAAAAAAATCATGATTTGCCAGAATGAAAATTAGCTTCTCTGATTCACTGGGTTTGAGTGTATGAATTTTGTTAATAAAAGTACCTGCTGTAGATCACATTCCAGGAGACATACCGTGTCTTAAATCACTTCCTGAATTTATTCAAATCTGCCTGTTCAAGAAAGGTTCACTCTCATACATAATGCCTTTGACCACAAATAAAGTCTTTGCCATCTGTTTTGACACTAGGAAAACACTATTTGGATTCAGTGATGACATAAAAAAAATCTTATTCACATAAATCCGAGTTTTGTTCTCTTACCCTGAGATCCCTCCCACTGAAATTACAAGAAAAAGGACTTTGTTAATTAAAAAGATGAAGTGTGGACATGTGTTATTCAAGAATATTGATACCTTCACCTACATCTCCAAATTATTAACAATCATATAGCCCTTGGTTTTTATTTGCTTATTGGCAATGAAAGCCTTTTTAAAATCAGGGCTTCAGATATATCATTTTATCACGCTCCTGTAATACTTCAGAGGGTCGAGGGAGATGCCTTTTTTTTTTTAAGATTTTATTTATTTATTTGACAGAGAGATCACAAGTAGGCAAAGTGGCAGGCAGAGAGAGAGGAGGAAGCAGGCTCCCTGCTGAGCAGAGAGCCCGATGCAGGACTCGATTCCAGGACCCTGAGATCATGACCTGAACCGAAGGCAGAGACTTAACCCACTGAGCCACCCAGGTGCCCAGAAGAGACTTTTGGTTAGACAAAGGAAGTATGATTCGCATTGTTGACAAAGATGGATGCACACCCTTCAATCCCACCCCACTGATGGCCTCTCCTCTAGATTATGGAGGACACTGATCAAGGACAAATACACAGTCTTCAATGCAGCCTGGAGTTTCAGTATCAAACTCTTAGCCCTACCTTGGGGAGCTGAGTTTTGAGGACCTTCCCCACCCCCTTTAGGACCAGACCTAAACGTAAGGCAGGCTGAATAGGCTATCATTCTTTTCTCCCTAGACCCCACCATGTTCCTGAGTCTCCAGTCTCACCATTTTCCCTCCAGAGAAGGAAGTATGGGAGTGTGTGAAAATGGGAGCACACCTCTTCTCTGAGCTACTCTCCAGGCATCTTTCCCTTGGCCTCACCCACCAGGGAGTTAGAGGATCTCAAGCCTGGAGATGCATGAAACCTGATCTTCATCATCCTGGGAAAGACAAGGACTTCAGAGTGGCTCTGTCTATAATCTTTTCTCTCCTCCCAGCAAGAGCCCCACCTTCTAGCATGCTGGCCCCCTTGAGTCTAACTAATCCACATCAGCATCCTCCTTTCAGTGACAGAATATGGGGAGGTGGGAAGATGCTTCATCCCTGCAGCTTGGATACCTTATTAATACCTCAGGGCCATACAAGTCAGAGACCCTTTCTGCCACCTCTATTTCTGACCATGACACCATCATTCTCTCCAGGCAGAACATTCCAGGCCATGCTCTTCCATTTGTGTCCCAAATTAGTTCAAATAAATCCTTCATACCATCTCTTACATCTATGGGTTTCCATATTCACTACTTTGAACCTAATTCAGACTTTAATATTTGCACAGCAGGATATATTAGAAGAGGCTCTTATCAGATTCCTTGACTTATCTATCCATCACTGTTTCTCTTGTTCCAAAAGTCTCTTCTGGGCATCACTTTTTTTATGCCATGTCTACTTACCAACCTTCTGTAGCTCCCTATTACCTACAGATTGAGGTATAGGAAAATATAGAGAGGTATGGATACTGATGACAGTCTTTCTGGGCTCCAATCCTGAATCTGCCACTTACTAATTGTCACTTTGGGCAAGTTACTTAACCACTCTCTGCCACAATATCCTCCACCTAAAATAGGAATAATATGATACATAGTTCATAGGATTAATCTGAAGATTAAATGAATTAATATAGAAAAGGGTGTGGTATTTAATAAGCGTCCAATAAGCAGCAGCTATTATTACTATTATTATGGTAATTAATACAGCTGATACTTCTCCAGCATCCACTGGCCTATACAACCTGTACTCTGGAACCGCACTCTTAAGACAGTGGATTCTCTCCTGCAGCTCCCTATAGCTTCCAAAAACACATTAGAAACCCACTAAAGGTGATAGGCATGGTGCCCAATGAACAAATATTTAATTTGAGCCAAGAGCCTAGAAGTACAGAAAGCTGGGAAGGAGAAGTGGTTTTCTCCCCTCTGCTGCTCCTGGGGACACATGGAACGCTCTGAGAAGCCAGAAGGAAGATTTGAGCTGATTATAATCTAATGAGGCTGCCAAATCAGTTTTACTTTCCAATACAGCATAATGACTGGTGAGTCCCCTGGGCCCTGAGCCAGGGTTATTTTAACTGGTAGCATTATCTGGGTCAGACCGGTCAGCCTCTATGGGGAACACTCTGGGAAATGTCATCTTCCAAGGCAGAGTGGGAGCAGCCCTTGCCACTGACTAGATGTTGATAACCATGGAATTGGGAGGGTAATTTCTGAGCTCATGAGATGTAACAAGGGAGCACAGGATGGGAAGAAAAGAAAGAAAGAGAAAGGAGAGTGAAGAAAGGCAATGATACAGCTAACACGGAAAAAGAATAATACAAGAGCAATAGCAGTTAAGGGGTGGGGGCAGTGATTTTTTTAAAAAAAGAAGAAAATAAAAAACAAAAATAGAGATTAAAGGAACTGAGTGCTGGGAGACGGGCATATCTGGAAAAAGAACTAAAACTGCCAGGGGGCTTGAGTGCCTGATGGATTCTGAAGACCTAAAATACACAAGACAAGGAATCCAAGCAAAAACAAAACATGGACACACCTTTGCAGCCTAAGCAATGTCATCTGTATTATTTTTTAGTAAGCTTAGTGAAGTGCTAGACGGAAGAAGGATCTGGCAAATTCGAACCAGCCGGTTGGATTCTGAAAGCCTCAGACCTCTCTTCTTCAGCCCTAGCAGGTGGCGTGGGCGAGTTTCTGGGGAGTTTCCCCACTGCTCTAGTTCCTTCTACTGCTTGGAAACCAGTCCGGTTCCCTATGCTTCGCACCCCCAGGCAACCCCATGACTGCTGCTGAGAGGAAGTGGGAGCAGTGTGGGGTTTGCCCCAGGGTTAGCAGCACCAGGGTGGGGCCTTCGCCTCTGTCCCAGTTAACTGCAGAGAAAGGAGGCCTGAGCAGCATCAAATACCCTTTGGGGTAATGACTTAGCCGCCGCAAGTTACGGGGTCTCCACAGCATGGTCATTATCTTTTCACACCACATCGTGGAGAGATGGTGAAAGAGCCAATACTTCTGAGCTATCTTTGTCTCGTATGTAAATAATTTCATGAAAAATACACGTAAAAACCACGGCCACCACTTACAGAATCAGATTCACAGACCAGGTTATGGAGATCCGATTCACACACACGAGTTTATCCTTCAGAATAACCCAAGGGAATAAAATAACGGAATACGGGGGAAATGCCAAGGTGTGACATTTATTTAGGCAATATTTTTCAGAAGCCGAGAAACCCTTCTCTATTACAAGTTCCAGACAGCAGATAGATGGACGCGTTGAAACGAAGGAAGGGGGGTGGGGGCATTAATCTGATGAATCTTTAGACTAGAGGCACTACTTGGTTTTCTTTCGCTTCTCCCGGAGTTTCCTGATGTTCGCCAATGGCAACCTGGTTTTTGTTTTCCTTTGTTTTGCTCCGTTTTGCTTTTCCGTTTGCTCCAGGGCCGTGATGGGTTCTTGGGAAGGTGAAGTCCTGTTCCAAGGCAAGAGGTCCTTGGAAGGTTTCTGAGTTTTTTCCGCCTTTCTCCAACTCCAGGGTCGCCTTCTAAGCAAGCCAGGACCAGCTCTCACCGGCTCTCCTGCAGCGCCTTCCGCTTACCCGCTCTGCACGTGGCGGCCGGCGAGCCGAACACTGCGTCTACCGCGTCCCCTCCACTTACTGCACCCTGTGCTGGCCCATCGTGGCAATGCCCCCGTTTGTAAAGGTGTGGAGGTGAAATTATTTCACCAACGACTCTCTCCCACTTGATTGTAAGCCCGGGGGGGCAGGCACGCGCCCACCATCGCCTCCTCAGGGCCTGCCACCTATGCCCCACCAGCCAGAGCTGTGCTGGTGGGCGGGCTAGGTCAGGTCACGTGGGTGTGGGGGAGAAAGGGAATGGAGGAGAAGCTGCCAATCAAAGGCCCTTGAGCATGTGACCTTCGCTGGCCAATAAGAGTTTTTTCCTGAATTAAGAAAAAAAAACAGAAGCTGTGAGCGGCATTCTGGGCTGGGTTGGGTTTTCCCAGAAGCTTGCCTGGACTTAGTGATTCAGCTACTAGTGTATTTTTTTTTTAAAGATTTTATTTATTTATTTGACAGAGAGAGATCACAAGTAGGCAGAGAGGCAGGCAGAGAGAGAGGAGGAAGCAGGCTCCCTGCTGAGCAGAGAGCCCGATGCGGGAACTCAATCCCAGGATCCTGGGATCATGACCTGAGCCAAAGGCAGCGGCTTAACCCACTGAGCCACCCAGGCGCCCCAGCTACTAGTGTATTTTTGAGGCAAGGCTCCCAAGAAGGCTTGGAGAAGAAACTAGTAAGGGAGAGGAGGAGGCGGGTTAGGAAAGAGGCCAAGCATTGGGGCAGGTGTCAGGAAAAAGAGTATGAGCCTACCCTGGAGCCCTCTTCTGGGCTGTTGAGGTGAGGTTAGAAGTGACAGGAAGGTTGGTCCAGGTAGCCCTAAGTTTTCCGCTCCCATCTCCTTGTCTCTACCTGGAGCCAAGGGTTGATGAAAAGCTAGATGAAAAGCTGCCACAACCACCTGCCTAGGCTTTGGTTCTGGCTCCCCTTTCATCCACTTTATCCAACTCTTTGTGTCTTGCTTCCCTCAGCTGAGCCCACAGGTTTTGCATTTTGCCGTTTTCCATCTGCACTCGTAACCTAGCTCCAGATATTGAAACCACGCAAATTCTCTGCTTGGCTCCACGTGCTGCATCCCAGCCATGACTGAGGTGTGTCCTGTTTTCTGTGTACCTCCTGGGAGGGAGATCCGAGGCCCAAAGACATTACTCAACTCCCAGACCCTGTGCTTATTTGGACTTTTTAAAAAATAATAATAATTTACCTTATTGAAGGAAAAAACTGGAACCTACTAAAAATCTCTTGGTATTTTTAAATTAACTAGAAACGTGGTGGGTTTTCCCCAATATTTTCATCTAAGACAGCTTGACTGACTATGATGGGGGAAACCGCCCTTTTAAAATTCATTGCCCCATTGCTTTTGTCCATCTCCATCACTGATAACATAAGCTACCACATTTAATGGCACATTTAAGTCCAGGCTTTATGCATTCACACGCAAATGTCATTCTCAGGCTTGGAGTCACACAGCTGGTATGTGGAAAGTCTTGGGTTCCAATTTGGGTCTCTTCGATTCCAAACCCATGCTTTTAACTGTTTCAGTCAACTTTTGCCAGCAATCCTATCTCCTGGGCTGAATGCCAAGACCTAAATCCACAGGGATTTGAAAGTGGAAGGAGGAGAAAGAAAGTTGGTCTTTGGAAATGCTTCAGAAATGGTTTCTACATATCTGGGCAGCATTCCACGAACAAAGGATCCCAAGTCCTTTACCACTTGTACTACAATGTATTCATTCATTCAACAAATACTTACAGAACACTCCTTGCGTTAGGCACTGTTCTAGGCACCAGATGTTTGTCAATAAACAAAACAGACCAAGAAAAAAAAAAACCACTATACTTGCTCACAGAGTTTACCTTCTGGGATGTAAGAAGGAGGCTAAAAAGGGTGGTAGACAATAAATATTTGCAAATTTTGCAATGATCACTATGAGGGGAGGGAGCAAATTAAAGGAAATTTGGAGTGCAATCTAAAATGGGATGGTCAGGGGCGCCTGGGTGGCTCAGTGGGTTAAGCCGCTGCCTTCGGCTCAGGTCATGATCTCAGGGTCCTGGGATCGAGTCCCGCATGGGGCTCTCTGCTCAGCAGGGAGCCTGCTTCCCTCTCTCTCTCTCTCCCTGCCTCTCCGTCTACTTGTGGTTTCTCTCTGTCAAATGAATAAATAAAATCTTTAAAAAAATAAAAAATAAAATAAAATAAAATAGGATGGTCAGGTTAGGCCTCCCTGAGAAAGTGACTTTTGAGCAGCCTTGAAGGAGGTGCAGAAGTGAGGCATGTAGCTATGTTGGGTAAGAGTGGTCCAGGCATAGAGAAGCATCAGTGCAAAGTCTCTGAGACATGTCCAAGGAACAATGACAAGGCCAGAATGGCTGGAAGTGAGGGTGATTGGAGATGATGACAGAGAAGAACACTCACCAGAAAGACCAGAAGTTCTGGGCACTATTTAATGTGCTGGACTCTTGAAGTATCAGTTATGTGATGGTTTTTCCAACACTCACTAAGCCCTCAAGGTCTTTATATATTCATCATTTTCAGGATTCCAAATAAAAAGAAAAATTGGGCCTGATGGTAATGTATGGTGTTTTCAGTTGCTCATTAAGCCATTCCTGTCTTACCTACCCATCCAACACCCACACTCAGCTCAGTTTTTTTTTTTCAAGAGAACTTTATCAAGAAGCTGGGGTAATTGGAAACCAGAAGAGGCAAAATTCCCCACCTCTCAGGCCATCTGCAGCTGCCACTCCTGCATGCCTTCTCTCCCTGCAGAGCCTGAGCCCCTCCTTTCTCTCATACTCAGGGCCAGCCCCAAACCAAGGTCTTACTGACATTGACCTTCTACAAGAAGACTCTTAGAGAACTTCCCCACCCTGTGGCCCATTTGGGGTAACTTCTTTCCTTATACCTGATTTTCAGCTATTGACCTGATAGCCCACACCTTCCAGGACTCAGATCATGCCATCTTCAAGATGTCCCTAATATGTCCAACAAGCCTGCTAGGAAGTCACAGTGATCTGTCAATCTATGGGGACCAAGCTTTCTCTGGGGACTTGGGCTCCCACATGAGGTCTGGGGAACCTTCAGAAGCTTCTGAAACTGGTCGTCCACCAGTTTCTTATTGATTACTGCATTTATCCAGGCCACATCAGTTCCCTTCCTCACTGTGAATACCTATTTGTGATGACAAACCTGACAGGCCTACAGCAAAGGAGGAGGGGTGCAAAGTACAGCAGAGAGCGGCTGCTTGCCAACCCTGCCCACTGTTCAGCTGTCACACACTTGGGTGCTGGGGTCCACCTCTGGTAAAGTCGGGGGCCTTGGCCAAGGTAAATCTGAGATGTGTGAGTGGAATAGGGAGTCCTGGGAGTACTAGATCAAATGGGCCTCATGTTACATGTGGTCTCCATTTGTGGTAGAATTTTCCTTCAATTTTTACTACAATTAATATTTTAAAAGTATTAGCTTCTTAATTCTGAAACTCAGATATGTTTATTTTAAAAAATGCAAATAACCTTGAATTTTATAAGTAGAAAATAGATACTCCTGCCACGCTCTTCCGCTCCTTCTTCATTCCTGACCCCACTCCCCAGGGATTACCCATTGTTAGCAGTTTGGTGTATATCATTCCATATATTTTTCCTATGAAGATGCAAAGTCATATAATTTCTCTACTAAATACTGTTCCACAGTGTATTTAGTAGAGAAATAGAAACAACTTGTCTTTGTTTTTAAATTAAACAGTACATTGTAGAACCACTTCTAGCCATATCTCTGGGGAACATTAACACATATATCCATGTCATTTTTTTAACAGCTGCTTGATTATAGTATAAACATACTATGGAATTGAGTGGCCTTTATTTGTTTAATTAGTATCCTGTTGATGGATATTAGAGGGTTTTTCCATTTATTTATTTAATTTTTTTGCTTTTACAAACAATACTGCCATGCACATTCTTATAAATGTATCTTTGAACATATGCATGAGTCGCTATATAGAATGAATTCCTAGAAGTGAAATTACGGGATAGCTACTGCCAAACTGCCTTCCAAAGAGTCTATTTACCCTCCTGCCAACAGCGTATCAGTGAGTGAGAAGATTAGGATTGTAAATATTTTTTACAAAGTACTTTTTCCAAGAAAGGGAGGCAGAATTGCTGTTGGGAGCTAACGTCATTAAGCAGGAAAGCACCAAAGTGTAGCAAATCTCAGGGACAGGATTAGCCCATGATGAGCAAATGAGTAGCAAAGTCAGAGGCCAAGAGAGATACCAGGTTAGGTGCGAGTTTGGGCTGGGTCTAGTTTCTTGGCAATGGGAAATTCCAGCTTGCACCATAGAAGTAGCTGCTGTGTTTAACAGAGTCTTGCCAGGCTGGACAGATGGAGCTCTATGCAAGTCTCACCATACTGAGTGCAGGTCCTCGACCTTTTTTATCTTAACTTACTGGTAGGGGCAAGGCAGAAGTCGGAGATCTGAGGTTGAATCCCAGATCTGTCACTTAACAGCTGGGCGGCAAGTTACCTAAGTTCTCTGAGTCCCTTTCTTCTAGAAGATGAGGCTATAATCAGACCTCAAAGGAGCACAAAGCTTAAACAGAATGTAAAGCACCTGACACCATGGCTAGCCAGTAGCACCTGCTCACATCACCTGTTTTGGAGGAACACTGTTCAGGATATCCTTTAGATCACAGAATCAGATGCCACATCTGAGAACCTCAGAGAAAATATGGACATTTCAGTGATACTCTCCATGATTAACTTTCAACTCCAACCTTCGAATCCTGACCATCTGAGGAAAAGTAGAATATTCAACCTCTAACCAAGGGCTTTGGAACCATAACTCCAAACAAACCCAAGCAAAATCCGACTCGGGTGTCTTGTTTGCTTGTTTGTTCTAGTGGATTTTATGGAGAAAAAGATATAAATAAATGAAGAGCTTATGCCAGTACAACATTCTCTAAAATGACTCTGTGGAAAAGGCAGCAAGTAAAAATCTTTAGGCAATATTTACTTTCCTTGACATTAATTCACCTAACATGAAATAGCCGATTTCAAAATATTTTCCCAATTATTTACCTAAAATAATTAAAGGCAAACACAACCAACCTTTGTGTAAAAGTCACCTCTTCTCTTACATTTTTGAACCTCTATAAAGATATTTTATACAAAAATAAAGATTCTAGGGTTAACTGGCTAATATATTAGCCAGAGAGTCAGAAAGATTGAGTTAAAGCCAGGAATTTTTTTTCCCCTTTAGTTCTGGTTCTGCAAGTAAATGATTTCCAAGATTTACCACCAGAGGGCACTGATGCAAAAGTGAGTCACAAAGTACCATACAGTGTATTTGGTCTTTTATCACCAAAATGTTGCCCTTTGAACAAAATGCCCCTTTTATTTGAGCAAAACTTTGAATACAAATATCTCATGCCAGCATATACTGAGAGCAGAGTATCTAAGAACATGCAAACACTGGTATAAACACAAATGATTCCAGAATGGAATTCTTAAGTGTCGTTATTGTCTTGTTAAAAGTATAAGTGCCTAACATAAAAAAAATAGGGTGGAAGGAAGCACATGTTCAGAATAACCAGGCACTCATCTCTTGGGCTCATTTCTGCATTCCTCGAGTTCTCACCGTATATACCACTCCCTTGGGCTTAGTGCCTAATGAGCTCCATTGTAGCATCTATCCAAGATCTGTGTTTGACTCCCAGCTTTACCACATAATAGCTTTTGTGACATTAAGAATGTCTCTAGGCCTCAGTTTTCTCCCCTGTAAAATAGGAATAGTAATACTTAGCTTGCAGAGCTGTGGTAAGGTGGACATCATACCTATACTTCAGTCCCTAGCACATTCTGGAGGTCTAATTCTTTTACTAGGATTATATATGAGATTCACGCACACGAATAAATACTACTCTTATTCCTATATTATAGGCATGAAAACTAAGGCTGAATAACATGACAAAGGTCACGAAGCTTGTAAGTAGCAAACAGACGGACAAAGCTCATCTTACCGTTACTTTCTACACTGTTTCCCCTTGGAGGGTAGAGGATGGGTGGGTATTGCATATTCGGTTTCTTTGTACCTCCAAGGCTGACAAACCTAGTTCGTATCACATGCCTAGTGGAGATGATGAATATGCGTATGTAGCAGCTTCTTTTAAAAATGAGATAGGGCGCCTGGGTGGCTCAGTGGGTTAAAGCCTCTGCCTTCGGCTCAGGTTATGATCCAGGGTCCTGGAATCGAGTCCCGCATCGGGTTCTCTGCTCGGCAAGGAGCCTGCTTTCTCCTCTCTCTGTCTGCCTCTCTGCCTACTTGTGATCTCTGTCTGTCAAATAAATAAATAAAATCTTTAAAAAATAAAAAAAATAAAAATGAGATAAAAATACGATTTGCTCTGAAAAAAATCAAAAGAACTTTACCAAAGCAATGTATGGTGACCATTACTATTACCATCATTATCCTTATGATTAAATGTAATTCAGTTAGACTGTAATTCAGTCTAAAAGATGCTACATTTCCAGGAAAGAGAAGGAAAGGGAGGCCAGGCTGGGAACAGGTAGTTCAGAGACTCACAGGTGAGCCGGTCCGGGGCCCAGCAGGTAGCCACACCTGGCTCACCTCCCCCAGCAAGACCCAAAGAACAGGGTGAACCCAAAGTGGCTTCATGTTTTGCTCCTGGTCTGTGTGTGCCCCACCCTGCCCCCGCCCCATTCCTTGCAATCAAAGACCATGTCTAGCCCATCTTATATTCCCAATGCTAAGCCTAATAGCTCGCTCAGAAACTCTCTACAGCCTGAAAAATTAAAGGCCCCACACTCACCACCACCACAGGAAGAGCCTTTTGCCAGCATCCATCCTGAAGCATCAGTGTCAAGTGCTTTTAGCCACAGCACCCTCAGAGCTCTGGGACCAGACTTTTCTTGCAGCGAGAAGCACGGGCCTGCTGCTGCTGCTACAGCAAGCCAGACAGAAGCTAATTACAGCAACTTGAACATGCCATGACTAACGTGCTTCTTTGATTTCAAATGAGTATTTGTTGACCTACAGAAATCAAATACAGCAGCCTCACAGGCCAGGCCACCCTCGGGGCGCTTAGGGCCACATCTGTGGGCACAGCAATTACGTAGGCCCACCTGGACAGGGATTGACTTGCCTGGTGACACTCAGAACAGAATCTGCTCCAGGGAGATGTCAGTTCTGTAGGGAATGTCGCTCAACCTCAGCAGCAAAGGAAAGGCAGGAAGTTGGTCACAGAAGGCCTTTGGTCAGTGAAGGCTCTCTAGCATGAAGGCTAATTTGTGGAAATAATAAAATAGCTAATTCGTTTATCAGGATTCTACTGTGCATCATGTCCTTTATGCACAGTATCTCATCTTTACAAGACAGATATAACTTTTCCAATCTTACAGGTGAAAAAATTGAGTCCCTGAGAGATTAAATGGCTTACCCATGGCCATATGTGAAAATATCACCAGCAACAAATTATTTACTGGGTACTCCCTATAATTCTGAGGCAAGCTCTTCATGTAGCACCATTTAGCCCTCATACTAATCCTACAAGGTAAAGATCATCATTAACCCCATTTTTCAGATGAGGAAACTGAGGCTCAGGGAGATTAAGTAGCTCATCTAGGGAATAAGGATTTCAACATACACAGTCCTACCATATGACTCAAGCCTGAAATCGCTGTTCTATGCCGGCTCCTTGGGCTAGACTTCCTCAGATCATAAGATGTGAAACTAAGATTCAAACTCCTTATATCTGGCTTCAAAGCCCTTCTGGCTCATGATTACACAATTCTCCAAATGAGGCTCTTGTCTAAGAAGCAGCAATGGCCATTTAAATCCAAACAAATCAGTACAGGCTACTCCTATCCAAGGGCAGTTAATGAGAATTGAAAGTGGAGGGATCTAGAAGCAGACTAGAATGGAAAGAGGACTGAAGCTGGATGTTAAAGCCCAGGGCCCAGATCAGCAGCCCCGCCGCCAGGCTGCAGCCAGAGGCAGGTGTGGTCAACACGGCAGTGAGACTCCCGCTGTGCATGGGGATCTGGAGTAGGCTTGTAAGGATGCTAATGACCACTGACATTTACTGAGCCCTAGCTAGGTAGGAGACGTGGTCTAGGCCCTATACATTCTCTCATCTATTATAGCCCCATTTTACATACGAGGTCACTGAGGCTCAGACCGAGAAGACCTGCCCACAGTGAACCAAGTAGGAAGGGGCAGAGCCAGCACGTGGACCGGGATCTTACCGTAGAGCCCCCAACGAGAGCTCTTTCTGCCACTAACATCACTAGGGGGAGAGCTAACTTAATGCCTGTTAATTAGGTTTTATCATCTACAAAATGAGCTCAGAAGTTCCTCTCTTCTTTTAATAGAGAGGAAATGTTTTAAGGCAGTTAAAAAAAAAAAAATCTGCCAAAGGCTTTAAAATTTTCCAAGCTGTCACTAAATGAATATACCTGTCACAGAAAGGATGCAAAACCCTTAAGAAAGACAGTGACGACATCAAAACAGGATCCGTTTCCAGCGTTTACTGTGGTCAGTTACACCCACAAAGCCGGAAATGGAACTGCATCACATCTCATTAAAATACTAGTTACACACACACACACACACACACACACACACACTTCTATTAGCCTATAATCAATGGCAATTCCTTTCTGCAAGGAGTGGGCAGGACTGTATGGACTGAGCAGTGTGAGGTTCAATTCCAAGGTGTGATTAGTGCATTATAAGTCTCCTGTCTCCATAAGCTGTTTCTGCCCAGTATATTAGAGAGTTTCTAAGGAAATCCCTAAAGGATTCAGCAAGACTAGGAACAGATTTCACTGCTTTGTTGAGTATCTCAACACAGTCATTAGTCATGAGTCACACAGAACAATGTAGAAGTCATCCTAGAAGTTCCCCATCACGAGATGGACTCTTTCCCCCCAGTAGCTTCTCTCCCATGTAAGAAAAACCACAAAAGGTTCATGTGGATTTGATACTTTCACTTGAACTCGAGCAACCCATTTTACTCATGTTTGCCTCACTCAGAGTCACAGTATCAAGACCAAAATACGCTACCAAGTGTGTCTTCAAATAGATCTACCAGGTGTGTCTTCAAAAAGATTCATTTCTGCATGTTTTCATATACCACTAGAATCTTACTGTAATTGTCACCATTGGCACTGAAGCCCACATATTTAGCAATTCTGTGTGATGGGTTTATTACTCTATATACTGCTAAATCCCTAGAGAGTGTCATTTAATTAAATGCAGAGAAGTCTTCATGGATAGATTTCTAATTTACCGTTTCTATGCCAAGTCTCAGAGGTCTCATTTCCTTTCAGAAAACTCTACTGCCACAAAAAGAGAGATTAATGAAATCTAATCGCTATTATGTCTCCTAAGACTGAGACCTGCCTGTATCTGAACTCTGGATTTAGGGCATAGGTCAAAAGAACACGCTGTCAGAAGGGAAAACCCCTTTCTTCCATTGACTTGGTCACCTCTCACATGCCAGTAAGTGCCCCACCTGTGAGCATTCTTGGATTTGAAAACTCCCTATAGATATATTGCAGGACTATTGGAACTGCTGGATTTAAAATCTAACACATTTCTCCCCTTTGGCCACCATCTTAGCAGAAATTCTCATAAAACTGATTTAAAAAGTTAGTGTTTAGGGCACTTGAGTGGCTCAGTGGGTTAAGCCTCTGCCTTTAGCTCAGGTCATGATCCCAGGGTCCTGGGATCGAGCCCCGAATCAGGCTCTCTGCTCAGCAGGGAACCTGCTTCCTCCTCTCTCTCTCTCTCTCTCTGCCTGCATCTCTGCCTACTTGCGATCTCTCTGTCAAATAAATAAAATCTTTGAAAAAAAATTATTTTTAAAAGTCAGTGTCAAGACCTTGTGAAAACATGAAGGCTTGTCATGGAAGAATCTATGTGACATGGTTAGGTCAAGGGGACAGTTCCAGCTCTGGTCCTCCTGTTGGGTTTCCTCTTCTGAACAAACTAACAAGAATGTCTAATGTCTGGGATGTGGTGTTGGGCAACTCAAAACAGAACATGAACCCTGTTCCCTGTCTCACCTATATCCATCCTGCCCCAGACACAGCTTACCTTAGTCTGAGGGAATGAAAGATTTAGCTTTTAAAAAGACATCTTTAATAGAACAAAAGTTAGTCTCTTGAGCCTTCTATCGTCAGAGAGCTTTACAAGACAACTAGCCTGTCTACAAATGTATAATTACTATTACTATTTAAATTGACAGTTGTGGGGTGGCTGGGTGGCCTAGTCTGTTGGGTGCCTGCCTTCTGCTCAGGTCATGATCCCAGGGTCCTAAGATGGAGTCCCATGGTGGGCTCCCTGCTCAACGGGGAGTCTGCTGCTTCCTCTCCACTGCTTGTGCTCTCTCACTTTCTCTCTCTCTCTCTCTCTCTCAAATAAATAAAATCTTTAAAATAATAAATAAACAATAAAATGACAGTTCTGAGGTCCTGTGATCCTGCTACATCAGCCAGCAGTCACTCAGTGTCTGTGTCCTGTGGAGTCTGTCCCCACAGGAACTCTGACTCCTCATTCACTCTGTTCTCACTGCCCTTCCTCAGAGGAGGGCTTCATCCCCTCTCGTCGGGTCGGTCATCATCATCTCCCAGCTGAGGTTCTCACCCATCTGTCCCACACATCACACATTATTATTCATCCTAAAGAACAGGTCCAGTTTTTGTCATTCCTCTGCTCAAAAGCCCCCAGGAGCCCCCTGTTGCCCACCACTCTGCCATCTGCCATCGAGTCCACTCCACAAAATAGTCCCCAACATCCGCCTTTCCAAACTTACCCTCCAGTGCCCCCTTTTATGTAGCTCCCTGTTATTTCCTGTCTTCCCCTGTTGACTCCTGAGATTTCCAATCACCTTCCTGCTCTGGTGTCTGCCTGTCCGAGTCCTACCCCCCCCCCCCCACCACCAAATACACACCGGATGAGATGATCTCATCCTCCTCTGAATCCGCATTGCCCTTTGCCCTTTTCTAAAGATGACACACCCTGCCCACGATGGGAGCTGGTAGTGAACTTGCCCTAACCACAAGGACCCCACAGCATCCCATGCAAATGTATATTCTTGTAAGTTGTAGCACAGTGCACTGAGCACACACCAACTATTCAGGAAATATCGGTGGGAGCTATGGATTGATAATATGTCCCCCACCATCCATTCGTTGAAGCCTTAATCACTGGTGTGATGATACTTGAAGGTGGGACCTTTGGGAGGTGATTAGGTCATGAGGGTGGAGCCCTGAGGAACGGAATTACTGCTCTTATAAGAGAGATGATCGTTCTCTGCCCACCACGTGAAGACACAGCAAGAAAGCCAACCAGGAAGAAAGTTCTTACCACACACCATATCAGCTGGTGTCTTGATCTTGGACTTTTAGACTCTAGAATTGTGAGAAATAAATTTCTGTTGTTTGAGCCACACTAAATCTATGGCATTTTGCTATAGCAGCCCAAACTGACTAAGACAGTGGGCGGAGCCACGCAAGCAAACAATATACATTCATTTCGCTTTCAAAAATATTTAGATTTTTCAATTTTCATGCTTGTTAATAATTTAAAAACAAAGCGTTTGTGTTAAACGACTTAATAGTATATGACACCATGCAAAATAAATACAGTGTTTTGATCAACTGAGACACCTTGCCCATATGTGATCCCGTGGATTGGACAGTTCTGGATGTATAGTATTGTGAATACTGATATTTAATATATCCCAATGATCCCAGGCCAGCCTTATGCCTCCATCTCCAATCCTTGTCCTTTTCCTCTGTGTAGTTTTTTTACAGGCTTTTTTTTTTAAAAAAACGCAAGTTGGTACTGAATTTTTGGCACTTACAAACCTATCACTTTAAAAAGGGAGCTCAAAAAGTAATAAGCAGGCCCAGCTTTGGGTTCAGCGCCCAAAATAAAATGCAATTTCTCCACTTTAATCAGATCCAACCAAATGGCCAGTCCAATATGCAACATATGTCCAGCCAACTGGTTGGAGTCCATGCGTTTGGTTCCTTCTGCAGATTAATGAGATTATGGCATTGTTTAAAAGAGGCAGAAAATGCTAATTTGACATCTACCATGATATACTTTACAGTTTGGGGGGTTTCTGCATTTTAAGACATTTTTAATTACTTTGGTGTGCCGTGCCAATGAGGACCATATGCCCGTTCGTGGGCCTCCACGGCTGTCTCCATAGTCACCTGCACATTCCCAGGCAGTGCGCACTGTTGAGCGTTTGTTTAATGCAGCCTCTATCTAGAACAATCAAAGGGCAGCCTTCTCCTTCCACTAATGCACGCCCTTTCTAGTTAAAGCTGTTGCTGAAGAAAAGAAAAGTCGCTTCATTTTCGGAGCTAAAGAATTAACTGACCTGTAACGAAAACTTTGTTCAAAACAATAGGAGTTCACCTGGTTTTAAAAGAAAAAGCCACATAGAGAGAGAGGCACTCTCCCAAGGTACATTCCTCAGTGACTTGGAAAAACTTCAGAATTTTACTCATACAATGAACATTATCTCCATTAAAAAAAAAAAAAATCATGTGTGGTTCTGCAATTTGTTCCTGGGCGGTGTGCTATATGCCTGCCCCAGAAGTTTGCTGGGAATGATTGATGTGACATGTGTTAACATATAGGATATTATTTCATCCTTTGCAAATGCTTCTGAGTACTCTCAGAAGCTTTAGCACAGCCGAATTGTCCCTCTCTCTTTCGAGCTTCGGGGAAGCCTCATCCCATAATCATCCACTTGTATACTGACGGGCTTCCCATGGAGAGGGTGTTCAGAATGAAGGTCAACACTATTGAGCTCTCAAAGCTTTCCTAAAGCATATTTGGATCTGAGGATTAGAATAAAAAATTATGCAAACTAATTAATAAATAATAACGGTAGCTTGACACTATGAAGAACCTACTATGTACCAAATATTCTAATTAACTCATCTAATCCTCATAGTCATACTGTGATGCGGATCCTCTCATTATTTCCTTCTCACACATAAGGAATGGAAGACCCAGAAATGTTAAGTAATTTGCCCAAGGTCGCCTAGCCAGAAAGTGTTAGATTCAGAATTCAGACTCTGGGAAGAGCCTGCACCTTTACCCACTACACTACACTAAAAGAAAAAAAAAAAATGAACAAAGGCAGGCATCCTGCTGAAAAGATAAAGATGGAGAGAACAAGCTTACTTTTCCAAATTCACTTGAGCAATTGTTGAAAACACTTTGTTTACCATGAAAGCATTTTACCATTTTGGGGTTCCAAAATATGAAATAATGGCATGCAGATTTAGTTAAACATTGGCAAGATGGCAGTCCTCCACTGAGGAGATATGCAGAAAAACAATGCAAAACAATGCACGAGCATATGCACCTCGAATCCACCCGACAAGAACACACGTGGCGGGGGAGAGCACGTGAGCCTCTTATCCTTGCATCCCACCCAACAACCACTCCTCTTGCAAGCTGGGAGCCTGGTTCTTTCTCTTCTCGTGTTTTAGGAAGGCAGCAAAAGCCTCCCAGATGCAGCTTCCCCACTCTCTGGAGGTATCCTGCTGGTTTCTTGCACTGATGTGCAAGTGAACAGAAATGTCAACCCCAGGAAGAGAGGTGAAAAGCAGTCAAGAGACAGGAAGGCTGTCATAGAACGTTCCAGGGAGCCAGAGTCTCCCACCTGTTCTCAGGCTGAGACACACCCTCCCTGGGCTATCGCAGGCTACTGCAGCCCAGCTGTGGGGCTGGGGTAGGGAGAAGAGGTTGGTAGAAAACCACAAGTGAGTTTCCACCTCTTCTTCCCAGTGTGTAGACGGTTTTCTGGCAATGTGGGCCAGTGGTCATGGGATGAGCTTCCAAATTACATAGAACTTCATTTCCAATCCCAAGTTCCCACTTTCTGGTTGTGGGACATTGGACAAGTCACGTAGCCTGCTCGTGCTTTATTCAGGTCCCCAGTACCTTCACCTGCTCTCTGGTTGCCTTAAAATCAAGTCCAGGCTTTTTATGCTAATGCTTAATATCTGGCCACTGCTTACCTCTCCAGCCTTATTTCTAGCTCCCAATCCATATTCCAACCAGAATTAACTTTCTAGGGTCATGGTAGTTCTCACCTTTGGCCTGTGCATATTCTGTTCCCTGGAAACACTTTTCTTCCCCTTCCCCCACCCCTGCATTTTTTTAACCTGGCCAACTCCTATGCACTTTCAGGATGTCACTTCCTCTAAGATGCCTCTCTGACTGTCTTCTGTGGGCACACTTAGCACCTAGTGCTGACTCTGAGGCACACCTGTAACCAAGCCCATTGTAATGGGTTTTTTGTTCCCCCGTATCTCCCTCCACAAGGAGCTCCTAATGGATACCCTCCTGCTATAAACCTCAACAGCGCCCTTTGAACAATCTCTCTTCCCTCTTTTTGTTTCTTTCTTGCTAGACTGTGAACTCTATAGAGGAAGGACTCTGTCTCATCAATGTTGTATCCCTGGAGCCCAGCACAGTGCTCAGCACATAGCACAAAAGCAATAAATGTGGCTAAGTGAATAAACAAACCTCTCTGAGCCTCTATTTCCCCTTCTGTAAAATTGGGGGGAGCAATATTCATCTCAAGAAGTGCGTGAAAGGGGCACCTGGGTGGCTAAGTGGGTTAAAGCCTCTGCCTTCAGCTCAGGTCATGGTCCTAGAGTCCTGGGATCGAGCCCGGCATCGGGCTTTCTGCTCTGTGGGGAGCCTGCTTTCCCCTCTCTCTCTGCCTGCCTCTCTACAAACTTGTGATCTCTGTCTGTCAAGTAAATAAATAAAATCTTTAAAAAGAAAAGAAGTGCGTGAAAATTCAGTGAAGTAGCAGCGTACAAAGCACTCGACACATGGTAGGAGTCGGTAAGTGGGAGCTAAATACTGAATACCCCGTATACAGCCTCCCGGTGCCACTCACTTTGTAGGTCTAGGGGGAAAAGAAACGGGCACTCAGCAGGTCGCTCACACCCCATCTCAGAAATATCACTATGGTTATCCTTAAAGAGCTCTAGAGAGGAAGCCACACCTCTCCCTCTAGCCAATACCTGTTTGTCAGCCTTCTGCTAGCCGATCTGCCAATAAGGATGTATTCGTGGTCGGTATAGGCTAGACATTCAGCTTCACTATTACACACGTATTTGATATCCAGGGTAACAAACCATTTCCAAGGCCATTCGTGGTCTTTTTCACCTGTTCTCTCTTGGGCTCTCTTGCTCTCTGTCTCTGTCTCTGTCTCTATTTCTGTCTCTGTCTCTGTCTCTCTCTCTCTGTCTCTCTCTCTCTCTCACACACACACACACACACACACACACACACACAGCCTCTAGGACACTACGAAGTTTTTGAGGGCAGAGTGAGTCGCCCATTGACCCATCACCCAGGGCGCACTAGGAGCTGAGGCGGACGGAAAAAGATAGAAGAGACAGGAGCCATGCTCCCTGCGAGTTCCCTGTCTTCTGAGGGCACCCCGCACCTAAACAAGTGAACTCCACAACCTAGTACACAGACCCTGAGAAATGCAGGGTAATACTAAGGGAGTCCAGAGGAGGGAGCTAGAGCACAACCTAGTCAGACCTTAAAAATGGCCTTAGAACCAGGCTTTCTATTTCTGACAGGATGACTATTGGCTGCACTGTACTTCAGCCCACTTGCTCTCATTCTATCCTCTGTGAAGATGGAGAACATTTCCTCAGCATCTTCCTCATAATAACGGTCTTAATCCATCATAAAGGCCAGCTCTAATGAACACAGAAGTCACCAAGGACATGGTCCTGGTCTGAATATTTCACTGTCAGAAGCCTACAACACAGGACTTGGAATCTGTCCAGTTGAATTAACAGGAGCTTTCTGGACACTTGCTATTCTAGCCTTTCACAGATAAGCTCTTTGTAGGTGGTTGTGCGAATATATCACTGTTTGTTTCCCTTGAGGGCTACTTTAAGAGCTAACTTGGGTTTCAGTGCCCATGTCCTTTATTTTGTGTTTTGAAAAACAAGACCCATCCAAGATTCAGAATCATTATTAAATGAAAAGGGAAAAAAGTATGAATTTGAAGTGCAGTAAAAGTCATTTTTCTGTTTTACTAATGAAGAAGGACACATTTTTTTCTGTTCTGAGCATGCTTTCAGAGGAAGGCACATGGAGGAATCCATTGCCAGAGACAGCCTTGGGAACAGGTGGCAGAACAGTTCTCGAACAGCTGTGAGCTGGGTGCTCAGAAAGGCTTCTTTGACCAACTCCCTCTTCTACAAGCTCTGCTCTGAACACCAGAGTCCCCACATGGGGAACCTCCCAAGACACAGAGCACTGCTATCAAGGAAGGATAACCTTGTTTTTAGTTTGCAGGGAACCACACTTCTGATAACCACTAAATACCACACACAATATATCCAGATAAGGAGGGGCTGGGATACAGCCTGTTAAAATATAAGCAGAGGGATATGTTGGCAGCATGGGGTGCCCTTAGCTCTCACGGGCCAGTGACACAAGGACACTGGTCCCTGGGGAGTGCATTCGTTCATTAGGGCAGCCATCAGAAGATGCCACAGACTGATAGGCTTAGACAACAGAGATTTTTTTTTTCCCCACAAATCTAGAGACTCTAAGTTGGAGATCAAGGTGCCTTCAGGGTTGGTTTCTTCAGGGCCCTTTCTTGGTTTGTAGATGGCCATCTTCTCCCTGTGCCTTCGCATGGTCCTTTTCCTCTGTATGTGTCTTTGTCTGAAACTCCTCTTCCTATAAAGACACCAGTCAATGGCCTCATTTGATCTTAATCACCCTTTTAAAGACACTATCTCCCAATATAGTCACAGAGTGAGGTACTGGGGAATAGTATACGATGTATGAATTTGGTGGAGACATAATTCAGCCCATAACAAGGAGGTAGAGAGGGATGGGGCTAGAAATCCACCAGTGTGGACGCTAAAGCAAGTTTGATCACGAAAGCCTGGGGGCAGGAGTGAGGGATTTCAGCCACTGCTGCTCGGCTAATGATTTCCAAACCTCATCATCTGGCTATGACTTCCCTCTCTCTCTTCCAGTTCCACATTTCCAATAGCCTACTGGACATGTGCCACCTGATGACCTGCCAACATCTTCCACACGGGAACACTCAATGTGAACTCATTTCTGATTTCTATTATTTCTATTACTAAACTTCCAGGAATTTTTTATCCTTTCCCTCTATCTCACTAAGGCCTCTCTTTGTTCTTGCTTTGTCATGTCTCTTGCATCCATTCCCTTTCCTGGGGCTGATGGCTATCACATCTCCTCCAGCCATTATTATCTGGACCACTGAAAACATCTCCCAACAGCTCTCCCTCCCTGCAGGCTCTCTTCCCACCAAACTACCCACACATACTACTCTTGGATCAACCTTTCTAAACCCTACTTTCCCTGGGAATCTACCTCTGCTCTAAAACTTTCCATGGTTCCCTGCTATCCCAGGGAAAAAATCTTAACTATACAACCTAGTATTCAAGCCCTTCCAGTCCAGCCTCTGTGAGTCTGATAGTCCACTCCTTCCCTGAACATTCTAGAAAAAAAAAAAATGGAAATGAATGAACACAACCTTCCATTCCATAAGATGACATGTAAATCACCTTATTTACTGTCACCTTGCAATCTGTCATGTATAGGCTTATGTGCCCAACATTTCCCCCTCTACCTGGTCTACATTTAACCTTTCTTTTAGTCCCAACATCAGTCCTGTTTCCTTCATTCCTACATTTCCTGCTTACTGTAAATATCTTACTTCACTCAATAGCGCTTACTGTCTGTTGTACCCCATTTAGCACAAAAGCATGATACTGTTCTATATCTTTCACTATCCCCATGTATTACCTAACTTCAGGATTGCATGTGTCTTATTCTCCATGCTCCACAAGGGCAGGCACCATGCCTTATGCCTCTTTGCAATCCTTATGACAGATTGATAATAAATAAAATGTTCATTGAGGATTTACCATGTGCCAGGCTCTGTGCCAAGTGTTTTCTAGCATTATCTCATTTAATTCAAACAACAAAACAACAAGGCACGTACTATTACTATCTCCATTTACAGATGAAGAGATTGAGGGCCAGAAACATTGTATAACTGACCTAAAATAATGTAACTAGTAAGTGGCAGAACAAGGACTCAGGTCTACGGGATGCAAAGTCCCTCTTAATGGCACCTTTCACTGAGGAAGTGTCGAGCATAGGTTTATGAATTGATTAAGATTATGCCTGCCACCAAAGCAACTGGGATGTGTGGCAGGCAGAATTATGGCCCCCAAAGATGTCCATGTCTTGAACCTCAGAGTCCACGAATATGTTACCTTACATGGCAAAGGGGAATTCAGGTGATACATGGAATTAAATCGCTCATCAGAGGACCTTAAAATAGGGAGGTTATCCTGGATTATCTAGGTGGGCCCAATGTAACCACAAGGGTACTTAAAAGTGGAAGAGGAAAGCAAAAGAGAGTCAGAAGTGATGCAGTTTCGGAAGAGTTTCACCTGCCCTTGCTGGCTTTGAAGATGGATGAAGGGGCCATAAACCAAGGAATATGGGCAGCCTCCAGAAGCTAAAAAAGGCAAGGAAAAAAATTCTCCCCTACAGTCTCCAAGAAGGGGTGCAAATCTTGCTTACTGGTACCCAGGGAGACTTGTGTCCGCTTTCTAACCTACCAAACTATTAGATGATGAATTTGATTGTTTTAAGCCACCAGATTTGTGGTAATGTGGTGTAGAGATTCCCAGGTAACCCCACATTGTCCTGATGAATGGGCAATGGTCTGGTGAAAGGTAAAACAGTCAGCTCTCTATAGAACCCAAATATCTGCCTTCCTCCCCGGTGGCAATTCTTTACAGGCAGAAATTGTACCACTTCCAAAATCACCTGTTTCCTCTCCTTTCCCACCTTATCTGTGCACTATTCTGAAAATGGCCTTATCAAGAAGGAAGGACATGAAACTCTGGAGTGAAAGCCACTGTTAGTGACAAAATTCTCCCAGGAAGCTTATTATTACAATCAAAACATGTATGAGATCCTTTTAAAATATCATTATCTAGTGCTTTTACTCCGAGTCACTTCTCATATATTATCTCAGACATCTGTGCCAGCCCTTAAGTGTGCATAGATAACAGTTTCAAGTGCACACCATGGTTTTTGGATTACATTTTTTGTCATTTCCAAGAATTTTATTCTTAAGAGGCCCAAATAGCACTGTAGGGGGGAAAAACGTATTTTTCAAAATAGCAGGACCGCCAACAGTTTAGGATTTTTTGGTGCTGTTTTAAGTAAATGATATGCAGCTGGTAGGCGGCTTCAGTACAGACTCACGGACTCAGGCCCGTTTTCACGGGGCTGCCCTGACACCGTGGCTTCTGTTTTTCTAGGGTCTTTAATCGTATCTGGGCTGTGGACACACCTGGCAAGGTGGAGGAGATGGGACGCCTACGACAGACACACTGATGGGCTTGGCCTGGGATCCACGTTCCTATTCCCCAACCCCTGTTCAGCGGCCTCGGATGGATTTTCCATAACCACTGGACCCTCCCTCCGCGTTACTCCCCTTGTAAATCAGTAATGGGTCCGCTGCACCTTAGCGAGGATCGGTTTCATGATTATGTCCCCTGCTCTTTTCCAGGGATTTCGCATACACAGTCTGATTTAACATGCCGTTTAGCATCGTGGTGAGAGCACAGACTTTGGAACTAGACCACCTCATTTCCAATCCCAGCCTGCCACTCCTCCCCTCTGTGGCCCTGGGCGCATTGGTTTAACGTGTCTAGGACTCCCTTTTCCCATCGGTGGGCGCATTGGTTTAACGTGTCTAGGACTCCCTTTTCCCATCGGTGGAAAGGCGATTTGAAATTGTGTTGTGAGGACGGAACGCTTAGAAGAGTCCCGCCACGTAGCCGATATCACATGAAAAACGAGCGCAGTTCAGAGAAGTATCAAGTTGCCCGAGGACACATAAATTTAATGAGGGGCAGAGACAGGATTCGGGAGCCAAGTCATTCTGTCTGCAAGGCCCTGTACTTCCCACCCCGCCGCACTCTCCGACTTCTGTCCCTGGTTCCTGCTGAACCAGGCGCGCGCCCCCGCATGCTGCCCACCCAGAGGTGAGCCAGGAGGTCTCCGCGCCCGACCGCACTCCGGGAGCCCCCCGGGACGCTTAGAGAAAAGCCGCGGATGAGCAGCGCGCCCTCCCGCCAGCCTCAGGCGTGCCCCGAGGCGAAGCCGGCGGCTCGGCCCGCTCCGGCCTCCCCGGCCCGGGCGGCGGCGAGCGAGTCCCGGTCCGCGAGCGCACCCGGGAGCCCGCGGTGAGAGGCGCGCGGCGCTGCGGGCCCACGGCGCGCCCCCGGGCTGCCTGCTGCCCGGGGGCTGCCTGGTGGGAATCCCTCCCCAGCTGGGGAGAAAGGCAGTTGTTTTCCTCCTGGTGGAACGTTGCGCTTGAAACGGTTCCACGAGGGCTGTTCTCGCCTCCGACTCGGGGAAGAGCTGTAATTAACACAGCAACAAACGCCCACGACGCTAACTGGCAAAGGGAGTGTAACACGAGCCGCTTCTCCAACCGAACGGGGCCAATTGCTTTCCCTTCTTGCCTCCCCATTCGGTCTGTGTTGGTTCCGCAGTCATCCAACTGTGGTGTTTCTTAAAACATGTCAGTGGCTGGTGTTTGTGTTTGGGGCTGAGCAGTTTCGCACACGTCGCGGGAGACGGTGCTCAAGCAGCTGCCGCGCGGGGTTCCCGGCTTTCCGCGGCTCCGGGAGTGTCAGGTAGAAAAAGGGAAGCGACTCGAAGGAGGGGGTGGAGACGAGAAAGGACGCCCGCCTCCGCCGACTGCCTGCCGTGGGGTCGGAAGCCTCCTCCAGACGCGGACAGGTAAAACCGGTCTGCCCGGTTTCCGGGAGGGGCGGCTGGAGATGTCCCACGTGAGTCGCGTCGTGGGCTGGCGGCGGTGGCGCTCACCTGGCGGCTGCGCTCGGGCTGCGACCGGGAGAGTAGGGAGAGGCGAGCCGTGCACCCCGGAGCCCAGCCGGGCGCGACTGCAGGCGGGCTAACTCGGGGTGCTGAGCGGGCTGGGGGCGCGGCCAGGGTTGCGGGAAGCGCTCTCTCTCTCTAGCTTCTTTATCGGAGGTTATCAGGGTCTGGTCCCTGATGTGGCCACTACCTATAACCTTGCATCAGCCAAGTGTGATGATCCAGGGACCAGCAGCCCCGGCATCACGTGGGAGCTTGTTACAAGCACAGTGTCGGGCCCTGCCCCAAGCCTACTGATTCACAATCTACTCTTTAACGAGATCCCTAGGTGATTTCCAAGTGCACGGAAAGTGTGTGTTATGTATATACTTTTCTCTAAGGTCTGTTTGTGTTATGTATATACTTTTCTCTAAGGCCTTTTCGTCTGCGTCCTGTAGTGTCAACACGTCACCTTCAAAATGTGCGGGAAAGGCCTGGCTTTTGGAGAAATGGAGCCCTGCCCCCAGCAGAACGTCTGGGCCCGGTTTGATGTTAGTAGACGTTCTCCTCTAGTTAACTGCTGAGGAGTAATGTAGAGGAAAGCAGAGCCTGCTCTACAGTCCAACCAAGAAGAGCTAAGAGATTGGGTGGGGAACCAAAACCCAAATAAGAACTAAGTAATTATGCAAGATAATAATTCAAGAGGTTACACAAGGCAGAGTAGCTCATAGGAGCACTACATACTTAGTAATTGTGCTAATTAGCTACCACCCATTTTGTATGTGTGTGCTCTCTCTAGATACAGAGTCATATATGTAAGCAAATACATGTGTATGTGTGTATTAGAGAGAGAGAGTATGTATCCTAACGTGCTGCCCAAGGCAGAGCCGGTAATTAGTATTTACTGCAAGAGCTGGACCCTGTTACAACACATTCTTCTGGAAAAAGAAGAATGTTGTGTTTTAATCCAAACCAACGTGGATCTGTTCCAAAATAAAACGTGCTACCAATAAACCAACAGTCCATTTAATGTATCTTTTAAAACACTAACAACCCGCATATCACCAGAGATACATGGTCCCTATTTGGTAGGAGCCCAGAAGGGCCCAGGCTGGCTTCTTCAAGAATCCTGCTAAGTCTTTCCTGTCAGAATAACCCAGTATACCTTCTACATGTCCATTCAGGCCTCCCAGACCACAGTACCCTCACAGATCATAGACGAACTTTTTTCAGAGCCATTTCTGTCTTTTCAGTTATTGATCTGCAAGCCAAACATTTTCAAAGTGAGGCTTCACTAAATGGCCTGTAATAGCTCCAATTTATTCTGTCAAGTACTCGAAGTTTCCTAACTAGGCACTTAATCATATGGGTTGTATCAGTGAATATCAGTGAGAAGCAGGGGTAGAACATCCCTCAGGTCTTGGTGATTAGAAAGACCTTTACAATTTTTAAAATTCATTTATTCTTTTTTCCTGCAATGTTTTGTTGGTATTAGCCCACCAGGACATGAGGGTAAGGAAGGGAAATTATGCTTCTGTCTAACACAGTTAGGACAGCAATTGGAAAACAAAAACCATCTGTAATATTTTTACCCCAACCAAATGAAGGCTTTCAGTTTTACAAGTCACATTTGATTCATGAGGAAAGTTTAGTAGAGCCCATCCTAACAAATCCTATTGAAGAAAGATGGAGTGTCAAATGCTAATGAATGAACATGTATTACGAAGCAGTTGATATCTAGAGTGTCTACATTCTGAAAGGTTTCTTTGCCTCCACCATTATATTAAAACAAAACCAAAAATTCTTCCCAAAACTTCCAGGATAACCGAGAAGCAAATGTCCAAACGGAAGGAGAGTAATCCATCTTTGATGGCAAGCCACATGGCTCCTGGTCCAGTACCACTACCATTTATTTTAAAATATTGGGAATCTTGACAATGAAAGTATGGGAGGTGTGCTTCAGATGGGAACTCTGAGATTTGAAGAGAATGCCTCAGGGAATTCTGTCGGTAAACTGTGCAAATCGCATTATTGGTTTGCAAAAGTCACCAATATATTGTCACAGTTTTGGTAGAGCTAGGCACTGTACACGGAAAAAAGAAAAGAAGGGGGAAAAAAGCTTTCATCATCAGTGATGTTGAGAACCATAAAATGGGTAATTAGATTTAGAGAAAAGCCAATGGGAGTTAAAACCGTAGTGATGCAGTCAACGAATCCAGAGCTGGTTAAAGTTCTGTCATGGTAAAAGCACCAGTTGCTATCTTTTGCTGACACAAACTGAAGGAATAAAAAACAAACACAAATGCCTATTTATAATAATAAAGAAAAAAGGGGAAAAATATAATAATAAAGAAGCCCACTGATCCTTCCTACTGGCTTTTATGATTATCATTTTCCAAATATGCCAGGAAGAGGATTTTTAATGCTATATTAACAGGAAATATTCTGTAGGAAATATGTATGAAAAATATCTGTGAGGACAGTCACTAAAGAGCACAGAGATTAATAATGGAATTTTTTTTATTCCAAGCAGAATTTAATTTTTATAAGCAGAAAAAGTCAAAATACATCTTTAAAACTAAAAACAGCTACATAGTTATTCCAGGGGAAGTCTAAGGAATCCAATGCACATATTTAGAGACTACAGGCCTGTTATTGTTATACATGGATGTTTGTCATTCCTCTTGGCCACTCAGCATCTGCACCTCTTCCCAGTGTTTGCAGAACACCCCTCCTGCGTCCATCTGCACTCCTGAGGCCAAGCCCCTTTCCCGCTATAGAAATTGGAAATGCGGGGCCCAGGATTTCTGAGTCTTCCTGTGGCTCCATTCATTAGACTCCTCCCCCTCAGAGTTTAATTAAAAGAGGAAGGGCTGGGGCACCTGGGTGGCTCAGAGAGTTAAGCCTCTGCCCTCCGCTCAGATCATGATCCTGAGGGTCCTGGGATCCAGCCCTGTGTCCAGCACCCTGCTGTGCTGGGAGTCTGCTTCTCCCTCTCCCTCTGCTTGTGCTCTCTTTGTCAGATAAATGAATAAAATCTTAAAAAAAAAAAAAAAAAAGGCGGGGGGCTGCCCAAAATTATTGTGGAGATGGGTGTTGATGGTGGCGGCAGCAGCATCTGATTTTTCAGAGGCAGCAGTGACCATTATGGTGGCAGCAGCTGGTGGTACCCATGTCAGGGATAGAAACAGTACAAGCTGTAGGATTTGGTTTCCAGAGAAGGCACTTCTGCAACATGATTTGGGCATCGTTTGGGGCCTTTGGCTTCCCCTCAGATTCTGTGAGCTGCCTGATAGCCTTTACGTGAACTCTTCAGCTTCTGAAATAATCTGGGTTCTTTAACCGACAAAATTGTCGTTCACGATACATTGGAAAACAGCGGAACAATTTGGAGCAATTGGATCCACTGGAAAGAAGTGAAAATGAAATTTCATCAAATCCCCTTAAGGATAAGGATATTTATTCTAAAGGTAGTTCCTTTTGCCTTCAAGAAAATTAAAAGAAGAAAACAGGAGGCAAAGCCTGTATATTTACAAATTTAAGTATGGAAAATAGAAGTGGCGACTTCTATTTTTAAGCAAATCCTATTTCTTAGTAAATAAATAAATAAATGGCCATTTCCCCCTCCTCCCAAAATCTTAATTTTTTTGGAATTGGTGAAAAAATGTTCAGAGAAGTAAAGGAATTAGAGAATTGTAAATCCATCACTAAGCACAATATTTCAAGGGGACCATGAAAGAGAGGCTTGAATGAGAACATCTAGGAAGCCGTGAGTGACATGACAAAAGTTTAGTTGAATGACCTTGGACATTTTATTTTTTATTGTTTTTAAAAAGATTTTCTGTACTTATTTAACACACAGAGAGAGATCACAAGTAGGCAGAGAGGCAGGCAGAGAGAGAGAGAGGGGGAAGCAGGCTCCCCGCTGAGCAGAGAGCCAGATGCGGGTCTTGATTCCAGGACCCTGAGATCTCGACCTGAGCTGAAGGTAGAGGCTTAACCCACTGAGCCCAAGACTAACCAAGGCGCCTAACCGAAGGCGCCGCGACCTTGGACATTTTACAAAGTGAAATCGATTTGATCTCTCCAAGAAAAATTATCAAAATTCTGTGTGGAAACAGTTAAAAACAAGCCAGACGTGACACTTAACTATCCAGCAAATTATGGCACAAAATAATAGTTAACACGAAAATAGCAACAAGAGAAACACCTTTCATTAGAGGATCAAGGTTCAAGCAAACATTCCCTAATTAATCCTTTCAACTGCATCAGGAAGTCAGTATTTAGCATCTTCATAGATAGCATTCGATGTTTTTAAAGTGTTTTACCAACAGTAATTAGTTCTCACCAACCTTTTGAAGTAGGTCAATATCATTTTCTCCATTTTAAAGAAAAGGGAGGCATTGAATAAATATGTTGAGACCACTAACATAGCCCTCATTGATCAATTCCCATTTTTCTATCACTTCTATCTTTAACATAAGTAAAAGCATCTTCTTAAAATGGCCTTATTTTGACTCCCATCAAAACCCCAATAAAGTAGGCAGCATTGCCTCCATTCTGCGGATGAAAAAACTGAGGTTCACACACAGTCCTCACATCAGAGAGCTGGCTGCCTATTTAGGTCTGCATGTAAGTCCTAACTCAACCATGTTCCCAGAGTCCAAGAGGACTGAAGTGGCTCAGACAACCTCCAACTTCTGCAGTTTCCTTTGAAACGGGAAGAAGTCCCCAAGCATCAGTGTCACACAGGATAACGGATTTTGCACATCTCTTCTCATCACGAACAATCCTGAGCTTATTTTATTAATAGCAGATCTGCGGCCCAGCAATCCCCTCAAGCAACTACAGAACAGAAAAATGACACTTGTTATATATGAAGAACAAAGCAAAACTTTCACATTCTTTCATGGCTTTTGGAAAAGCAGTCTTGTTGAGAATAGTATAAACGGATTGTTCTGTGAAAGGGTTGTCTTTAAGAAGAGTAATTCAAAGCTGGGCCATCAGATTTAAGAAGAGTTTTGACCAAAAGAGAAACAACTTAACCCTATTTGCAAAGGTTTTTATAAATACAGTATTTCTTTGCAAAAAATACAAAAATTAACCATACAAGTATGTCTTTATTTTAATTCTCTGTAATGATACTGGACTTCACATTTTCTTTTTATGAGAAGAAATTGCAGCTGTGTATTTTATTTGTAATTTAGTTGGACTGTTTGCTAAATGTTAGCAATTATAGCAAAATATGAATAATAAAAAAGAAAAAATTGTCCGATCAGAATCTGACCTCCCTTTTTATCCCTGCTGCATGAATCTTGACTATATCAAAGCAAGATAAATTGGAATTAGTAACGTGCTATTTTCCATTCATCTAACTGACAATTAAGCTAAGTGAAGCAAATTTGGCCTTGAAGTATATAGAATTAGTCTACATTAAACAGAAAAGAGCTAGAGCCAGTCAGTGTATCTTCAGTCACTACTCAGCAAATGATGTTTTGTTATTTTGGAAAAGCTACTTTAGGAAACTTAAGTTTTAATATACACCATTTTTTAAAACTCTCCTTTCATTATCAGCACATTATAGTAATTCTAGTCAAATGTTTATTTTCTTTAGTTATATCTTACTGAATGCTTCATCTAAGGAAAGCACCAGTTGGAGAAGCCAAACCTGAGCTGTGACAGAATTCTACAAATAGAAAATGACTTAAAAGTTTACACTGGAGAAATTCCAAAAGAAAGGACAGGCCCAAACCCAACAAATCAACATGAGGAATTTCCCTTTAATACCTTCCATGAGTTCTTGTTATTTACTTCACTTAGAAATTGAAGCCAAAGTCCTTCCATGATCCCTTGTTTAATGATTTCTTTTCCTAACTCAAGTACTCCAACTTGGAGCGGCAGTGTAACTGGAAATGTCGCCCTTCGAGAGAGTTCTGAGAGCAATGCCATTCTGTCTTCATCAGATGACCTTCTGTGGGCAGCTCGGTATATTGAGCACCATTTGGGAACCCCATGAAAGAGCTTGGAAAGGGACACAAACCCCAAGAATGACGAGCAGTAGAAAGCAACAAGAATAAGGGGCCCAAGGTAGCTGAATCCGCGGCATGTGTAGCGGGTTAATCAAACTGTTACCTTTGCCTTTCTTCTCATTATTACTGTCTACACTCAGCAGGCCATCTGCAAGAGCACTCTCCCTGTGTCCCAGTGTCTTCACCTTATATGGGCACTAGTCATATAGATTTAAGGGCCGACCCTTCTCTAGGAGGACCGTATCTTAACTAATTACATCTGCAAAGGCCCTATCTCCGAATAAGTTCACATTCTGAGACAATGAGGGTTAGGACTCCAACATTTCTCTTCAGGGAGGACACAATTCAACTCATAACACCTCTTAAGGGAACAAGGGTGCAGAATAGGGCAGGGAAAAAGTTTGGCGAAGGTATAGGTTCAGCTCAATTCCACCTGCAGCCTAATCCCACAAGAAGCTCTGAAGGCTGAATGGCATCACGAAGTTGTCCCCTATGAACGGAAGGGACTAGCAGTCTTTCGTACTTCCTGAATCACTCAGCCTTTGTCTGCAGATAACCCCTGAAAGGAAGACATCCACTCACTCTAAGGTAGTGGTGGACCAACTTTAGTGGGCATCAGAAACAGAAGGTTGGACCCCAATCTCAAGTTTCTTACTCAATAGGCCAAGGGTGGGACCTGAGAATTTGCATTTTTAACAAATGATCAGATGGTGCTGATGCTGCTGGTCCAGGGACCACACTTTGAGACCAACTGACATAGGGCAGTTCTCAGAAGGGAACAGCTTTTTTTAAAAAAAATCTTACTTTTATTTTTGAATTCCAGTATAATTAGCATATAGTGTTGTATTAGTTTCAATTGTACAATATAGTCACTCAACAATTTTTTACATTACTCAGTGCTCGTCAAGACAAGTGTACTCTTTTTTTAAAGAACTTTATAATCTCCACACCCAACATGCGGCTTGAACTCATAACCTTGAGATCAAGAGTCAGAGGCTCCACTGACTGAGCCGGCCAGGTGCCCCAAGACCAGTGTACTCTTAATCCCCTTCACCTATTTTACCCAACCTCCTCCCCACACCGGTAACCACCAGTTTATTAAGAGTCTGGGTTTCTTGTCTTGTTTTATTTTCCTTTCTTTCTTTTTTAATTTGCTTTGTTTCTTTTATTTATTTATTTATTTATTTATTTGACAGACAGAGGTCACAAGCAGGCAGAGAGGCAGGCAGAGAGAGAGGAAGGGAAGCAGGCTTCGCTGCGGAGCAGAGAGCCCGATGCGGGGCTCGATCCCAGGACCCTGGGATCATGACCTGAGCTGAAGGCAGAGACTTTAACCCACTGAGCCACCCAGGCGCCCTAATTTGCTTTGTTTCTTAAATTCCACACATGAGTGAAATCATTTTTGTCATTCTCTCACTGACTTATTGCACTTAGCATTATACCCTCTAGCTCCATGTTGTTGAAAATAGCAAGATCTCGTTCGTTTTTATGGCTAAGTAATATTCTATTTTTTTTATCTACCAAATCTTCTTCACCACTTCACCTACTGATGGACACTTGGGATGCTTCCATCATTTGGCTGTTGTAAATAATGCTGCAATAAACATAGGGGAGCATATATCTTTTTGGATCAGTGTTTTTGTATTCTTTGTGAAAATGTCCAGTGGTGAAATTACTGAATCATGGTAATTCTATTTCTAATTTTTCGAGGACCCTCCATACTGTTTTCCACATTGGCTGTAACCAGTTTGCATGCCTACCAATAGTGCAAGACCATTGTTTTTTCTCCACATCCTTACCAACACTTGTTGTTTCTTACGGTTCTTCTATTTGACACAGAGAGAGAGAGGGCACAGGAGCAGCAGAAAGAGAGGGAGAAGCAGGCTCCCTGCTGAGCAAGAAGCACTGCGGGGCTTAATCCCAGGACCCTAGGATCATGACTGAGCCCAAGGCAGACACTAAAGGTGCCCCAGTTTCTTATGTTTTTAATTTTAGTCTTCCTGATGGGAGTGAAGTGGTAACTTGTGGTTTGATTTGCATTTCCCTGATGATTAGTGATGTTGAGCAACTTTTCATGTGTTTGTTGGCCAGCTGTATGTCTTCTTTGGAGAAACATCTGTTTATGTCTTCTGCCCATTGTTTAATTGGATTCTTTGGGGTTTTGTTGAAAGATTTATTTACTTATTTTAGAGAGAGATTGCACAGTGGGGCTGGGACACAGGGAGGGGAGAGTCTCAAGGAGACTCTGAGTTAAGCAGGGAGCCCACTATAGGGCTCCATCTCACGATCCTGAAATCATGAACTGAGCCAAAACCAAGAGTTGGACACTCAACTGACTGTATCACCCAGGCACCCTTATTTTTTTGTTTTGTTTTGTTTTGTTTTGAGTTATATAACTTCTTTATGTATTTTGGATACTAACCTTACCAGATATATCATTTGTAAATATCTCCTCCCATTCTGTAGGTTGCCTTTTTGATTTGCTGATTTTCTTCCTTTGCTGTGCAGAAGCTTTGTATTTTGGGATAGCTCCCATAGGTTATTTTTTGCTTCTGTTCCCCTTGGCTTAGGAGACATGTCTAGAGAGATGTTGCTACAGAGAAGGAAGCAGCTTTGCATAGTCAGCGCCCCGACTTAGAGCAGCCAGCAGATGGGATGCGTGCATGAGAGGAAGGGGAATCTGGGCAGAGCAGCAATAGCGTAAGAACCGCATCATCTTTCTTGACAAGCCTAAGGTATATGGAGAGCAGGAAAATAAACCCAAAAGGGACACAGGAGAATCAGAGTCCTTAAGAGAGAGCCAGGTTTTTGCTATAGTGAAGAAAAGGAGAAACATCTCAGAAAGAGAGACAATACCACCATAGACTGCCAAATTGTCTGGATAAAAAACCAGCAAAAGAAGTCTCTATTTTTCAAACAATCGGTGAGACAAGTGGGGTCCACAGTAATGATGCAAGTGATTTTAAAGTGAAAGAATCATTCTCGGATCTCCCCTGCGTGCCCTGTGACCAAATTGGCTGCTGCAAATTCACTCCTTTTTTCAATCTCTGAATCATTGGGTGGCCGTCAGCTATACAGCAACAGCACTTAGTCACTCGGGAGGCCTGAAGAATCCTATCAAGTGTGCTCCAGTCTGGTTATTTAACTGGTAGAGACAAAGCTTTATGGCAGCTTTGAGCTGTAGCGGAATCTTACTTAAGGCTCCTCTAGTAAGAGTTATTGAAGATTGTATAAAATTGCAGCAATTTCACTGGACCCAAGAAAATGTTCTGTGGTTAGGAAGGGAAAAGGACTTATTTCAAATGCATTATATGAAAGACAAATTAAAATAGGTTTTGCTTATTTGTGGAGCATAAAGAATAACACGGAGGACATGGGGGCCTGGAGAGGAGAAGGGAGTGGGGGAAAATTGGAGGGAGAGACAAACCCTGAGAGACTGTGGACTCTGAAGAACTGAGGGTTTTGAAGGGGATGAGAGTTGGAGTTTGGGTGAGCCTAGTGGTGGGTATTAAGGAGGGCATATATTGCATGGAGCACTGGGTGTGGTGCGTAAACAATGAATTCTGGGACACTGAAAATTTAAAAAAAGAATGGGGAACCTTGAAACTGATGCTAAATAAATCATGTGCAATTTATCTACTTCATTAAAAAAAATAAAGTAGGCAATTTTTTTTTTTTAAATGGACTAAAACTAAGTAAAGGAAACACAGAGTAGATTAGCTTTGATATCTGCACAGGTTGCTGGAAAAAGAATTTGGAAATAAAGTGTGTATTAATTTAGCAGCATTAGCCTGAATTATGAAAATAAATGTTTGGAAAATAGAAGAATGTCTTTAGGTTAATAGGAAAGAAGGGAAAAGTTCTCTAAAAACATCTTTGCATTTCAAGCCGAATGGAGAGTAGATGAGAAAATCCACATACAACAAGAGGGGAGCTTCCTTCAGGAATAGCCTGCTTTTAAAGGGTCCATAGGTTCTGAAATTGCGACCCACATCTTATTAGGCAGCTCCCCAAGAAAACCTTATGGCACAAAAAGTTGGGATTTTCGAACATCTTTAATTTTGTATTGGAAGGTTATTTAAATGAACAAATAGGAAAAATCCATTTGAGTCAAGTTATTACCTCTCTGCACCTCAGCTTATGGCTTGAAATGAGTTAATTTAAGCAATTAGAAAAGAACCGAGCATGTAGGGAGTCTTTATACCGGTTAGTTCCTATTATTTATCTTTCACAAACTCAACCTTGGTAGAGAAGGAAAGAGCAATTTGAAACACATGAGCAATGCTGTCCATTGTTCCATGCAAAGACCCTTGACTGAGAGTGAAATGGGAGATATGCATCTGCCATCTTGGATGCCAGGTACTTTTGTGAGAAGTCTAATGTTTAAAGATAAATATTTTCCCCAGAACATAGCCTCTAAACACAAGCCAACTACTTCACCTGGCAGCTCAAGTCGAGAGGCAGCCCTCTGTTCCACTGTGTGCTGGGGACAAAACTTGCCATATCGTTCTCCAGTGGGCTGTGTTCTGAAGTGATTTGCAGGGGTCAACAATTTATCTCTATGTGATTTCTGCCTTAAATTCGGATAGCTAAGATGTCCTCTCACTGTATTTCTGTATTCATGTCTTTCTGCTGCTGGAAAAAATTGCCGCAAACTTGTCGGCTTACAACAGAAATGAATCTTCTCGTACTTCTGGAAGCCAGAAGTCCGAAATCAGCTTCCCTGGGCCACAACCAAGGTCTCCACAGGCCCCCACTCCCTCCAGCAGCTCTAAGGGAGAGTCCAGTCGTTGCCTCTTCCGGTTCCTGGCAGCTGCTCACATTCCTGGGCTTGTGAGGCATCAGTACTATCTTTGCCCCTGTGGCCAGATCTCCCCCTGCCTTTTAGAAGAATCCTTTTATAAGAATACTTGCCATTGCATTTAGGCCCTCCCCCTTGGTAATCAAGGATATTCTCCCCATCTCAAGACCTTTAATAAGTTAATCACATATGCAAGTCTCTCTTGCCATGTAAGTACCACTCAAGGATTTCAGGAATTAGAATATGAACATATTTGGGACCATTATTCAACCTACCCAAATACCCATTCCCATTTAAACTTTCTCTGTGTGTGTGTGTGTGTGTGTGAGAGAGAGAGAGAGAGAGAGAGAGAGGAGAGGGAGAGACATCATGGGTGAAACCAAAGCTGTGGCCTGATTTGATTTGAGTATCACAGGGCCAACCCAGCTATGTTCGTAGGTACAAACCAATCTCCAGAAAAATTGGTTGCTGCTCAACAGGCTTTATAATCTGCTTTGAACACACCAGGTGGATCTTCAATTACAATATTTCCCAAGCTTTAGCTTAACAAAGCAAGTTCTAGCTCCCATCCTCTCCATGTGTTGTTTTCAGTAAATACACATTTGGTCTTGTGTGAATAAAGAAGATTTCTCAAGCCCTGTTTCAGGATCTATATATCCTCTTGCATTTTCTGATTCTACCACCCTCTCCCCGCCCTTGTTGGTTTTTCAAATGCTTTCAGGAATGATAAGTTTTGCTGACACATGAAATCCAATTTTCTAAATTCTCTAATGAGATTAAATCGAGCCAGTAGAAGCCAGAAACTGCCTTTCATCAGAAGACAAGGATTGCATGTCTTCAGGCGTAGTGTTAATTTTTTTTTTTTTAAAGAAAATGGGAAGGTGAAAAACTGATTCTCGTGCATATAACAATTAGCCCATTTGTTTCACTCTTCTCTCAATTAAAAGGAACAGATGTTTAAGAATTGGTGCTAAATAAATAAAATAATAGTACATTTGGAGAATTATATCCAGAATTTATACATGGAAAAGATCAAAAGATCAGAAGGTGCTAACATTTCCTTGTTCATACAAGGCAGATCTAATAGTTGGAGATAGTTCAAGAGACTACAGGTCATGTTCCCATTTGTTGTCAGTGGAATGAACAATAATATGAAAGACGACAGATTTTGCAAAACTTCTGACTTGTATTCATTTTAATTCAGAATTTGTTGTTTTGGAAGTAGCTAGATCTAGGTCAAGATTACTTGAGGAAGGGCGCCTGGGTGGCTCAGTGGATCAAGCCACTGCCTTCGGCTCAGGTCATGATCCCGGGGTCCTGGGATCGAGTCCCACATCGGGCTCTCTGCTCGGCAGGGAGCCTGCTTCCCTCTCTCTCTGCCTGCCTCTCTGCCTACTTGTGATCTCTGTCAAATAAATAAATAAAATCTTTAAAAAAAAAAAAAAGATTACTTGAGGAAACTGAGTGGAAGGAAAGTAATGGTTGAAGATGGGTAGCTCACGGTATTCCCAGGAAACCCACCACAATAAACTTAACAGTCAATATAAACAGAAAACAGGAGGCTTCAAATAATATAGATAGATTAATCATGGATTTATCTAAACTACTTATAAACTTGGGAATATAACTATACTCCCTCCTCTGATGGCCCTCACCTCCCTACTTTGAGACACATTAATATTAAAGACCCCTCACCCAGGAAAGCTCACTCTTTTTTTTTTGTCTCCATTGGCTAAAAGCTACCCATAGTTTTAACTCTACTTCTTGTTTAAAATCTTCCTAAATCATCCAGCTTATTTTGATTAATACACACACATGCACATCATTATACCTGATAAAAATCTATCAATTGTTTTTATATGTATCATACACTTCTTTGCATTATTTAATTACAAGGATCCCTGAATAGGTGATGAAGAAAAGGAAGTAACTTGTTGCCACCATCTCTGGTTGGGTTGGGATCCCATGCCTAAGCCAGTTGTCTGAGAGCTGTTTCTGTCTCTGGAAACTGCTGTAAAGAGGGGATGGATAGAGAAAGTGTACGCTCTGCGGCTGAAACTTGAGTCTATTCAAATCTTGACAGGAAGTATGGGAGCTGGAAAACTGCCATGTCAAAGCATCTCGCAGTTTGATTTTATACAAGACGTAGGGAGTTGCACACACTTTTCTTTGTTCTGGAAAGAAACCACCTGGATGGTATATTTACAAATGTAAAGACCACAGTCTGAAAAAATAAAAAAGAATTTTGACTCTGGCTCCAAATGGTGAGGGGCTCAAGCTACAGTGGATGATAATATCTCTGTGGTCAGCAGTTATAGCTCAATAGAACGATGTTCCATTGACAGAATATTTTCTTTCCAAGCGTGCATTTTACACGGATCCATTGCTGGAAAACTGTGGCACACCGTCTAGAGAGGATGTGAGTGTGTGTTAGGAAGATGCCGTCAAGGGCTCAGAAACTAAGTGTTAGAAGCTAAAGCAGCTCTTTGCGTGAGAGAAGTTCTGAGACTCTGGACCTGGATTGAGTCGCTTTGAAGCCGAGATCTCTTTACTGTCATCAGCATTGCTCTAGCCCATCAGGAGAGATGGCTTTGAGGAGATAGTATCCCTGGAAAATACTGCTAGAAAACTACACAAGAGAAGCACCCTCCCTTCTTCTCTGCCAACAGAACCTTGAACTAATTTGAGGTATCAATGAGTGCAGCCCAAGGAGATGAATCCTAATCGAGTAAGCCAGTTATATTTCTCCCATCCCCCTTTCCCAAGCAATCACTTTCTCAGACTCCTTTGAAGATACGGCAGTTCCTGAGACCTCGTCCCGGCCAATGAGATGTAACAGGGAATCTTCCGGGGGTGTTTGTTTGGAGGTGGGAGGTTGACATCTGCTGCTGCTGCTGGAAAGGGTTTTCTTGTTTGAATAAAAGAAAAGAAAGTCCTAGCTTTAGACCATTATCTAAAATTGTGAAGGCACCCCCCTTGTAGCCACTAAGTGACTTATCCAAGGACAAGAAGCCAACATGCGGACAATGATACCAGGGAAAGATGTGGAGAGCCTGAGCTACAGATAATTGTTGAGCTGATTTCAAACCTAGCATTGTTTTCCTCCAGACCTTTTGTTATGTGAAAAAATTAAATATCTATATTACTAAAGATATGGTGGATAAAGATAAAGGAAAGTATTCCATTACTTGCAGCCAAATGTATCTTAAAGAATAGAGCTCTTCAATCTTGTCATTGAAAATGGCAGCAGCAGAGGCCATGCTGGGATGACTTGGCTAACAAACCAAAGCGAAAGAACTGGAATAAATTTTTCCTGAACAAATATGAGAGAGTTTTCTAGAGACTTGCAGAAGCATGGCCAAGTTCTTATTCAGATAGTTGGAGCTCAAAGTCATCACAGTCTAGATCTAATATAAATATGATTTTAATTGGACTCTCATCCTTGTAAGTCACAGAGAACGTGATGAGCCGATTATATCCAAGTTATCCATCTCTGTGCTACTCACCATGCGAAACTGCAATGAGATGGGAAGCTAGTACCAGAATGTAAACCAGCTTACTGCTTCCTTCATCAAGAAGTCTTGCCACCAAAAACTAAGTAAAGTAAGTAAGCTGAACTAAATAGTGGGCTCAGTGATGTACATTTGGTGACAGTTTCCTTATCTCCCTATCTCTTTGCTAGGTGATAATGTTTACAGACCCACAGCTGGTTCACAGACCACACAGGCTAATGAGCCAGAGGTCAGGCACCTGGGTAGCTACATGTGATAATTTACAAGGAAAAATACAAGGAATCGCATTATGCTTCCCTGAAAACTACTCCAATGATCACAGTGGTAGATGTCTTTACCTTAAAGGTGCTGGCTACCAAGTTATTGCTCCTTTGAAATTTTCTTGAATACTGAATAAGTACATTTGTAGGCATCATTGCCCAATTTAAATAAAAAGTCAGTATCTCTCTGTTTAATTATCTCATTTAAAATTTGCTCACAAATGAGAAGGTGGGATCTGTGTAGCTAAGCAGATGGTTGGAGGTAAATAAATTCATGTTCCAGGTAATTTCCAATTAGACCTTTCACCTATACCCAATATAGCACGATTCTCTTTTTCATTAGGTTAAAAATATGTAGGTACTAAATATCTGGGATATCATTTAGGAATTGCATTCAGCTACATGAGATAGAAACTTGAAAGGGAAAAAAGTAGCTAAACACATGAAATGTTTTTTCTAACCTAAAAGCTCCTGGAGTTAGGTGGCTCAAGGTTGGTACAATGACTCTGTGAGGCCATCAGGTCTCTTGTCTTTCCACTTGGCCATTCTTGGCTGTTGCTTCATGGCCCCAGGTTGGCTACTCTATTGTCAGATTTATGTTCCCATTCCAGGCAGGATGAAAGAAAAGGGCAAAGAGCAAAAGGCACATGGGAGCTAATTCTGATGTCTTCTAGACAGTTTTAGCAAAGGGTCAACCAAGGAATTTCTGCTTGTATATCTCCTTGGCCAGAATGCTGAGCCATGGCCACCCATGTTTGCAAGAAAACTGGAAAAAATAAATAAATAAAAAATAAAAGGTTTTGTTTACCCTTTATTTTGGTTTGCTAGGAGTGCCATAACAAAGTACTCACAAAGTGACTGGCCTAAACAACAGAACTTAATTTTCTCACAGTTCTGGAGACTAGAAGTCCAAGATCAAGGTGTCGGAGGGTTGGTTTCTTCTGAGGCCTTTCTCCTTGGTCTGTAGGCAGGTGCTGCCTTGTTTCTGTTTTCACATGATCTTTTCTCTGTGTGTAATCTATATCCAAATGTCCTCTTATTAGGACACCAGTCATATGGGATTAGGGGCCATCCTAGTGACTTTATTTGACCTAATCACCTCTTTAATTATCCTATCTCTAAATACACTTACACTGCGAGGTACTGGCAGTTATAACTTCAAATATGAATCTTAAAAGGACACAATTCAATAGGACACATGAGTGGCTCCGTTGGTTGAACATCTGGCTCTAGGTTTTGGCCCAGGCCGCGATCTCTTGGGTTGTAGGATCAAGCCCTATGTCAGGCTCTGTGCTCAGCTAGGAGTCTGCTTGGAGATTCGTTCCCTCTGTCCCTCACCCCTCTTTCTTCCTCTCTCTCAAATAAATAAATCTTTAAAAAAAAAAAAAAAAAGTACATGATTCAGCCCACAACACCCTTCCAAACATAATCAGGGCTCTGTTAGTAAGAAACAGGGGGAAATTGATATAGGACACTGCAACAACCACCAAACCTACTACATTGCCTGATTTTCTTCAAACAGATGAACAAAAAAAGCTTAAAAATTGCCCCAAATTCAGTTGAGTTATAAATATGATGCATGATGAGGCCTCCCCATCCATAACAAAACACCTATTTGTTTATTTAAGATAATCTATTTGTCTTATAGTAAGACTTTACCCAGTTGCCCAGAGCTTACATTGGGAATGCTCTGGAAGGCACCAACAGGTGTCCATTATGGCTAGCAATTACCACAAATAAAGGAGAATTTGCTTCCTTGAGGATCATTATTCCTTATATTTGCTGAAGCTTTTATAATTCAATTTATGATCCAATGGGGAAAACTGTTTTGTTTTGTTTAGTATCAGAGGAGTTTTATGTCTCCTGACCATTAACTAAATTAAGTAAAAATCTTTGATTTTGTTGGTGATATTTTTCTTTTCCCTTTTATTAGATTATCCATCATATTAATTAAATGACCATGAAAAGAAACTACCTGCAATATTACTACAGAGGCCTGTCCTTCAAAGGCTTACAGATAGAAAGTTCGAGAAATGATTTGTTTGGCAAATTCTTTTGATATCTTGCTTTGATTTTTTAAAATAAATATACCAGTTCTGTTGAAATATAATTCCACCTATCAAAAAATTCCTACTTTTAAACTGTAAACTCAGTGATTTTTGGTATAATCACAGAGTTGTGCAATCATCATCACTATCTAATTCCAGAACATTTTTATTACCCCAAAAGGAAGTTCCATTCCCATTAGTAATCACCCAGCCACCCACCTCCCCTTTGCCCTTCTCCAGCGCTGGCAACCGCTGATCTACTTTCTGTCTATAGATTTGCCTATTCTGGGCATTTCACATACATAAAATCATACAACATGTGGTCCTTTGTGTCCGGGTTCTTTCATTTGACATAATGTTTTTGTTTCAACCATATTGTCACATCTATCAAAATTTCATCCTGGTTTTTGATTGTTTTTATTGTTTTGTTTTTCTTTGTTTGTTTTTAATGGCAATAGCTTTTATCTAGTCGTCCTGGCTCTTTCTTCTCCACTCCATTCTCTACAAGGCAACCAATGTGGTATTTCTCTAACATATCTCTTTTATCCCCCTTCTAATTTAGTTCCTATTACTCTTTCCTTCTTAGTTCTCCTGGAAATTATCCATTGAAGGATAAATATTCCAAGCACCTGGCTGTGCCTGTCAAATGAAGAAAGAGGATATTGCTCTGTATTACACTCCTCAGCTCTTAATGAGGGAAGACTTCATTCATCCAAACATACACGCAGTAAATGTGTGGCACTTCTATTTGTGAGCACATCTGGCTCAGAAATAGAAGGATCTTGTAGTGAGACCCACCTGCAAATTTCCCAAATACTAAAGAAAAAAAATAAAAAAGACCAACTGTACCCATTCTTTCTGTATCTGGTTTAACTGAGCTTTAAAAAGGATGCCTGTTATCATATTGTGCATTCTCATTCCAGAATGTCCTCTTTCATTCAATTCACAGGGGACACTGTGGGTGGGAATGGACGTCAGCATTGATTAACCCACCACTGTTTATTTTATTGTGAGGAAAAGAGGAAGAGACCCTGGGTGAGAAGTAAATACATGTGGAATTTCTGTATATATAAATAAAAATAAAGGGGTTTGAGAGAATATAGAGCAAATGGCTATTTGGGATGGAATGCTTTAGTCAGGGCACACACGTGGCAGAGAAATTCAGGGACCTGCTGCTTTAGAGAAGTTTCTGGGAGCCCAATAGAGGGAACATCTCAGAACATCTCCTCAAAAGAATGAAAGAAGAGGTGCCATGCTTTGTCACATCTTCCCACCAAGAAAGATACTTGATACACCTTCTGGGATTTGGAGATGATATATACCACATGTCAGTACATGGCTCCTGGCCATTCACTAAATGACCCTCAAGGCAACCTGTTTTACATGGGGACAAAGAGAAAGAGAAAGTTCTCCAACTGGTCTAGGCTAGCATGCGTCCCTTACAACAACATATTCAATAAAGTTTGAAATGTCTATGGCAGATCTGAAAAGCTGCATTCACAGAACCACTGTCTAGGCTCCTAGGGATTCCTAAGGAAGCCATGCTCTCATTAAAAATAACTATTTTCCTTCTGAGAAACAGCTTTTGGCTTGCTACTGTACCCTAATAGAGACTTAGTACCTGCCTGTATTGTTTGCTGCTGTAACAAATTACCGCAAACTTGGTTGTAGTAGGCTAAATGGTGAACCACCAAAGATATCAAGTCCCAATTCTGATACTTTATAGGAAAAGGGGTCTTTGCAAATGTAATTAAGTTCAAGATCTTGAAATAGGTTGATTATCCTGGATTATCAGGGTGGGCCCAATGTAGTCACACATGGCCTCATAAGACAGAGATAAAGGACAATTTGAAGACAGAAGAGAAGACAAACAGAGAGATGACAACATGAAGAGAAAAGCAGAGATTGGAGGGATGTGGCCACAAGAGACATGCCAGCAGCCACCAGAAGCTAGAAGAAGCAAGGCACTCCCTAGATCCTTCAGATGGAGTGCAGGCCTGCCAACACCTTAATTATAACCAATGATAATGATCCAAGACTTTGGGGCTCCAGAATTGTGAGAGAACAATTTCTGTTTTAAGCTACCAAGTTTGTGGTAATTTGTTACAGCAGTCACAGGAAGCTAATATAGCCTAAAACAATGCAAATTTATTCTCTTTACAATCCTGGAAATCAGAAGTCTCAAATCAATTTCCCTGAATTAAAGTCAAGGTGTTGGCAGGAGGACCAGTTATTTCCAGTAGCTCTGAGGGGAGAATCTATCTTCTTGCCTTTTTGGTTTCTGGTGACTGTGGCCCTTGGCTTCTGGCCCCTTCCTCCTTCTTCCCAAGGCATCACTCCAGTCTCTGTTTCCTCATCACACTGCTCTTTCCTCTAACTCTGCCTCAGGTTCCCTTTGCATTCCTCTTTTAGGGAATGTTATGATTACATTGGTCCCACTCAGATCATCTTGGGTAATCATCTCAAGATTCTTAATCACATATGCAAAGTCTCTTTTGCCACATAAGGCACCATGACAGGGTTCTAGAGATTAGGATGTAAATATACTGGGGAGCCATTATTTAGCCTACCACATTACCTAACCATGGATTTCAAGTGACTATGAAACCTGATCTTCCTGTCATGAACTGAAGTGTTATCTGATCCATCAAACACCAATGTTGTATGCAACTGTACTCTCTCCTCAAGGAAAAAGATTAAGCTCAAGCAGGTTCTAAAAACACTAGATTTTCCACAAACATGTAGCTTACAATCTTAGTATTCCTACCTCTGATGTACTGCCATGTCCCCTCATCTCATCCATGACAATTGCTAGGGAATAAGAAAATTAAAGTTTCCAGATCATTCTGCATAACATGATGGCACCTTCCATTAATGGACTCTCTCAGCATTACAGTGCAAGTCACAGTGGTTATGAAGGACAATGAGGCAGATACATTCATTGACAAGAACTTTGAGCAGTACATATATTTTTCTTCTGCCTAGAAGCAGACATGCCCAGATATGTAGATCAGTATGAATCCATGTTCAAGGGCTACCAATTTGGCTGTATGGTGTGGATCTTGGAAGCAACAAAAATGAGAAATTAGTGATGAGGAAGACTATAGAAGAAGTTGATGGTGGGGCAGATTTTTATTTTCCAAATATGGCCACACCAGTATATCTTATCCCATATGTACTCCTTAGAGCAGGACATTCCCCCATTGAAAGATGAGGTCTGTAATCCCTCTCCTTGAGTTTGGCAGGTCTATGACTATGGTAGAAGCAATGTTATGTGATCTCTAAGACTTTCATAAAAGGCCATACAGCTTTCTTCTACTCTTCTTGGGATGCTTACCTTTGGAACTGGGTAACTGTGTTGTGAGGAAACTAAGCACCCACATGGAAAAGCCACATGTTGATGTTCTAGCCCAATCCCAGCTGAAGATATAGCCAATAGCAGCATCAACATTCAGATATGTGAGTGACCAAGCCTTTAGAATAATCCAGCCCCATCCTTCAAGCCACTTCTAGTGACACTAAGTACAGCAGAGATGTACAATCTCTGCAAGATTTGCCTAAATAGATTCATGAGCAAAGCAAATGTTTTCTTCAGCCATTAAATTTGGGATGATTTGTTAAACAGCAATAGATAATTGATAAATCTCTCAGAATTGGTCTAAAGTATAAAATTATTTGTGTCTTTGTGAATGCTAACTACAAGTCAACCCACTACAGATGAGGCACTTAAAAATCTGGAGGACAGGTAGAACTCTTCATGGATGTAAGTCAGTCTCTTTCCCCAGCCACCTAGTACTTGCTGAATAGGCTTTTATGAACAGGTAGCAGTGGTGGTAGGGATGGACTTACCCTCACCCAGATTGATCTGGCTACTTCTATTGCAGAGCAATTTAATTTGCCAGTAGCAAAAGCCACCAAGGACCTCATTATAGAGTACTATAAATTAGTACCTGGTGGTGGGTTGACCACCTTGGAAACCTTCCATCATAAGGAAGCAGAAATGGTCCTAATGGAATAGAAATGGGTTCCAGATATGTATTATCTTTCTATTTGCCATATATGTGCCAGTACTACCATCCATAGACTTACTAAAAGCCTTGTTCACTCAACTACTGACCAAAGTACTAAATGTACAGAAAAAAAGGTATGTGATGAATCAGTGCCTGTGGCAAACAATGATCTTGCCATGTATCCCAGCACACAAAAGCAATCAGTCTTATAAAACAGCAGTATGTCTTATTGAAGTAGACACTTATGGTGTCACCTGGGAAATAATACCGTGTTATGTTGGAATGCTTTCCTGCAGGATGTGATACAGGCTCTGATCAAAAAATCAATAAGGGACCAAGATGTAATAATAGTGGCAGATTTATGCTATCGTCTGTAACAACAACAACAAAAGGAGAAAGTGGTTGAAAAAACAGTTTTGAAGACACTAGACATCAGGCAAGGAAGGACAGTGACCCCTGAGGAACAGGAAACAAATGAGGTGAACCCTATGATTACCCTTGTATACTGGTTTAAGAAAGTTTCTAGGCTCTAGTGCAGGGAGGAGAAACCCAGAGAGAACCAGATGGACTTCTGAGTTAAGGAGAAGGAACGAAAAGTGTAGAGAGGAAAAAGTGACAGAATTCACATGACAATATCAAAGAGAAGAGAGCCATACATAGATAGCACCCCAGGGATTCACAAAGGCTATTCCTTCAATGTTGAGTAATGAGTATCCTGTGTGCATGAGGAAAGTATCTTAGGAAATGGAAAGAATTAGAAAAACAACAGTGCCTGGCATCCACATTGGATGTGGTGCCCACAAACTAGATTGGAAGACCTCATAATCCACAGGGCACTGAGTAGAGTACTTGGAAGGTCTTTGCCTCAATCATGAGAAAAAATTAGCCCTAGACTAAGCACAGCTTAACAAATCCTGAAAGCAAGACCTAAAGGGATCAATGTGTTCAAGCACATCGTTGAAGAACACAACTCAAGAATATTTATAGAAATACAAAAGTATCCAACACCCATGATGTGCCTTCTTGTGCTACAAGAAGCTAGAAAGCTATAATAGACATTGCTCAGATCTTCTTACATCTAGGATCCTAGAGGCAAGTTTTTAATTTGGTTTTTGTTTTGTGTTATATTTTTCCCAACCAGGTGTATTTTCATACAACTTGGAAGGCAGAAGTAAAGCAGAAGCAATTTTTCCTGAAGCTTTGGTTGATTTTAGAGATACACATACTGCTTTTATTCTGCAGCAGCATTCCCATATCCAGGTAGGAGCCTTGTGGGTCTTGGAGCAGTGGCAATAGCATCAGAGGCTTCCTGATTCATTTAGCAGAGCTCATTGAAGTCAGCAGTTTCAGGGGGAGCCTCTCAATTTTCACTTTCCTCATAGTGGCAGAGGTAGCAGCTCCCCTTACAGGTGAAAATGGTGGTATGATTCTGCAGATGTGGCCTAAATACCAATTCTCCAGCCCTTCCAACTTCTTATATAATACCTCTTCTAGATCAAAACAGCTGGAATTAATTCAATTTCTTGAAAATAAATCTTACTATGGGACTCTATAATCGTTATCTATTGCTACGTAACAAATCCCTTCCTCCCCAGTTTAGTGGCTTAAAATAACAAATATTTATTATCTCATAGCTTCTGTGGGCCAGGAATTCAGGAGCAGATTTCCTTGGTGCTTCTGGTTCAGGGAGACTCTCATATGGTTGCAGTAAGATAGCAGTTAGGGCTGCAATCACCTGAAGGCTGGACTGGGGCAGGAGGCTCCACGTCCAAGATGGCTCACCAACAAGGTTATTGACAATATGCTTCAGAATCCTAACTTGTTATTAGCAGAAGGCCTCACTTCCTCACTGTCTGGGTCTCTCTACCAAGCTGCCTGTGTGTCCTTAAAATATAGCATCTGGCTTCCCCCCAGAGCAAGCAATCCAAGAGAGAACAAAGAGGAAGCTGCAGTGCCCTTCATGACCTTGTCTCCTAAGTTGCATGCCATCACTTCTGCTTTATTTTGTTTGTTAAAAAGCAAATCCCAAGAGTCCAGCCCACACTCAGGGAGAGGGAATTTAGACTCCGCTTCTTGAAGGGAGGTGTGTAAAAGAATTTGTGGACTTATTTAAAAAAGCCACATAATTCTCTACAGGTGTGAGAGTATATGATTTTTGTCTGTAAATATCCATGCTATTTTTATGTAATATTTAACATTTATAAAATACCTCTCATCATTAATAATAATTCCAGCAGCCCCAAATTAGGCTTTCTCATCTCTTTTGGCAACTGGTCACATTTCTTTAATTTTTCTTCTATCATCCTAATTTTTCTTCTTCAAGGCAAGTTTTCATGAAGGTTAATGTGCCTCTCCTTACTCAAACTAATGTAAGGATAAGATTTGCCCCTCTAGTCACTATGGATACCATGATTTTTCATACTAAATAATTATCAGCGACCACAGACCTATTTTATTGATGAGCAAAAAATAAAATTCTATAATTGTTTCAAGGCAGGAGGCCTCAAGTGTAATTAAAATATAGGTAGATCACTTTTAAAGTGTCAGCATGGGAGATACCTGGTTGGCTCTGTCAGATGAGCATGTGAATCTTGATCTCAGGAGTTGTGAGTTCAAGTTCATGTTGGGTGAAGAGATTACTAAAAATAAATAAATATTAAATATATAAACCTTTAAAAAATAAATAAAAGTATCAGGGTAAGGGAGTAAGAAGGCATTGGGTTATCTTACTGAATTCATTGAAGAGGTGAATTCAAATATTTATGAATAATTTTAAGTCATTACATTATATTTTTTCAAAGAGCAGTGAAATTATTTTTAAGAGAGTCCCACTGAAAAATAGAAGCCACCCTCACACAGCAGTATCATTTAGCAAAGTGTTTCAGAAGTGTTTTGACAATATGAAAGAGACATTCCTAATGAAGCTATGGCTATGTCACAAAAATTAAGAAATTGTATTAACCATTCATATTTGTTTTAATGTCTCAAACCATAACTTTGAAATTTAAAGAAGTTATGTATGTTTATGTATGTATATTCCCTAAACCCTATCTGTACAAGTGATACAGCACTTGGCACAGTGTCCAGCAAGAAGACTAATTATAGGGGTGCCTGGGTGGTTTAGTGGGTTAAGCCTCTGCCTTCAGCTTAGGTCATGACCTCAAGGTCCTGGGATCGATCCCTGCATCCAGGTCTCTGCTTGGCAGGGAGCCTGCTTCCCCCTCTCTCTCTGCCTGCTTCTCTGCCCAGCTGTGATCTCTCTCTGTCAAATAAATTAATAAAATCTAAAAAAAAAAAAAAAAGAAGAAAAAGAAGAAGAAGAAGACTAGTTACAGATGTAGAGTTAGTGCCCACCGTATTTCCTTATATTAATTGATGGTTTCATGTGGCTAATGAGTGAGATCCAGTCACCTCAAGAAGAGTAGTGTCAGCCTGGCTGGCAATCATTGCAAAGTTCATTAAAAATCTTCCAGCTCAGGGTGCCCGGGTGGCACAGTCAGTTGACTGTCTGACTGTTGGTTTCAGCTCAAGTCTGATATCAGGGTCATGAGATCAAGCCCCATGTGGAGCCCTGAGTCAGGCTCCATACCCAGCAGGGAGTCTATTTGTGTTTCTTTCTCCCTATCCCTTTGCCACTTCCCTCTGCACTTCCTCTCTCCAAAATTAATAAAATAAATATATTTTTTAAGATTTTATTTATTTATTTGTCAGAGAGAGAGTGAGAGAGCAGCAGGCAGAGGGCAAAGCAGCTTCCCTGCTGAGCAGAGAGCCCGATGCAGGACTCAATTCCAGGACCTTGAGGTCATGGCCTGAGCTGAAAGCAGACACTTAGCCAACTGAGCCACCCAGGCACCCAGCATAAATCTTTAAAAAAAATATTCCAGCTCATTTCACTTGACTTGACTTCTTTTCTTTTATGCCCCATTTGTTAAATCCATAACAATTTTCAAGACTAATATGCAGGATACCACAAGACACAGCTCATATCCCCACCACCAACCTGTCAAATGAATGGAAAATATGAGAACAAGAAAGGTAATAGTGAATGAAGTAGAGATCCTCAATTCTAAAGATAAATTCCTAGCCCAGGTAACATCAAATTCTTATTACTGATTGTCTTTTCAAAGTATTTCATGTGGTCTGCCTGTACCTGGTGGGCTTCTTGTCAAGCTGTTCTCAACTCTTATTTACTCTAACTACATATATATAGTTTCCATTTCAAGAGCTAAGATACGCTAGCCTATAACGAAAAGCATTGAATGAGATATGAGTGCATTTGACATGACTTTAAAGGATAGAATTGACCTCAACAGATATATAGGAACAACAGATGGCGTCTACTATAGACTATAGAAGGATGAGGATAAGGAAACTGATGGAGACTAGAAAGTGCAAAGCATTTTCAGCACTTGAATACACTTTGATCCCAAGTAAAGAATGTTGCCAGTTGTGAAAAGAGGCATATCAAAACACAATATGTAAGTACACACCTGCTAATTTGGAGAATGCTGTAACCCTGACTTACATAAGCCACCCACCAACCAAGAAAGGCAACACCCAAGTAATGAGTCATGGCCTTTTCTTGACTCTTTGGCTGTATTGGTCAAGCCTATTGCTTAAGAAACACACACCCACACACACCCTAATAATAAAAAATAGTCATTTGCTTTTTTGACAAAAGACACTTGTCAGGACATAGATAGAAAATCTGAGGAATCTCTAGTAATCCTACTATGAATACCACTAATACCTGGAGAAGATATGATGACCATAGTCACAATGTTCTCACCAAAGGCCTTCTAGAATCTAGTCTTCCCAGTAGGATGAAGCAAAATGATGCACTTAACCCTAACTATATGGAAGCTTGGAAATAGTCTAGTGTCCAAGAACGGTTGTGACAGAAATTCCTCTTGTAACATTAAGTAATGACTAGTCGCAGGGCCTCTAATTGTATGTATAGTCCTCAGAAAAATGAAAAATATGTTTTTAGGTCTGACAAGCTTAATAAAGGATGTGTGTAATTCAGATTAGAATGTTTAGCTCACACACAAAATACACATGTTGATGTATTCAAAAACTATTTATACACCTATTATTGTGTATCTGCTAGGTGATAGAGGCAGAAAGTGGAATAAAAAAGAAGAATAAGACTGAATTCCTCCCTGTACAACTGTAGAAATCTACAGTTGTATAAGGGAAAAATAAGGGAAGAAGAAAACATGGGAAGAAAAGTTCACATTGTCCTCCCTGTCTCTCTAATATATATTTTTTATTTTTATGTATACTTGATTCTTTGAACGAGTAGTTCTACAAGATTTCCCCTATGTCCTTTCACCTTCCACTTAATAAAGGTAGATGTGTCCTTCTTCCAGAAGGGCTCATGAAAGAAGCAGCACAGATTTTTTTTTTTAGTTTTTAATTTTAATTCCAGTATCATTAATATACAATGTTATATAAGTTTCAGGTGTACAATATAGTGAGTCAACAGTTCTATACATTACTCATGTATATTACTCATGATAAGTGTACTCTTAATCCCCCTCACCTATTTCATCCATCCCCCTACCCACCTCCCCTCTGGTAACCATCAATTTGTTCTCTATAGTTAAGAGTCTATTTCTTGATTTGTCCTCTCTGTCTTTTTTTCCTTCACTCATTTGTTTTGTTTCTTAAATTCCATGTAAGAGTGAAATCATAAGGTATTTGTCTTTCTCTGACTTATTTCACTTAGCATTATACTCTCTAGCTCTGTCCATGTTGTTGCAAATAGCAAGATTTCATTCCCTTTTATGCCTGATTTATAGATATCTCACATCTTCTTTATCCATTTATCTATAAACGGACAGTTTGCTTTCATAATTTGGCTATTGTAAATAATGTGGCAATAAACATAGGGATCCCTGTATCCCTTTGAATTAGAGTTTTTGCATTTTGGAGGTAAATACCCAGTAGTGCAATTCCTGGATCATAGGGTAGTTCTATTTTTAACTTTTTGAGGAACCTCCCTACTGTCCACTGCACCAAGTTGCATTCCACCAACAGGAGGCAGCACAAATTTCTAACATAGGGTTGGTATGGAAAGAGATTATCTATTTATAGACTCCTAAATAGGAGGGTTTGCTTGGGAATCACCATCTGGTCTAGATTTCACTAACAGAAAGATAAATAAATAAATAAATAAATAAATAAATAAATAAACATTAATTGACACCATACCAAACAGCAGAAGCTTTTTTTGTTTCCTGGACATCATCTGGAAGGCACTGATAATCAAATAGGCAGAAAATCCCCATGTGATAATCAAGAACTGGCTGCAAATGTATTGACATGTTTCCTACAAACGATTGTGATTTTTCCTGATTCTCCTGACTCACCTAAAAAGATCACAGTTCAGGAAATAAATTAGCAGTCAATCTTAAGTTAATGGTCCATCAACCACCACCCGCCTTCTTCACACCAAATACTGTGCACTTTGCAAACATCAATCCACTATATTGTCTTAGAACTCTTCAAATTAGGTATACATGGGTCCATTTTGTTACTCAAAAACTGAGGGTTGGTCTTCTGGGATATGATATAAGATTAGAACTTCTTCAAAGAACTTCTATCCTATTTCACCTAACAGAATGATCCAAAAATTTACTTGCAACCAGCAAACAAGAAAACATGTTTAAACTAGTGCTACAAGCCTCAAAAGTGGGCATTCAAAGAAAGAAACAGAAGATTCTGGACTTGAGCTGTGGAGCAAGTGGCTCAGCTCCTAACACCACCTCCACCATCCAGACATCGTAATGCATTTGAAAAATTCTCATTAATCTCAAGTCCGGAGAAAAGCAAACTGGATAATCACTCTCCTCTTTCTCTCTCCTCCTCCTCCTCCTTTTTTTCTTCCTCTTCATCCTTCTTTTCACAAAGCAATAATGGAAACTAGAAAAGAAGAGGATAAAATTAGGAGAGTGAAGAGCAAACCTGTTTGTTTGTTTGTTTGTTTGTTTGTTTGTTTAAACAGAAGTGAAGATTTCAATGCTGTACATGGTATGGCCCATTGGAATGGTGGGGTGAAGCTTGGTATTCGACAAAATCTCCAGAGAAAACAAAGGCAGCATACACAGACACACATTCACGCTCCATGCTACATTTCCTCAGGCTATAGAGGAGGAAATAAGGAAGCAAGCCCCCAGCACCACATTATTTTTCAGAGGGGTAAGTGGTCTCAGTTACAGCAGAATTAAGTCAAGAAATCACTTACATTGTCTCACAGCCAGTAGAATGTATTCCTGGACAGAACATGAAAGCATGAAAAAGAATACAATAACAATCATGAAAACTTAATCTGGACATTTTTAAAAAGAATGAAGGAAAGACTGAAAATCAAAAGAGAGAGACATGGAAGAAGGAAACAATGAAGAAAAAGACAAAGGGCTCAAACCAGAAGAAAATCTAATTCAAGGAAAGAAGGAAACTCCCTGAACTTGTATCACTGAATAAAAAATGAATAAGAATATCAACTAAAGAAAGCAAGAGATCAAATAAAAGATCAAAATAAAAATAAAAAGAGGAATTGAAGGGAAAATGGAGGACTAAAATAATATCATAAAAAGCAAATAAACATGTAAAGAAATAGTATTTACTTAAAAAACTGTGTTACTGAAATGGAGGAAAGCCCTGAGATAATCACAGCATATATTGATGAAAACGAAAAGAAGTGAACACAGAGAGAAACTGAGATGGAAAATAAAGTCAGTCAAATATAAGGATAATTGTTGGCTCTTATTTAGAGAACCAATAAAGAGTTCATGAAAATATATCACTCAGATCTCCTCACTTGGGGAGTATGACTACTAACGCTTTTTCTTCTGCTAGAAATGTAGACAAAAGCATAGTTATAGTTGCTTTGCCTGTGACTTTGTTACCAATAGAATTAAATATGCTCGTATAACATTCCAGTTAGTACAGTTTTGTGAAATATCTTCAAAGTTCATTACAAGTTCAAAATTATGGTAGGTTTTAGTCTGATCACTAGATTTGATTGTTTAATGTGTAATAAAGAAGCATATAGATATTTCTATATCACAAAATTTTTTTAAGGTTTTGTTTATGTATTCGAGAGAGTTGTAGAGGGGCAGGAATAGAGGCAGAGGGAGGAAAAGGGAGAAAGAACCTGGAGCAGACTTCCTTCTGAACATGGAACCCCACGTGGGGCTCAGTCTCACGACCCATGAGATCATGACCTGAGCCAAAACCAAAAGTTGAGTGCTCAACCTACTGAGGCACCCAGACACCCCACTATATCACAAAAGTTTTAAAATATTTTGATGATTGATTTTTAATATAATTGGCTTCCTTTTTAATCCTATGTATGATACTTTAACCTTTTAAAAAACATTATTCTGAAAAGGGGTCCATAGACTTCACCAAACTGCCAAAGAGATCTGTGATACAAAAAGTGTCCCTACAGTCATATCTCAGAAAAGCCTGCGGCCCCTCCAACATTGCATACCACTTGGGAAGGACCCTTGCAAGTGAAGGATCCTGAAGCTGAATCTTCATTATTTTTACAATAAACTGGTCACTGGTCATAGCTCAAACAGCCATTTCAAGCAAGGAATTAAAACCTAAGTGTTGATAATGTCAGAGTAACAAGAGAGTGTTCCTGACACCATGACATGGTCATACTGTCGCCAGAATGCCTCTCCAGACTTCTATGTGGGAGACAAATAATCTGTCTTGCTTACGTTACTGTATTTTGGGGTCTCTTTATAGCAACTAAACTCTTCCCTAACTAATACATTATATTAATAATGTATTAAATATAAAATAATTCCCCTTCATTGGCAATAAAAAGGTGGAGGAAGAAGAAGAAAGGAAATAGTGTTTGGGGCCAGAAAGGACTTTACTAACTACAGTAACCCAAAATGTAACTCAACTCACAAACTCCTAATAAATCGTAGAACTGGGGAGAGTTATGTATTCATTATTAGTTATTTTTCTTCACAGTACTTAATCTCCTAAAAATATCTAATGTCTTACAAATATCCAAGTGAAAATTTTTTCATTCAACGATAATAAGTACAAGGAAAAACAGTCCTAGATTTATAATCTTTTCCATCAAAAAATAAATGAAGAGGGTCCCCAGTATATGTTTAGCTGTGCAATGAAAGTAACTTCATCACCCCCTTCTCTAAATTCTCCAAACTTTCATTTTGCAGTGATGCTTTAAAAGAGGAAATGACTTCATAGATAATCCAGTATTTTTAGATGAATAATCAGGGCCTCAGCTGATATCTTGCCTAAACCTGTTTGATAATTACTTTTGGAATTTGAACCCTAGGTATTCCCTCCCTTTCATCAAAAAGCAATATACACATCAAGTTGATTTTGTACTTGTGCTTTGACCTCACTAATGTTTCCTGTGGGTACTAATTTCGACTTATTTGATTTACCCATTAAAGTTCTCAATTCATAAGAAATAAATGCCTGCATTCTTAGAAGCTACACATCAGAGGGGATTTCTCAGAAGAGTAAATTTAAAAAAAAATTATTTTCTCAAAATGCTAACTTTCCAAATGGATTTTCTTCCCCCCAATAGTTGTTAAGGAACATAAGGGACCAATGCACTTTCGAGTTCGCCACCAGCCCCAGGATCCCAAAAATCACACAAATAAGAGAAGGCACGTTGATCCTTTCGTCTGAAATGTCTCTGCAGTACTTCCCAGCTTGGAAATCTTCTCTTCATCTCTCAGGACCTTTTACTTCATCTATCTTCAATGGCACCAGCTAGAATTAGCAGCTTTCTGTCCTGTTTCCATAACATGTAAGTTTTGTCCCTATTTTAGCACTTACTACCTACTATTTCAATCTGATTGTATGGCTGTCTTCTCAACCACATTATGAACTTCTAAAAGTTAGGGCCAGAGTTATCAGTCCTCTCAGTGCTACAGGGATAATGTGGGTATGGATTCAATAAGACAGACGCAAGGGAGAACAAAGTTTGATAGGGAAGGTAAGAGGTGGAGTCTGGAGTAACTCCTCAAGCCAACCTTCATCTGCCATGACTTTTCCTTTAAATGTATTCAGTTTTAATTCAGAAGGTGAATGAGTAGGGTTCAGGGGCAAAGAATCTTACTAACTCTACTAAAATGATTTTTGTGTGGGGAAAAAAAAAAAAAAACCAAGGTCCTTTAAGTTTTCCCTCCAATTGTGCCTTAATCAGTCTGGTTTATCATACACTCTATAACCAACTCGAGTGTTCACAAGTGAAAATTAGGTCCCAGGTTTTCTCTTCTAGCAATTATCTTCCACCCTTTTGCTTTGCTTTTCCCATATTTCTTCTTTGCTCCCACCACCTAGCCTATACCCATCTCAGTTTATTCCACTAAAACTGGAAATCACTGGGAGGGAATTCAGGTCCATTTTCGGGCTTCATAAGGCAGCTCTGAAAACTCAAATCTGAGATCCCAGTGATTTGGAGGAAAGCTGAAGAGGCAGCATCGTACACAATAGAAGAGGCCAGGATGGATAGACTTACATGGAACATAGAGTCCCACCAGGGAGACCCCATGAGTTTCCTGGTCTTACTTTGTGTTAGGTATCATACTCTCACTCAAGTAGACACAGTTATCCCGCTCTTCAGTTGCAGAGGCAGGTACCTAGTGCAGGGACTCCCAGGAGACTTAAGGAACAAAGCTCCCATGGTGGCTTCATTGGAGTACTACCTACACACAAGCATTTGAGTACAAGTGGTTTGTTTGGAAAGTGAAGGTAACCCAAGTAAAGAATTGGGGACGTGATACAAAGAAAGGAAAGGAGGGTAGGCAGTTGCCACAGTGGGAGCTAGAACCCACCTCCTTTCCCAGGGTGGGAACTCTTAGAAATGGTACAAGACAAATGTCTCAGAATTACCCCAGCTTCAAGGTGAGGGAGCTGGAGTATTTATACATAAAATCTCAAGAGTCAATGATTGAGGACTACTCAAGTGAGGGGGCAAAGTGTTTACTCTTCTTCCCACTACTAGCCTACTCTATATGGGCAAAATGGGTTTCCATGGTTGTAGCTGGGGTTATGGGTGGAAGAAAGAACCTTCGGGCAAAGACGCAGATACTGGCAAACGGAAGTTCAGGAAAGGACACTGAATTCTCTAGGGACACAGTTAGGACCCTGCAGCATTCATTACACTTTGTCTACTAGGGGCTAAACTAATATCCTTTTTCTCATAGGGGAAATCCAGCCATTTTGTGCTAGTTCATTATTCAGACTATTACATGGATGGTAATGGGGGTAAACAACAGTCTTGGCCCTACACCGTATTATTCTGATCCCAAAATGAGCCAGAGAGTGGAGGGTAGCCAGAGTATACCTATCCTTTCTGTCTTTATGAATTTGATTACTCTAGGTAACTCGCATTAATTTAATTTCGTGACTGGCTTATTTCACTTAACATGATGCCTTCAGGGTTCATTCATGTTGCACCAGGTGTCAGGATTTCCTTCCTTTTTAAAGCTGAATGTATGTACCACAGTTTATCTCTTTATCTATCAATGAACATATAGGCTGCTCCCACCTCTTGGTTATTGTGAATAATGCTACTATAAACATGGGTGTACAAATATTTTTTCAAGTCTGCTTTCAAGTCTTTTGAGTGTATACCTAAAAGTGGAATTGCTGGACCCATAATTCTATTTTTAAATTTTGATGAACTGCCCTAGTGTTTTCTATAGCAGCTGTACGATTTTTTTTATTCCCACTAATGGCGCAGAAGTGTTTCAATACTTTCATACCCTCACCAACACTCTCAATTTCTGTTTGTTTTTCTGTAGTAGCCATCTGAGGTGGTATAGTTATCTTAAGCAGAAAAGGAAATAGATCATTAAAAACTGTCTGAAGCACTGGAGCAGCAAACTCTAGACCAGTCTTCCAGAATGATCCCCAGACCACCATAAACTAATTCACCCGGGGAGTTATTACATGGGGCACAACCACAAAAGAGGGACTCAAAAGCTACTATTGAAACTACTGAGTTCAATAATAAACTACTGGTATTGTTGTAGCAGTTGACCATGGCTGCAACCATGAGACTTAACAAACAATCACAAATTTTCATTATCCTTACAATAGGTATTTATTTAGCCCATGAGCTCTTGGTTGGCTGATGAAGGCTGTGTCTGTTAGGGACAGTTTGACTGAGGCAGCTCTGCTCCATGTGTCTCTTCTCCACCTCCTGACACCAATGGGCTTACAGAGCATGTTCATCTCATGGTGATGTCAGAAGAGTGAGTGGAACTTAAAGAAAAGTGCCAAAACTTAAAAGACCGATGTCGAGGGGCCGTGGATGGTTCAGTGAGTTTAAACTTCAGACTCTTGGTTTTGGCTCAGGTCATGGTGTCTAGGTCATGAGATCCAGCCCTGGGCTCCACGCTCAGTGCAGAGTCTGCTCAAGATTCTCTCTCCCTCTGCCCCTCTCTCTCCTTTTGTCCCTACCCCCATGTGCGCTCTCTCTCTCTCTCTCTCATTCTCAAATAAATACATAAAATCTTTTCTAAAAAGACAGATGTCAACAACAATGCAATGCAAAGCAATAAATATCAGTACAGTACATTAACAAAAGGATTTATGTAATCAGCTTGAAACCTGCCATAACACATGCAAATATTGTGTCCAGAAAATACTCTTTGTTTTCAAAAACACAACTTCCATTGGAATTCTAGATATTGGTGAAGCTGATCACTATCTTTTAGAAACTTTGTAACAGGGACTTTCCTCTGGGAGCATATTTCACATTTCTATTCACATTCCTTTTCATACATTGACATTTTCACATGGATATTAAAAAACCAGATGCCAGCCTGTCTTCGAATGCAACCAGTCGATCAACACAGGAATGTTCATCTCAGTAGCTAGATTCTTCTGGGCAAGGGATGAATGACAGCAGAACACCTACTAGCAAGACAAAGCAACACACAAAAACTGTGTTGTGTCTGGTAGTTAAGATCCATTAAGTGGCCTGAGTTTCAGAAATTTATCTTTAAGAAATTACAAATGGGGGCGCCTGGGTGGCTCAGTGGTTAAGCCGCTGCCTTCGGCTCAGGTCATGATCTCAGGGTCCTGGGATCGAGTCCTGCATCGGGCTCTCTGCTCAGCAGGGAGCCTGCTTCCTCCTCTCTCTCTCTCTCTCTGCTGCCTCTCTGCCTACTTGTGATTTCTCTCTGTCAAATGAATAAATAAAATCTTAAAAAAAAAAAAAGAAATTACAAATGTATAGTTTCCAGAGAGAGCCCCTTCTTTACTGCATTTTTCTCCCTGAACCAGTTTTTCAGACACCTGGTGGCATGACCTTCAGGGCATGGAGGAAACATATTACTTATAAATCTAGTTTTTAATATATTTTTATGTAATGATTATTGCTCTGTTTTGAATGTTATAATTATGTAATTTTATATCAGGCTTCAGGGAACACCAACGTTATTAGTTAACTGTGTAAAGTAAGGGCTATAAAATTCCAACTATATTTAACTTAAAAACAATTTGCCTTCAGACATATTGGTAAACTCTATGTTAGTTAAAACAAGCAGAGACATCAACCAGATCTTTTAGAGTCTCGTCTTTTTCAACCATGAATTTTGCTGATATTGTTCATCCTAAACAGAATTCCATATAAATGTCTCTTTGCCTAATTACAAGCTAACTAGTTTTAAAGACAGCTCAAAGTCTGCAAAAGTGTGTGTGCGTGTGTGTGTATGTGTGTGTACACAGATGCACAGGGTGTGCTAGTCAAGGATTCAAAAAAACAGATAACAGATACCCAAAGAAGCTAGCCCCAGTGAAGATACCCTTATGGAAAGCATTTAAAGAATCTCCTGAAATGTGAGAGTAGGAATACAAAGTCTGGTCAAAACTGATACTGGGGAGTTGAAAGTTGTCTGGAACAAAGGCTATACTCTCTAATTCTCAAGAGCCATGTGACCTACTCTTTGGTCCTGTCTCTCAATGAGATTATTTTTTATTTACCAGAACATGGTCATAAACTTCATAGCTTGACTTCTCAGCCCCAGTGACAACCACTAGCTAGGATGTCCCTCTTTGTCCCTTAGTTCCAGTTTCTGAGAGAAGGATTGTGATTAGGTCAACACTGCCCTAAGATGAGCCCCCTTTGGGTCCTCTAGAATAACCTGTTAGATCAAAGAAGACATGTCACAAGCACGGTCTCTCAGGCATTGTTGGGATGGGCAAAGACAGATACTTGTAGAATGACATCTGTGTATATACTCATATGGCATGTTACAGCTTCACAATGTTCCATTTTAAGATTTACTCATTGTCTTAGTCAACATTCAACCAGACAACATACTTACATATTCATACTAGAGGGAAGTTAATCCAGGAAACTGATAACACAGGTGATGGGAGAGCTGACAGTAATGAAGTAGGAGCAGAAAGGCAACCCAGAGATTAAAGCAACTCGCAAGCAACCCAAGTCTTGAAAGACAAAAGGAAGAGGAGCTGGTGCTACTGGGATTTAAGGACCAGACATCCCCAACAGAAACTGGAAGCCAGATTAGCCTAAACACGGGGAGTTGAGGTGGCAAGAGGCTGGAGAGGCTGCTGAAGCCGAGAGGAGAGATGGACTCTGGCTTTTCCCTTCCTCCCACTTTTTACTCTTCTCCTGTATCTTCCATCGACCTGACCCTCCTGACTTGGAAACCCACTCTAGGAGTCAGCTCTGGCTGCCATAAGAAAATGCTACAGACTGGGGTCGGCTTACACAGAGATGTATTTCTCAGAGTTCTGGGATCTGGAACGTCCAAGATCAAGGTGCTAGCATGGTCTGTTTCTGGTGCGGATTCTCTTCCTGCATTCTTGCTGTGATCTCCTCACATAGAGGAGAGAGACAGAGATCTCTCTCTTCCCCTTCTTCTAAGGCCACAGCCCTATTGGATTAGAGGCCCACTCTTATGCTCCCCTTTAACTTCAGTTATCGCCTAAGGAACCTCTCTCCAGGTCCAGCCATCTTGGTGCTTGAGGAGCCCCAGTCTATGCATCTGACAGGACTCTTGGCTCAGGGCGGAGCACTCTGGAAATGCAGCTTCTTGCCACCCCCATTCGACAGATGGATACAGAAAGGACAAGAAACAACAGGATCTGAGGACAACAGGACAGGGACCGGCACACTCGTTACAGTGCTGCAAGGTGTGTGCAGTCACTCCTACTTTACAAATGAAGAAACAGGCAAGTTCAATAAACTTGTTTGAAGTCACAAGTTAGTAAAGGACAGCAGCAGATTCTAACCTGGGCCTTCCGGTTCCGAACGCAACTCATCGTAACTTCCACTAAGCCCTCAACATATATTTCAACTACCCTGAGCTCACGTTTCTCTGAATTTTTATGCCACTTTTATTCTTTACCTTGAGGTTCATCAGGGGTTACTATCTTGTTTTATTTCCAGCATGTTTGTGAGGAATATTCCATTATTCTACATCTCTCCAAATGAACCAAAAGTACCTTAAAATCAGGGATCACATAGCTCTTCAGACAGCACCCCTGTCCAAGCACACAGTAAGTGCTCAACAACTACTGTGACTGATTAATTTTCTCCCACAACATTTGCTGCAGTATCTTTGACAGTGGTCCTATTATTTCATGTTTGTAAAATCCTCCATCTATTTCCCAAAATGCCATCATTCTCTACTCACTAAGAAAAATGTTCTGCAACTCAAGGAAATCATCTGTATAAATATTGTTTATTATTTTAGATTCAATCCCATAGAATGGCTTATTGGAATGAATCGGGATCCTTAAATATTTTCCAATTTCCCCCTTAACTGAGTTCTCTGTCAAGGTCATCTTTTATCTTGTCCATTATTCATCCTTATTGTGAAATTGCCATCCTTTTCTGTCATAATTGTCCTGCAAATATCCAGCTTGGTCACTATCGATCAGCAATATGTCATACCATTCTTTGCAGATAAAACTTAGCAGAGAAGTCATAAATGTCTTTGCAAAAGCTCTTGAAGGAAAATAATGAAGATTTCTCTCATTGTCACCATCTATGTTATGAAATATGAAATGTAGTTTGAAATCACTCAGAATATTATAAGCATAATGAGGTCTCAAACAAGGCCAAATTTTATAGGAGTTGCATTAAAATATCAAAACCATGCTACCTTTCTCTTTACCCTACCTCAATTGCCAGTTCTCATACCTCGTTGTAACTAGTAAAATTTTTTCCTCAGGTGTCTAACTCCCCTATCACAAGCACCTGTTTCTTAACATTACTTCTGGCACCACAGCGTAAACCCCTTTCAGAACTCAGTGCAATACCCCCACTACTTTCTCCCCATCCACGACCACAAACCCCACTCCTTCCTGTCTTGACGGCCTTTCTTGTCTGAAACATTCTTATTCTGCATCAAGCTGCTGAACATTCTGGGAGAAAATAAAATAATCTGACTAAATGATCTCTGTGCTTTTGTCTTTTGGTGGTAGAGGGAGTTGTTTTATCTTTTGTTTTTGTTCTGGGAGATATGGACTATACCTTCACCTAAGTTTTAGGGAAAGTTGATGGTTCTTGTCTAACCCAAACTGTACTTAACATTAAAGATTTTTTAATGATTTATTTATTATTTGAGAGAGAGCATGAGCAGGGAGAGGGGCCGACAGAGACAGAGAATATCAAGTTGACTCCCAGCTGAGCGTGGAGCCTCACATGGGGCTCGAACCCATGACCCTGAGATCACGATCTGAGCCAAAATTAAAAGTCAGATGCCCAACTGACTGAGTCATCCTGGCACCCCCCAAAATTTTTTAAAAGATTTTTTAAATTTATTTGACAGAGATCAAGGGTAGGCAGAGATGCAGGCAGAGAGAGAGAGGGCAAAGCAGGCTCCCTGCTGAGCAGAGAGCCCGATGCGGGGCTCAATCCCAGGACCCTGAGACCATGACCTGAGCCCAAGACAGAGGCTTAACCCACTGAGCCACCCAGGCACCCCAACCCCCAGAATTTTTTAATTAAAAAATTTAACTTACATTGGAGTTTAAAGATTCAAGTAACACGAAAAGATAAAGAGAACAAAATAATTCTTCCTCCCACCCCTGACTCTAGGTTCCCTGGTTTTCCTCCCTCAGAGCAACTAGGGCTTTCATTTTTCTGTCTCCTTTACAGAATCAGATGATACTAGCCCAAGTAGTCTGGGTTATGCTGCAGTAGCAAGTTTAATCCGGTATCTCAGTGACTAGACACAGCAAAGGTTTTTGATTTTGCATCAGACTACATGTTTAAGCTACATCACCTTATGACGCAGCCACCCCAGCGTGTGCCTTCCAGGAAGAGGGAGCTGGAAGGTTGCACAGGGGCTCTTCTCTCCTGCTCGGACTCACCCTGGCCAGAGCTAATCACACGGTCCGCTTCACTGCAAAAAGCAATCTTCTGTGTGCCCAGGAAGCAGAAGAAAGCCAGCATTTGGTAAACACTAATAATCTGTATTGCGTATGTACTTATATGTGCTTTTTACACAAATAGGAGCACAAAATAGACACTCTTTTCTATTCTTGGCTTTGGGTTTTTTTGTTTTGTTTTGGTTTGGTTTTTTCACTTACAGCGTATGTTGCATATGATATTTTCCTGTGTATGGTTGTACTGTAATTTTTTACCTAGTATTTAGGTTGTTTCTCATCTTTTGTCACTATAAACAGTAGCTTTAACCAATATCCTTGTTAAGAGTAATATTAATAATAACTGGTAGGCATAGAGACCTTACTATGGGCAAAGCACTGTTCAAAGCCGATTGTGTGGTTTAATTTATTTAATACTCTCAGCAACCTTTAATACTCTCACCTAGCAACCATATGTGAGACATGACAGATTGATGGGGGCCCCATTTACAGGGACAGAACCTGACCTTAAACCCAGGCAGTTGGCCCCAGAGCCTGTCACATTCACACAGGTATTTGCATCTTTTTTTTTTTAATATTTTATTTATTTATTTGACAGAGAGATGACAAGCAGGCAGAGAGGCAGGCAGAGAGAGAGGAGGAAGCAGGCTCCCTGCTGAGCAGAGAGCCTGATTTGGGGCTCGATCCCAGGACCCTGGGATCATGACCCGTGCCGAAGACAGTGGCTTAACCCACTGAGCCACCCAGGCGTCCCAGGTATTTGCATCTTTAAGCACAAAATTCTGGAGTATAAATTTCTGTAAGTGAACTTTGTGGATTATAAAGTGCTCATGTTTTAAATTCTGCCAGGTATTTCCAGAAGTACTAGATAGCTTTGGTAGACCCTTTCAATTCCACCCCGTTCTGAGGTTAACCCGTTCCATCCTGGGTTCTACAAGCTTCTTACAGATGCAACCTGACAGCAGCTTTTCTTGGCCTTCTCAGCACTCCTGCCCAGGAAACGCAGAACCACGGGGAAGCTGAATGGCTTTACCCTTGACCAATGAGAGCCAACTGATAAAAGCTCCTCTCTTGTTTCCCCAGGTAGAAACTTCTGGGATGCGTTTCTGACAGCCCCCTCAGAAGATTTCACAAAACGGAGGGGCAGTCTTCTAAACCAGCAACCAGCTGACTAGCACATCTTTGCACTGGTTCTCCTTTCTCCTTTTTTCACTCTCCTGTCGTGCCCTGAGGTCACTGCCCAAATAGAGTATCTGCTACAAGGCACTTGCCTGAACTCTGCTTTCGCGTTAAGTGCACTAAGAGCAGCACACCCTCCAGATCTGCCCTGGGCCCCCACCATTCTCTGCCCCCCGCTGGGGCTGGAGCTTCACAGCGGAGCACCTTTCGGGGTGTGGCCAGTGGTCAGAGGGAGGGGCTTTTCGCAGAGGACAGCCCCTCCCACAATCTAACCCAAGAATGGAAACAAAGTAGCCTTGCCTTGATTTGAGACGTCTCTGAAGGGGAAGGAGCGTCAGAGGTTTCCACGGACCTACCGAACCCTTTGTGTTATAACTGCACCCCAGTCTGAACTTCTCCCTCTGCTCGCGCCTGCCTTCCTTACTCCCTCACCGGTGGTGTTCTCGAGAACACTCCCCAGTAAACCCCCTGCATTTCAGTACCCACATCAGAGCACATTTCCGAGGAAACATGATCTAAGACACTAAACCCAGACCACTGGGTCTGCTTTCTGGGAGCCCTAGAAAACAGGAACATAAGATGGGATTTGGCAACTGGATCGATCACAGACAGCAAGAAGGCCCCACTGCAATGGCTGAGACTCTTGAATTGTGAAAAGACTGAGATGTGGGCCAAAGCCAGGTGTTGGAGTATGCGGTAGCTATGGTATTTAATGGTGGTAATGATCGTGGTGGTCGCTTGACAGTTCTTGGAGGACCTGAACAAGTGGGTTGCACAGGGATATTATGGAGATGTCTAGTCCTGAATTCTTTAAGTATCATGGGAGGTACTGGACACTGCATTTTCTCTGGACTATGGTATTACTTCTGATTTACTATGTTGGCTGAGCTGGGAGGGTGCGACAGTTTCAGAGGCTTCTAGAATGACTGCTCTATCAGCACAGCAAGTGACCCATTACCTCTAATAAAGGGACCCATCTTATGGCCAAAGGGGTGTGTCAGAGAGCACATGAGCACGAGATATACTGGTTTTCTCACATACCTCTTGACTCCAAAGCATCTAGCTTATTAGATGCTTGAATAAACTTTTATAGGCTGAAGTAACTCTCCAATTCAAGGACAACATTCTGGGAAGGAGGGTGGGGGAGAGCACAATCCCCAAAATGTAGTGAAAGTTTTAAATCAGTGATCTATAAATGGTACTACCTTCCCCCATGGTTGGAATACATAGATCCAGAAAACAAGAAGTGAGATTAATCTCTTTCACCATCATTATCAGTGACACAGTTTCAGAATTCTGTGCTTGCTTCTCTGAAACTCTAGATTTTGCCAGATTAAATTCTCATTCTCAAGAGAACCCTTTTACCAGGGAACACAGTAAGAATTTCACCAAACTAGAAATTCTGACTACCAACCCATCTCTATTTAAAGATTTTATTTATTTATTTATTTATTTATTTATTTATTTATGAGAAAGAGAGAGCACCCAACCAGGGGGGAGCAGCAAAGGAAGAAGCAGACTCCCTGCTCGGGGAAGCTCCATCCCAAGGCTCCATCCCAGGACCCCAGGATCATGACCTGAGCCTAGGGCAGATGCTTAACAGACTGAGCCACCCAGGTGCCTCCCCACCTTTCTCTTTGGGCTCCTCATGCCAGTGGACCAAGTCAAAGAAAGAAGATGCTCTGTTGTTAGAGAGAATAAACCCTGATTACCATGAGAAGCTAGGCAGGATTATGTTTATAACTCAAAGGATCCATGAGGGCATCTTTTGGTGTCTCCACGCCTAGAAATAATGATGAACAGGTGATTGTAGCAATCGTAGCTCAGTGGCTGATCAAGGCTCAGACCTCTCAGCTTGAAGACCTGAGTCCCCTCTATCCTCTAACCCAGTCAAGCAAACTGTGTTAGCTGGAGATCTACAAACGGCCAACACACACACACACAAAAAGATGCTCAACATCACTAGTCATGAGGGATATTCAAATCAAAGCCACAGTGAGATGCTGCTCACCCATTTAAATATTTAAAAATGGAAAATAACAAGTGTTGGCAAAGGATACGGAGAAATTTGAAACTTGTGCATTGCTGATAGGAATATTTATTTATTTTTAAGATTTTATTTATTTATTTGAGAGAGAGAGATAGCAAGAGAGAACATGACGAAGGAGGTGAGGGAGAAGCAGGCTCCCCATGAGTGCGGAGCCTGATGCTGGGCTCCATCCCAGAAGCTGGGATCGTGATCCGAGCCGAAGGCAGACTGAGGCTTAACCAACTGAGCCACCCAGGCACCCTGCTGACAGGAATTTTAAATTGTGCAGCCACTGTGGAAAATGGTATGATGATTTTTCGAAAGTTAAACAGAATTACCATATGACCTAGCAATTCTATTCCCAGATATGTAAATGAGAGAATTGAAAGCAGGCACTCACACAGATTTTTCCACACCAATGTTAATAGTAGTATTGTTCACAACAGCTGAAAGGTAGAAACAACTCAACTGTTCACTAACAGATGAATGAGTAAACACAATGGTGTATGTGTTTATTTTGTATATTTATATTATATTAAATGCATTAAATTATTAATATTTAATATTACATATACTTATATTTATCTACTCATATATTTAATATACAGAATATTAAATATACTGGAATATATTCCATTAATAAATAATGGCATATTATTCAGCCTTAAAAAGGAATGAAATTCTGATACATGTTATAACACGAATGAACCCACAAAGGATTATGCTAAGTGAAATAAGCCAGACACAAAAGGACAAATAGCATATGATTTCTCTTATAGGCGGTACTTAAAATAGGCCCGTTCATAGAGATGGTAAGGATAATAGAGGTAATGAGGGGCTAGGAACATGAGGAAATGGGGAGTTATTATTTGAATGGATAGAAAGTTTCTATTAGGGATGATGAAAAGGTTCTGGACATGGATAGCAGTGGAGGTTGAACAACATTGTGAATATACATAATGCCACCAAATTTGCACTCCAAATAGTTAAAATGATGACTTTTATGTTATGTACATTTTACAACAATAAAAGAAAAGAGTTTTAAAAAGTAATATACCTAGATAAAAAAATTCTAATCTAGGTATGTTTTATCTACATGTTACCAAGAATTCAATTAGGTAGGAAGTCAGACAAAACAAAAACAACTGAAGATTTCCGTTTTATTCAATATTGAGTGGCATAGATTTCTGGAAGAGCAGTTAGAATATATATAAAAGGATTCCAACTTTTCTTGTTTATCCCTTCATGTGAACATACTTTGGGCTATTAGAATAAGTAATTGTGCAGTTACAGTAGGAAGAGATAGCAACATTAGTCACTGAACCAATGTGTATTTTATACTCACTAATCCAGCTGTGGAAATTACACATGCCTAATAAATATTTATTTTACCAGTTTTACACATTTTAGGGCACGCAATCTTCCAAGAAATTTCCATGGGTAGTTAGTTCTCTTCTGTAATCATATCCCATATAGTAAATTCATAGTCTAAGTGCATAATTATATTTCCTAGAAACACCCTCAGAGGTTGATAAAAATGATAAATTAGCTACTGATGCAAGATCTGCCATTTTTCTTTTGTGTAATTCCACAGGAAATTCCAAAGATAAAACCCTGCCATATAACCTGCCATAGAAAATGTAACAGTAGAAAATACAAATGTAGCCATAAACTGGTGCAGAAAATGTGAAACTAGATGAAGTGGAAGAACTGAGAAGCAATATAAAAAGCATGTTTTTGTTTTTATGACTTACCTGAAATAGTCATAGGGACATAATCATTGCTTTATGAAAGTTATTGTTTCTGTATCTAGAATTTGGGTCTGGAATTTTGACTATTATTTCCCCATGATCATATAAACCTTCCCAAAATGCTGATGTGGTTAATATTTCACTAATGTAATACTTACGTCTTTCACAGTTATAATTCAAGTACATCACTTATTCTGGCATGTTGCTTTATCTTCTTATTCTGTGCATTTTACTTAAAAATTACTTTTCTGTGATTATATGATCTTTTCTTTTGAATTTACCTTTTGCACAAAATACATGGAATACAAAATTAAAGTATTCCAGATGAATTCTCTAAACGAGAGCTTAAAGGTAAAACATATTTGCCTGATAGTCCAAAGGCTCCGTCCGAATGCTCAAGGTTAGGAAACCTGTTCTACAGGGAGTTTCGTGCTACCCAAGAAGGAGCTATTTATCCTCAAGTCTGTTGATGTCCGTTGTACTGATTATTATAATTTTATAATGCATATATTTCATAAAATGAGAAATACAAGTGCAAGGAAATTAGGCTCTGATTCTGTGAAAATTAAGTCAAATGTTTAAAAGATGAGCTGCTAGGGGTGCCTGGGTGGCTCAGTCTGCTAAGTGTCTGATTCTTGGTTTTGATTCAGGGCATGATCTCAGGGTCATGAGATCAAGCCCCAGGTGGGGCTTGGCAGTCAGTGTCTGCTTGTCCCTCTCCCTCCCACTATGGTCCTCCCCTTGCTCTCTCTTTCTCTTAAATAATCTTTTTTAAGAAGTAAGTTGTTAAATAATTTTACCAAGGGGACGCCTGGGTGGCTCAGTGGGTTAAAGCCTCTGCCTTCAGCTCAGGTCATGATCCCAGGGTCCTGGGATCGAGCCCCACATCGGGCTCTCTGCTCAGTGGGGAGCCTGCTTCCTCCTCTCTCTCTCTCTCTCTCTGCCTGCCTGCCTCTCTGCCTACTTGTGACCTCTCTCTGTCTCTGTGTCAAAATAAATAAATAAAATCTTAAAAAATTTTTATCAAATTACATCAAGTAAGGCAATTGTAAAAAAAAAAAAAAAAGAAAGAAAGAAAAAATTAATTGTAAAAATCCAGAAAGATTCAGCACTCAGACGATTCTGCAATGTCTTTGTATTCTATTTCCATGTTAATGAAAATAACTATGTTCCATAGTTGCATTATGTTTAAAAGACTTGTTTGCTAGTTTGTAACCACATTATGTAACGTTATTCCTGTGGGAAGATATATTCTAAACTCCAGTCATTTGGGTTTTTTGTTTTTTTTTACAAATCTCAAGGCTACAAACTGCTAATAAATTGGCAACTACCTACAGATTAATACACTTCCATAAATAAATATGGAATTTCTGAGTGTGTCTTAATAATAAAATATTTATTAAGTACACAGGAATTAAAGCTCATCAATGACGCTCAGACCAAGCCATTTATAGACAATATAAAGGTTTTTTTCCTTCTAACTGGGTTATTTTGGGAGAGGAAGAAATGATAAGTATATGAAAGCACATTTAATAAAACAAAAACCCCATAATCCAAAAGGGGTCAAAAAGTGAGACTCTTAGGTAGTCAACAAAAGAAAAAAAAAAGGAGGGAAATAATATATTACCTCATTTTAGGAAAACTTAGAACCTTCCTGTCATTTATGTGCTCACCTGAAATGTGTGTCAAGTTACCTCACTTCTATAAATGTCTGTTTCCCACTATTTTTCCTCAAAAACCGAATGAGCATCTATTAAGACTCTTAGTTACAAATAACAAGAGCCCAACATAAAGCAAAAAGGAAATTTATCCCCTCATTAGACTTGGAATTTGAAAGAGTGAACTTCAGGCCCAGCCAAATCTAAGAATTCAAGATAACGCCTGAATTCTGCCTTGCTCCAATCTTTCAGTTCTATTTTCTCCCAGGTTGACTTAGGTTCTTTTCAAGAGGTGTCCAAGTTGGCTACCAGCAGCCCCAGGAGACAGAGCACCCCATTCTCTAAAAAGCTAAAGAGCTCATTCTCAGATGTTAAGATGGGCTCATGAAAGGTCAGGTAGCCATCACCAATAATTCAGCGTGGTAGGATGGAGTACTCTGCTTCAGTCTGTGGGTCCAACCACACACAGGGCAAAAGCAAGGTGATATTACCAAAAGAAGAAGAGAAAAATTCTGGGCAGGCAAATGATAGATGTCCACTACTAAACTTCTTTTTTTATCCCCCATTATTCATTTTTATCCCTCCTCTCATTATCCTTTCTGAGAAGGGACTTGAATTAAGTCCTCTGTGAACTCTTTCAAGGGGGCTCACTGTTAACTTGATAGTAATGAAAAGTAAGTTCTCTGTTGTTATGGTTTGAATTGCTTCTATCCAAATTTAAATGTTGAAGTCCCAACCTCTAGTACCTCAGAATGTGAACTTATTTGGGGATAGAGTCTTTACAGATTTTAATCAAGTTAAAATGAGGTCATTACAGAGGGCCTCAATCTAGTATGACTAGTGTCCTTATAAAAAGGAGAAGTTTGGAGATGCACACATACAGAAAGAAGACAGCGTATACCTGGGGGAGGGAGATTGGCAGGGAACTGAAATAAGGGAAGAGTCTTTAGGTAGATGTAAATTCTTGGTAGTACTTTGGATCTTAGCTTGGCGGGCTATCCCTCATAGCTTTTTGTGGGGAGGTGTGGGAAGTAAAAGTAAACTAAAAATATAAAATTAAAGGGTGCTTGAATAGCTCAGGTGGTTAAATGTCCAACTCTTGATTTAAGCTCAGGTTATGATCATGGGATCATAGCGGTTGTGGCATCAAGCCACACATTCTCTGTCCCTCTGCTCTACCCGCCCCCACCCACTCCCTCAGCTGGCTTGCACTCTCTCTGTCTCTCCAGATAAATAAATTAAATTAAATATATAAATATATAAATTAAAAGTAAAATAAAGAAAATAAAGATCATTTATGGATCAATGATGACAATGTATTGTAATTAATTCTGTTTACTGTCATCCAAATAAAATATAGGCTGTATATAAAATCAATAAAAGAATAGGATCAATGACTTCCAAATTACAAGGAAAAACAAGTAGCAGTTAAGAGGGGAAAGGGAAAAGTACTCCCCAAATCCATTACTTTTGGGGGGTTCTTTATATTTCTTTTCTTCACTGCAGACTAGAGAAAATTTCTTTATGTACCAATTACTGGAAACCAGTAACCTAGACTAAGCCCCCCTCCAGAGTCCCAATAGGGTTAGAATCTCATCACTCAACTCCACATACTGTCCTTGGAAACGAGCCAGAGGGTTTTGGGGTTTTGGGGGGGTTTGACAGGTTGTTTTTGTCCCGTCTGAGTCCATATTCTTGAAAATGAAAATTCCAGTGACCATAAGTGTTAACGCAATTGCACCTCAGAAACACATGGCTTAAGATGTATGTTAGCAGAAAACAGTCTGAAGATGTCACTCAACAAAAAACATTTCCAGAAGCTTAACACTTAATTGGTCTTATTAGCACCATCTGCTCATCAGTGCTGCTTGTGGAAAAGTGTTTTCATCAGATAGCAACAAGTTGAAAACAAGGCAGATCACCACACTTTGTTTTGAATTTGACACCACATTTTGCCTGCCTCTTATCACAGTTTTCAATTGTCAAATTAAATAAGTGAGTGAATCATAGCATTTGCAGTACTTGTTAGACTCTGGTTTTCTCTGATCCCTCAAAAAGCACTTGGGGCGAGAGAAGTCCCCTTCTCTCCAGCTTTCTTTCTTAGCCATCTTGGCTGTTGGTGTAACAGTTTATATTACACCAAATTGATACTTTTTATTTTTATTCAAAAATAAAATGATAAACAAGAAAAATAAGACTATCCTCAGAGCTCTATTCAGGACATAAAAGACTACCAGGGAAAACAGCAAAAAACGAGTCATACAAAGACATAAATTTAAGTTTATTCTTCTCTTTTTTCATAACAAACACACACAGGTATACATAAACACACCTACCCTGGAGTTTAGCATATACCTTGGCATCAGTCAGTTTTTAAAAATTTGCATCTTGCTTTTATTTTTGTATTACAATATAACATCTTTCCAAATCACTAAAATTGTTTGAAAACATTTTTATTATTCTTTTATTGTGTGGATGATATTTTACTATTATTTCTCTTCATATTTATATATTTCTGTATTTATATTTATTATTGCTATGTGAATAACAATATTTCCCATATTATTAGACAGGTTTTTTTTCCTGTTTTTTTTTTTTTTTTTATTATCTAAACACTGAGAAGAAAGTCTGCACAAAAGTTTTGCCAGCATTTCTGATGTCCTTAATATAGCATTTTGTTATGTGTAGTTAGGACTCTAACAGATCCTAGGAATGAAGAGATGTGAACAAACTAAACCCCTCTGAATATGTTAGTGGATTATTTTCCTCAACAGGTGACCATCCTTATTAACATGTACTAGTTAAATTTAAAAAGAGGGATACATTTTAAATTTGTTTTTATGATCAAGAAAATGGAATTTTTTTCCAATGCTAATTAGTAACTTGTTATTGTTCTTTTGTAAAAAGCTGCATTTCCCTGTCCCACTTCTTGATTAATCCTCCCATCTTTTAGGATCTCTTCAGTGTACTGATCTGATGATCCCTTGTCTTATTTTTCCATTTACTTTTTATTTGATTTATACACTTTGCAAAACACAGATCTTTCGAGAACTCTCTTTAAAAAAAATCTCTTCACCTTTTCTTTCTTGGTTTAGTTCATTGCTTTTAGACTGACAAATACCTTCACAGAGCAGATTCCCCTATGTTTTAGCTCTTTTTACTCCATTCACCTGTGCCCCGCCCCCCTCCCCGCTCAGAAGCTTCTCATTGTCTCAGATCCCGACATACAGTGTCAATCTCCTGGCCTGGAAGCTGCCTCCTCCCCAACACAGACATTCTCAAGAGCCAGGGTCCTGTCGGGGGGTCAGCAGCAAACAAAGCAGATGCAAATCTTCATCCTCCCAGAGCTCCCATCCCCTTTCTGGGGCATCACTGTTTCCCCAGTGCCCAGCTTTTTTTTAATCACTGTAATTTTGCTAGAGTGCCCCTGCTTGGTTGTCCCCTCCTCTTCAAGCGCTCCAATGTGACACCTCGTCCAAGAAGTCATTTCTGAGGAGCCACCTATGTGACAATTCCCTTAGCTTGCAGGCCCTTGGATTACTGTGTTCTACTCTCCACAATGAGTTCCTTTGTACTATTCTCCACCGGTAACAATAACATGGCCACCAAGAGGATGTGTCCCCCAGGTGCCACTTTGCATAAGTAGTACTCTTTTTAAAAAATTTTTTGAAGATTCATTTATTGAACTGAAGGGGGAGAGAGAGAAAGAGAGAGAGAGCATGGGGGGTGTAATGGGCAGGGAGAGAAGCAGACTCCCCGCTGAGCAGGGTGCCAGATGTACTGGGGGGCTCCATCCCCCAACTCCAGGATCATGACCTGAGCCCAAGGCAGATGCTTAACCAACTGAGCCACCCAGGTGCCCCTTCTTCTTTTTTTTAATTTTTACATCTAATTCTAAACCATGCCAAGTGTATTTTGGTTTATAGTGATGGGTTAGAAACAAGACTGATTATTTTTCAATGTCAGTCCACAGTTAGAGCACCAGTAAAAATAATATCCCTTGTCCATTGATTTGTGACACTTCTTTTATCATGGATTAATCCTTTCTTCTCGAATACTAGGTTTCCGATTCTGTTTTAGTGATCTTTCTGTTTTGCATCACAACAACAGTACAGGCTAGCCTTATTACATACTTTTTGATGTAAAGCAATATGGTTTGTTTACCTTACATCTCATACTATGGGTATTCCTAGTTATTTTATGTTTTTTATTGCTATTCTGAATGAAATTTTTTCTGTTCTGTTTTCTTACTTGACTTTACTGATTTATTGGAAGGGTATTTTAAAATATACGTTCATCTCTTGGGCACCTGGGTGGCTCAGTCAGTAAGCAGCTGTTTTGGGCTCAGGTCGTGTTCTCAAGGTTCTGGAGCCCCGTATCCGACTCCCTGCTGAGCTGACAGCCTGCTTCTCCCTCTCCCTCTGCCTGCTGCTACCCTTGCTTGTGCTCTCTCTGTGTCAAAGAAATAAAATCTTGAAATACATATATATGTTTATCTCAAATCTAAGATTTCATTTTCAATAACTATTTGTTGATTTTATAGATTTCACCAATACCTAATCATAGTATCTGTAGATAATGAAAATTTACTTCTCCTTCCTAAGGGTTATGTCGTGTCAACTGGTAATTCCAGAATAATATTAATTAATAATGTTAATAGTGGGTATTCTTGCCACAGAAAAACTAAATTCATGGCTAAGGAGAAACTATGGTCAATGTTCTATTAAAACCAAAGTAATGGTTGAAAACAAATTGTGCTTAATTACCCTAGCTTAGATGATCTGCTTTGCAAAATTTACTACAGATAAGGTACATCAGGATCCCGGGGAAATATTCATTTCTCCAGCAGGAGCACAACATCTGACTGACACTTCAAAAGGTAGCTTGGAAAGGAAAGGAGCTTCAGATCTAGGTTGCAGTTAGGAGGAGGAAGGCCAGAGGGAAGTTGGATGAGTTAGCCTCTAGAATCTCCTACTTCCTTTCCTTAAGAGAACTTTCTGGAACAGTGGCAAGGGGAGTCAGTCTCTTTCCAGGAGGACTATAACAGAGAGATGGAAGTGATCATCACTTAAGCATCCTGTAAGGCAAAGTATTTTTGTAGATGATAAAACTAAAAGGACTTAGTATGATGACTAAAAGTTGTTTTGTTTCTAACTTACAAGACGTAAATAATTACATCTCCCTCTGCAGATTGTGTGCTAATTACAGGAGATACATGTGAAAGATGATAAACAACAACCATTATTATTGCAGAACACATGTTAAATTTTTGTAAACAAATATTGAGCTATTTCAGTAATTTTTCTCTATTTCCTATTTCTACAACTCATTATTATGGCATTTCCTATCAAACACCTTGTTAGTTTGACTCCACATTGTAGCAAAGTCTTATTAAGACTTCTATAACGGGGGCGCCTAGGTGGCTCAGTGGATTAAGCCTCTGCCTTCCCAGGGTCCTGGGATCAAGCCCCGAATTTGGCTCTCTGTTCAGCGGGGAGTCTGCTTCCCACACCCCCGACCCCCACCCCTCTCTGCCTGCCTCTCTGCCTACTTGTGATCTCTGTCAAATAAATAAATAAAATCTTAAAAAAAAAAAAAAGACTTCTATAAAGGGTTCATATTACTGGAACTTCATTATCACCAGGACAAAATAGTATTGCGCATTTATTAGTCTTGTACACAGTAAATACATAAATGCTTTTTAATTTAAATTCAATAGCCAACAGATAGAACATCATGAGTTTTTGATGTAGTGTTCAATGATTCATTAGTAGCATATAAATATTTTAAACCAATTACATTCACACATTTTATGTTGCATTCATCTTTTTCTATATGAGATTTTATTTATTTATTTGTCAGAGAGAGAGAGAGATAGTGAGCACAAGCGGGGGGAGTGGCAGGCAGAGAGAGACACAGGCTCCCCGCTGAGCAAAGAATCTGATTCAGGACTCAATCCCAGAACCCTGGGATCATGACCTGAGCCTAAGGCACATGTTTAACTGACTGAGGGACCCAGGCATCTCTGTTTCATTCATTCTTAATTTTAAAATTTGTCAAGGGGGCACCTGGCTGGCTCAGTCTATAGAGCATGTGACTCTTGGTCTCAGAATTGTGAGTTCAAGCCCCATGTTGTGTGTAGAACTTACTTTAAAATATATATATATATTAAGGTCTAAAATATTTCACTGAAAATACGTAATTTGCTAATCTGCAAAGAAATTCCTATTCATGACAGTAGAGTGCATCTCATCTCATTTAAGATTTAAGTAAAATCACATCATAAGCAAAGAAAATAAATATTTAAAATGTACATTTAGATCACTGAAGCAAAACATAGTTATAGATAATACATTTATTAAGAAAATCTTAATGTGTGTTAAAATTCATCTTATTATCTATGCAGTGCTACCGTCAAAAAAATGTTTATTGCGAATCTACTCATAAGAGAAAAAAATGAGAGTAATCCAAATTGAGAAACAGTCAGCAAAACAACTAGCTTAGACTCTTCTGTGAGGTCAATGTCATGAAAGACAAGAAAGGCTGAGAAAGGGTTCTAGATTAAGGGAAACTCACGGGACACCTGGGTGGCTCAGTGGGTTAAAGCCTCTGCCTTCAGCTCAGGTCATGATCCCAGGGTCGTGGGATCGAGCCCTGCTTTCTGCTCGGCAGGGAGCCTGCTTCCCCCACTCTCTCTGCCTGCCTCTCTGCCTACTTGTGATCTCTTCTGTCAAATAAATAAATAAAATCTTAAAAAAAAAAATAAAAGAAACTCAGAAGACTTAACAACTAAATGCAGTACCCTTGGGACTAATAAAGTATATGTTTATAAAAAAAAATTTAAAAATTTAAAAAACAACTAAATGCAGTGTAGGATCTGTGATTGGGTTCTGAAGCAGCGTTTAAAATGATTTGTGCTCAATAATATTGGAACAATGGGAGAATTTGAAAATAAACCACATAGTAGATAATAGTGGATTCAGGTTAAATTTATCAAGTATGATTATTTGGCTGTTATTATGTAGACTAGTCTTATTCCTGAGCACTACCTGCCGAAGACTCAGGATGTCTGCAACTAACTTACTTCTAAAATAAAGAAAAAATATAAATATTTGAAGAGAAGCAAATATGGCAAAATGTTCATTTTGGAACCTACCTTAACAGTATACAGTCATTCATCGGACTCTTCTTTCAACTTTGTTACAGGTTCAAAAACACTTTTCATATAAAATTGAGAGGAGAAAAAGCTGAACTCCCTAATTTAGAAAGCATATTGTAGCTGACAATAAGTGGGCACTCCCTCTTCCTTTCTCATCCATGCCCTCCTCCCTACATACCCCTAAAGCTACCAGTTGTCTGTTGGCTAAATTGTCCTGTCATTGCCTGGGGTTTCTGGTGTCCTGCAGAAACCACTCACACAATAAATCCACTGTAGTCATTGACGTGTTCTCTTTCATAAGACGGAGTTCATTCTCAAGTGCACATGATTTATTTAGCTCAGACCATCTGCATGCATACTTTTTCTTGTGTTTGACTATTCAAAGAATTTGTATGTTACCCTAATTAAAATTAAAATTTTATAAAACTCATTGGGAGGGCCTTTATTAAAAACACACAAAAAAATCTTTTTGTTGCTCAGTTGTCTTCCTGTAACTTAAGGAAGTCTACCTGCCTCACGGGATTGCTGTGAGGATTAAACGGATAATTGGATGAAAACACTCAACTGAGAACCTGGTAATCCGTCCGTTTACTGATGTTCAATAAATTGTGGCCTTAATTATGGAGCAATGTCTTATCTGTTGTTTGTAAGGAAAATTGCCCAATACTATACATAAGAACTCTGAACAGAGTTCAAATTTATCATTTCTAGTGAGAGAAAATGTGGGAAGTCTCATAAAATAGCCTGTTCTGAGCAAAATGACTTCGATTACATATGTTACCTGAGCAATAGAAAGCTGGTATTATGGAAACTTACAGGTAATATTAAAGTACAGTAACTCATTATATCTACAGTCTTTAATTCTAAAATCTTTCTTAGCAAGTTCTAACTTTGGTCTGTAGGGGTAGTATGCAATGATTCTTTTTTTTTTTTTTTTTCTTTTTTCCATTCCTCCAGCCCTGGTAGATGCAAATGCTAAATGCTCAATAAACCTTTCCAGGGGTCCCTGGGTTATTCAGTCTGTTAAGTGTCTGACCCTTGATCTCAGCTCAGGGCATGACCTCCGCTCAGGTCTTAATCTCAGGGTAGTAATTTCAAGCCCCGCTTTGGGCTCCACGCTGGGCATGAGCCTACTTTAAAAATATATGTATAGATAAGCGTTTCCAGATTGAAGTAAAGTTGAGAGAACAAAATGGAATGTTTGTATGCTCATGGGAATGACCTTGAAGAGAGGGAGGGAAAAATGACAGTGTAGGAAAGAGAGGGAAGAACTGCAAGTGGTGCATCTTAATAGACAAGAGATGATGAGATTGGTCTTTAAGGGGAGCCCATGCTATTCATCCAAAAGCTGTACTTGACTTGACTGATGATGTGAGAGGAGATGCTGGGGCTTTGAAGGTAATCAATTGTTATGTAAGAGAGTGAATGGACTGGGAGAATACAGGACATTTCTCAGAAATCACTAAAGGCCCAATGAAGTTAATGATCATAGATTTAGGGACACCTGGGTGGCTCACTCTGTTAAGTATCTGTCTTGGGCTCAGGTTGTGATCCCAGGACCTTGGGATCGAGCCCTGCATCAGGCTCTCTGCTCGGCGGGGAGCCTGCTTCTCCTTTTCCCAAATAGATAAATAAAATCTTTTAAAAAATGATTGTAGATTTAAAATGAAACCAAAAGTAGGCAATAGCTGGGTTAACCAGGTTGTGCTTCTTTTAAGGCAGTATGATCAAGTAAGAGAGAGGGACATGGGATTTGCAGATGAATACAAGTGAGTGATTACAGTGCTTGTCTATGGAATTTGTACTGGGTAAGGAGGGAAAAGCGGTCAACAGGAAGCGGGGAGATGGCTAAAAAAACGGTAGGGTCAATGGACTGTCGGTTCTGGTTTGACCCGAGCCTTGTTAGAGTTATAGGATAAAGAGAGGAGTTAGAAAAGTGGTTACCCGAGAAGAGTATGCTGTTGCAATTGTTGTAATGAAAAAGTCTAGGATATAATATAGTATATATTATATATATATAAATACTATATATTATACTATATATTAATATATATCAATTTATATCTATATCAATATGGTATATATTAAATATATACTATATGATATCTATATATAGATATAATAATAGACATGGGGTGCTAAGGCAGGACAGAAGTTGAGATTATTGGAAGAGAGATGCGAAGGAGCTAAGAAACCAGAGTGTTGGAGGGATCACCCATGCGCTTCACATTACCAAGAACTAAAACACAAGTCGCATGCAGGGGAATAAATAAAAGGAAATAAAATAACAGGAAATAAATAAATAACAGGAAATATAACCAAGAAATCAGAGTAACCCAGAGAGCCAGTAGACAGATGCAAAATGGAGATAAGTGAAGACAATCTAATGATATGAAACTCATACCTGAGAATCTTTTTAAATATTTTATTTATTTGACAGAGAGCAAGCAAGCACAAGCAAGGGGGACAACGGACAGAGTGAGAGGGAGAAACCGGCTTCTTGCTAAGCAGGGACCCTGATTCAGTTCTCAATCCCAGGATCCCAGGATCATGACCTGAGCTGAAGGCAGCTGCTTAACCCACTGAGCCACCCAGGCATCCCCACATTTGAGTATTTTTTTAGGAAAGAGGGAGTGAGAACACTCTGAAAGTGATAACGGAACAGGGAGGACACCTACTCCCACTGCAACCCCAATCCAAGTAATGTCTTACAACTTGATAGTGTAATAGTAGGCTCAGGAGAGAGCCAGGTTTTGATTAGAACAAGGAAGTAAAGGGAACTTTCAGAGAAGGTTAAAGGTATAGAATAGTTTATTGATGATAGATCACAAGTTCCAAAGGAAATGATGTTAAAGATTTCAGAAGTCACAGAAAAGTGAGGGAAAGGAATAAAAAAGGTGATACGAACAGTGTAGGAATTAGATGGGACTGAGAAGTACAGCTACTTAGAGTTTTAATATGAGATTAATTTTAGTGGGCTCAAGACAGATAAGGTGGCACGGTGTGATCAGGGAGTAGTGGGTTTCCAGGGCATCCTCCTGACCCTACAGATGGAAGCAAAGACACCTAAGAAGGGGCAGTCTTACTGCAAGTACAAAGAATGCCTTTTTGGTTTCTGACCTGAGTTGACATTTAGTGTCCTTGGAATTGCATTATATCTATAAAATGGCTTGGAGAGAATACTAGATGGCTCAATAAATGCTCACTGAATGAACGAATAAAATGTGAATGATGGCTTCCTTTCCAGCATCTTAGCAGTATGAGCACATTCACACCATCAGACATTTCATTGAATTCCCCAAAGCTACCCCTCTGTTCTTTTTTTTTTTTTTTAAGATTTTATTTATTTATTTGACAGATAGAGATCACAAGTAGGCAGAGAGGAAGGCAGAGAGAGAGGAGGAAGCAGGCTCCCTGCTGAGCAGAGAGCCTGATGCGGGGCTCGATCCCAGGACCCTGGGATCATGACCTGAGCCTAAGGCAGAGGCTTTAACTCACTGAGCCACCCAGGTTCCCTTACCCTTCTGTTCTTAACACCCTTACGCTCTCTTTCTCTCTCCCTGTTGAATTTAAAGTCCGGGTAACAGGCCTTAATTTTACATACAGATGTCCCCTTTAAGTAAAACACAACTCTGGAAGGAAAGGAGGAAGCGGAGGGGAAATTTTGTGACTACCCAGTTCTTCTTCTGAGAAAGTTAGATATTAGTCACCATTCTTTCTGCTTTATTTGTCCACCAGCAGCCCTTGGTCAGAAACTAAGAACCAAGCCATCTGTCGAGTTTTCACTCATCAGGGAGGATGCATTATTTATGCTGCTTTGAGTTCCTGCATGTGAGAATAAGCCCATTAGCCAGAATTTTCCAAAACCCCTGACCATAGGCAATCCTTGCAGCAGGAGGTAGTCACATACAGCACTCCAGATGCCATGAGAGTCTTCTAGCGCTCTCAGCAGAACTTCCTGCACTGCTCAATCTCCCCTCACAGACCCAACCTCTTTCCTGTCCACCTCCTCCCGGTCCCTTCCCCATCCACCTCCATTAACCCAGCCCAGTCTGCATAAAATGAATAATGGTTCAGATATCCATTTTTGTGATCACGTGACTCCTGTTGCTTAAGGACCAAGTGGCAAAGTACAATTATGGCTATTATTACATATATATCAGATGGACTTTGAAAGAATGTGATTACAGTACTAAGCTTTGAGTGTAAACTGCCCTTGCAATACACCTGATTCAGTCATGTCAAACATTATTAGGCAGGACAATAGTAAAACTAGGCTGAGCAAACCCCTCTTAACAATTATTATCTTATTCTGTTTCCCAAATGTTTTTCTTTATTTCCTTAAAGTATGGCATTGTCTAGGAACTGTAATAGAGTGCTGCTCTTTGGTAACTGATATTACTATCATCAACAATGTTCAAGGTGTTTATTCATAACTGAATGATTCGGAGAATCGAATCTGCAGATCGTTCTCCTGCCCCAATTAACCCATCATATTCATTTCCAACAAGTACTTACTGAGCATCTACTATATGTCAATCGCAATTGTCTTTTTACCTTAGGTCTATTTACCTGCGAAACACGTTAGATTGTAAATTTTCCAGTCCTTTTTTCCCTTTCCAAAATATAACTTCTTATAAAATACCTATATTCCCACAACACTGCTAAGTGAAATGATAAATATAAGGCACATAAAATAAATTTTGAAGAAGACAAGTATGTGGTACACTTTAGCGCACTTCTCCTTCTCATTAATATTTAACTCTCAACAGTCACTCCCTAATCTAATCTTCATTTACCCACACTTGATTAGAATGCTCTTTTTAAACTCAACCTCTATAGAGTAACTTTTTATGCTATTTGATTTATGTGTTTCATTTTGCCAATCGCGAGGCTAAAAAATTTAAAAAATTCTTGAATGAATGTTAATTAGATAGTTATTTCAATTAATTCACTTTTCAGTTCCTCAAAATCATTTTAAATGAGTATGACAGGTTTTTCAGATCATATACATGTATATAGTTGGGGGGAAAAAAGCCCATTACTATAATTTAAGTTGAGTTTGTTTTCCATTATGAAGTCTGCGATGAAGAAAGAATCTGATATTCTAACTATTTTGAATTACTTAAGGTTAAAATTTTAAAGCCATTAACACAGATGGGATGGTTTTCATTTTTGAAGGAAAAGGACATGAAAATCTTTACTGTTGTTTAAATGAAAAAAAATTTTCAGAAAAATCCCTATTTTAGGGCCATTTTCCAGCATTTATTTTCTAAAGGTAAGGCTTTAGTCAGTTTGGTTTTTTTCTTATAACACTTTTTCACTGCACTTTCACTGAAACATTTTCCTCAGTTTGGAAAACTGTGTCCCTATGGGTGGACACTTGGTAAGGCTTTATTGTCAAAAGGCAATATTACACACTGCTGTCTATTTCTTTCATATTTTAAGAAAGGAAGATATTGTTAACACAGTTACTAAAGTTGAAGAGCATAGCATTGCACTGATTATTTTGAAGCAACAGCAATTTCCAATTAAATGAAATTCAACTTCCTCATAAAAGGCTAACATATATCTGTTAAGATATGATGTTAGATGAACCAATACCTATTTCTTAATTATTCACATCAATAGAGCTTTTAAATGTTTAAAATGTCAATAGTTATTAAATATAAACTCTACTTCTGAAATAGAAATTCAATTTTTACAAAATAAAAATTTAAGTACCATTAAGTGTATTGACATGTATATTAATGTTCTAGTTTATTGCTCTGAAATTCTTACAAAAGAAATATTCCCTTGTTTGAAACAACTCTAATGAGAACAAGTTGAAAGCAAAGACTTCCCATTACAATAATTTTTTAAAAGATTTATTTATTCATTTGGGGGGTGGGGCAGAGGGAGAGAGAGGAAGAGAGAGAGAGAATGAATCCCAAGCACGCTCCATGCTGAGCGTGGAGCCCGACGGGGGGGAGCTCCATCTCACAACCTGAGCTGAATCATCACGACCTGAGCTAAAATCAAGAGTCAGATGCCTAACCAACGGGGCCATAGGCACCCCTACAGGAATTTCAATTTTAATTTCGAAATAATAATCCTTGAAAGTCTAACATTAGTCTCAGAAAAGGTAAAGTTCATTCTTGTCATTTTGCATTATATATAATTTTAAAACAGTAACCTTGTCCTACTTAGGTGTTAGGCTGACATTACCACTTATTGTTACTTGTTTGTATTAGGCACGTTCTTTTAGCCACTTCAAGTGTTTTGGAATAGAGCAAAACAGAGTATAAACAAAAGCATTACATATATGGCTGACATTATTTTCCAACATGTCTAAATATCTTGTGTGATCTCCAGAGTTGAAGATAAAAGCAAACACTATGCAGTACTATTTACCATTGTCTTTCATAAGAGTTGTAAGAAGCTGAACTAATACTCTGTTTTATATTGAAATGGAAGGTGGTAAAATACTAGATTATAGCAATAAACAAACTGACAAGTAGGTTCTGGAAGTAACCAAAGGTTATTAGTTTACAGAATGTTACAAGCTTATAGTCATTTTTAATTTATTATTCCTTGTGGCAACACAAGCTTTACAAAGACTTCTAGTTCTTACAAAGGCATCTTCAACCAGGGCATGACTGACCAAAAGATCGAAAAAGAAAGACAACTCTTTCTCCAGGTCATCTCCACATACCTACTCCTCTCTCCCCCCATCTACCATCCTCAGAAGCAGTTCTGACCAACCTCTCCCTCCCACTCTACCCCATCTCAATGCATTTCTAGGATTCTGCAACCACTAAAATCCAAGGAATATTTTAAAACCAAGGAAGATATGATCGGTTGCCTATCTATTGTTATTTCTGCATCTTTTTTAGTACACTATATATCAATTCAAAGAACCTTGAGTTTTTTCTAGCATCAGTGTATTCAGAGAAGGTAGACTCTCCCTCCAGATCAGGGCATGAACCATAATTAGTATAAATCAAGAATAAAATTTCATTCTCCTTTGTTAATGTTTGGTGTGACCCACCTCTGGCTAGTTCTGATCAATGAGACAGGAGGGAAAGTCTGGTAGGTACACTTTTGGGAAGGATTTTGCTCAAAATAAGATGATCCTTCTTTTCCCCCTCAAATATTTGAAGATGTAGCCATCATGTAACAATGACATGGTGAGTCTGGAACAACAGGCCAACATTCTGAGGATGGCAAAGAACCGGGTCATTGAACTCCATATCTAGAACTTCCATCTGTAAGCTTCTTGTTTGGTTAGATGATTGAATGTCTTTATGGGTTATATAATTGATGTTTGGGTAATCTGTTACTTGCAGCAGAAAATCTTCCTAACTGATATTCTGAAAATGAAAAGATGATACCTTGCCTATTCCCCTTATCTTCAAGCAAAATCTAAAGCCTTTTAATTATAACCCTTTTTAAAGAGAAATGTGTTCATCTCCCATTCTTATTCCTCTCTTGTGTTGTGCCTCTATTCTCATTTCTGAGATTTTATTCCTATAAAGGAAGCTTTATGAAATTATAAAGAATTAAGTACCCACAAAGTCCGCATTTTAAGTACCATTTCCCTACCACTGTGATGTGCCAACTTTTAAAGTACACAATCTCCTCCCAAATCCCACTGTCAACACTAGAATGCGTTTTCAGGAGGGGATATTATATAATTATATCTTTAGTATGATTTTCAAATCAAGACACTAGATGCCCTTATGCAGAGATTTTTCAATGGGTATACACAGATCACCTGCATCAGAATTACCTGCGAGCTTGTTAGAAATGCAGAAATGCTTGTAAGAAATCCAAACCCAGAATGGTGAAAGCAGTCCCTCACGGAGGGACCCAAGAACATTTACCGTAACAAGCACCCCCACTAAAGATTGAGAGCCACCGGCTTAAGGGAAATTATTTTGAATGGAACTGGAGAAAGGAAAGGAGAGTTTGAGATCGAGATGTCCAAGATCCTTATACAATCCTGAAGAAGTGAACCAGCTGCCAGCTTTCTTGGCCATTTGCCATGCTACAATGCTTCCTTTCCAGTGAACACATGAACTTCTATATTTTCAACAGGAGTGTATGGTCCAGTAAGACTTCTAGTGAAATTATTTACATAAATAGCACAGAAATAATGTAGTTCATGGACTACTAATTTTTTTGGCTTACATTGAGTCATTTCTTATAGAAAATCTCTGATAGAAGCTACCTTCCAATGTTCCACATGAGGAAAGTAAAACTATTAAGTTGATGACATTTTAGTGAATTAAAGAAAAAATGAATCATATACAAATCAAATTTATTCAGATGAACACATTTTAGGACAATGTTACATAATAACAAGGAAACAAAAATATGAATTCAGTGAAAGTCCGGGTTATTAAGCTGAATACCAAAGTGTTTATTTTGGCTAGCTAACTACAAAAGTTCTAAAGCAAATTGCAAAGAATACAAGTTTCGCTTAGAATCACTTTAGTTATTTATATTTGTTTATATCTCATCTCATGCTACAAATTTTATTTAAAGCAGAAATGTGCCTTAGATTTTAAAAGTCTGCCAATGGGAGAGAAAACTGTATTTATGAGTTAGTGTTTCTGCAGATAAGGAAGACATTTATAGGTGCTTTCTTTGACCAAAAAGTCATGGTAAAATAATTACTCATGAAATACTAAATCCTTTATTACTTAGTATTTCTCATCAACAGAACAGTAGAAAAAAGTATGGTTCTCTTTGACGTAGGCATGAAAGAAATTTACTATGTTTTACAAATAGCATATGCTTTTAAAATGGTTATAGCTGTGTTTGGGTAACTCAGTTGAGCATCCGGCTCTTGATTTTGGCCCAGGTCATGATCTTGGGGTCGTGGGATAGAGCCCCAGGAAGGACTCTGCTGAATGTAGAGCCTACTTGGGATTCTTTCTCTCCCTCTGCTCCTCCCCCATCTTGCAAACATGCACTTGATCTCCCTATCTACAAAAAAAAAAAAAAAAAGGTTAGGGGCGCCTGGGTGGCTCAGTGGGTTAAGGCCTCTGCCTTCGGCTCAGGTCATGGTCCCGGGGTCATAAGATTGAGCCCCACAGCGAGCTCTCTGCTCAGCGGGGAGCCTGCTTCCCTTCCTCTCTCTCTGCCTGCCTCTCTGCCTACCTGTGATCTCTGACAAATAAATAAATAAAATCTAAAAAAAAAAAAAAATAGGTTATATCTGTGTGGCAATTTCCTCCTGCAGGTAGTCTCATAGAGGAAGTGTCCTGTGCTTTCAAGAGCCCCAGAACAGAGGAGCTACAGGATTAAACATCATGCATTCTTTTTTTTTTTTTTTTTTTTTTTAATTTTTTATTTATTTATTTGAGAAAGAGAGATCACAAGTAGGCAGAGAAGCAGGCTCCCCGCTGAGCAGAGAGCCCGATGCGGGGCTCGATTCCAGGACCCTGAGATCATGACCTGAGCCGAAGGCAGCGGCTTAAACCACTGAGCCACCCAGGTGCCCCAAACATCATGCATTCTTAAAGGGCTCTCTGTTGCCACTGATGCGAATAGCTATTTCTCACCATTTCTGTATTCCTAACCTCTGCTACTTCTGTAGTTACTGCCTTCACTTTCCACTCTTCTTGTTCTTTTTTTCCTCTTCCAGCTCTTTTCACTAAGCCGCTGCTTCATGCATTTAACAAAAAAAAAAAAAAAATTAATTAATTAATTTAAAAAAATTAACATGATGGCTTTAATAGGCAGGATTAATCAATTGGACCACTGGTGGTTTTCCTTTGTCTGTTGGTTGGTTGGTGTGATACCCAATCATCACGATACAGAAGGCTTGGGCTTTGGTTTGACACTTTTCTCTGAAATGTTCCTTTTGTTGAGTTATGGGTTCAGAGTTGTTCTTGAAGAGTCAGAGTTGCTGAAGGATGGATGTTGGATAAGGCAAGGACTTACAGGAATTTTATTAGGATAACAAAATAATTTCAGGTAAATTATTTTGCTTAAGATAGAAAAAGTTGCACAAGTCCTAATGAAAAAGTTAATGATTTGAACACCTCCCCAATATTAATTGCCCTACAACACATATAAAAATAATGCACAAAATAATCAGAAGCATGACAGGCATACATTATAAGCCTAAATCCATCTTTTTCTCCCTGAATTGATATCAGAAAATAATCCTTCATTGATAAGTACAGACCAGTGGCAAGAATAAGAGACAATTTATTTTTTTAAAGATTTTATTAATTTATTTATTTGTGAGAGAGAGCACGAGCAGGAGGGAGGGGCAAAGGAGAAGCAGACTCCCCGCTGAGCAGGGAGCCCAGAGAAATGGTGCTCTGAACCCAGAACCCTGGGATCATGACCCCAGATGAAGGCAGACGCTTTACAGACTGATTCACCCAGGTGCCCCCGATAGTTTTTTTTTTTAATCAGTTCGTTAAAAATATATGTTGACTTATCTCTGTAATTTGGTAAAATAAGCTAAAATTGGACCTGGGTTTATAACAATTAGCTAAGTGGCACTAACAGAAACTTTCACTTATGTATCATACAATTCTTAGAAAAAGAGAGCCAGTAATGATATTCTAGACAAGATAAAAAGAATGAAACTGAGGAAATATTTCTTTAAAAATACTGTATAGTATTGTCATAAAGAGATACACTCTGGGGCGCCTGGGTGGCTCAGTGGGTTAAAGCCTCTGCCTTCGGCTCGGGTCGTGATCCCAGGGTCCTGGGATCGAGCCCACATTGGGCTCTCTGCTCAGCAGGGAGCCTGCTTCCTCCTCTCTCTCTCTCTCTGCCTGCCTCTCTGCCTGCTTGTGATCTCTGTCTGTCAAATACATGAATAAAATCTTAAAAAAAAAAAAAAAGAGATATACTCTGAAAAGGTAGTACAACATTCACTAGATGAATTAAGAATGTTTCCAAAAGAATCAGACAAAAATTCTGGCTTGGTAGTAATAATAGTTTTCCTCTGGCCAGTGAAGAAAAAACCTAAATCAAGCATAATTAAATTGAATCAAATGTACACAAACACTCCTTTGTCATATGGCTCTTTATTACCTTACATGGATTTTAAATCAATCTCCATTCCAAGAAAATTAAAACAATTTACAAATAAAGGCCACAACCACTAAGTCAGCCTAGAGGGAAGACCTATTTCCCCAAATCAACATTATAATAGGGACCACTTTTATTTTTGAAAATACATTGTGATATTATGTAATATTATGTCACAGATATTAGCAAGAATATTAATGTCAGAGTATCTGCCTAAAAATGTAATTTTTTAAAAGATTTTATTTATTTATTTGACAGAGAGAGAGCTCAGAAGGAGGTAGAGAAGCAGGCAGAGAGAGAGAGAGAAGCAGGCTCCCTACTGAGCAGAGAGCCCGATATGGGGCTAGATCCCAGGACCCTGAGATCATGACCTGAGCTGAAGGCAGAGGCTTAACCCACTGAGCCACTCAGGAGCCCCTAAAGATAGTAATTTTGAAGATTAAATATGATTTCAGACCAGCACCTTCTTGATCACACGTCCTCAAATCTTTGTATAGCGCCAAGCTTAACAAGTATTTGGTGAATTTGTTGCCAAGTGGTTGAATTAGAAGTATTGTTTTTATGAGCCAGATGCTAAATAAAAAGCAAAAACAAGAGAATTCTTTCTCACATTTCAATCAGAATTTTACATTTAAAAGAGCTTAGTTGAATGGATTGATCAAATCTGTATTTGTGTGATTAACATGTCTTTGAATAATAAAATGTACATCTTTCAAATTGAATTGCATTTATAAATACATAATTCTGCCTGGATTTTTGCAAGTGCTGTCCAGCTGGTACTTATTTTCTCACACCCCACAGCTAATCATTCTTCGATCCTGTCAGCTCTACCTTCAAAATATATCGACTCTGACCCCTTTCCACCACCTCCACTAATCCAAACACCTTTGCCTCTCACCTAGATTACCCAGATGACTTCCTAATTGGTCTCCCTGCTTCCACCCTTGTTCCCAAACAAAGCAGACGGAATGAGCCTTCTAAAATGTAAATCATACCATGCTACTCCTCTGCTCATAACCACCCACGGGCACCCCATCTCTCTCGGGATAAATCTGAAGACCTCCAAATTCCAACCAATGCTGCCGCTGGCTGCAAATCCAACCTCACCTCCTACCATTTTTTCTTCTTGGCAAACTTTCCTCCACACTCTTTGCTTTTCTCTAAACATCTCGGGGCTTTTGCACTCATGGTTCTCCTGCCTTTCTCTCTTCCTTGGATATCGGTGTGGTTCACTCCTCCTCTTCAGTGAAGGTTCTCCTTAAATATTATCTCCACTCAGGAGCCTTTTCTCACCACCACCCCCAACCACACCCACCCCACACCCATCTAAAACAGCACTTCTCTCTTTCTCCTTCCCCTTCTGATCTGCTCTTTCCTTCACACCACTTGTCACCACCCAACATATACTTAGGTGATGGTGTATTCATTTTGTCTCTCTCCCTCTGGTATGACATAAGTTCCAGGAGAACAGGGATCTGTCTTTCGGTTCATTCTTTCAGAAACTCTACTCTTCCAGAAACAAAATAGCCTTCTTGCTGTTCCTGCAACGTGCCAAGTTGTTACTCATCTTGTACATCTTACTCATCTTTACTCTTATTCTCCTCTGCTTGGAAGACTGTTCCCCAGACATTCACATGGCTCACCTCTCATTTCATTCACATCTCTCCTCCAGTGTTATCTCTATAGACGGCCTTGCCCTGACCATCTGCCATCATTCCCTATCCTCTTTATTTTTTTTCACAATACTTATTACACTTGTATATTCAATATTTATTTGTTCTTTTATTGATTGATTGTTTTTACACACTAGAAATCAAACTTTCTTGTTTACCACTGTATCCCTAGCATTTAAAATGATTCCTCAGTAAATATCTGTTAGGTGTTCAATAAGTATTTGCTAACTGAATGAATGAATAACTATGAGAAACACTTTGAATATAACTTTTTAAATTATAGGCATAATATATATTTAAATACTTATAAATTCTTAAGATGGATATCTATTATAGATTTGTTTTACTTTGAACTACAAAAAGTAGAATAAACTTTCATTTGCATATAAGTAAAGCAATTGAAAAGTAAAATAATAAAAATATTTCCTAACAGTATAGAAAAATGATACTCATCATTATGCCTGTTTGTCCCAAGCTAGTCCAAAAGCAAACTGCAAGGTCGATGGAGTTTGTCTTCAACCTCGTCTCTCTCTCTTCTCCAAGAGACTGTCTTCCTGCCCTCTACTCAGCACACTGTCCTCTGGCCCCTTCTTCTCTACCACTTATCAACTGAATCTCTTTTTACAAGTACATGTTGTACTGAAAATCTAACAACTAACCAGTAACTGTCATTGACCAGAAAATCAGTCTCACCAACATTTCTCATATTGAATCATTTAACTTCTCTTCTTGGAAGATGCCCCAGGCTCATCAAAATATGTGTTTTTAAGTGCAACTACTCGCCTGAGAATGCCTGACTGGCACAGATCAAGCATGCAAATCACCATCTCTGAGCTGTGAGTTCAAGCCCCACATTGGGTGTAGAAACTACTCAAAAAATAAGCAAATGAAATAAAATAAAATGAATGCAACTAGTAGCCTTAAGGAAAAATATATCAGTTCAAGCGAAATGTATTTGCTGTGGCTGATTCGTGCCCAATATAGACAGGCTAACATCCCCTAAAGAATAGAGTAGCTCTTGGGGCACCTGGGTGGCTCAGTGGGTTAAGCCGCTGCCTTCGGCTCAGGTCATGATCTCAGGGTCCTGGGATTGAGTCCCGCATCGGGCTCTCTGCTTAGCGGGGAGCCTGCTTCCTCCTCTCCCTCTCTCTCTCTCTCTGCCTGCCTCTCTGCCTACTTGTGATCTCTGTCTGTCAAATAAAATAAATAAAATTAAAAAAAAAAAAAAAAGAATAGAGTAGCTCAAAAATTAAATGATTAAACGATTAGGTCCATTTGTCAACCTAGATAAAAATGTATCGATTCATTGAGATTAAATCTTTATCATTGCTCTTATAAAAATAAAGAGAATAGTCACTGTGTACTGCTTTAAATTTCAGGTTTTTTTCTGGATAATGTTCTCTCTTTTGATCATCATGACCTTGTAATAGAAGTAAGACAGGTATTACACCCAGAGGTGAATTTACTGTGAAATCTAAAATTCACGGTGCCTCATTTGCATGAGGTTTCCTGGAGAAGCCCTAACTATGTGTTTCTGTATTATTTTTCTTAACCTGATCTCTGTGTAATTGTCCTTTAAAAGGAATTATTTCTTGATCACCTGCACCAAACTACACAATGTTCCAAGAGTCCCCTGAAGAACAAAGGTAGAAGAGGGTACGGTAAAAGCTTTTAGGCTGAGGGAAGAGTGTCCTGGGTACTTAGAACAAGAGGTTTCCTCAACTAATATAACACACAGCCAATATTGAAAGGGAGGGTCACATACTGAAATTGAAAGGGTGAACAGAGGTCGGATCATGGAGAGGTTGAGAAGCAATGTTCCACATTGGTGATTTTTATTTAAGTGGGTTAAAGCCTGTATTTCTACAAGAAAATTCTATCTGCAGTGTGGAAAATACATCTTAGGCCCAATTCTAAATTTGATTACACATGTGAAATGACTTCAAAGATTAGAGGAAAGTGAATCCAGGGATTAAGGACAGAATTATTGTTTTGTATTTTTATTTCTTTTTCTGTTCAAAAAGTACATTTTCTTCCCTTTTAAAATGGAATTATTCCAGTTCTTCCTACCTATTTTGAATCTCTAGATAAAGACGAATTTATTCATGCTTTTTAAAAATTAATACAGGGGCGCCTGGATGGGTCAATCGGTTAAATGTCTACCTTGGGCTCTGGTCATGACCCCAGGGTCCTGGGATTGAGCCATGCAGTGGGTTCCTTCCCTGCTCAGCAGCGAATCTCCTTCTCCCTCTTTCTCTCCCTCTATGCTCTCTCTCAAACAAATAAATAAAATCTTTAAAAATAAATACATGAATAAAAATTAATACAATATATAAAAGAAAATGGAAACCTAAGGTATGTGGAAAAATCAAAGAAATATGAACTAAAACTACAATGTACTTCTCTTAAGCTTAGTAAACTAACAAAAATAATTGTTAACAACGCTCAGAACCATTAAAGTTGAAAAGGAACAAAAACACAATTTTAGGGGTATTTTCCACTTGATAGAAATAACTAGAGCTATATAAATATTTATTTCCTTTGACCCAATAATCCCACTTTTGTCATTTTTTTCCAGGACAACTTAAAAGAAGAAAAAGTTTTTCATAAAACAATGTTCATGGAGGTGTTATCTAAAACAACAGTGGTTGGGGTGCCTGGGTGGCTCAGTGGGTTAAAGCCTCTGCCTTCAGTTCAGGTCATGATCTCAGGGTCCTGGGATCAAGCCCTGCATCGGACTCTCTGCTCTGCAAGGACCCTGCTTTCCCCTCTCTCTCTGTGCCTGCCTCTCTGCCTATTTGTGATCTCTGTCAAATGAATAAATAAAATCTTTAAAAAAAAATAAAATAAAATAACAGTGGTTGATCCTGACAATTAATGTCCTGAGAAAATGAGGCATAGACTTCATGCTGTTTATCAGGGTATAAAAGGTAACAGGGTCTAGATTCTGGTCTAGACTTTGGTATGATTTTCTTGGGCTGGGTCTTCGGAAGTGGAATGCTTTCGTCTAGAGTTTGGGTGAATGTTGTGGATACCTGGGAAAGATGGAGGTATGTGAAAATGAACCGTCTCTTATTGTATGTGAGCTACCCCTAGGTTAGGATTGCTTTTAGGTTACAGTATTGATTAGGTTGTGACACTGTAATGAAATTTTTATGGGTAGACTTTTGTAAAACGACTTTTTGGAGGGCAGAGGATAAGTCAAGCAAATGAACCACCAGGACATATCTCAGAAATTGGTGGACAACTGGAGGAAGAGTATCTACTTTATGATTTTTTGTATTCTCACACTTTAAAATTCTTTAATCAAGTAGTAAGGGTAATAAAAATATAGATTTGACAACTTTAAATATATGTCTAAAATACATGTAGGCAAGTTGCAAGGTAACTCAGAAAAACATATTTATATTTGTTAATATAAACAAGAGGTTAACATAATATATACAGTTCTTAGAAATAATTTAGATGGCTGCCATAATAGAATAATATGTAAGTAACATGAAAAATGTCAGAAGATGAAATTTAAATGAACAAATATAAGAAAAGATATTCAGCTTAATTAATAATAAAAATGCAAAAAAAGAGAAACATTCGTTATTATCAAAAAAAAGGACTTATAATACTTGCTGATGTTGAGAAATGGACATTCTCTTGTACTGTTTGGGATTGTAAACTGATCTATTTTTTTTTAACCAAATTTTTAAATGAATATAATTTTCTTTTGCTCCAACAATTCTACTTCTAGAAGTTTATTCTAAGGAGATAACCCAAAAAGAACCCAACGATTATAGATAATATAGATATTCTCTATAGTGTTATTATGTTATAAAAAATATTGAAAACAATTTAGTTGTCCTTCAACAAAAGTTGAGTAAACAACCTGTTGTTCAATCATACCACCCAGTTGTTAAATGACATAAGACGTACACAACATAGTAATTTATCAGAAAGCAGTGTACAAGGCAGCATGCATATAGAATGTCCAGTTACATAAGATTATAGTAAATATGTATATATGTGTGTATGTGTATACATCATAAGATGACTAAAAAATTGTTTAATGAAATTTTAGTAGTGCTTATCTGAATGGTGAGATTTCAGGTGATTTTACTTTCTGCTCGTATGACTTTGTGCATTGTTTTGCCTTTTAAACCAATGATCATGTATTAAAATTAAGGTCAGAAAAATATAAATCAATTCTTATTTGAAAAAATATACTTCACATTTCATTTTTCACAAACTTTAAACCATATTTAATGCATTATATTTAGAAAGTATTCAAAGGAACCCACTTAATTTATAACATTGTCAATTATGCAAAAAGGAAAAATAAACGTTTCATTTGTAGTTTAAGTATCGTATTGTCTATGCAATTCTTTGAGTATTTTCCTTTTTTTCATTATATATATTCTCTAAAATCTCTTTTAGCGTTGACTTTAAATAAGAGAATTGTCCTCTCTGTGCTATAATTTACAGCTCCTTGATCTCCTCCCCAATACACACACACAACCATCCACAAGGCCAAATACAGAACCAAATAGAGCCACCGAGGTACTCGGTGAGCCACTAGCTGAGCGGAGTGTGGACCACACCGAGCGCCAGTGGACGATTCCATTTTCCCGGAGCGGTGGGGGAAGATTTTCTTACAAATATTACTTCTTTCGTCCGTGCTGAATAAGAGAACTTCACCCTCAGCAATGAAATCAATAGAACAAGTTGCAATCAACAAACTTGTACAATAAAGTAAGTGTAGCTGATTTGAGAATTTGAAGTTGTATCCTCCTTCTTTCCCAAATAGGAACTCACTGGGAAGAATGGTTTAATCCGAGGCTTTCGGCGCAGGTGAGTGGCTTCACAGCTTTTCTCCTAATTACTAATTAGATGATACTCTAACACCGTGGCCCCGTTACTGAGTCTCCTTCCACAAATACAAACACTCACCTGGCACTCTTCCTGGATCCCCCCAAAACTACCAATCGCTAATACAAATGCTTAGTTCTGGACCTCTTCCTCCAGGTGCCTAAAAGGTCAGGGCTGGGAGGGCAAGTGGGTTGTACTCAAATACTATAAATAGAATCAGCAGTTCAACTTAACACCTGAAATATTTGAGACTCCTGAGAAGCTGGCTGTGTACAGTAAGAGGAGGAAAACTGTACGACTTAGATTTACCAGGACAGCTCTGGTTTCCTGCAAATGCATCATTTTCAATGAAGTTAGCTCATGATGTGTGTAATTACATTAAATGTCATTTGATTTTTGTGATTTTTAGTGCTTAAAATAAATAAAAATATCCACGTGCCCAGATATTTGGTTACTGGCTGAAATCAGTCCAAAGAAGAAGGCAAGGTTCTGTAAGAATGAGGGAAGTGTAGATTTGATGGGGAGATAGTAACTTTGCTTCAGCACCTACCTGGAACTTTACAGGATTTACTTCATTTACTTTTTACTGACAAAAACGAATGAGCTTTCGTTTGGGGAATTTTCTGAAAGATACAAACTAGTAAGAATTACTACAATGCAAGGATAAAAACCCGGATGTGCCTTTTTTTTTTTTTTTTAAGGATTTTATTTATTTATTTGACCCAGAGAGAGAACTCACAACTAGGCAGAGAGCAGGAAAAGCAGTCACCCCGCATAGGGGAAAGCCCAACCCCGGCTTCTATTCCAGGACCCTGAGATCATGACCCCATCCAAAGGTAGAGGCTCAACCCACTGAGCCACCTAGGTGCCCCCAGACCTACCTTCTAATGCCATGCCCTCACCACAGGTGCATACTGCCTTTAAGTAAAAGACGAACAGTTCCTTAAGTTATCTTCCTTATTTTAAGCTGAAAACAGTTTAGCCACAAAGATTCATTTAAAGTGGTCACATTACTAGGTCCTGGTAGAGCCAAATTAAAAATGTAGACATGGGATTCAGGTTGCTCTCCCACAATAGTGTACATATATAGTGATTACATCACTTTTTCTTTGGCTTTTAACCAAAGCAGAATTGAAGAGGTAGAAGGTTTTTTTTTTCTTTTGTTTTGTTATTTTGGTTTTTATTTAAATTCTACTTAGTTAACGTACAGTACAAGGTGATTTCTGGAGTAGAATTCAGTGATTCATCACTTACATACAATACCTGGTGTTCTTCACAGGTGCTCTCTTTAATACCCATCACCCACCTAGTCCATCTCCCACCCCCCCATCAACTCCCAGTTTTTTCTCTGTCATAAAGAGTCTAAAATGTGTGAAGTATTTTTCAATCATTTCTTTTAAACCAATTAAATCCTTAAGAACATTAATAATTTTTTTCTGGAACATGTAATAAGCAATAATTAATGATGTTGTAGTACATACACAATTTCTGTGATAACCTGAGTATAAGTAGTTGTATTATAGCCTGGGCTTTTATTACATGTGGTGATGAATTGAGTATTGGGACTTGCACAGCTTATTTTTGCCTTTTCCATAAATTCTCTGTGACTTGGGCCAATTGTTTTCAAACAGTTTATTTATCAATGAAATTGAAACAATCTTATGATATCATAGTCACAGCATATTCATTTCTAGTAAAGCCAAGGATGTTTCTTGGTTTATAATTTTAGTAACATAGGGAGTTTCAGAAAAATCTGTGAAAAGTTAATTGCTGATCCTCATTTTTTGGTAGAGGAGAGAAATTAAAGACAGAAAGCATTTTTAAATTCTCAAGAGGAATTTGGGGATTTTTAAAAAAATATTTTCATTACAAAATATTTACATGAGTTCTATGAGCTAGATAGTATTTTAAAAATACAAAACTGGGTTGGGCCGTCTGGGTGGATTCCTGGGTTAAAGCCTCTGCCTTCTGCTCAGGTCCTGATCTTAGGGTCCTGGGGTGGAGCCCTGCATCTGGCTCTCTGCTCAGCAGGGAGCCTGCTTCGCCAAGCGCTCTCTCTCTGCCTGCCTCTCTGCCTACTTCTGATCTCTGTCTGCCAAATAAATAAATAAATAAACCTTAAAAAATACAAAACTGGGTTATTTGCGATAATTTGCCTAATATCAGAGTTAGAATTACACATTAAATAATCACATTTATTTAAAATTGATTATATGCTATGCATATTGCTAAAACATTACAAGCGTATCTCCTTTAATTCTTACCCTTAGCCATATTAGTTGGCCACAATAATGTCTAGCTTATAGATGAGGGAATAAGGGTTTAGAAAGTTAAGCAACTTAGTAGTAAGAGTTTAGTGATTAATCGAAGCTCTATTAAATAATCATTTAAATCTAAGTGTTTAAGGTGTGTGCTTGATGAAATTCTCTATTTCATATAGAAATGAAATTTCAACTTAACAACAAAGGTTAGAATTAAAAATACAAGATTTTAGGATGTAATTTTGGCTTCTAATTTTATGAAAATAGGCTAAAAATTGACCCATTCTTGCTAAACTGCATTTCTTCTTCCATATAAATCCTGATCCTTTAAATTTTTAAAACTATCTTACTGATTTTACCTGAGTAAATTACTTTATATTTTCACAAGTTACTTTTAAAACCTGGTTCAAATTGTTAAAAGTATTAGAAAGATAAAGGTAAATGTGAATATGTGTTGACTTACATAACAAACTTATTTTATAACAAAAACCCAGAAGCTCCAAGAATATGTAATTAAGAGACCGGCCCTGTTTTAACCATGTGGGCCTATTTGGTTTAGTTAGGAAACAAACTCTGAACAATGTCTATTCCTTCCATTTCCGAAATGTTTGCATAATTATCACTTGAATTTGGAATGAGGTAATGTGGTTTTCCACAGAAAAGTATTTTAATATTAGAGACAGTAATAGGGGTTTATGATAAAAAGGTTTCATAATCAAAAACATTGAATTAAATGTAATTTACTAGGTTTCTTGACTGAGGAACTTTTCAGAACATTCAACATGTTGACATGCATGATAAATTGTCAAGAGGGGAATATGGCCAAAGAATTTTTATTTCTGGATCATTTTGCAGAACTAATGTTCTGTGAAATATTTGGGTAATAGTGGTATAGTGACTCAGTGTAATTAATTAATGTTAAAATAGACTTGGTACAGACAATATCGTCAACCTAAAAAGTTAAGTGACTTGACAAAATGTGTAATATAAGTCCTATCCCAATTTACAGTCCATGGAGTTTCTCCCTAGATTTTATTCCAAGCTATAGGATATTCCTTGCCCAGATAATGTATCAGTAGAGGGGGCAACCCAGATACATTTAATTTTTAATTAAAATTTGATCATTTGTGGGTCATTTATTCAATAAATATGTACAACATGCTAGCCAAGCAGTGTGTTGCTGCTGTAACTGCAAGATTAGTTGGAGGGAAAGATACGTTTTTAAAAAGAATAGATTCTAGGCACCTGGGTGGCTCAGTCGTTAAGCCTCTGCCTTCGGCTCAGGTCATGATCTGGGGTCCTGGGATCCAGCCCCACATCTGCTCTCTGCTCAACCGGGATCCTGTTCACCCCCTGCCCACCGCGCCACACGCCCCCACCCCACCTGCCTCTCTGCCTACTTGTTTTTTGTTTTTAAAGATTTTGTTTACTTATTTGACAGACAGAGATCACAAATAGGCAGAGAAGCAGGCAGAGAGAGGAGGAAGCAGGCTCCCTGCTGAGCAGAGAGCCCAATGTGGAGCTCCATCCCAGGACTCTGGGATCATGACCTGAGCCGAAGGCAGAGGCTTTAACCCACTGAGCTACCCAGGCGCCCCTCTCTGCCTACTTGTGATCTCTCTCTCTGTCAAATAAATAAATACAATCTTTTTAAAAAATAAATAAATAAATAAAAATAAAAAGAATAGATTCCATTAAGAATATATTATTATATACATGTTAAGTCCTGTGCAAACTACTAAAGAACAAATGAAGTCTCTGACTTATCACTTACTGTGAAGGTCTGCTTAGCTTATACCACTAGGATGAATTTTCCATTTAAAATTTAGATTGTGTTCACATTTAGATTTAAAATTTAAGTTGATCACTAATCCAAGAAATGTTGGATTGTTTAAATCAATTTAAAATTTAAGTTGATCACTAGTCCAAGAAATGTTGGGTTGTTAATAATAATTGTGAATAGTATATCTTAAAAGTTTTTTCTTTTTAAAAGTTTTTCAGTACTTTCCTAAGCTTTGAAATCCTCAGTCAAAAATTTGGTAGAAATTGGGGCGCCTGGGTGGCTCAGTGGGTTGAGCCGCTGCCTTCGGCTCGGATCATGATCTCAGGGTCCTGGGATTGAGTCCCGCGTCGGGCTCTCTGCTCAGCAGGGAGCCTGCTTCCCTCCCTCTCTCTCTGCCTGCCTCTCCGTCTACTTGTGATCTCTCTCTGTCAAATAAATAAATAAAATCTTAAAAAAAATTTTTGGTAGAAATCACTTAAGTGCTGCTTGATTTTTAATTCTACCTGTTTCAAGTAGATAGAATTATGAATGAGTCACTAAATACATTTTTGCTAATGTCCAGATTTCACATTGCTATTTATTGAATAATTTCCCATCCCCACTGTTTTGCTTTCTAAGAGAGCTTACATATGATGGATGTTGAGTACCTTTTATGCATCTATTAAGATGATCATATATTTTTTCTGACTTAACCGATGTGATGAACTATATGTTATATTGATAAGTTCACATCTTTGCAGTCCTGTTATGAACATTATTATGGTGGATTCTCTTAATTACTATTGAATTAATATTTTTGTTATTTAATTGAGATTTTCTTTGGTTTCTGTTTCAAGATTTTTTTGGTTATATTTTTAGCTTCAGGATCCTATTAGTTTAATAAAGATAAACTGGATAATTTTCAATCACGTTTAAGTTCTGAATAGATTATACATAACATGATAGTTCTCCATTCCATGAAAGTTTAGTAAAATATTCTGTCTATACTCAGCAATATTCAGAGTAATTCTTTAATAACATTGTTTAGTTGTTCTTGGTCAGTAATAAAAAGTTTGGATTAAAGAAAGGTAAGTATGGAAAAGAAATCTACTTTTCAGAGATAATTTCTTGGTATACTTTCTAACCAATTTTTAAATTATAGAATTGGGGTCATTTTATACACACAAACACACACACTCTCTCTGATTCTTATGCTCTATTATGTGTTTATTTTCCTATAATCTAATATTCTCTAAAAACATGAGATATATAGATATATGTATATATATATTTTTAAAAACTTCAATTGGAAGACATTTAAGTTTTTCTTTGATATTATGAAGTGTTGTTTCTTTCAAAATATTTATTTTAAAAATTTGTTCACATCCTTTACCCAGTAATCTTATATTTAACAAGAATCTATAATTTTTAAAAATTAATTTATTTTGTTTTAGAATATAAAATTTATAATTTCATCTGTAATTTATTTTAGTGAATTTAATATGGGAATCTAGTTTATTTTTCATTCATTGTTTATTCAGTTATACATTCAATGAATATTTATCACACATGTGTTCTGTTAGGTGCTAGTAAACGAGACATGGTCTCTACTCTAGTCAAACTTGCAGTTTATATAGTAAAGACAGACATAAATCAAATAGTCAAACGAATGAATGTATAAATGCAAAGTGATATAAAAACCCTAAAGGAAAGGAATTGCAGAGTCCTTGGCAGCAGGATGCATGGTACCATTCTGAGCACTGGGAAGAGAGCCAGTGTCTGGAACATGAACTGCAAGGTAGAGATTAATGTGAGATGAGACTAGAGAAGTGGGCAGGGACGCACTACGCAGAGCCTTGCACAATGTTAAGAATTTTAATCTTTATCTTGAGAGTAATGAAAACCAGTTAAGAGTTTTAAGAGGAGGTTTATATGGTCTAATTTATGTTTTCAAAATATCACTGTGGCTGCAGGAAAAAGAACTGGAGGGAGACTTTGTGGATGCCGGAAGCCCAGTAAGTAGACTATTGTAGTAATAGTTGAGCAATGATGGCGACCAATTCTGGTTGCCAGTGTTGACTGTCACTGGAGACAGAGAAGGGAACAGATTCAATAGATATTTGGAAGACAGAATGAAGAGGATTTTGTGATTGATTAAACTGACTGGGTAAGGGGACCTAAAGGAGGGAGGTGTTAAGGAAGATTGCTAGGTGTCTGGCTTGAACAAAACTCCAGTACATTTACAAAAAGACATTTCCCAGCATCAGTCATTAAATAGTCTGTCCTTCCCCTTTGTGTTATGACATACTGGAATTTCCTCCAACTATCTGTAAATTCTATGAGTTATGTTACAGTTATTTTAGCTTTATAACGTGTTTTTAATATTTAGGAAGAAGAGTTTTTTCCACCAATAACTATTTTTTTTTAAAGATTTTATTTATTTATTTGACAGACAGAGATCACAAGTAGGCAGAGAGGCAGGCAGAGAGAGAGAGGAGAAAGCAGGCTCCCCAAGGAGCGGAAAGCCCGACGTGGGGCTCGATCCCAGGACTCTGGGATCATGACCCAAGTGGAAGGCAGAGGCTTTAACCCACTGAGCCACCCAGGTGCCCCATACTAATAATTATTTTTTTTTAAGTAAGCTCTATGCCCAGCATGGGGCTTGAACTTAGAACTCCAAGGTCAAGAGTTGCATGTTTTACCAACTGAGCCAGCCAGATACCCCAACAACTCTTTTTAAAAATGTCTTTGTCCATTTTTCATCATTATTCCATATGAATTTTAGAATCATTTTTTCAAGGTCTAAAAAAGCCTATAATTAACTTAAGGACAATTCTCTTCTTCCAGCTTTTTATAGTTCTGGGTATAAAATTTTATACATTTTTTCTTTAGATGTCTCATATTTCTTGTTCAGATTACTCTAAGTATTTTGTTATTACAGTTGTCATGGATTAATTTTAATGCAGTAAAATGGCTAGATTGCAGAGACTTGTTGAAGAGAGCTATACTAATGCTACTCCAGATCTAAAACTTTTTGTAATAAAAGGGACCCAACTTTATCTGAGCCTGTCTTAGCCATCTTGGGCTGTTGTAACAAAATACCATAGACTAGGTAGGTTAAGGAACAAACACCTATTTCTCCCAGTCCTGGAGCCTGGGAAGTTCAAGACACAGTGCTAGGTCTTTGGTTCTTGGTAAGGGCTCTTTTCCTGACTGCTTTCTTGCTATATCCTCACATAGGGGCGAGAGGAGTCTTTGGTATCCCTTCCTCTTCTCCTAAGGGCACTAATCCTATCAGGGGGCTGTACCCTCATGACCTCATCTAAAGCTGCTTATCTTTCAAAGGCCCTTTCTCCAAATGGCATCATATTGAGAGGTAGTGCTTCCACATACGAATTTTAGCGGAGGACACAAATGTTTAGCCCATAGCAGCGCAAATAGCTTACATGATTATAACTCCTGTTTGGTGTTGTAAGCAAGATATTTGACTAAAGTGAACTTGAGACTGACTGCAGAGAAAAGAAAAAACAACTGCTGAGTCAGCGAAGGAACTATGATTATTAACACTGAAGCCAGAACATGGGGAATGGGTAGTTGTGACATGGAGTGTGCATTCGTGTCCCATAGCTGAACTGCCTTGTGCTAAGTGGAATCATAGAATGTGAAGAACTGCCAAGCTATTTGGTAGAAATAAAGTCAGGATTTCTAACGAAATTCACAAATTTTCATAAGCATGAATTATGCTTTAAGTTTCTGCAGCTGACGTTAGAACGATGTATTTGAATATTTTAAGCATCTGCCTTGTCGAAATGGCTCTACTTAAGAGGAACTGATTGAGCTGAAGGCAAACTACACCTACCAAGAACCTACGGTATCTCTAGGAAGTTGAAGATGGTATCACATATTGCTATTCTGGAATTTCTGGCTCTGTGGCCAAATTCTTGCAATATGAGTTTTCCAACTCCACTACTGTATGTTATATTCTCTTTCCCAAAACCATGGAAATTGAATCGGAGGGCCACTTTCAGTAATATAAACCTGGAGTGACAATTGAGATGTGCCCTGCCAAGATAGAGTCCTTTTGTTTTAACAGCTTTACTGATACAGAATTCATATATACCATACAATTCACTCATTTAAAGTGTACATACAAATGGTTTTTAGTCTACTTACAGATGCATGCAAACATTACCACAGTCAATTTTAGAACGTTTTCATTACCACAGAAAGAAACCTGGTACCCTTTAGCTATCACCGCCCCCCCCCCCAAACTCACCCCCACAGAGTCCCAGCTTTAAGCAACTACTAATTTATTTTATATCTCTATAGCTTTCCCTATTCTGGAATTCAAATGAATAGAATCATATAGTATAAGGTCTATGGTGATTGACTTAGCGTAATGATTTCAGGATTCATTCATGTTGCAGCAAGTATCTGTACGTCATTCTGTTTTATGGACGAATAATGTACCATTGTGTAGATATACTACATTTTGTTTACACTTTTGTTAGTTGGTGGACATTTAGGTTGTTTCCACTTTTTGGTGATTCCGAATAATGCCACTGTAAATATTTGCGTACAAATTTCTGTGTGGACATATGTTTTCATTTTCCTTGGGTATATACCCAGGAGTAGAGTTGTTGCATAATATGACAACTAGATGTTTAATTATTTTGGGAAGTGCCGGACTGTTTCCCAAAGTGGCTACACTATTTTATATTCCTACCAGAAGTGTATTAGGGTTCCAATATTTTTTACATCTTTGCCAATATTTGATGTCTGATTTTTTTTGTTCTAGCCATCCCAGTGGGTATGAGGTATCTCATTGTGATTTGCATTTTTCTGGTGACTAATGATGTTGAACATATTTTTACATGCTCAGTGGCTATTTGTATTTCTTCTTTGGAGAAATATATGTTTAGATCTTTTGTCCATTTTTAAATTGGGTTGTTACTTAACTTATTGATTTATAAGTTTTCTTTATATATTCTAGATATAGATCCTTAGATAAGGTCAGATATGTGATTTGCATATTTTCTTCCCATTCTGTAGGGTTTTCTTTTCATTTTCTTTTTTTGTGTGTTCTTTGAAGCACAAGAGTTTTTAATTTTGAAATCCAATTTATTTATTAATTTTTTGGTTCCTCGAGCTGAGCTTTCGGTATCTAAGTATCCTTTCCCCTATGGGTGGGTTTTTTTTTTTTCCCTAATAGTTTTATAGTTTTTGCTTTTACATTTAGGTCATTTATCCATTTTGAATTAACTTTTGCATATGGTATGAAAAGTTAGGATTCAGCTTCATTTTTTTGCATGTGGTCATCCAGATGTCCCAGTACCATTTGCTGAACAGCCCTTCATTCTTCAGCATTGTTAGTCTGAATACCAACAATATCCTCTTTGATTTTTCAAAATTGGTTATAAATTGTACACCTTTTTATGAATAAAGCTGATTAAGCTATTTGGATACTATGAAACAATACTTTGAATAGTTTACAGACTATAATCCCATTATTGTTGTTTTTTTTTTTAAGATTTTATTTATTTATTTGAAAGACGGAGATCACAAGTAGGCAGAGAGGCAGGCAGAGAGAGAGAGAGAGGGAAGCAGGCTTCCCGCGGAGCAGGGAGCCCGATGCGGGGCTCGATCCCAGGACCCTGAGATCATGACCCGAGCCAAAGGCAGCAGCCCAAACCACTGAGCCACCCAGGCGCCCCCCATTATTGTTATTTTTTAAAAAGGTTCTATTTATTTGAGAGAGTAAGCACAAGTGGGGGGAGGGGCAGAGAGAGAGAGAGGGAGAAGCAGACTCCCCGCTGAGCAGGGAGCTGGAGGCAGGGCTAGATCTCAGAATCCTGAGATCAGGACCTGAGCCGAAGGCAGATGCTTAATTGACTGAGCCACCCAGGCGTCCTATAATTCTCTTATTGTTGTGATTTAAACTGTGTGTGGCCCACATAGATTTCTAACTATTGTGGTTCACTCTTGAAAAATATGGGTATCTCGGAATATGTTATGTTTTGCATAATTTTCATTTCCATGCTATGTCCGTTTCTACCTTACTTCTGGGTGACGGGAACAATGAAGACTGTGGTATCACCCTTGACTTTTAAAGGAATCAGAATGTGTGGGGATACTGGAAACCCAGGGTGACTGGGTAGATTTTATTAGAGGGTTAGTAGTAAGAGAAATGGGGGTTAAGAAGGAATGATTTAAGTGAAGCAGCAAGAACAATCAGGTAGAAGTGTGGATTGGATTGGAGTGGCATGTGGACTAGTATAGACAGAAATTACTTGGAAAGTTTAAAAGCTGTAACTAAACTTTCTAGATCTGGGTTGTAAGTATTATGTGATGTTAAGGAAAATTTGATGCTTTGGGGCACTTGGCTGGCTCAACCAGAAAAGCATGCAACTCTTGATTTTGGGGTTGTGAGTTCAAGCCCCATGTTGGATGTAGAGATTACTTAAAAAAAAATAAATTTTAAAAACGAATTTGTTGCTTAAAAGTAAAATGTCATTAACCTTTTCCATTATTCTCTTGGGAAATCCACCTCTGTTCCATTACTCTTCCATTTTTGAGTAAAAGATAAGAGAGACAATAATTGAATAACTTCCAAAATTAGATAAAGTAACATTTTATGGCCTATTGATTTTAGAGCCAAGTATTTGTTATAATATTTAACTAAAGGTCTTGTATATAAAAAGGTTCCTTCTCAGATATTTTAGGGGGAAAGTGGTGCATTACTAAACCATAGCAAACTTGGGTAGCTTGCTTTTTCCTTAGTGGTCCTTATAATTCTTTGGCTCCTTTTCATTTCATAGATTCTCCCTGGTCTTCACCCTGTGTCTTCAACTATCATATATATGAAGATGACTCTCATATCTTTATCTCCAGCTCTGTCTCCTAAGTATCATACGTATTTTCAGCTGCCTTCTGTGTATTTCTAACGGGAAGTCTAATAGGCAACCCAAATTTAATTGATCTCAAACTGATTTATTTGTACTCCTCTCCGCTTTCAGTCTACACTTTCTCCTGTATGTCTATCTCATTTAATGACACCAAAGTCCATCTAGAGACCTACACCTGAATTGCCAGAGTCCTCCCCACCCCACTTTCTCTTACCTTGCATCTTCATTGGTTCAACAAGTCCTAGATTCTGCTTTATCTTTAAAGTTTTCTTCCCCCTCTCCAGCCAGGCTACCATAGCTCAGCCCTCACATCTCACTTGAACAACTCCATTAGCTTTCTTTTTGATTCACATTTCTCCAGCCTCATTCACATTCCATTCTTCATTCAGTTGCCTATGCTTCTTCCTGTTTTGATTGAAATTACAAAAGTAATACAGCTACATGAGGAGGGCAGATGAGAACGTATTGTGTCAGAGTATGAATACTCAGCTGGATACGCATTTTTAAATTGCATGAAACTTGCAGGTTAACCATGCTTTCACTAAGTATTTTGTGTTTTTTCCCCCCATGTAATAGGTACTTCTTTTTAATGTGAATTTGCAGAGTTATTCTAAAATGCAAGTTTTATCTTGTATTTTATCTTGGATGTATCTATTATCTTGGATGTAAAATTATTTAATGCTTCCCTGTTGAGTGTGAGGTAATATCCCCATGCTTTCTGCTAGAGGACCAGATCCCATCGTCCTGACATCATCTGCACTCTAACCAAACCAATTTCCAGATTATGAAATACAAGGAACTTTCTCATGCACCTATATATTTTTATGGGTTCCTTTCTTTCTTTAGAATGGTTTGATTTCTTTTCTTCCTTTCTTTTTCTGCCTGGAAAATTGTTTATCCTTCACTGATGTTCAAATTTCACCTGTTCTGTGAAACTTTTCTCAAGCCCTCCAGGTATCTCTGGTACTTTCTTTTCTTTTCTTTTTTAAGAGTTTACTTATTTGACAGAGAGACAGAGACAGCGAGAAAGGGAACACAAGCAGGGGTAGTGGGAGCAGCAGGCTTCCCGCTCAGGAGGGAGCTCATTGTGGGGCTTGATCCCAGAACCCTGGGATCATGACCTGAGCCACCGGGCGCCCACTCTCTAGTACTTTCCTAGCACTTTTGATACAACTCTTGGTTATTTATTTCACTGTTTTAAATGTACTTGATTTAGTCTTCCTCTGTGCCAAGTTACAAGAGGAAAGAGACTGGTTATTCATTTGTATTCAGTTTACACTACACAGGTGCTGGGCAAATGCTTATTGAATGACTGATGTAGTTTATAATAATAAAAATGTGCATTCGTTAGTAAAGAAAACTTATCCCTCAGTTCTGGATATACAAATTCAAAATTTCTTTAAGACACTGTGTATCAACTACACCTCAGTTGAAAAAAAAAATAAGAAGTAAAATCTCTGTTTAGATACTACCCTGTGATAGAACCTGGGGCTCCTGACCGGAGCTGAGAGTCACGGAAGGTTAACATAGGGTGGTGTGAATGGAGAACTACAGACCCACCACAGCACTTGTGTGACCTTGCTTGCTTGTCCAATACCCCAGCAGCTCCACACAGTCACAGTTCTGGACTTGCCCAGAATCTTATTAACACCTGCCAATCCAAGGCTCTGGAAATGCCTCCTGGTACTCTATTTCATGTCAATTAAAACTAGATCTAGAAAAAAGCAGCCCCTTGTCTTCTGATACTCTGAGAAAACAATAATATTCTAAAAATACAGAGAATTAGAGACTCATTTATTCCGATGTCATACTTTTATTATATTAAATATAGCAGTTACATCATAGTTAGAATAGTTTCAAACCAGTTTTCTGGTGAGCATTTCTTAAAGAGCCAGATTTCACAGCTATGATGTCTCTACAGCAGTACTGTAGGTACAGTTAAAACCCACAAAATTTAATGTAAGCACAAGACTCCACTTTATCAATTCTAAGCTCCTAGCACAACACAGATATTCCACATTTTTCACAGAAAGCCTGTAAGATGTAAGTTCTTCAAATTAAAAATACTTTTGTATATCTGAAGTATTATCAAGTATTACTAGCCCTTTTAAATTCATAATGTAAGTTATTTCCCCTTACATCAAGCAAAAGTTACATAGTTTGGACATGATTGTGAGGAATCATCTGCATATATGCATATATTTGAGAAAGCTACTGTATGTTGATGATAGAGTTAAGAAGGCAGCACTGAAAAAGTGCCATCAGAGAGGTGCCTCAGGAGAGCCGACAGAATTCAATAGTGTAAGACGGAAAGAGACTAATGAATGAGAAACCACACCACTAAAGCATCTTGGGTTTTGGTACCGTTTTTTTTAAGAGAAAATAAAATATTTCAGAAGTCCAAAAAGCAGTGTTAAAAAACAGTATTGACAGTGGCTTTAAATTCCTGATTAAAATTTATATTTAATTTTTTAGGGAGAGTGACATCCTTTACTCAACCCTTTTTGTTCATTGGAAGTTGCTTTCTTGCTTTTACTCATCTGTCGCCATTCCTTACTCTGGAATAAGACAAGGATTGAGCTGTTTTCTTTTTCTTCCTTGCTTGGTTTTATCATTACAGTCAGAGACCTAGATTATTAAATAAAAATTAGGTAAAAAAGTTTTTTTTTTTTAATTAGGTAAAAAGGAAAAACTTATCCTACGTATATATTTTTAAGGATTTTATTTATTCATTTAACAGAGAGATAGTAGGCTGAGTAGTAGCCTGAGAGAGAGAGAGTAGGCTGAGCTGCAAAGGAGAAGCAGGCTCCCTGATGAACAAGGAGCCTGATGCGGGACTCAATGTGGGGATGTGGGCTCCAGGCAGGGCTTGATCCCAGGACCCTGGGATCGTGACCTGAGCCAAGGGCAGATGCTTAACCAACTAAGCCACCCAGGTGCCCCTTATCCTACATAATTTCGATTGTACAATATTGACTTTGGTGACAATGTTCATAGTTTTTATTGGAATTTGATATGAGTTAACCTATTATTATGTTCATCAATAAAGAAATGGTTCAAGGCAATGCCACTTACTAATGTAATTTTTAAAAAACAGTATTTTTCCATGGGTGGAAACATTAACAGAATTTAAAATATAATTAGAAAGATCAGGCTTGGGGGGCCTGGGTGGTTGTCGGGGGAGCATTTGCCTTCAGGTCAGGTCATGATCCCAGGGTCCTGGGATTGAGTCCTGCATTGGACTCCCTGCTCAGCGGAGTCTGCTTATCCCTCGTCCTCTTACCCTCCACCCACACCCAACTACCTCCCTACCCAGTTTGTGCTCTCTCAAATAAATAAATAAAATCTTTAAAGAAAAAAGTAATACTGATTGAATTGCTTTTTTGGCATTAGAATGTTTCTAAGGCTGACATGAGATGAATTTTATTTCTTGGATATCATTGCCGGTGATTAACTGATTTGATACCAGATGCCAATAAATAGGTCAGTGTATTATACTGACCTGACCTATAAAGAACTGACCTACAGAGGTTTACAATCTACCTTTTAGTACTCAATATTAAATGATTCTCTCTTACATAATGTTTTCCACATACTCTACATACTTCTGCATATCCCTTGGATTCAATGGGTTATGTATTGAATTTGACTGTTCACATATTTTAATGAAATTAAATCTTTCAACAAGAATTCTGTCCAGTTCATAATGAAGGTAAGTTCCAGGTCTTTCTGGAGATTGTAAGTGTTCAAGAAGTATATTTTTGGAATGAATAAACACATAAATACGTGTACCTATAGCTAAAATTTGCCTGAATCCATTGTCCTTCTGTGCTTCAGACAGTAAGTTTCCACAAACATGCAATTAGTAAGTGGATAGGCTAGCATTTATTTGACTAAAATTGCTAGGGTTTTTAAGCTTTTCATTTTGACGCAGTTAGCTAACACCCAGCTTTTACAGTTTTACTTCAGGTAATCATTTTATCAGGCACTTTGAGGTTCTTAGACAATATTAAATAAGCTGACAGTACAATTATCATTTAGCAACTACATTCCTCCATACTTGTGTCATAAAACAGATATTGCTTTTATTGTATTTATAAAGGGTAGTGGAAACAATTCTATTTTCTAAAGTGAAAACCATCTCATTATATTATTTTGCTGTAATTATTTTTAATCAAAATTTATCCCTTTATCAAAGTGAATAGAAATTTAATGTAAGGTCAATTTGCTTATCTGTACCAACTTTATAATTTTAAAATGTGTCTATTTAGAGCCTAATTTCAGCTTTTGATAAAAGTAGGTTTATTAAAAAATGGTTCATGGTTTTATCTGACTGGTAATTCATCATCATCCTAAGGTAATGTTTTCTATGGTTTGCCATCTTAGGGGGCAATACTGAGACAGTTCCACTTTTATATTTCTCCTTGACTTTCCTCTGCTTAATTGCTTTGTTCTGATCCACATTAATTTCATCACCTGTATTAGAAAGAAAATCAGTATCTTACTGTTTGCATATTTTATTCAACTTTTAATGTCTGGTTTTTAAAGAATTTTCTTTTATGCTGCAAATTCCTCCCTGGGTTGTCCTTAATTTAAGCAGAAGTATGTTTTTTCTGTTTGCTTCATGCAAGGCAATTTTGACAGTTAAAATTGTCACCCTGTTCACATCTGATACACCGGTAGCCTTTCTAATGCTTTTACTTGGGTTTCGGTAGACTAAACTCAAAAAGAGAACAGCTGCCAAACAGTCAAACAAACAAACAGGAAGTCATGTGGTCTCCCTTTGTAATCCTACCCTTTCAGGACTGACTTGGCTCCCTCTGCTGGTTAGTAATATAATTGCTGTCTTAGTTCTATAGAGTATGTCTTGCGTTGGTGAAATACTTGGGGTATATAAGTTTTGGTTCAATAACTGAATTAGAGATTCTTATGCTCTCTCAATTTTGTGTTAAGGTTTTAAACAACCTAGGTCTTAAATATCTATAATCGAAAGGAAACTGGAAGCATACGTCTGAAAAGAAACATTAATACTCTTAGACCTGTCAAGCTACAGTATTGAAATCTATATTGAAATTAGGCCAAACAGTATGTAATGTTTAAATTTTATTGAAATGTCTAAATCCTATTAAGACATTCCAGTGTAACATAATCCTTATTTTCTGTTTGATAGTTATTTTTCATTTTATACAGCATATTGCCTCCCTTTAAAACTCTATACACAATACTCTCCTTTTAAAATTTCCCCCCTTTAAATTCTGTACACAATGTTAAGCACATTTAAATACAGAGTAAGTTGGATGGCAAATGAAGGTTAACTATTTACTTAAAGAAATTATTTACCTAGGCTAGAGAGAAAGCCTTATTGACAGTTTGTTACTTTTGGGGGAAAGAGGAGTTTCTATCATTTTCAGAGAATAACCTGTTCTTGTAATTGCTCATGAAGGTAACATTTTTCTCTGCATTCCTATCACTAGTTAATAAACACTTGCTTTAAGACTGAAGAGAGGGTGGGAAGAAATAGAAACAAACCCTTCTTTTGCCTTATATTTATTATTTTGCTGTCTTTAGCATTTGAGATTAGAAAATGTACTACAAAAAATAAGAATAGTCATAGATCTAAACATACCAAATTTAGCTCTACTAGGAAATTCTTTCTTACAACTTCAATTATATTTAACATTTCTACATAGTTTATTACCTTTTACACCTTAAAATCACCTTTCTGAAATCACTATCAAGCCTCTTCTAAAATACCCTAAAATGTTTCCTCTAAAATGCCTCACTACATAGGCAATCAGAACATTCTTCTTCATTTTCTGAGGGGAAGTAAAGGTAGGTTTTTTTAAAAAATGTACTTATTTGGGTCTATATCCCATAGTAAGAAATAGATTTTACATGTTAATTCAGCACATGCACACACAAAAATGGAATAAATGTTTACTTAAAAATACACTTTACCATGTGTGATGTACTTAACTATTATAGAATCCAGATTCTATTCTTTTCTTTGTTTTAAATAAAAAATGCCAGTTACAACCCACTAAATTTCATGACCCATAATGGTATATGACCAAGTTTTAAAGCACTAGTCTCGTGGAGATGCTTTTAAGAGCATCATAAGCACTCCTTTCATAACTATTTTAGATGTTAAGTTTTTAATGGATTTTGTATTCTTCCTTCCCAGATAAAGTCATTTTTAATCTGTTATTCCAGATTGATTAGGATTAAAATACATGTATAGCTTAACTATCTGGTTCACATTCAGCATATGTGTAAGTTCCATTAAGATTAGGCTTTAATGAAGATGACCCTAAATAATTAAAATGAAGTATTTTACAAATGTCTTTTTTAAGGGCCTTACCCTATGTAATGCAGTGAAATTTGTAACGTAGTATAAGCAGTTGCTTTTATTTGGGAGTATAAATACAGATACACAAAAATGTAAACACAGTAAAGTCATAGGATAAGTGGATGGCATGAATAATAAAATCCATGAATTTCGAGAAAATGAAGGATTAATGCAAGGACAAAACTTGTTCTTGAAGGCCAAGATCAAGAAAGTCCTTGAGCAGGGAAAACCCATTAATTTCTATCATCTTAAAATATAGATACTATCATAGATACTATCTATAGATACTTATTAGATACTATCACAAATTTGATTAGGTATTCACTCTGAAAACTTGAAACAGGAACATATTTATAGACTGTTGATATTTTTGTAGTTCACCCTCAAATCAATATCTATAATGAACTCTTTCTTCATCAAAGTTTCTTAAGATCAAAATCATCCTAACAGTTACTTAATTTCCTAAATATGAAATTTCAGTAGCGTATGAAATAGTCTACAAAACATACATACACATGTTCTTTACTTTTTTTCTATAAGACTTAATTATATCACTAACAAAGAATAGAACTAGTAGGCATAAAATAGTGTGGAAATGATTTTCTAAAATTTTCATTTCTATTGTTTTATGGCAAACTGTATTTATCTTGAAGATATAAAAAAATTCATAATTTGTGAATTGTACCAATTGCTGCTGACATTCGATATTTAATCCTTGAAATTTATTTTAAAATATTTTATTAAATCTTATGCAATTTACTGATCAAGAATACATATGGGAATATCCAGGAATATAAAATAAATATAATTAGTGCAACTCAGTACTTAAAGCAAGGGGGCAATATTAGGTCAGAGTAAGGGCTATCTACAAATTATTGACAAATCAAGGATATAACAATGAAATATAAAGCCACCATAAATCGACTGATTTGGGACATAAATATTTAAAAATGTAAAAGCAAAATAAAATGGATGGTGATGATCAAAATAAGCAACCCCTTCCCCTCCCCCCCCAAAAAACCCTCAAGAAACAAGACAAATCAAGAAAATACTAAAATTAGATTAAGCGATTCTACACAAGATCTCAACTTGGATACTTAAATGTAGGCAAGCAAAACACTAACCGATTTAATAGAAAAATATTCTGTCCGCATTGAAACAATTTCTTTAATTCTGTAACCTGGAAAAAAATTGATACAAACTATATAAATGTTAAAACTCTTAAAGGTACAGACCTTGTCTATTTTCTTTCACTAATATATGTGAGATGCTTATCATAAAGCTAATTAGCATCTAGACTTCAATAAATGAGGGAAGTGAAAAATAACAACTCTAAAATTATAAATTAAATGCTACAATAATGCCAAGACTTTTGTTACCTAGACATGCAAAATTACTAGTTTACCAATAACATTTAAGAAAGTATAAAGGAAGATAATTGTGTTTCCTTAAGCAAACTGACATAATACTATTTTGAAACTAAGTGAAAAAAACATATTCTGAGCCATCTGTATATTACTTAAAGCTATTCTTAAGATTAATGGGTAAACTTACAATGAACAGACTATTGGATTTACTGAAGATCTAACTATTCGTATTAACGGTTTTAAAGACTGTCTTTTCTTCTCCAAAAAATTCAATACATTAAGTATGATGTGAAGTATTATGGCCAAAAGGTTATTGCATAGTTTCTAGTTTACCAGTATACATCCTCATTTTTAAACGCCTATTTTTTCAGGCAATAATAGAAAATAAATATTCTCAATTTGTTTGTTTTGAAAAATCATTGTCAATTAACTTACAGGTAAGTAAATGTAATAAACAGCAAACTAAAAGGTGAATTAAAATAACCACTCAGCTTTCACTGAGTCTTTTCTTATGGAGGAAACTGTAAAAATAAATCTCACTAGTATTTGCTTTGCTTGACAGCATAACTGAATAGTAACCAAAGTAGCCATATGTGGCCCTTTATATAAAGCCTCAGAAACAGGCACTTTTTGAATAATTGTGCTTGGCAAACATATTTTTTGCCCAATAAATGCTGAATGAACTTTTCCAGTAATGCTGGATTTAAACTAGGCCAACCACTTCTCACAGACTTTAATTTAGCCTGTATTTTACAAGAAAAGAGGGGAGATGGGATAAAGAATGTAGTCTGTGGTTCACAAGAGAGCACAGCTAATTCGCCCCGTATGAAAATGATCATGTGACTACTAATCAACTGTCCTCTATCAAGCCCATTTACAGAAACCTAAAAACAATTATCACTAGTCTGTGGACTTCTGGTATTGGGGAGGGTGATTGTCTAGAAGTAGTGCCCTTTTCTAGAACTCTGTAACAAACTCGGTTTTCCCACATTCCCCCCCCCCCCCCCCCGTTTTCACAAATCTTTCCTAAGGTTTTCTGTGGCATGTAAGTGCATATATTAAGGTCTAGAGTTCAGAAATTGCTGTGGCAGGGGGAGCTCAGGGCCTTTATAATTGTCACTTATTCATTAACCAAATATTAAGCATCCTCTGTGTATGTCAGGCATTAATCTAGACATTATTTTCTCCACAAAGACCAGTGAAGAAAAAACAAAACTTCTCGCCCTCCTGGGGCTTAACATTCTACAGGGCGAAAACAGATACTAAGATCAACACGTAAGATACGTAAAATGCCTGAAGGATAAAATGGGAAAGGGGGACAGGGAACATGCAGTTTCGAGAGGGGGCCATGGAAGTCCCGAGGTGACATCAGAGCAAAATCCTGAAGGTGAGGGAGCAAGCCCTATGGATTCTTGGGCAAAAGAGTATATGGCACTGGAATAGCAGGGCAGAGGTCCAGCTCGCAAGAATGTTAAGGGCAGGTTCTCCCCCAGCCGCGCGCAGTATTTAGGCCACGGTCAAGACTTTGGCTTTTCCTCTCGGCTAGATGCGATGCCATTACAGGGTCTCGAGTAAACGAGTTAACAAGACCCGATTCAGTCTCTCGAGTGATTTTTGAGGCAAATGGAATAACCTGAGTGCAAATTCCCCCCATTTACTTTAGCGTATTGGAAAACACTACACGAATACATAAACAATACAATTCACGTATAACCTAAATTCATGAAACTAGAACACTCATCTCGTCCCGCTTGCATAAAATTCGCTTACCTACTGCATTTTAAAAGAACAAAGCCCCCCCCCCCCCTTTAATTTCCACCAACTCAACAGAGAACTGCGCCCAGGTAAAAGTTTGTTACAACTGGAGACCACGAGAAGCATGGCACTGGACACACAATCACATCTGTGCTCCAGCCTCGTGCAGTACCTCACTGTTTCACAGGGAAAGAGGACAACGACGCTGGAAACCGGCTGGCCGCAGCCCCCGCCCCGGCAGCCCACGGTCGGCCGGTGGCCCGCGTCGCGGCGGGCGGCACTCCCCGGGCGCCCGGCTCCACCCACACCTAGAGGGGGGCGCGGACCCGCGCGCTCCCGGCCCGCCGCCGGCCGGCTCCTCGCTCGCACAGCGTCGCCTACAGGCCTTCATCCCGACAGTTAGGGAAGAGCCGAAACCACCGCCAACAAAAAGACCGCATATTTCCAGAAACCAGAGCATCACAAACACGATCCCAATTCAATCCAGCGGGGAATCTTCTTCGCCTCCAAGGGTTGCGTTGTCACTCCGCAGACATAATGCAGACGCGGGCGTAGAGCGCAGCCTCTCCGGGGGAGAGAAGGTGTACGATACATCCCATCCGCCAGACTGCAGAGACACCATTTAAAAAATGCACCGTCGCCGTCGAATCGCGGGCGTCCTCTACGCGGCCGCCCCGAGCTCGGCTCCCTAAAGCTAACGACCACCAGCTGCGTTAGCGAGCCGGGCCTGCGAGCCGGGCCGGGCCTGAGCGCCCCTCACGCCCACGACCACCACCGAACTCGGGCCCCGCTCCGGTCGGCCTCCGGGAACATAAGGACCGGGGAGAGCCGGTGCCGCCCGTGCCGCAGCGAAAACGCCGCTCCGCAGGATCGACAATAAAAGGCACCATCCGCAGCCGCTCTGACGAGGAGAAGGGCGCCAGGGAGAGCCGCCACCGCCTGCCGCCGGCCCCGGCCCGCCCGGGCGCGGGGTGGTGCGGCGCGGCCGAGGACGCGAGCCCAAGTGGCGGCGGCAGCGGCGGTGGCGGAAGTGGAGTGGGGAAGAGGGGGTGGTTGTTAGTGTTTGGCGCCGGCGGAGGGAGTCATTCCTGCAGCTGCACTTCCGGTCGGCATTTTGTTCTGAGAGGGAGAGACGGAACGAGAGAGAGACACACACAGGGCTCCTTCCCCCCCCGCCCTCCCCCCCCTCCCTCCGTCGGTACCGACTCACCCGACACCACCAAGCCGCAGGGAGGGACGCCCCCGCCGACAGGAGGATTGGTTCCCGGGCCGGCGGCGATGCCCCCCCGGTAGCTCGGGCCCCCGGTCGGGTGTTTGTGAGTGTTTCTATGTGGGAGAAGGAGGAGGAGGAGGAAGAAGAAGCAGCGATTTGTCTTCTCGGCTGGTCTCCCCCCGGCTCTACATGTTCCCCGCACTGAGGAGACGGAAGAGGAGCCGTAGCCACCCCCCCTCCCGGCCCGGATTATAGTCTCTCGCCACAGCGGCCTCGGCCTCCCCTTGGATTCAGACGCCGATTCGCCCAGGTAAATTCCTGCTCTTTATTTCGGCGGCGGCGGCGGCGGCGGCGCCAGGTCCTCAGCGTCTCTCCTCCTCGCTCCCCTCCCCGCCGTTTCCTTAGCGGCCCCAGGTCTCCTCCACGGGCGAGTGTAGAGTTCGCTCCTCTCTGGTGGCAGCCGCCCTGGGTGGCGGTGGTTTTGTACTCTCTCCCGGCCGGCTCCGGTGGCGGGGACTGGGCTCCTGCCGGGCGGCCGGGGAGGCGTAGGCCCGGCGGAGAGTGCAGGCCGCGGGCCAGCGGAATCTACTTGAGCTCGGGGATTAGGAGAGCTCCGGGCTGAGCGGAGCTACTGCTGGTCGGTGACAGGCCTCGCCCGGGAGAAGAGCCGTAGCTAGTGAGGAGGCGGAAACAATACAACTAACAGCAAATGTGCCCTGATCGTCCCCATATTTACAACTTTCCTGGTCCGGGAGTGGGGAACGTCCCAGTGAAACAAACAACCCCCCTTCTTCCCCCTGTGACCCCATGAAGGGAGGAAGTAGTTTCAGTTAGTGAGACAAATGTAAATACTCAGACACGGATCCAGTGGTAATTCTTGCCCTGTGTAAAACTTGTTTGGACATTAGAAAGTTAATAAAGACTCATTTTCTTTTTTGAAAGAATTAAATTGCCCACATGAATATTTAATACAGAAAACCATAGTGTGGTAGACACTGCATATGCTCCCCCCCCGCTTCACCAAGAGCTTTTATGTTGTTGTTTGACAGTGTGTGTTGCACATGGACTTTTATTCAAAGGCGAGTGTAAAGTACTTGACAGGTTTACCCTGCCACTTTAGATTTGTGTGCGTTATATAAGGACAATTTTAAACGACTATACATGAAATACCCAGGTACTTCCTGATCGAAGCGTGTGCAAGCATGAGAAGAATATTGTTTTGAGAATTGTACCGAGGTACAGATAAAACCCATTTTCTCTAAAAGTATAGAAATGAAGTTATGCTTAAAATCCCAGGGAGGTTAAAAAAAAAAAAAAAACAAAACGTAGAAGGTGCCATCCTTTCATGTCAGGGCAGATCTTCTTGTGGTCCCAGGATTGTCATTGGCTGTTTGTGCCCATGATGTTTGACTGTGTAATGAGAGAGGTGTCATTTTAATAGGTCAAATGTATCTGTAAATGCTAGAGAAAAATATCAGTTCTGCCTTAACAAATTCTAGTTCACGAGTAAGTAAAGTGTTCAGAGGTTGTTTATTGAGGTGGTGGAAGGGTAGGTTGGTAAAAGGGAAAAACAATCAGCTTAAAAGTGCTCAGCCATACAAATTGCATAGAAAAAATAAATGTACCTGGCATTAGACTTTTTTGATACTTTGTCTCATATTCACTGAAGGAAAACTTTCACTGGTTAGAATGAAGCAACACTGATCAACAAAGTCCCTTGTTTTACTAATGGGTGTTACATTAGTTCGGATTTTTTGTGTCTCATCAAATTATTATTGTCATTGTAGAATAAGTAACTTTTCTGAAGGTTATTTTTGAGGTTAGCCCTCTGCTTAAAATAAATTGTTGTACATTTCCAGCAAACTATGGGTAAATGTTAAAAAGAGTGAAGTTAATATAGCTGTCACGTACTGGGCATGTTTTTAATGCTATAAATCCGTGTAGTAGTCAGTAGCGTGTCCGTGATTTGTATTGGTCAGGGAGCAGTTTGAATTTTAAAAAGCCTGAAGCTCCTGCTGAGCCCCAATCCCGGCCTCCCTCCCTCCCACTAATCTCCCATTCCTGTCTTTGTGCTGCCTGCTCCTGTTAGACACTGTTTGCTACAGGGCCTCAGGCCTACACTGGGTGGGGGGCAGGCAAATGGGGGCTTGTTGGGGTGGGGGGAGGGAATACAGAAGGGAGGAACACTTCACATCTTAAGCAGAGGGTTTGGGACTTGGCGGGGGCGGGTCGGTAAGGGTTTCAGTATGAATGTTTGAAAGGCCTTTAAATGAACCTGTGATGCCTTTACAACTTTTATTTAAATAAAATATGGAGATGTATGTCAAAGGATGAACGTGTTTCTACTAAAGGTAATGGAAAAGAGGAGTTCTGCTTGCTTAGTTTTCAACAACAGAAGCAACTTACTTTTAGAGTTTTATAGTTAAAGGGAGCTTTCTTACACAGATGTTTGAATCAATGTGTTAGATATGTTTCTGTGATTGATTTTTTTTTTTGTGACTTTGATTAAAGTGAATTAGTTCTTACCAGATCTTATTTTCCCAATTCTACATATTTAGTGTTTTGTAAGTATTACAGGTTGTGTGATAGCTTTCATTAAGTTAGTGTAAACATTTTAAAGTAAATTGAAATATTTTTTGTTTGATCCAAACCAATTATATGGGTTATTTTTAAAGGAGGAAACATTATAAAGCTCAAAAAAAAAAAAAAAACCCTAAACTTGAACTTTAAAATTTTTGACAACTTAGTTGGAAGGAATAATTTGTATTTCCCTAGAGATTATAAATACTCTGCTCTACCTCCCCTGTATTGGTTATATGGATAGTCAACAGTGGCTATTTTTGTTAGTTTAGTGAAAGAAGACCCTGTAAGTGTTCCAGTAATCTTGTAATGTTAGTTGTATTATTTGGAGAAATAATTTCTAGTATTATTCAACAGTGTGGTTTATTGTTTCTCTCGAGTCTGCAGAGATACCAATAACTTATAATAATTACTTGAAAAGAAAGTAGCTTTAAAGTAGTAAAAGCCTAATATAGCAAATTAAAATTGAATATTAAATACTTAATTATTTTTAGTGTTTTGTGAAGAGTGTGTAGGATGCTTCTTCTTGGAACCATTAAGCAATTTGTTTACTAAAGTTATTGGAAAGCATTTTGAACCTGTGCTAGGGATCATTATAATACTGTCCCCTTTAAGAAGAAAGAAATTGTATTTGAAGAAAAACTGTCTATTTCAGATTATCTTTGGTGATGGAAAGTGAAAGTTTTTAGTATGGTAGTAAACCAGGTTTTGTTTTTTGCATAGCAGTCATTATTAAATTTCAGAAATACTATGAGCAAAGCTATACCAATTTAAATATGAAGTCTTTTTTATTTGGAGCCAGACTAACCAACTCAAACATGTATTTTCCAAAACTATTATGTTAATTTAATGTTTAATATTTTGGTACTAACCCATCATCAAACTGCTGTAGAAACATTTGAACCCACCATATTTTGGCATATCCTGTATTTATGTGAAAATCAATACAAGAGTAGATAAAGTTTGATTTTGATATAATTTCATTTAACTTTCCCCACCCATTGCTTATTAAGAAAAGGATAATTTGTGAGTAATTCTGGAATTTTAAAATATGATTTTAGCTTTATATGAAGTGATTGTGAAGACTGGGGTAAATAAAAATTCCTTTTAGAAAAATGTGACTTCAATGCTGTTGATCACATTTATTTGCTATAAAATGAGTAGGAAATTACTGACTGGGAACTTTATAGAAACCTGGTAATGAACTGTTTAGATGCAGATACTTATTTTAATATCCTGAGCATATTAAGTTGACTTTGGTGGTAATTTATGGTACTACATAGCCTTTAAAAATAATTTCAAAATATACTTTTTAAGCACAGCTTTTCTGTTTTTAGCAGTTGTCATTTATAATTATTCTTTGAGTTTTTAAAATGGTTCTTTTTCAAGGTGACCTGAGTTTATTTTTAAATATTCCCATTTCCCTATGAGAGAGGTGACCAGCATGATTTCCATTTTTGATGAAAAACTTGATACTCAGAGGCCATGTGATTTGTGTCAATTCATGTAGTGAATGCCAATAAGATATTTTCTTGCTCTTACTAGTTTTTTATTAGATTATTTACTTTAAGGAAAGAGTCAGCCCTGCCCATGAAGCTAGGTATTGCTGTTGCTCAGTGCTGACTCTGATACCTTATGTGATTTTTTCAATGTTCAGAGTCCAATGTGCTTTTTTCTCGTCTTTTTTTTTTTTTTTAGAAGATTTTATTTACTTATTTGACAGACATAGATCACAAGTAGGCAGAGAGGCAGGTAGAGAGAGAGGAGGATCAGGCTCCCTGCTGAGCAGAGGACCTGGGATCAGGGCCTGAGCCCAAGGCAGAGAGGCTTTAACCCACTGAGCCACCCAGGCGCCTCGCTTTTTCCTCTTTTTTTAGGGAGATATGATACCTGTCTCTTCATTGTATTTTCCTGGTATGAATATTGTACTTTTACATTAGAAATCCTGACCTTGTATGCATGTTTGGTGTTTGAATGATTGAATTTATTTACATTTTGTTCCTCTTTAAGAATGTGTATCAATTAACTATATTTGTAATAAATATATAATGACTCATGCGAGTGTTTTTATGGAGTGGGATTTTAGTGTTTCTAGTTGATAAATACCATGTCTTGGGGCACCTGGGTAGCTCAGTCGGTTAAGCATCTGCCTTGGGCTCAGGTCATGATTCCAGGGTTCTGGGATAGAGTTCTGCATCTGGTTCCTTGATCAGGGAGTCTGTTTCTCCCTCTCCCTGTCACTTTCCCTGCTTGTGTGTGTGTGTGTGTGTGTGCCCATGCTCTCTTTCTCTTTCTTTCTCTCTCTGACAAATCTTTAAAAAGAAATAATAAATAAAAATAAAAGTACCGTGTTTCTACTTGGTCGTTATTCTAATTTTAAAAAGTATTTTATGTGCTCAGAATTTTTTACCCAAGTAAGTAATAAAAATGATTTTAGATATTTAGCTTACATATTATTTTGTTTGGCGTAAATCTGGGGTCAGTTTTAATGAATTGAGTTTTGTCAGAATGCATATGTTTTAAGGCATCTTTCTATTTCCAAAGTGATACTATTAGGAGAGATTATTTCTTAATATAGCATTGCCAGCTAGATAAGATTTTGAGGGATTACTATGTGCCAGGAACTGTGTTAAGTATGCCCCGATAATATTATCTCATTTAAAATAAGTTCATGAAATAGAAACCGTAATCCACAATCTACAGATGAAGAAACTGTGGCTGGAAAGGTTAGATTAGTAAATGATCAGCCTGATTTATATTTTTTCTTAAGGATTTAGGATTCCACATTTCTAGTTTTAATAAAATCTTCATTTTTTTTTTTGTTGCTCAGTTAATTCAGTACTTACAAGTCATGTAGTTAAGGAACCTGTGTACTTTGGGCAATGAACTAAAATAGAAGTCAGAGTGTATATTTTATATAATATTTTTGAAATCACCAAATCTTTACTACCTTGTATTTTAGTGTTAAGCAATTTGTGTAATTTTTACTGTTTAAATTTTTTATTTTTATTGTTGAAATTGTCAAAGCAATGATTTCTAGAAAGGGAAAATTCAGCTTCAGAGAGTGATTTCATTCATAGAAATGTATGTGACCAATTGTAATATAGTAGATTAATCTATAAATTAGTATAATTAAAAAAATTTAGTGTTTCTATAGCCAAAGAATGTTAATCCTTTCAAAATCATCAACTTGGGAAGTTGTGCGCTTATTTTAGAACTTTTGCCATGCAATCTTACAGGGATTCCTTTAGTGAATACCTTTAAAGCCTTTGAGGTAGTTTTTTTTTGGTCCTTAATGGCAAATCTTTATCTTCAGGGGTGATTTTGAGTTTTAGAGACAGTAAAAAGCAATTTAGAACTTAGTTTAAGAAAACTGAGATTTAATAAGATCTTTTTGGTGTGTGTCAGATACTGTATTGAGTGGTTTACATTTGTAATATGTAATTTTTAAAAAATATATTTTATGTATTTACTTGACACAGAGAGAGAGCACAAGCAGGGGGAGCTGCAGACAGAGGGAGAGGGAGAAAAAGGCTCCTCTCTGAGCAGGGAGCCCTTTGTGGGGCTTGATCCCAGGACCCTGGGATGGTGACCTGAGCCGAAGGCAGGCACTTTAACGGACTAAACCACACAGGCACCTCTGTAATATGTAATGTTATTGAGTGATTTCCATCTACCATGAGTCTTCAGGGTATATGAATCTGATTGTGTTTATTATTCTGAGGTATTTGAGAAAACTGAAGTATAGAATGATTAAACGACTAGCCGAAGGTCCCATAGCTAACAAGTGGAGGAAAGTAGAGGAAGGACTCCAAAGTTGATGCTTTACCTATCAGCCTTAACCACTACACTCTTTATCATGTTTTGAACCTCTTAGCTACCCAGTGAGGTTAGTGATGTGTTCTTTTTTTTATAGACAAGGAAGTTGAGGCTCTTCATGTTTAAGAACCTAGACCAGGGTGGCAAATCTGGTAACTCTTAGAGGTAGGACTGCAACCCAATATATCTAATTCTAAAATGTCTTTCCATTCTAGCACCCTGCCTCTTAAAGATATATAATACACTTTTTGATGAAAAGTGTAGGCTTTGCTATAAAGCAGTGAAACTTTTTATGTCGTATAAAGAGGAATTCTAAAATATTTTGGTTAGTTATAAATGATTATTTGATGACAGTCTTTTATGTAAAATACCTTAGTTTATACCTCATATAATATACAAAATGTATACACAAATATGCATTTAAGTGGGATATTTATTTTTAAATATATGCATATTGTATTTATGAAAATTGGCAAAATGTGGAAAAGGCACTTTCTTTTTCATGATATTGTGTGATTCAGTTATAAAAATGTCAAGAATTAAAAACTATTTTAAAGAATACATTAAACTTCCAACATAGTTTATGTAGGTAAATTGTTTTGCTATCTTACATGTGTGTAACATCAGTTAACAAGAATGTACCAAACTTTTAACTTGTTCTTTTATATATGTTCTTTTATATATGTTTTATATATGTTTGGCCAGAAAGGAAAAACATTTTCAGTGTACAGAAACATGGAATTAGCATTAATTAGTTTACTAAAATAATTTTTTTTAAAGATTTTATTTTATTATCAGAGAGGGGTGGGGAGAGAGTGAGCACAGGCAGACAGAATGGCAGGCAGAGGCAGAGGGAGAAGCAGGCTCCCTGCTGAGCAAGGAGCCCAATGTGGGACTCCATCCCAGGACGTTGGGATCATGACCTGAGCCGAAGGCAGCTGCTTAACCAACTGAGCCACCCAGGCGTCCCACTAAAAGAATTTTTTATCCCTGGTCTGTGAGTGGACATTTTGAGAAGAAACACAGGTACGATTTTTATATCTCCTGAAAAATTCAGAAGCCGTGACATAATTTTGAAATACTCAATTCCTTTTTGTTGCATTTATTTGGGTCATTTGTACTTCTCAGTCCTTTGGTCTTATGCTGATGAAATGTATACTAGTTTTAATAGGAGTACTTTTTTTTTTTTTAAGATTTTATTTATTTGACAGAGATCACAAGGAGGCAGAGAGGCAGGCAGAGAGAGAGGAAGGGAAATAGGCTCCCCACTGAGCACAGAGCCAGGACCCTGGGATCATGACCTGAGCCAAAGGCAGAGGCTTTAACCCACTGAGCCACCCAGGTACCCCAGGAGTACTGTTTTTTAACAAGTTATTGATTCTAGGTACCTGAAGAACTTACAGTGCTTAAAACACTAATGAATTATTAAAACTTAAAATATAGTTTACTCTAAAAATTTTAATCTTTGATATTTAATCTTTGATATTTAATCTTTTAATTTGCAAAACAAAAATGTCTTTGAAATTAATCCTAATAAGGAGAATAGATCACTGACTTTTCTGAACACTTCTACTTCGCAACCTTTTCGAGAATTTTAAACTGGCTTTGAGTTGTCTTTATCTGATAGAATTGTAGGTTGCCAATTTCCCTCTAAAGAAATTGATCGTCTGAGTTAGGCTATATGTAATTTAGTTTTTCCTTGGTAAAGACCAAGTTGAAATTTTATGAGACTGTAAATTGGGCATAGCTCCACCTCCCTTTTTAAAATACCATTCTTAAAAAATTGATGCACATGGCACGTCACCCCCACCCCCGCATTTCTATGTCTCAGAAAACTCCAAAGTTTAAAGTTGACATGTAATGTCCTAAAAGATACTGTTATCATTCTTTCCCATTTGAGAAAAGAGTTAAGAAACCAGTATTCATGCCATAACCTACCTTCAGACATACATAACATATGCTTTTAATTTAACTTTATTATTCATTTTAATTTTTCCTTTTTCCCTTTAAGTGTTTCCTCCTATCTCTGTCACTTTGTCCTAAGAGAAAATTTTTTATAGCACAGTGAATACAATTGGTGGTGTTAATGTGGATGTTTCTGTAATGTATTATTTTCCTTCATGAAACATTGAGCATTTTGAAAGTCCTCAAATTCTGAGATCTTTGTAAATTCAAGATGCTAGTGAGAAAGTATTGATTATTAACTGTGAAAATACATTTTGTGCTTTCTTACACAGACATGTGTTACTTCTTGAAACGTCTACTCACAGATGAGAAATTTATTTTAAGGAGAAAGAGAAAGTATGGCCTTTTTTTTGTGAAAGTTTCTCTGGTTATTCCATGTCATAACATTTGTTAGTTTATTACTTGTATCTCTTTGATAAAATAATTTGTTTCTGTGTCTGGAAGCCATACTAAGCCACCAGCTATCTGAGAGCAAGGAGACCTGCATTTCGTCTTTATGTCTGTAATATTATCACAGTGCTTTTCCTGTTTTGCAAGTATTCAGTACATTTTTGTTGAACTGATTGATTAGAGTTGAGCTATATGATATTTACTAAAGATACATTTCTAAACCTAAGCTTAGTAAGTGGCAAGTATATGTGCTAATTTTGAAATATAATTGTCTTAGATATATATGTGTTCTTAACGCTTCTTCCTTTTTGGATAAGACCACTTTGTTTACATACATCTCAACAATGGACACATACAACTGTAAAGTATACGAAGGGATTTTTGTTTGTTTTGGCCCCTTGGATGATAGAATTTGGAATAAGATACTGAGGGAAGGTATCCAAATATTCTCTTGTTTTAAGCTCAATACTGATTTATTATAGTTTTAATCTTCTTTGTTAATTTGTGTTTTGTGCATAGTAACAGTGTGGATAAGTTAACTATGATGAGACATACATTACAGTACATTAAAAATGCTATTCATGGATGCCTAGGATGCACAGTAAGCATCTGCCTTAGGCTCAGGTTATGATTCCGGGGTCCTGGGATCAGCCCCTGCCTGCATTGACCTCTGCATCAGGCTCCCTACTCTGGGAAGTCTGCTTCCTTCTCTCCCTCTGCCTCTCCCCCTGGCTTGTGCTCTCTCTCTCTCTATCTCATTCACTCTCTCTCAAAATCTTTTTTAAAAATGCTATCTATATAAAATAGTGCTATTCATATAAAATTTTAGGTGACTGAAATTTGAAAATTAAAGTGAAGCTTATTGAACTATACTTTACACAGTAAAAGTCACTGTTTGAGGTACACAGTTTGATAAGTTTTGACAAACATGTTCAGTCTCGCAACCTCCACCACAATCAAAACATAGAATGTTTTCATCACCCCAAAAAGTTGCCTTATGTCCTTTTGCAATCAGTTTCCTACCTCTGTTCCAGCCCCAGCAACCACATGTAATTTCTGTCTTTATAGTTCTGTCTTTTCTAGAATGTCCTATAAATGGAATTGTACAGTATGTAGGCTTCTGTGGTAAGTTTCTTTTGCTTAGCAGAAGGCTTTTGAGATTCCATGTTGTTGCATGTATTAGTAGTTTGTTGGTGACTGCATTTTGAAATTGAATTAGAATACCTTTTAACTTCGGTACTACTGTCAAAAACTGTACAGCTTTGGATATTTCTCTCATCTTGTGGCTGTTTTACATATATACTGAATTTATGGAAGTTTTTATGTATGTATGTATTGGACATAATGTTACTTGCTCATTTTTACCCCTCACCTCCAAAAAATTTGTAATTGGTGTTATTAGTGACATTTATTTATATTAGTTAATTCTGTCAAGTTAGTGCTCCACCAACCAGGTAAAATAGACATTGCCCTCTTTTTCATCACAATTAAAATAGGTAGCATCACGTATTTTGAACATCTAGTACACAGAAACTGGAATAAGAAATGAGGGATGGTACAAGAATAACTTGTCAAAAATTGAGTTCGTTTTAAGTTTAATGTTTGTTATTTATTCTAAAAATAGAGCATCAGTTATAGTGAAGAGCAGTTAATGCCTCTCTTTTAATGCTTAAAGTGAGAGAAGCAGTGCTGTTTACTGAAAGTTGGGGCAGATAATGCGTAAAGGACCATTTTCTGGTCATTTTATTTGACCACCTTTTTTGGTTTTTTGCTGCTCCCTTTTTGAAACCCCTTTCTCCCTTGGGTCCAGGGATATCTGTCTTCTATTTTTCTTCCCCTTTGTATTTGACCTCTCATTTGTAGACTCTTGATAGTTCTTCCTCTTCTCCTCACCCCTTAAATATTGGTATTCATTCCCAAGGTGGTTTGTAAGCTTTCGTTCTGTTCTCCCTTCCTGTTAATCTTATCTAGTCATACAACTTTTTATGTGTTTGTTACCTGGATGCTGATGACTGATAAATTTATCTCCAGAATGATATATTTCTCTCTGAGACAGATCCATCTGTCTACCGGGCACCTCCTGATGTCCTATAAATACTGGAATTCAAAAGTATGTAAGTCTGCACTCATCTCTCAGTTGTTCCCTATTCTTACCACTACCCCCCCCCCCCAAAAAAAGAAGCCTATTCTTAGAACAGTGTGAAGTAGGTGAATGCTTCTACCGTCACCTCAGCTCCCTAAACTGAAAACTTGGTGATAATGCTTGACCCTTTTCCTTTACTGTACCTTTAACCCAGTTGTTCACCCACTGCTGATGTTTGTTAGCATCTCTGAGTACCACTTCAATCCATCCCTCCTCTGCTGTTTTTGATTCATAGAGTGGGTGTATATATACAGCTTGTCAGTTGGAATAACTTCTAGCATTCTAAGAAGACAGCAATTATGAAAGATGTGTTTAGTGTTGGGATTTTTTTTTATATGCTTGGGCTCTGGTATTTAAAATTAAGGTATATACACGATGCCTGGGGGACTCAGTTGGAAGAATATGTGACTTGAGCCCCATGTTTGGTATAGAAGTTCCTAAAAATTTTTTTAAAACTAAAATTAAGGTCTAATCTTTATTAACATTCATGCTTTATAGCCTAAATGAGACTGTTTTCTGTACACATTTCCACTAAATCAAATTTTGGGGGCTTCTGACTTATAGTCCAGTATATCGACTAAAGTAGTTTGCTGCCTCTGTCCTTTTAGAGTACTATAATTCATAAATGTGTACATTCATTTCAATACTGTGTTCACATATTAAGGAGCAAAATCTGAGAGGAAAATGAGAATGTTGGAGGAAAGAGTAAAGGAAGGGCTTTAAAATTAACTTAACTAAAATAAATAAATAAACAAACAAACTTTCCTATGCTATGGAAACAGGTTCACTTGATTAACTTTCACTTTTATTGCAGATAACAAAATTAAAGAAACAAATGCAGTGGGATATGATACCGTTCAGTTGCTAGGCATTCAAACATTTTTCATGGCAAGAGTCAGATATATTATAACTGTATTACTTGTTAGTGAAGTTTTTGCTGGTGGTTTTGTATAACCTTAAAATGTTTCCTCCTTAGAATGAGAAGTTACTCCCTTCACTCCCTATTTGAACAAAAGGGTCTGCTTAGAGTTACTGGTTTAAATGATCCTGAATATCTTTTGTGAAGGACACATTTCAGTGTGATGCTGGCTTGAAAAAGTAAACCTGTCTTCATATATCTAGAGTTTATAACTTAAATAATAGGTGCTATATTTCACTCCAGTGCTAATTAACATGTTTTTGAGAAAATGGGATCAATCTAAAGGCAGTTTATAAAGGCTGATGGGAGAACCCTGTCTTTATTGAGTCTTTGGTACCGTGTACATAGCAACCACTCAACAAGCAATTGTTGAATAAATGAATTTAAATTATGTTTCAGTTTTGGGGCTCAGGACTAATTGGACTGACAGAAGATAGGTGGGGCATGTTAAACATTAAGTAAGTTTAATGGAAGGAAGAAAGAAAGCATAAAGCCCAGAAAGGTCATACAACATTTAAAGTAAAGAACTAGTATAATTTAGTTAATTGCTTGTATTTGGACAATTACATTTGCTTAGCTGGATAAAAGAAAAATCTGTATACAAGTGTTTGGATTCTTTCTATTCTTTTATTCCTGCTTCATCTTTGTTTCTGGTTTCATGTATTGTCTCTGTACTTCCATCTTCACTGCTAAGGAAGAGATTTGTAGATTCAAAGCTAAAATGACCTGCAAAATCCAGGTATACATATTCAGAACCGGGAGTTGGTGGGAAAGGGAGTGAAGTATAGTTTTTCAGTCTTTTCCAGTTACTCAAGGTTTGTAGTGTATGTCAGAGTGCCATTGCAGGTCTTCAGTATTCAGATGAAGAGGCCTAAAAACTAGAATTTAAAATGACTTACAATTTGCAACAAGTTTGTTTGTGACTGTCCTAGGCTATAGTTTAGTATCTGAATCTCTAATATGCTGTCCATCTGTTGAGCCACGCTGCCACCTACATGAGTTATCATATGATTTTCGTGATTCTGATTGTTTTCAACTAGAAGATGGCCACCAGAATTTTAGTGTTCTTTATAAAGACTTCATAGTACATCATTTCTCCATTTCCTTAGTTTTTTTTGTTTTGTTTTGTTTTGTTTTAACGTAAAACTACTTACGGTTTTCTGGTATGCTAAGTAAGGCTAAATTGTGGGATTTATAACTTAGAATCTTTTAAGAAGTTCAGAGTTAAAGACTTTTTTTTTTTTAATATAAGCATGGTGTTTGGAAAATAAGAAAAATGTCTATAATCTCATATTTTAGGTTTTTCTACTAAGTTTTAATAAAAATATTTATATGAATATAATTTTAGTTAAATATGTATTCATGGTATAAATTATACATACATTGTCCTGTTTTCTCAAGGTTGTCTCATGAAGGTTTTTTCCTTTCCTCTGTAGTGTTCATAATTATTTAAAATGTTACCCCAGGGCACCTGTCTAGCTCAGTCAGAGGACATGTGACTCTCTTTTTTTTTTTTTTTTTTTAAGATTTTATTTATTTGAGAGAGAGAAAGAGAGAGAGCATGAGAAGGGGGAGGGTCAAAGGGAGAAGCAGACTCCCTGCAGAACAGGGAGCCCAATGTGGGACCAATCCTGGGATTCCAGAATCATGACCTGAGCCATGAGCCAAAGGCAGGCTTAACCAACTGAGCCACCTGGACACCCAGAGGACATGTGACTCTTGATCTTGGGGTTATGAGTTTGAGCTCCTTGTGGCGTGAAGAGATTACTTAAATAATAATTTTTAAAAAACTTAAATAAGTTACACAATAGTTTTGTTAGAGGATGAACCATAATTTCCTTAGTCATTCTGTTGGACATTTTATTTGCTCTCACTTTTTTCTGTATAAAAATAAGGCATTGGAACATCTTTACATGTACTGTTTTCCCCCTTTGGAGGTTCCCATAAGTGGAAGCTAGACCGAAAGTTTGAACATTTTTATGGCTCTTAATGTGTATTTCCAAAAATAGTATTAATATGTATTTCCGTAATCTGGACTTTTATTCATGTTTTAATTCATTCAGTAAATGCACTTTTTTCCCCATATAGATGCAGATTCCCTGCTAAGATTATTCTTAGGTTGTTTAACTGCTCCTCTTTCCCATTGTTGTGGGAACTTCTTGATGATGAAAATCATAGACTTTTTCAAACTGGGTATATCATTTGGAGATATGTAGTGAAATTAACATAGAATCTAATTTAAGCTAGCTACTGCCCAGGTGACATTTAGGCCAGTCATTAAGCTCATTTCTTCAACTGTAAACTGAAGGAGTCCTCAGGTATTCTCGGGTTTTAGGATTTTTATGGGCAAAGCAAAAGGAAAGAAAGGATTTAGATAAATGAAAGAAGGGGGTAGTCTCTAGAAGTAAAGTTGCAGTTAAAGGATCATCCATCTTTTATTAGCAGAAAATAAAACAAAACAAAATGGTAAGGAGATTTCTAGATCAGAACATACTAAAAAGAAAGGTAAATTTTTAGGTAGGTACTAGTACTTACTCCTAATATCTGAGGCATGAAATATCTAGTATGGTGTGGACATGGCCATGATCTCACACCATTCTCTTATTCATCAAACATTGATTGTTACCTATGTCTCAGAACATTAAGATATTAGAGATGGTGAACTAAAAGACTCTGGCCTTGCCTTCAAAGATTTTTTTTTTCTTTTAAGATTTTATTTATTTATTTAATAGAGAGAGTCATAGTGAGAGAGGGAATACAAGCAGGGTGAATGGGAGAGGGAGAAGCAGGCTTCCCACTGAGCAGGGTGGCCAGTGTGGGCCTAGATCCCAGGATCCTGGGATCATGACTTAAGCCAAAGGCTTAACGACTGAGCCATCTAGGCACCCCAAGGATTTTTTTTTTTTTTTTTTTTGTAAGGAGAGAGAGCATTAGGGGGAAGGGGGCAGAGGGAGAGGAGGAAGAGAGAATCTTAAGCAGGCTCCAGGACCAACATGAAGTGTGATGCAGGGCTACATGCCAGGACCCTGAGATGGTGACCTGAGCGAAAATCAAGAGTCAGATGCCTAACCAACTGAGCCACCCAGGTCCCCTCTGGGATCTTAAAGTCTAATATAGACAGATAAAGATTATATTACAGTATTAAGATTGACTAAAAAGAGCGCTAAGAGAAATCACCTAATTTGGACTAAAGATGAGGTGTAAACTAAGCTTTGAAAGCCATTAATTAGATTTGGGAGCCTAGGGGGCAGGGGCAACAGTTTGATTTTGGAAACTGCGGATGCTCAGATTCTTGGAACACGGGGCTAAAAAAGGAGCATGCCATAATATTTGAAGCTGCAGAGAGGGATAGAAGGAATGTATATGCCTTTACAAACTGCATTTTACTTTAAAAGCATGGGGAACCAAGAAATTATTTAGTAATGAAGTATGTTTTGTATTTGAAAAGTATTTTTTTGGCAGCGATGCAGAGATTAGATAGTAGGCAGAGAAAAGAAGGCTAGGGAACCTAATTACAAATTGATGAGGTTCTTAGTTAAGACGGTGAGAATGTGGAGGAGGATGCTAAGGAAATAGCCTGGATGCAGTTTGGTATTTTTATGTAGGTAGATTGGGTAATGGAGAATGAAAAGAGTCAAGGATGCTTCCTTGATTCTCAAGCTTCATACTTGTGGGGCTTGGAATGTGGAAGTTTCATACACTAATATCAGGAATATAGGAGAAAGTTTTAAGAATTGTACAGTGGTAATGTGGAAGAAGGGAGGGAGGTGATACTACAATTTTAAGCATGTCAAGTTTAACCAGCCTGTGGGACATTCATGAGTCAGGTGGATCTGGGAGTCTAAGTACTTCAGGTCTTTAGAACTCAGAAGAGATTAGGCTTTTCTTTGGCAAAGTACATAATTATGAATTGGTCTAGTAGAGGATTATTTTCATGAGGAAAACATTTCTAAATCTATGTAGACTCTTTAAAAAGGACATGTAAAATTTAACTTTAAAACCATGTTGAAATCCTAGGATTCCTTTGTTTTCTCATTTGAGAATATCCAGTATAATAATCATTTTATTATAGTTCTGATATAGATATACACATTAGAATTAGCACATGGCTTTTAAAGCCAGCATAAGTTAAATGACATTTGACTGCCTATGAATAAGAATAGAGTCCACCCAGAGAAAGACAAATACTGTATGATTTCACTTTTATGTGGCATCTAAAAAAACAAATGAATAAACAAACAAAAAAGCAGGAACAAACCCACAAATATGGAGGAAACTTGTGGTTGCCGGAGGGGAGGGGAGTTGGGGGGATGGACAAAATGAGTGAACGAGAGTGAGAAATACAAGCTTCTGGTTATGGAATGAATAAGTCACGGGAATAAAAGGTAGAGCATTGGGAATACAGTCCATGGTATTATATTAGTGTTGTATGGTGACAGATGGTAGCTACACTTGTGGTGAGCATAGCATAATATATAAACTTGTCGAATATGTTGTATATCTGAAACTAATGTAACATTGTATATCAACTATACTTCAATACAAAACAATTTTTTTAAGAGTTTATTTATTTATTTGACAGACAGAGATCACAAGTAGGCAGAGAGGCAGGCAGAGAGTGAGAGGGAAGCAGGCTCCCCGCTGAGCAGAGAGCCCGATGTGGGACTCCATCCCAGGACCCTGAGATCATGACCCAAGCTGAAGGCAGAGACTTTTTAACCCACTGAGCCACCCAGGTGCCCCATAGAAAACAAGTTTTTGTTTAAAAAGATACAAAAAAGAATACAGCCTAAGAAGCATTGTATCACTTTTCACATTTTAGACAGAATAGACAGTGAAAAATTTAGTGGCTTGGTCAAATTGTTGAAGACACTAATGGTTATTTGAAAATGACTTTCGAGGCTGACCTAGATCTCTCTAATCTTACTTAAATCAGGGTAAAAAGTAGTTTGGGTGATATACCATGTGTTTTTGTTTTTATTTCTTAAATCTTACTTGGTTTAAATTACCAGAAGAGAACAATAATACCATTTCTTTTTGAGGTTTTGCTTTTCAGTTTATGGATCATACATTACTATGAACTGAGCATAACAAAATGAATGTTCTTATATGACTGTTTTCTATTGTACAAGGCTCTTCCTAGGGCCTTCCTTTTAGCTTAATCAGAACACTACTGCTTTGGTTAGTTTTATACTGAATCCATATACATAATGAGACCTTTTAGTGAGAACTATGTTACTTTCTCATGGAGGGATTATCTTGACAAATAAAATTAAGAATCTACTTTTAGAATAATTAAATGAGGGGCGCCTGGGTGGCTCAGTGGGTTAAGCCTCTGCCTTCATCTCAGGTCATGATCTCAGGGTCCTGGGATCGAGCCCCACATCGGGCTCTCTGCTCAGCGGTGAGCCTGCTTCCTCCTCTCTCTGCCTGCCTCTCTGCCTACTTGTGATCTCTCTCTCTGTCAAGTGAATAAATCTTTAAAAAAAAAAAAAAGAATAATTAAATGGCAGTGGCTTTTTATTTAAAGTTATTATCTGCAAGAATAAAGGAGTGTGTGTGTGTGTGTGTGTGTGTGTGTATAATATATATATTATAAAGGAATCAAACTGATATATCAAAAATAATTGACCACATGTCATAATGTCAAAATGGAAATTATGCTTCCTAGAGCCCAAGTACATTTAAGCAAATGTACTTTTGTTTTGTTTGGTTTGGTTAAAGAGGTGGCATACCAGAATCATCTAGGAAATTTTTCAAACTGTAATCCTATTCTGGAGATTTAAAGTAAGTTTCTCTGTTAGTTCTTCCCTTAAGCTTTTTAACCATTCCACAAGAATTAATTGAACACTGTATGCTTAGCAATGAATTCTAGGCATGTGATATTAAGATTTTTTTTTCAGCCTCCATCCCAAATTTTTTGTGGCTGCCTAAAAGATCCCTCTTTTGTTCTGTTCTGTAAAAGCATTATTTGTGAAGCATAAAGGAGCAAGAAACTGGTGAGTGGAATTATTAGTAAGTTAGAATGACAAATAGAATGGAGAGATGTGTTGAATCCTGAAGAATGGAGGGGAGTTGCTGGATACTAGAGAGAACATAGAATTGAGGAAAGAAGTTAGCTAGCAGATACTATAAATGAATTTGGCAGAAGAATTGTTAAGAAATTGAAGTAAAATTTTTAAGATTGTATTTATTTGAAAGAGTGAGAAAGCGCACGTTCACACGTGCAAGCACAAGTGGGAGGAGGGGTGGAGGAGGAGCAGACTCTCTGCTAAGTGCAGGATCCCAGGACCCAGAGATCATGATCCAGTGGAAGTCAGATGCCCAACCCACTGAGCCACCCAGGCGCCACTAAAGTAGAAACTTCAAAATACATATTTGTAACAGTACTTAAAATACGGCAAAAAATTATGAACTGACTGGTCTGTTCTTAAAGGTGGCTTATGTTTAAAAAGTTTTCTAAAAAGTCAAATGTTGGATACATACTGCTTCAGAGTAACATGTAGAATGCTTAGAAATAGTTAAGTCCTCAGCAAATATTTGTTACTTTTATTAGTTGACAGCTGCCTTTCTCTGTGATTTGATGAAAAAATATATCTATGTCAAGTATATTCTTAAATGAGAATCAACTAATTTGTGACATGTATAATTATTAGGAAGGAAGATATTTGATAAGCAAAGAAAAAGTAATCAAATTGGCTCAAGTTCATATGATATTGATATATGAATACTTCTTCCTAATATGACTTTGCTGTAGACCCCAGATCAAGTGAGGTATCCCAGATAATAACTTCCTATACAAGGAACTTGATTTAACTCATCTCTAGTATCTAATATCTATCTAATATCTAAAGTTCATTATGCCTCCACAGGTGGTGTTACACTATTATGCATGACAGTATACATATATGTATAATATATAGATGTGTATCCACTATATTTTGATAACTCATTTTGTATTTTCTTGCTTTATATCTTTTAACCAGAACATTTATCTCTTTTTTCTCCATCTATCCAAATCCTCCCTTCTTTCTGTTGAGATCTTACAGGTTTTTTGGTGGTGATAGAGGGAGGGTAGCATAACAGAATTACCTAGGCTTTTTTTTCTCCCCAAGCTTATAATACTTTCCCCCTTTTCTCTGCCCCCCAATTCATATGATCTCTTTCTTTTCTAATACATAATGGCAGAGTTAATTATTTAAAGTTATATGTTGACTTCTTACATTTTCTTATTATATATCAAGCTACAGTTTGTTTTGTTTCATTTTACATTGTTTGTATTATCTTCTCAATTAGATGTAAATTTTTTTAGGGCAGGATCTGCCTTTGTTACCTGGTAAAGTGTTGTGCCTGGGGCAGCCCTTAGCTAGTGTTTGCTGATAATGTATGTGGCTCATCTGAACTAGATTTAAAAGATTTGGAAAATATCTCACATTCTCACAAACATAAAATTCACTCTTTTAAATTGTGCAGTGGTAAAAATTCAGTGGTTTTAGTTTATTCATAAAGTTGTGCAACCATCATCACTGTCTAGTTTCCAGAATATTTCCTCGACCAAAAAAGAAACCCCATACCCATTAGGAGTCAGTCCCCGTTCTTCCCTTTTCCAGCCTTTGGCTATCAGTATTCTACCTTCTGTTGCTATAGATTTCCTTATGCATAAGTGGAATCACACGGTTTGGCCTATTTGTATTTGGCTTCTTTCATTTGGTCTTCTATATTGTAGCATGTATCAGTACGTCATTTTTTTTTTTTAAGATTTTATTTATTTATTTGACAGAGAGAAATCACAAGTAGATGGAGAGACAGGCAGAGAGAGAGAGAGAGAGAGAGAGAGGGAAGCAGGCTCCCCGCTGAGCAGAGAGCCCGATGCGGGACTCGATCCCAGGACCCTGAGATCATGACCTGAGCCGAAGGCAGCGGCTTAACCCACTGAGCCACCCAGGTGCCCCAGTACGTCATTTTTTATAGTCAAATAATATTCCATTGTGGGAATATACAATATTTTGCTTAACCTTTTTTAGTTGATGGACGTTTGGGTTGTTTTTACCTTTTGGTTATTATGAGTAATGCTGCTATAAACATTCATATACAGGTTTCTGTATGGGCATATGTTTTCACTTCCCCTGTGTAGATACATAGGAGTGAAATTTCTAAGGCATGTGCTAACCCCATAACTCTTTGCAGAACTGCCAGACTGTTTTCCAAAGAGGCTATATGATGTTAACAGTTCCGTTTTCAGTGTTTGAGATTCACATTTTTTCTCCATCCTCACCAATACTTGTTATTCTGTTTTTGAGTGTAGCTGTCCTAGTGGGTATGCAGTGTCTCATTGTGGCTTTGATGTGCTAATGATATAGGAGCATCGTTTCATTTGCATATTGGTCATTTCTGTATCTTGTTTGGAGAAGTGTTTCTTCTTTTGCCCATTTTTAAATTGGATTTTCTGTGTTTTTATCATTCATTAAAAAGTTTTAATATATTCTGGGCCCAAGTCCCTTGTTAGATATGTGATTTATAAATATTTTCTTTGATTTTGTGGGTTATTTTACCACTTTCTTGATAGTGTCCTTGGAATCACAAAAGCTTTTTATTTTGATGGTGTCCAATTTATCTGGGTTTTTTTTGTTGTTGGTTTTTGGCGTGTGTGTGTTTTGTTTTGTTTTTTGGTTGGCTGTGCTTTTGATGTCCTATTTAAGACATTTTAAGGCCTATTTAAGTCCTTTTTTTTTTTAAGATTTTATTTTTATTTGTCAGAGAGAGAGAGGGAGAAAGAGCGAGCACAGGCAGACAGAGAGCACAGGCAGACAGAATGGCGGCAGAGACAGAGGGAGAAGCAGGCTCCCTGCCGAGCAAGGAGCCTAATGTGCGACTCAATCCCAGGACGCTGGGATCATGACCTGAGCCGGAGGCAGCTGTTTAACCAACTGAGCCACCCCACTTCAAGATCATGAAAATTTACATCTATGTTTAGTTTTAGCTCTTACATTTAAGTCTCTGACCATTCAAGTTAATGTGGTATCAGGTAGGGGTATAACATCCTTCTTATACATGTGACTATTCAGTTATGCCATCACTATTGAAAAAACTATTCTTTTACCTTCACATAGTCTTGGCACCCTTTACCATAAGAGTTTATTTCTGGACTATCCGTTTTATTCCATCCCATCCACTATAAGGGGTCTAACCTTATACCAGTATCATAGTGTCTTAGTTCCTGTAGCTTTGTAGTAAGGTTTGAAGATAGGAAGTACGAATCCTCTTGTTCTTTTTCAATTTTTTTTTTGTATTTTTGGATATCTTGCATTTTCATATGAATTTTAGCATCAGCTCGTTCATTTCTGCAAAATAGGCAGCTGCAAGGGGTACCTGGGTGGCTCAGATGGTTGGGTGTCTGCCTTCGGCTCAGGTCTTGATCGCCAGGTCCTGGGATCGAGCCCCACATGGGGCTCTCTGCTCAGCAGGGAACTTGCTTCCCTTCCTCTCTCTGCCTGTCTCTCTGCCTACTTGTGATCTCTGTCTGTCAAATAAATAAATAAAATCTTTAAAAAAAAAATAGGCAGTTGCAATTTTGTAAGGGATTAATCGGTCTATAGATTAATTGGGGGAATATTGCCATTTTAATTATATTAAGTCTTCCCATCCATAAGTTTGGGGTGCTTTCTCATTTTTTTAGGCCTTGATTTCTTTCACTGAAAATGTGTTGTAGCTTTCAGTGTACACGTGTTGCACTTCTTTTGTTAAATCTATTCCTAGATATTTTTTTTCTTTTTAATGCTATTATAAATGGATTTTTTAGAAGAATTTCATTTTGAGATTATTTATTGGTAGTGTATGGCAGTACAATTGATTTTTTTTTGTATAATGATCTTGCATCCTGTAAGAATTCCTTTATTAGTTCTAATTCATGCCCCTTTTTCTAAGGAGAATTTATGCTTGTTCTTTAGTATTGCTCATTTTGCCCTTCTCCAACCTTCCAAATACTACTACGTTCCACAAATAGCTACAAGGTAGAATTTTTACTATTTGTCTAATCTGGTGCCTTTGTGACTTGGAAAAACTTGTGCACATATGAAAAGTAAGATTAGATAGCTCAGAGGAAAATTTGTGGTCATATTTTGTCAGAATTTTCATTTTGTGGTTTAGGATTAAAAATTGAGGAATTGTGGTCTAGTATTTGAAACAATTTGTTTCACCTGTAGTAAGGGCCAGCTCAAATGTATGTTGCAGAATAAATGTCTATCTTAGCAATATGTATAGATGGATGCAAAATAAATCTTCTTGATCAGTAATTTCTAAAGTCTTCATCTTCCACTAGTGATTTTCAGTAGTGTGTCTGGAAAGTTTAAGTTGTACAGGAAAAAAAGGAAAGAGTGACTAGGCAAAGAGGGTAATGTGATTAGGGAAAGGGGAGAGAGGCAGAGAGGCAAGATTAATAACTTGATTTTTGTTAATACAATATTAGGATTTAAATAGATATCTGCTGATTGGAAACAAAAGAGGAAACAGTGATAATGGATTATTCCTCAAATTCAAACTTCCATTTTTTAGTCTGAGTCAGAGTTGAACCTAAATGGTAAATACATACATAAAAAGATGTTCAACCCCACTAACAGAAAAATGAAGAGGTATACACTAGTTCACTTTATGATGTGTTCTTTTGATCGAAAAAAGATTAAGTGCAGAAGTACTTTAAAGGTGTGCTTTATTTAATAAGTTTTAGCTCCCTTTCTCATTAACGTTGGTCTTATCACTAAGCTTTAGGTGTTATAATAGATATAAAGATGGGTAGTTCTTTCTCTTTTTTTAAATAAACATTCTGAAGAGCTTTCTATATATTATCATATTTAATACTCCCAGAAAAAAAATCTTGGGATAGATTTTATTTGCTTTTCATAGGTGAGGAAATTGAAGCTTAGGAAGTCAAAGTTACACAGCTTGAAATAGGAAGAAGGCAAATTTTAACCCAAATTTTGTGATTCTAAGACCTGGGCTTGAACTCTTAATTGCTGTACTAATACTACTTGTCCACTCCCTTGAGGAGCTTACACCCAGGTTAATAATATTATGCATAATACTAACATGATCCTTAAACTATTAGTAACTATTACCCAATTTTAAAAGTGAATTTTTATTTTCTTCAGAAAATGTCATCTTTGCTTTTGGAAATCAAATCAAGTATTTGCCTATTCTTTTAATGTTGTATTAGTCAGTTGTGGTTTCAGTAATTTCCTTGGTGTCCTCGCCTTGAAAAGTTGGTTCTTGAAACTTGTGGAGTAGGCCTTTGAGTCCAGAAGGTGATTGACAGATTCAGTAAAAGAGGAAGTCATGGGAGAGCTCCTTGAATAATTTTAGGACAAGAAGTTACAGCTTAAGGGCACCTGGTTGGCTCAGTTGGTTAACCATGGGACTCTTGATTTTGGCTCAGGTCATGAGCTCGAGCACCGAGTGAAGCTCTGCACCGCCCTCCCCCTGCCCCTTGCCCCTCCCACCCCCAGCCATGGAATCTGCTTGAGATTCTCTCTCTGTCCCTTTCTCTTTCTGCAGTTCCCCCTGCTCATGCTCTCTCTCTCTCTAAATTAATTAAAAAAAAAAAAAAAAAAAGTTATACCCTAAAGGGGGGGGGCAAAAGTTGAGAAGAGAAGAGTAAATTAACTCGAGTTGTTTTGTCTATGTTGAAGATTTCTGTTTTATCCTTGATCTTATCAATTTAGAAGAATAACAGGTATAATGTGATTGCCTTATGGGTAGTTAAAAATGAATTGTTTATTGTATTTCTTTTTGATTGAACCTCTATGGAAGTTTTATATCATTTTTTATGTGTGTTACACCTTTTTTGGGGAATCTTGTATTCAGTGCAAACCTTTTGTATCAAGTTTGTATCAGATCAACTTTGAACAGTAGGATTTTATAGAAGGAAATTCAGTTTTTAAAAAATTATCTAAAACTTTGGATAGTGTTGTGCCCTTTTAAAATAAACTTTTAAATAGGTTTAAAATAACCACTAATAGACTATTTCCAAAGGATTGCTTCTGACGTCTTGGGTCAGAGACAAGGTTAGCTCCTAGTTCTGTGAACTTTTTCAATTTTAAACCTCAGTCACCCCTTCTGTGATCATTTGTTTATTCATTTCAGACCACCTCTTTTTTCCTTTCTTCTTACAACAATAACTGCAAATCTCTTTCTTCGTGCCCTTCAGACATCCCTTCCTGTGTATATCAGCTTACTATTTTTAGTTCTTATTTTTCATATTTTAGAACCAAAGTGAATTAAGGCTTTTTGCCTGAGTTACTGAATGTACACATATATAGCACAGAGTTTAAAATCCTGCTAGTACTCCAGATCAATCCTGGATTATATCATCAGAGACCTTCTGCTTATAGATCACATTTTCAGTATTCTTTTTTGGGGAGGGCATTATGGCAGACTAGGGTACTTGATGCCCTCCTTGATAATAAAATCACTTATACTGTGCTTATAGAATCTAAAAGGAGCTAAACAGAAAGGAGAAAGGAGTCCTTCTTTATGGTTTAGAAAACAGAAGAATTCTTCACTAAAACCTCTAATTGCCTTATTCTTAGCAGTGATTTTGATGGTGATAGTAATGGCAACACCTAATATTTATTGAGCCCAGTGCTTTGAATATTTCAATTGGTGTTATTTAATCCTCACTACATCCTTTAAGGTCTACATGTAATATCCCCACTCTGCAAAGTAGGAAACTGAAGCTTACAAACAATGTGACTCACCCATGGGCTAATCTAGGGAAATCCCATAAGTAGTTCAGAGTTGGCATAGTTAAAAATGAATGTGTGTTTCCCCTCATTTCAATTAGTCTGTAAGCTCCCTGAGGTCAGGAATTTAATATATTAATTAATTAATTAATATTTATTTCTTCTATTTAATAAAGGATTTGAATATTGCAAAAGTGCCAGGCATATGGTATATGCTTAGTTTTTTAAAATGAACAAATGTGGTTGGAGAGGCTGATTGATTAGCCTTAGCCATGAACCTCTTGGAGAATCCATACTAATCTCACTTGCATTGCATGACTTACTCTTTTTCCTTGGACTACCATTTTTACTATCTCTGGCATGGTACCTGGCAAGTTACTATTCATTTTTCAAGTTCCAGCATAATTTCATCTTTTCTGTGATGCCTTCTTGCCTCTTTTAGACAGGGTTTGTTCTCTTTTCTACCCTCCCACTTTTTTTCCTTTAAAGTTTATTGTAATGCCTACTATATCATATTATAATTATCTTCTTTCCCTAGTCTGGGAATCCTTGATAGGTCAGGAGAGGGGGTGGTGGTGGACTGTGTCTTACTTATCTCAAATGCAACATTAAATCCAGTTTTTGGCACTTTAAGTGCTCACTAAACGTTGGACTGAATGAATTCATACAAACAAGCTAAAAATAGACTTTTAGGTGAGTGTCGAGGCATTTTATTTCAGTGTTGTCCTCTGATTTACAGTCATTTGCTTTGTGATTTTAGGATACTCCTTAGATTATGAAAGATCATTCCTCTAGGCCACTGTCTTTCAGAAATATTAATAATTGAGAAGATCCAGGATGCCTACATGCCTCAGTCATTAAGCATCTGCCTTTGGCTTAGGTCCTGATCCCACCCCAGGTCCGGATCCTTGCTCAGCAGAAGGCCTGCTTTTCCCTCTCCCACTCCCCCAACTTGGACTTTCTGTCTGTCTGTCTGTCTGTCTCTCTCTCTGTCAAATAAATAAACATATAAAATTTAAAAAATTATTGAGATTCTGTAGCATCTCATGTTTGCTAGTAGGGTTTTCTGTGGAGTTCTCTGACATCCTTATCCTTTGGGGAAAAATTTTTTAAGAAAGGAAGAAAAAGCTTAATAAAAGATGTGATCATAGATAAGCCAAATGTCTAAGAAAGAACCCGTTATTTAAGAATTTGAGTATAGAAAGAAGCATATTAGATTAAATTCTAATATGATCCTAGGGCGCCTGTCTGACTCAGTTGAAAGAGCATATGACTTGATCTTGGGGTCAAAAGTTTGAGCCCCACTTTAGGTATAGATATTACTAAAAAAAATTAACTTTCAAAACAAAATTCTAGGATCCTTAAATACAGAGTATAAGTCAGAATTGTATGTGCTCTTACATATATACCACATACTGTATAGGATTGCTCATGAGGTACAGTAGAGGTGATAGGAATAGATGTGCTTATACATAGGATAGTACATATGTTAGTTTCTGCAAAAGGAATTTGCTAAACTATTAGTATACTGTAAATTAAATGATTCTTAAGAATCTTTTCAAATACTGTGTTATCTTTGTTATATAACAGCTTACCCCAACATGCAGCAGCTTAGAACAGTAAGCATATATTATCTCACTATTCTTGTGGGCTGGGAATCTGGGTGCAGCATAGCTGGTTGCCCTCTAAACTCTTGTCTCTTAAGGCTACAGTCTTCCTTTAGTCAGGTTATCAGTGAGGGCTGCAGTTATCACACACTGGAATTTGAATAAGGATTTGAGTATTGCAAAAGTAAAAAAAGTTCAGCAAAAGTAAGCAGGATACAAGTTGAGTTTTGTGGTTTTTGGGTTTTGTTTTGTTTTGTTTTGTTTTTACATTTAATACTTAAAGGGTTAAGTTGTGTAAAAATTATTAGTCAAGAATGTAAGTATGTAGTTTCTCAGGACTTAGTTGGAAAAGGTATTCAAAGTGCAAATTTGAATAACTATGAAGAGACAGTTACTACAAAGTGTGTCTTCATGGGATAAGGTCACCTCTTGCTACATATTTTTTACTTGTATGTTGGTTCTGATGTGGAAGTCTTTTCCTGTTTGAGGGAGATCCACTAATGGAGCATACTGTTTGAAAATTTAGCACTATGAGATTGAACCGAAAAACTGACAATTAGCTTGTAAGGTCAGGATTGGACTGAATATGGAATGACTTCTTTAAATTTAGTTTTTCATGTTAATAAAGGGCAGTTCCCCTGTGCTTTTCTCTGTCCTGAATCTTTCTCCTCCCCTCTGCCCCGGCCCTTCCCCACGGTGGTGACAGAGGGAGAGAGAAAGAATCTCAAGCAGGCTCCATGCTGCATGGAGCCCATTATGGGACTCAGATCTCATGGCCCTGAGATCAGGACAGCTAAAATCAAGAGTCATATGTTTTAACCCGCTGAGCCCAAATGTTTAACCCAGAGGTGCCCCTTTCCTGAGTCAGTTGTTTTTGTTTATTTTTGTTGTTGTTTTATTTGTTTGAGAGAGAGCAAGCATGAAAGTGGGGAAAGATAGAGGGAGAAGGAGAAGCAGACTCTCCACTGAGTAGGGAGCCTGACATGGGGCTCATTTCCAGCACCCTGGGATCATGACCTAAGCCCAAGTCAGACATTGAACCAACTGAGCCACCCACTTTTGTCTCCTGATTCAGTCTTAATGAAGAATAAATATGACATATAAAGAAAACTTCAAAACTTCTAGAACAGCAAATAGAGAAAATATTTTGAAGATGTCCATTCCTAAATTATTTATTGGTTTAGTATATGTTAATCAAAATTTCAATTTTGAAACTTGAAATAATGTTTCTGTAATTTATTCAGAAAATAAATAAGAAATTTATGAAAAATAGGAGTTAATGAGGAGGGAAAAACAGACATGCCTTACTGTATGTTAAAATACATAAATATAAATATGTAGTAGCTAAAACATCACTATACAGTCTATTGTGATAAATAAGTCAGTGAAACAGACCAAACCTTAAATAAATCCTACTTTCAACCTGTCTCTCCAAGTTAAAATATACTCAATATCATAATATATAATGTGTAATGAATAATATATATAAAAAGTATAAAGAAATTGCGAATTTTTAGACCTCCCAAAACAATTTTGAATAGTGACCATTATGCTAATAATATATTTTGGGATTCTTTGTTGTAAGATTAATTTGAATAAGAGTGTGATCTGCTTACATACTTCTTCATCTTGTTAAAATTTTTGTGTTGGTTTTATTAGTCTTTTCTTTAAGAATGACTGTTTTTTCTGTCAAACTACTAATGCACTGGCTTTTAAAAAATTTATTTCTCCCTGTGCCCTTTGAGTAAATCAATAAAAATAATTAGTCCGGGTGTTCTGAAGTCTTCAGTGTACCGTTTGCTGTGATTCCATCTCCACTAACTTAAGTTATCCAGTAAATGATTTCTTTGGCAAAATGAGATATTCAGGTTCTTCCTGATGCTGCTCCATTCAGCTCCAGGTTCTGCTTCAGTGGGGAATCTGTATATATTAGTAAAGTGATTCAGGGCTTAAGACTTAAACGTCTCCGCTCTGGCACACAGCACTAAAGGATGCCCAGTACACACTACATGGTGATATAGATTCATCAGTGGTCTTAAAATGATCTTAGAAGGTTCACTCTGTTAAGTGTCCAGCTCTTGATTTCAGCTCAAGTTGTGATTTCATGGTCGTCAGATCCAGCCCTGGGTTGGACTCTACGTTCAGTGCTTAGTCGTCCTGTCCCTCTCCCTCTGCTCCTTCCCCCAGTTGTGCTCTCTCTCTCAGGGTAAAAAAAAAAAAAAAAAAGAAGATCTTAGAAGCTGAAGCAAAGCCATCCGAGTTAGTCTTTCTTTTAATATAATCTCAGACCTGGTTTTTTCCTTTCTTTAAAAAAATTGTTACCTGAACAGATTTTGTTTTACTTGTTGATAGCTTAAAATTGGTGATTTTCAGAAGGAAATGAGCTGAAAATTTGATTATAATCTATGGACTTTATTCTCCACCTAATAATTTTTCTTAAAAGTAGCCACCTACATCAGTCAAATAAAACAATTGACTTTTTGTTGCATCCTGAGCTTTTATTTTGTCAAAATGTCAGTGTTCTCATTAAGTCTTCAGTCAAAAGTATAATTAATACTTAATGATTTCTAAGTCTGTTGGTTGGAGAAAAGGACACAAATTTCAAAAGTACTGGATTTTTAATATTTTCTAGAAGTTTAACCTTTATGTTCTCTGAGGAAATGATAGCTTCTTAAGCACGATGGTGGTGTAGGAAAATTCATATTTCATTCACAAGAAATATGAATGAGTTTCAAAGTAGTGCTAAAAATGCTGTGGTATATTTCTTTGCACAGGTAGTGACAGGTAAGATGTGGATTTCACATATTTTATTTTGTCACTTTAGGTGTCTGCATTCTGAAACAGCAGTTTTTAAAACTTGCTGCATATTAAAATCATCTGGAGGATGACTGTTAAAATCTTGATTCCTAGCTCTTATTCTTGACACTGTGTTCACTGTTTCCATGAATGGCACCCAAAGCATAAATAAAGTTTTCCAGGTGATTCCAGTATGTAGTCAAGTTTAAGAAGCACTGCTGTGAGGTGTTCACTGAGCATCTTTTTTAATGCAGATTGTGATTCACTATATCTAGAATGGGGTCTGAGAGTCTGCATTTCTAATAAACTCCCAGGTTGTATGATATTCCTGGTCTGTTTTCCAAGCTTTAGAGTAGCAAGATTCTAGAATACTTACTTAGTATGCTATTTGCCTAGATAGATTTTAGTTGTCGTGATGTCTTTAGTCAAAACAAAAACAAAAACAAAAACAACCCAACTTTATTCTGTTCTTGGTCTCATAATTGCTAGATACTCTGTTAGGTGAGTCTTACATACTTTTTCTCATTTAACCCTCTCAACAGCCTGCAAGAGTGTCATATGCATTCTTTAAGGAAGATTCATGTAAGTGATAAGAAAAATAAAATTATGTACCCATCAGTAATTAAAGTAATATTTATGGTTTTTCATAAGACTCCAAGTGAAAGTTAAAACTTTAAGAAGTGTTTTCTCATATCCATTATCCCACCTTACTTAAGTAAAGAAAACAAAATACTGTGGGAGCAATAGAACTAGAACTGAGATGCACTTGCTCAGAAAAGACCAGAAGAAAATACGCTAAAATGTACTGTAGTTGCATTAGAGTGACAGGATTATAGACATTTTTCTGCTTTTATCTGTATCCTAAAAATATTTGTAATGTGCATATATTACCTTTAGAATAAAAAGGAAAAAAGCCTTAGACTTCTCAAAAATGCCTCTGAAGAAAGGCCTGAAAGGTAAAAACTAAAATAAAGACTTGACAAATTATATGAAAATCAAGATTTCAGTAGAAAGATTGGCAAAGAACAATTCACACAAATGAAAGTGCGAATTATAAATGAGCAATGGGAAAATACTTTTTAAAATCTAAAAGTTTGATAAGACATTTTTCATGTGGCCAGATAGGTACCTACCTTCCCCAAAAAGATGTGCTTCAGAGCTAATACCCAGTGCTGACATGGCACAGCAAAACCCATATATTCATTCAATTCCAGTGGCATTATGCGACCTTTTGAAAGGAAGTATGGTTAACACAAAGAAAGATTATATTTAATATAATGGTAGTAGAATACAAAATTATTATACACCCTCCAACTGCCAGTATGTAGGATGTGTACATGCTGAAAGACAATAAAATAAAAGTCCTTATTTGAGTGTAAAGAGATGAGATCACAGAATGCTATAAGTATTTGCTTAGAAATTCTTTAATTTTGTGAACTGTCTTTTCAATGAAAAAAAAAATCCAGTATGTCTGAGTTAACTTTACATATGATAGCTCTCTGACTAGGGGGAGAACAAACCATATTTCATATATTATTGATGTTTAGGCTTTATTCGTTTTCATGTTTTTGGCCCTTTTCAGATCATGTCCTGTCGAAGATTCTTAAGTCAGAAACCAGTCTTCATTGAGATTTGTTTTTAAAATTTCCTAGTTTTAAGCCAACCTTGTATTCAGAATTTATTGACCTGACCTTGTATATTGCATAGTTAGTTATTGTCCAGGTACTCTGTAGGGAACATGGAATTACAACCACAAAGAAATTATGATTTTAAGAAATAAAATGGTATTAAAGAGACTACTTTAGAAATAACTGAGGAACTTCAGACATCTTCTAATAAATAATCTGTAAATTCTATTTCCATTTTCCTCTTTTCAGTGTCCAAGGTTGCATCAAAATAGCACAGCAATTGCCAGGCCTGTGTATTTAATCTCAGAGAGCAAGAAAGAAACAATGTATACCAGTAAACCACAATATTAAACAGTTTTAGTACCAAATTTCAGAAGTAATCAGTCAGATACAGGCTCTTAAGAAACCTGATGTTTTACCTAAGAAATGAGTTAAAGGAAAATAAATTTGTAATATTCTAAATACTTCACAGAACTACTACTTAATGTGTATCCCATCTTGAAATTGTTACAATATTCCTGCATCAGCCTTGTTGACCATCTTTCCAGACTTTACAGGCAAAACTGAGTGGCATACCCCAGTTGTCTAGTTTCCCAACCAGAGGTGGGTGAGTGCTGTTGCCATTTTAGGCAAAACATTCATTGTGCTGGAATATGGTTAAGTGTCCCTTTCACTTCTAAGTGTCCCACTCACAACTGCCAGTTAGGTCTTTCAGGTATTATGAATACAAAAATGCTGTCAAAGTTTTCTGCAGTTGATGAGTGAGTACCACCGAATTGAGAATTTGTTGGTCTACTCTAGAGGAATGCCAGTTAGCTCTTTTAAAAATAGGTTAGTTTCATGTCGTAGTGTTTAGATTGAAACTTCACATTGGACATGAGTGAAGAGGATTAGGGTTTGATGTTATTAGGGAAACAAATGGGAAGGATTTGGGTCTTTTTCATTCCAACAATTGATGGCTTGTAAATGCAGGAGAGGACTTGCTACAAACCTTTTTGAAGGGTAATTTTGCACTACTGTGTCAATCAGGATTTAAAATGCTCATGCCTATTCCTCATTAACCCCACTTCAAGGAATCTAGCCAATAGAAATCTTGGAGGGCATACAGATTCATCTTTTAGGATGTATATTTGCAGTGTTATTGGTAGTAGCCAAGAATAAAACAACCAAGAACAAAAACCCCATCCACCGAAGCGGTTATAAATGATGGTTAAATAGTTAATGAAGCATACCATAAATCTATTTTTAAAAAGAAAGGACTTTGTTTACTGGGTAAATTGTTAACAAACAATATATCATTAAGGGAAAAAAAGCAATTTAGAATAGTATGATTAGTATGATCCCAGTTTGTCAATAAAAATATGTGTGTACATGCTTGTGTGTATGTGTAAGTGAGGCCTGGAACGTGATATTTTAAAGGAATAAATTAAAAAGTAGAACCAAGACTTTCAAAGGTTGAGAAAGAAATAATGCTTTCTTTGTTCTTCTAGCATATAGTTTGTTCCCCCACCATTTACCTTTATTTCTTCCTCTAGACCTCCCAGTTGTGCTTAATAGAAAGCCTGCCTCTTGAATCTCTACCCAGAAAGACTTTTAAAAAGACCTAGTAATTAATGGGGCAATAAGCCATACTATCTTCATGGGTACCCTAGTCTCAAATGTTTTGACTGTTTCTCTTTTCTCCTGTTTTGTTTTTTTGGTTTTGTTTTTATTTTTTTTTCACTTCAGTGGTAGGACCTAACCTGCAAAACATCTTTCCCATATATACCTTTGTTGTTCTTATGCTTTTACCATAGTTCATATTCTCATTACTTTAGGCTCAGATTATTACAGTACCCTATGAAACTGGTCTCCTTTTGTCAGCTTCAGCCCGTTCCATTTCTGAGCATATGATAGTGTTAGTGCTGTTATCTTAAATATGCTCACAGAAGGAGTTTTGTGTTTATAAATTTCCAGTAAACTGTCTATAAAGTAGACAGTTTACTCCAGTAATTTGCACTTTGTGCTCTTCACTCTGTAAAGAAATAAACTTTTATTTTAACTTTTTTAAAAGAAAAGGGAAATATAGGAGCTATTACTGCTGTGTTTTAGCACTTTGGCTAGCCCTGAAAAATTATTATGTAAGTTGTACACTGACTCAACTCTTCCAGGAGGGAGGATGTTACTATAGCCATTATTTAAAATGGATTTATGGGACGAACTTGTGTGGTGAGTTGTGTTTTAGGATAGGAATTCTATAATGAATAAACATGCCTGCTCTTTTAATATCTGTAAATTCTTGGTTTGTTTATTCTTTTGTTGTCATTCATCTTCCTTTTGAGAAGTTCTTCACTGAACGAGGAGGAAAAAATATTTTGTTATTTTGATTCATATCTAGACTAGCACTGTATGAAGACTATAGGAATCTGGAGAAACTTGCTAGAATTTGGTCAGGTGTCCTCTTAAGAGCAGAGATTCCCCCATTTAGAGGAAGTAGTTTGGAGGCAAGAGCACCATGAGAGCTTTTTCCCAGAGGATATTCATGAGATTCTGAGAACCAATCCACTTATTACTGCTCTCCCTTTGAGAATCAGTTATTTTCTTAAGATTTCATTTTAAGTACTCTCTATACCCAATGCAGGGCTCAAACTTACAACCCCGAGATTAAGAGCCACATGCTCTACTGACCTAGCCAGCCAGGCGCCCCAAGAATCAGTTTTAATGTGCCTTTACTATTACAGGAACGTGTCATATTCCTTATGTGTGTAGGGGCAGAAAACTAATTTAGAATAGTTGCCTTTCAGAAAGTAAGTTGGCAGTAGCTATGATTATTTTGTTTACACTCATATCCAAACCTTTCAAAATCTTCAAGGCACCAACTGCCACCTCCTCTAGGAAATCTTCCCTGATTTCCTTCTAGCCTTTTCTAGTCAAATAATATCTCCTTTCTTTGAACTTACTTGGATCTTGTTTATGACCTTTGTGCTTTTCTACTTACCTGTAATTATATATGTATCTTTTTTAGAAAAACCTATATTCTGTACTGGAAACTTTCTAGAACGGGGTACATGCCTGACTTTTCTTGTATCTCTCCTAGTACTTTACGCAACACCCTATTATAGAGACTCCTGATCAAGCTATTTTTGTGAAATTTACATAGGAAAAAGTTAATGAACTTTAAATGTTACTGTTCCTCTACTCCCATGAAATATCTTTTACTCCAGAGGAAAATTGGCAAAAATTATAAAAATGATATCCAGTGACTACAGTTAGGAAACCAGTGTAACTGAATAAAAACACCAAGAGTATGTCAAGAAGTAACTGGAGATATAGGTGGCCAATCAGTTTTATAAAGCCTTGTAGGCTGTGTTGAGTTTGAACTTAATTCTGTTTCTGAGAGGGGAGCCACTGAAAGATTTTAAGAGGTGAACTATTTGATTAAATTGTGTTTTAAGTATTAGTCTGGTACAGTGAGATGGCTACATCTAAACATTCTAAGACTGGAAGATGGGATCCAGTTAGGTCATTCCAAGAGTCTGGGAAACAAACAAACAAAAAATCCTAAAATGTTAGAACAAAGACAGTGTAGTAGGATAGAAGAAAATGGTTCTAAGAAGTACAGATTAAATTCATAGGTCTTTTTGGTGTCTTATTTCATATGGGATAAGGCAGAGGGAAGTGTTTTTTTTTTAAATTAATTTATTTATTTGACAGACAGAGATCACAAGTAGGCAGAGAGGCAGGCAGAGAGAGAAGAAGGGAAGCAGGCTCCCTGCTGAGCAGAGAGCCCGATGTGGGGCTCGATCCCAGGACCCTGGGATCATGACCTGAGCGGAAGGCAGAGGCTTCAACCCTCTGAGCCACCCAGGCCCCCTGAGGGAAGTGTTTTGACTAGGCTTCGGAGATTGGTTGAAGTGCTAATACTTAATTTAGAAAAGGAATATGGGAAGAAGGAGAGTAGCATTAAGTTTTGTGGCTGAGGTGAGTTTTGAATATCTTCAATTTGAATTGTCTGTAGGATAGCCAGTTGAAGATGTCCAGCAGTCAGCTGAGATTTAGCAGTCAGCTTCAGATTTAGGGAGAGGTCAGGAATGAGAGTTCTCAGCATGCAGGTTCTAAGAGTGGTTAAATGTTTGCCCTAAAGACTATGTCTTACTCACAAGACTTCTAATGATGTCCCCACTAGCCAATATTTGTTGTGGTTTACTTTCTATAATTTTTTTAATTATTAAAAACACAATTTCTTTTAATCAGAATCATGAGGGAAAAAAATCAGAACAATTAAAATTGAGGAATACTCTGCAAAACAATTGGCAGTAACTCTTCAAAGTACCAGTGCCCTGAAAGATTAAAAATATACATATGGGGGGCACCTGGTTGGTTCAGTGAGTTAAGCATCCAACTCTTGATTTTGTCTCCATTCACGATCTCAGGGTTGTGAGCTTGGTGTCTAGTTCCATACATGCTGGGTATGGAGCCTGCTTGAGATTCTCTCTCTCTCTGCCTCCCCCTGCTTGCATATGCACTCTCTTTCTCTTTTTAAATAAAATTTAAAAATAAAAAATAAAAGAAAAAGGAAAACATAGGTTGGGAACTATTCTAAAAGGTATACGATAATTAAATACAGTGTGATCCTTGATCAGTTGATTGAGTGATCCTGTATTGCCCCTTTTGAGGATATTATTGGGATAATTGCATATGGCCTGTATATTAGATAATTCTATCCAAGTTAAATTTAAGTGTGACAGTTTATTATTGTGGAGGAGAATGTCCTTTTTCTTCGAGTGTGTGTTAAAATGTAATTAGTTCAAGTGGTTTAGCACACAAAAAGAGTATATGTTAAGAGAGAAAAGGATAAAACAAACATAGAGTATAAAACAAATGTGAGTTTGTATTACAGAGTTTTTCAGTTATGTGAAAATGTATTTTTATAAGTGTCTAATGTTCTTAATGTACTTTTTAGTACGGTTGCATATTAGAAGTTGAAAAAGATGGTATATATTATATGTTTGTTTTTGATCCATTGATTATGGGAAATAGTTAACAACATTAAAGCAACTGGCTTATCTGGGGTTCTTTGAAGCCAGGCCTACTAAATAAAGTAGACCAGATTATTATGATCTATTATTAACAAATCTTGTAATAGTCAAAATAGCATAGGTTTATACTACAGTCCACAACCAAAGTTTATTTTTGCTCATATTACTTAGCCGACACAATTTATCAGCAGGAAGAGACCTGATCCACCTAGTAGCTCAAGAAGCCAGACTGATGGAGTTTCTGACGACGTGTAATGGCACATCTGGAACATTAGACCCTATAGTGACAACCACAGGGAAAGAAAGAGCTAGAGGGTTCTCCCATTGGCTCTTCAATATTTTGGCTGTCATTTCTACTCATGGTATATTAGCCAGAACCAGTGACGTGGGCTCTGCCCTTGTTGGTAAGCGTCTAGGATATGTGGAGAGCACATGGTATTTGGTGAGCATTAAATGTCTGTCACATTTTGTAGTTCACCTCAAGAAATAGTGTTAATAGTCTTAAAACTTTAAGTATGGGTATTGGCCATTGTTGCCATAATTCTGCTTATTAAAGTGTAGGAAAAACTACTAGTACCAGGAAATGGCTTACTGCTTTTGTATTAACTATTTCTCATACAACCCATATTTATGTATTACCTTCAAAACTGTATAGTAAATATAAACTGAATTTGAGGAAAGTTTAGTGATTTGCTTGGTTATAGAGTGCTATCTTTTGGACAACGTTTATGTGGTTTTGAGATTTTTGTTTTGCTATTTTAATTTTAATGATAGCTCCTTTTTTAAAAAAGATTTTATTTATTTATTTGACAGAGAGAGACAACAAGAGTGGGAGCGCAAACGGGGAATGTGAGAGGGAGAAACAGGCTTCCTGCTGAGCAGGGAGCCCCATGCAGTACGAGATTCCAAGGACCCTGGGTTCATGACCTGAGCCAAAGGCAGACACTTAGCAACTGAGCCACCCAGGTGCCCCTAATGATAGCTACTTTTAAATAGTATTTTAAACTAAAAAATCTTTTGAGATTTTTAAAAAGGAGTTTCCTCAGAAAGTTTTTATATTTTACTTTTTAAAATTTATATTAATTACCTTTAAAATAACATTAGATAGTGATTTTCAGAGTGTAGTCTATCAAATACTTGTATATGTAACATTTCCTTATTCATTTATTTTGACATTTTTCTGGGATATAAATTCTAATGTATTTGAAACAAATATTCAAAAATTTTTGTTTATCTTAAACATCCTTGAAATCTACATAGAGGGGTGTGTGGGTGACTCAGTCAGTTAAGCATCTGCCTTCTGCCTTCAGTTCAGGTCATGATCCCAGGGTCCTGGGATTAAGCCTATTCAGTGGGGAGCCTGATTCTCCCTCTCCTCCCCACTCATGTTCTTTCTCTTTGTCTCTGTGGCTATCTCTGTTTCTGTCTTTCAACTGAATAAATAAAATCTTAAAATAAACTTATATAAACTGTGTAGTATCATTTATATTTCTAAGGTATGGCTCAAAATTAGTTTCTAATAAAATGTTGGCTAGAACTACAAATAATAGCTTCATTTTGAATAATCTTAGGATGAAATCTATTAGACAAAATCAGCCAAATTCCTCAAATTGATTTGATTCCTATACAGACCCTTCCTACATACTTCTTTTTATCAAATTTGGTAAATTATAGTCTAAAAGCTCTTATTAGATGAAGTTCTGAGGTCAGTACAGACAGTATAGGTTTTTTGCTCCAGTAACTCTTGATGGGAATTTTCTTAAAAACAATACCCTTATGAAGAAAACACTGAAGTTATATCCTAACTGTAGAATCAAAGGAAGAGGATTACATTTTATTTATGTTTTTCTTTCTTTTAAGTTTAATTTTTAATTCAGTGTGGTTAGCACACAGTGTTGTATTTTTAGGTGTAAAATGTAGTGATTCAGCACTTCTATGTATTACTCAGTGCTCATCAAGATAGGTGTAGTCTTAATACTGTTCGCTTATTTCACCCATCCCCCTGGTAACCATCAGTTTGTTCTCTATGGTCAAGAGTCTGGTTTTTGCAGTATGGAGGTTCCTCAAAAAGTTAAAAATAGAGCTACCCTACAATGGAGCAATTGCACTACTTGGTATTCATCCAGAGGATACAAAAATAGTAATTCAAAGGGGTTATGTACACCACAATGTTTATAGCAATGTCCACAATAGCCAAAATATGGAAAGAGGCCAGATGTCCATCTACAGATAAATGGATAAAGAAGATGTGTATATATACAATGGACTATTACTCAGCCGTCAAAAAGAATGAACTCTTGCATTTGCAGTGACATGAATCAGAGTTGGAACGTGTTATTGCTAAGCAAGTGAGTCACTCAGAGAAAGACAAATGCTATATAATTTCACTTATATGGGATTTAAGAAATAAAACAGATGAGCATAGGGGAAGGGAGGAAAAATAAGATTAAAAACAGAGAGGTAGACACAGCATAAAAGACTTTTTTTTTTTTAAGATTTCATTTATTATTTGACAGAGACACAGCAAGAGAGGAAATACAAGCCAGGGGAGAAGCAGATTTTCTGCTGAGTAGGAAGCCTAACTCAGGGCTTAGTCCCAGGACCCTGGGATCATGACCTTAGCCAAAGATAGACACTGGATGACTAAGCCATCCAGGCGCCGCAGCAGACTCTTTTTTTTTTTTTTTTAAGATTTTATTTATTTATTTATTTGACAGACAGAGGTTACAAGTAGGCAGAGAGGCAGGCAAAGAGAGGAGGAAGCAGGCTCCCCGCTGAGCAGAGAGCCTGATGTGGAGCTTGATCCCAGGACCCTGGATCATGACCTGAGCCGAAGGCAGAGGCTTTAACCCACTGAGCCACCCAAGCGCCCAAAAGACTCTTAACTATAGGAGCAAACTGAAGGTTGCTGGTGGATAGGTGCGTGGAGGGATGGGATAGTTGGGTGATAGGCATAAAGGAAGGCACTGGCTGTTATATGCAACTGGTGAATTGCTAAATTCTACCCCAAAACTTACATATTAGCTAAATTGAGTTTAAGTTAAATTTTTTTTAGAAAGTCTGGTTTTTAGTTTGTCTTTTTTTTTTCTTTGTTTTGTTGCTTAAAATCCACATAAGATTGAAGCATTGGTATCTGTCTTTCTGACTGGCTTATTTCACGTAGTGTTATACTGTCTAGATCCATCCATATTGTTAAATGGCAAGAATTCATTCTTTTTAATGGCTGAATAATATTCCATAGTGTATATATTCCACATCTTCTTTATGCATTCATCTATTGATAACACTTGGGTTGCTTCCATAATTTGTATATTGTAAATAATGCTGCAGTAAACATAAGAGTGCATATATCCCTTTGAATTAGTGTTTTTATATTCTTTGGGTAATGCCCAGTGGTGCAATTCCTAGATCATAGGGTAGTTCTATTTTTAATTTTTTGAAGAACCTCCATTGTTTTCCACAATAGCTTTACCAATTTGCATCCCCACCAATAGTGTGTGAGGGTTCTTTTTCTCCTCATCTTCACCAACACCACAGTTCCTTGAGTTCAGCCATTCTGACAGGTGTGAGGTGATATCTCATTGTGGTTTTGATTTGTATTTCCCTGATGATGCGTGATGTTAAGCATCTTTTCACATGTCTGTCAGCCTTCTGTCTATAGGTCTTTGAAGAAATGTCTGTCCATTTTTAATTGGATTATTTGGCTTTTAGGTGTTTAGTTGTAGAATTTTTTAAAAAATTATTTATTTGAGAGGGAGAGTGCACACAGGGAGGGCAGAGGGAGAAGAAGAGGTAGAGGATCTCCAGCTGACTCCCCGTTGAGCAGGGTGCCAGACAAGGGGCTTGATCCCATAACCCTGGACCATGTCCTGAGCTGAAATCAAGAATCAGAAGTTCAGCTGACTGAGCCACTCACACACCCCAAGTTGTGTAAGTTCTTTATGTATTTTGGATACCAACCCCTTTATTGGGTATGTCTTTTGCAAATACCTTCTCCCATTAGGTAAGTTATCTTTTAGTTTCCTCAGTTGTTTCCTTTGCTGTATAGAAGCATTGTTACTTTGTATAGTTTCAGTAGTTTATTTTTACATTTGTTTCACTTGCCTTAGGAGACATATGAAGAAAGATGTTGCTATGACCAATGTGAGAGAAATTACTATCTGTGCTCTCTTCTGTGATTTTGTTTTTAGGTCTCACCTTTAGGCCCTTAATTCATTTTGAGGGTTTTTTGTGTGTGTGGTATAAAAAGTAGTCCAGTTTCATACTTTTGCATGTAGCCTCCCAGTTTTCCCAACATCCATTTATTGAAGAGAGTGTCTTTTTCCCATTGCATATTCTTGCCTCCTTTGTCGAGGATTAATTGACCATATATTGATGGGTTTATTTCCAGGCTTTTATTCTGTTCCATTGATCTATGTGTCTGTGTTCGTGCTAGTACCATACTCTTTTGGTTACTGCAACTTTGTAATATAACTTGAAATCTGGAACTGTGATACCTCCAATTTTGTTTTTCAAGATTCCTTTGTCTATTTGGAGTCTTTTGTGGTTTCATACAAATTTTAGGATTGTTTGTTCTAGCCCTGTGAAAAATGTTGTTGGTATTTTGGCAGGGTTTGCATTATATCTATAGATTGTTTGGGGTAGTACAGACTTTTTTTTCCCCCTCTTAGGATTTTATTTATTTATTTGTCAGAGAGGAAGAGGGTAGTTTCCCACAAGCAGTGGGAGTGGCAAGCAGAGGGAGAAGCAGGCTCCCGGCTGAGCAAGGAGCCAGGTATGGACTTCACAGGGCCTTGGGATCCTGAGCTGAGCTAAAGGCAGATGCTTAACCATCTAAGCCACCCAGGCATTCCCAGGATAGACATTTTAATAATATTTCCAATAATAGTCCTTCCAATCCATGAGCATAGAATGTCTTTCCATTTCTTTTTTTTTTTTTTTTAAGATTTTATTTATTTATTTATTTGACAGGCAGAGATCACAAGTAGGCAGAGAAGCAGGCAGAGAGAGAGAGAGAGGAGGAAGCAGGCTCCCTGCTGAGCAGAGAGCCCAATGTGGGGGCTCGATCCCAGACCCTGGGATCATGACCTGAGCCCACTGAGCCACCCAGGCGCCCCAATGTCTTTCCATTTCTTTGTGTCATCTTTAGTTTGTTTTTCTTTCTTCTTTCTTTCTTTCTTTCTTTCTTTCTTTCTTTTTTTTAATAGTTTTCAGAGTACAGGTCTTTCACCTCTTTGGTTAAGTTTATTTCTAGGTATTTTATTATTTGGGGGATTGTTTTTTTAATTTCTTTTTCTGATGCTTCATTATTAGTATATAGAAATGCAGTGGATTTCTATATATTGATTTTATCCTGCAACCTTACTGATTTCATTTATTAGTTCTAGTAGTCTTTTTGGGTGTGTGTGTGTGTGTGTGTGTGTGTGTGTGTGTGGAGTTTTTAAGGTTTTCTATAGATAGTATCATGATATCTTCAAATAGTGAAAGTTTTTCCTCTGAAGTCAGGAATAAGACAAGGATGTCTACTTTTATCCAACATAGTACCAGAAGTTCTAGCTGTCAGACAACAAAAAGAAAAAAAAGGCATCCATACTGGTAAGGAAGAAGTAAAACTTCCAGTATTTGCAGGATTACACTTTAATATTAAGAATGTATAAAGGTTTACTTAATTGAAATAGTTATTAGCTTAGTAACTTTCTTTAACCTTTCTTCAGTTGAAATCAAAAGAGGATTCTTAAAATATAGCCAACTCCTGTTCATCACTCTCAGTTAAGTGGTTTCTGACCTTTGTTTTGACATATAACGACAATATAAATCTTATCACAGAGTAGTATGTGGTTAACACTTGCCTGAGGAGCTCCAGAGCTGCCTTCATCTTTTGTGGAATTGATGCTAATTGAACACCAGAAATTCTTTGCACAGTTATCAAATTCCCTAAGGATCTGGCTGTTAGCTTATAAGTCAGTGAAATCATATTTCATCATTTATTATCATTAGTAGAGGAAAGACTTAAAGGAAATGCATCTGGTATCCATTTCTTTACCACATTATTATCTCCCATGGAAAAATATATGTGGAATGACTGCACTCAGTTGTTGCAAATGAATTGTTGTTGTCATTTCATTTATGGTAATTTCCTTTCTTTTTTTCCCAAACCATCTATTTCCTGATGAAAAAGAAAATTAGTGAAATTTCTTTTCTCAGTATACTTTATCTAGGTAAGAGGTTTCTATAGTAAAGGTAGAGTATTGCCTTCCAGAAGGTTTCTTCTTTTATTACAAGTTCCTTTAGATGTTAGGATTTGTTTGTTTGATAAGTTAGAGGATAACCCCTGTTCCAAAGTTATTTACTAAATTAATTGATTTAATTTGGAAGAAACTGACAGCTTTCTCTGAAATTTTCAAAAATATAATAAGCATTTGGCTAAAATAAAGCCATATCTTCGTTTTTGTATTGGAAATGCCAGTGAGTTAAATACCAATGTTCCACCAAAAGTGATTTTGTTTTTTAAGTGAATTTTACCAACCAGTTAAGTTTTACTGTTGGATTAGCAGCTTTTTATGCTGCTAAGAGGGGACATTTTAACACTTCAAAAGGTAAAGTAGGGGGCGTCTGGGTGGCTCAGTGGGTCAAAGCCTCTGCCTTCAGCTCAGGTCATGATCCCAGGGTCCTGGGATCGAGCTCTGCATTGGGCTTTCTGCTCGGCAGGGAGCCTGCTTCCCCCACTCTCTCTGCCTGCCTCTCTGCCTACTTGTGATCTCTGTCTGTTAAATAACTTTTTCTTAAAAAATGGTAAAGTAGGAAAGATAACTTCAGAATAAAAGGTAGTCGTTCCATATGTCAGTTAACAGTATGACATTAATGTATTTATGTCTTGTATTATCTCTATTTCTCTTGTTTCACCATGTGCTACTGTAAACTTTATTTTCATCTTTTATTGAAAAGCATGATTTTGAACATACCTTGTGATGAAGTTCACAGTATTTATTGCAATAAAAAAGGAGCTTTTGGGGGTGCCAGGATGGCTCATCTCTTGGGCAACTGAATCTTGATTTTGGCTCAGGTGATGATCTCAGGGGATTGAGCCCCACTTCACACTCCATTTTCAGCAGGGAGTCTTGCTTGAGTTTCTCTTTCTCTCCTTCTGCCCCTCCCCTCCACTCATGTGCACACACACTCTTTCTCAAATAAATCTTTAAAAAAAAAAAAAGATGCTTTTGATTTTGTGGCAGTCTTTATTGGCATGTGCATGATTGAGAAACAGGATACTTTCATCTGAATGTAAATTTTCATTTACATAAGCAAAGAATCCTCAACTTTTTTCTAACAATAGGAAGTTAATCCATATGCATGGTGAAGAGGCCTCTTCATGACCCTGCCATACAGATTCTTGTTAATTGCTGTGTTCACAGGAATAGATTTTTTTTTTTAAAGATTTATTTATTTATTTATTTGACAGAGAGATCACAAGTAGACAGGCAGGCTTAGAGAGAGAGAGAGAGAGAGAAGCAGGCTCCCCGCCGAGCAGAGAGCCCGACGTGGGACTCGATCCCAGGACCCCGAGATCATGACCCAAGCCGAAGGCAGCTGCTTAACCCACTGAGCCACCCAGGCGCCCAGGAATAGATTTTTTTAAACAATTTTTATTTTTAATAACCATATAATGTGTTATTAGCTCAGGGGTACAGGTCTGTGAATCGCCAGTTTGGACACTTCACAGCACTCACCCTCCCCAATATCCATAACCCCACCACCCGCTCCCTGTCCCCCCCCCCCCCCCCGCAACCCTCAGTTTATTTTGTGAGATTAAGAGTCTCTCATGGTTTGTCTTCCTCCCGATCTCGTTTCATTTATTCTTTTCCTACCCCCAAACCCCCTATGTTGCATCTCTACTTCCTCTATCAGGGAGATCATATGATAGTTGTCTTTTTCCAATTGACTTATTTCCCTAAGCATAATACCCTCTAGTTCCATCCACGTCATTGCAGATGGCAAGATTTCATTTCTTTTGATGGCTGCATAGTAAGGAATAGAATTTTTTTGAGTACCACACAAACAGGTATCTGTAGCCTTTAAGCCCAATATAGACTTAACCAGAACTATCTTGGATATTTTCTAAAAACTTTTGTCAGTTATTCTGGTTTATCTTATAAATCTGGTTTATCTTATAAATCCCAAAAATGGATTATGGTAGGAGTCTGCATAGTATTACTTGGACCCTGAAGCCAGGTTTCCTGGGTTTGAATCCCAGCTCTGCCACCTACTAATTGGGAAAGTTTGTGAAGATGGCTTGTTGTATTTGGAACTCAGTAAAGTTTCTTTTGTACATTTGATATTTATATTACTTTGCCATTTCCAGGGTACAGGTTCTCATTTTTTTAGTTATTACATCAAGTAGCTTTTCTGTGAGGGATAGGGGCTACAAATATAAGAAAAATATAACTACTATGCATTACATCCCTGATTTCATGGTGAAAAGGGGGAGTTTGAAAAAGTAATAAAAAGTTTCTCAAGTGGCAGAAATGCAAATGTTTTCAAAAACTAGGATGGCATAAATTGATGATAGCAGAACGGAAGGGCATATAGGGTTGTATCACTTGAGAAGCTCTTGTTACAAGCATCCTGTTTTATCAAAGCATTTCAGTAAGTAGCCATTATAAAGAAAAAGATTAAGTAAATGATACACAGATGATACCCAGATATGGTGAAATCATACAAGCAGACCTTGAATGAGTCATAATCAAATTGTTAGGGCATATATGACACTCAGCTTTTCATACTTGAATAAGTTTAGAGTTGATGCCTTATATTGAGTAGGCTGAACTTGGAAATTTGCTCTCTGGTATTCTTTAGATAATAAGGAATACGTTACTACAGAATAAGAAGTGTTCTTAAATGATAATTACAAGGCTTTTTCATATATATTCTGAAAAATGGACATAGCAAAATTATTTTTTGCTGCTAGTGGCTATTAAAATTGTCTCATTTTGTAATTGATCTCCAGCAAAGCAAAGTGTCTTTGTTTCCATGACCAGTTCCAGCACTGCACTCTTCATCTCAATAGCTTGGCTGCCTTTCATACTTTCACTGGCATCTTTAACCTGTGTCAGGGATGTTACATATCTTTTTGTTAGTTTCTGATAATTTATTTCAGAGACTGTCTGAGCTTATTGTCTCATCTTAAAATACTTTATTGACTAGTTTTCAGCAGCTTTTCTAAACATTTAAATCCTAATATTTAACAAGGATTTAACTATAATATTTAATGTTATGCTTAAATCACACTTGGAAGATGTTTATCCTACTTAAACTCAGAAATAGAAATCTGTATCCCCCAACTTCTTCTATGTCACCTTAGCTGCTTTGCTCTCCATTCCATTTCTTCGCTCTGACTGCCGTAAAATTTTTGCTCTTGCTATTTTGACTTAGTCATTCAGGACCTATAAATTCCATTTTTTAGTGGGTCATTTTTATCTCCTCTTTAAGAAGCTTTAAGATTACTGGGGTGCCTCGGTGGCTCCGTTGGTTAGGCACCTGTCTGCTTGAGGATTCTTTACCTCTCCCTCTGCCCCCCCAAAATAAGTAAATCTTTCATGTATATATGAAATCTTTCATATATATATATATATATATATATATATATATATATATATATAAAAACACACACACACACACACATATATATATATATATAAACACTTTCAGATTACTTTATTCTTTCCTCACTACCAACTGAGGTACTCTAATTCCTCTAATTCTCTAGCTAATTTTTTAGTGCCTCCCTACCCCTTCACACCCAACAAAAGGAAGTCATTCCATATTACATTTTACCCCTGGGCCTAAAGTGCATTTACGTGTACCTTCAAAAGTAAAATTTTATCCCCTGTAAAAATCATTACTAAAGGTTCCATGAGTACATACTGCTTTTGGTTTGAGCACTATTTTGAAAATGGAGTGAGAGATGTAACAGTCTTAAAAACTATAGCAAAGTTGCCATTAGAAGCATAATGGTCTGATGACATTTATCTTTTACAAGAGTCATACCAAAGCAAAGTAAAAAGGACTTTCTTCTCTTGGAACTATCTTGCAACACCATGCCTGCCTTCTTCCTTACCGTGGAATGAACATAATCATTCCACTGAGGATTATTTTTCTTTACATTTTTGCCAAGTCAGAATCAAAAGTGATGATTTAGGACTTGAGAACTTAGAAAGAGAAGTCCACACTGTCACTGACTTTTCCCAGTTTTCCAGCTTACACACACAAAATAGCAAAGATTTTAGTTTGCCTTCCGTTAAGTAAAGGAGAACTAATTTACTCAGGAGTAAAATCCTATTATTTATAAGGTCATTTTATGAAATTTCCAGCTTTCCAAAATGAATGTGATTAGTACAAAATTGACTAATGCCTTAAAACTTTGTATTGAATATTATATTGTTTTGATAAAGTGTAATTTATTAATAAAGGGAAATAAATGATTATTGTTGAAATACAGTGTTATCCTCAGTATGGTTCTTTAAAAGTATATTACATGTTTCTTTTACTGCCTATTTCTTACTCCCTTGTGTTTCAAATAATGACCTTGGCTTTTGACCCATTTCTTAAAAATTGGGTCTATATTATAATTTCTGTACTCTTGTCTCTTGTCCTGAGCGTAACTGTTAGTTTGGTATTTGAATAAGGAAAATCATGCTATTCATAGTGTAGGTTAAATCTCATTTTGAGGTTGCCCAGGTTAGGAGGATAGTCTTTTTTTTTTTTAAAGTAAGCTCCGTGCCCAATGTGGAGCTAGAACTGAGGATCCTGAGATCAAGAGTTGCATACTCTACCGACTGAGCTAGCCAGGTACCCCAGGACTATATTCTTAGAAAGAAATTTTTGAGTCCATAAGATCTGTGTGCAAAAAAAAAACTGTGGTTAGATTTTCCTTTAGTTATTAGTGTGTATTTTACTTTTAACCCTAGTATGTACTGTGGAAAGTATCAAGCACACATCTATCTACTATCTCTGGGATCAGTTTGGCTTTTTAACTGTGATGTTTGGGATTATTATACCTATATTAGGTTTTATTCCAGAAAGTCCTGGATTTGACTTTCCTACTTATTTTATGAAGTTAGGCAAATAACAGCCTCTCTGAGGTCAACTTCTTTGTCTGATTCATATATCACCTGATTTATCTGGTAGTGTTGTTATGCCTAGACTTGATAATTTTATGTACCGTGGCAATTTTGTCAGGAGGATATATGACATGTCAAAAAGCAAACTCTTGTGAATTGGTTTACCTTTCCTTACCTTACTTTTGATAAGCGGAATTTTAAAGTGCAAATGATGATAGGTCAGGCAGTATATTTGTAGATTTGAACTACAGCTTCCTATTCTGCCACCTGGAAGTATTTTTAGGTACTTTCCAGTAATATCTCTGTAGACCAAGTTAAAGAAAAAATACATTTTAAAGAAAATATTTGTTGTAGCTAATCCAGAGAAACTGGCTTCAGTGAGCCAGTGATGCTACTCTCTCAGGTAGAAAGTTTACATTTCTTTTTCTTTCCCTGCATGAATAAAGTGAGGGTATTATCTTTACTGATTTCTCTTCATTTGGTAACTAGTGTAATCTTTAAATTCCTTAAATCTTTGGGGCACCTAGGTGGCTCAGTCATTAAGCGTCTGCTTTTGGCTCAAGTCATGATCGCATGGATTGAGCCCGGGGTCCTGGGATTGAGCCCTGGCTCTTTGCTCAGCAGGAAGCCTGCTTCTTCCTTTCCCGCTCCCCCTGCTTGTGTCTGCTTGTGTTCCCTCTCTCACTGTGTCTCTCTCTGTCAAATAAATGAATAAAAACCTTTAAAAAAAAGTTTTAAATTTCTTAAATCTTTAAATCTTCACATTTTAAAAAATTTTTTGTTAAAAACTACTACTTTACTACTTACTAAGATCCTTTGCAGAAATTAGCCAGTTTCATACATTCATATTCATTCTTTTTTCAGTGACCTGAAACATAATCAGTATTTGGCTATATTACTTTACAACTTAAGTATTCTGATAAGTACTGTTTTTGAAATTTTATTTTCTGGAGAAATTTTTTCTGAAACCATGGAAGTTACTTATAACTTAGTTTAGTCTTGACATGTTTTGGCTTTCTGTGTAATGTTTGTATTAGATACTAACTTTTTGGCTTGAATATGATTTAAGGGGTTGTATATTATGAAGCGATAAAACCCGACTAGCACTGGTGGGTGTGAAAGTGTTCACTACTATTTATAGAAGCTCACATATAATAGAATATAAGAATTAAAAATTGAGTTTCTAGTCTTATCATGTGTAGGATAAGATCAGTTTTTAGGGTTGTACTGATGAATAATTTTCATTCTATAAGTTCATAATGAAGATAGTTAAGAATTGTTTGCAAGTTCCAGTTAGTTATCTGCATTCTACTATTTGTCCTATAGATGGCATTGTTATAATTTTTTGGTGATTTCCAAGATTTGTTGTTTTTTTCTTTAGGATTTTTTGATTTGTTAATAGGAACACTTAAGTAATCGAACAGACTAGATCAAATAATGTTAACTTTGGATAACAGCTATTTTCCTCTTGAACTAATATCCAAGTTTTTAATCTTTTTTAATTATTGTAGCTGCATTTAGTGTAGAATATTGAATTAAAACTAAATAAAATTAATTATTCATAAATTATTAAATACAGTAATGTGATGGTTTTTATTTTTCTTGAAGAAATTTTATATCACTTCATATAGTTTTGTAGTGTGACATTACAGAGTTTATATTTTTATTGTGTTGAGGCAGTAAGTGTAGTTGATAAGAGCATGGGTTTTAGGTTTGAGTCCATATCTTCACTCTGTTCGTTATTAGTTATGTGAATTTAGGCAAACTGCTTAACCTCTTTGAAGGATTTTCAGTTTCTCTAACAATCTACAAGCTGTGAACAGGGCAAGGAAACTGTTTTCTTGTGATCAGTTGTTAACAATGCCTGACACCCAGTAAGTATTCAATAAATTTTTGATGAATGAATAATATTTACAATGCAAGATTGCCATGAAAGTTAAATTTTATTAATATAAAGCAGCAAGTAACATGCATAGCAGGCATTAGCTACTATTATTATTAATAATAGAAAAATCCCCAGTCTAGCTAATACATGAAATATGTTTTTCTTAAACTCTCATTTCTCAAATTCCCTTTCATGATTTTCTTTCCCTATCCCAAACGTTTTCATTTTGCTTCAGTTTTCTGTGATATTTCTCAAAGGGAACTCTCTGCAAAAGGCCTTTTTTCTTTGACTGTTTACAGCCATTTTACCAGTAGCTTTGTTAATGTAATTTTATATACCTTTTGTCCTTAATATAATCAGGTCAAGACACAACACTTGCATTTCTAACTGAAAATATTTTACAGTGTTATTAAGCAGCTATTTTGTCTACTTACATAGGTATTTCATAAACATAGAGAAGCTGGTATCTTTCTGGCAAGAATGTAGTGAAAATTAAAATTTTATATAAAGTAAACTAGCAAATGCCTAGCATATAGGAAGTATTCAGTGAATGATGCTATTTATTATTAATATTGAAATTAATATTTTAAAAACTTTTTTATACTATATCATGGGGCATCTCAAAACGTCTTTATTAAAGATTTTATTTATTTGACACAGAGAGAGCACAAACAGGGGGAGCAGCAGGAAGAGGGAGAGGGACAAGCTGGCTTCCTGATGAGCAAAAGACCCCCCTTCCCCCATGTGGGGCTCGATCCCAGGACCCTCAGATCATGACCTGAGCCAAAGGCAGACACTAACCGACTAAGCCACCCAGATGCCCTGGATCTCAAAACTATAAATAATTTTTATTTATTGAGTATTTTCTATGTTGATTTTTATGTACACTATCTCATTTAATATTTAAAATAACTATGGGGGCACCTGCAGGACCGTGATCTTATGGTGCTGGGATTGAGCCCCCTCTCGGGCTTCCTGCTCAGGGGGAGTCTGCTTCTCCCTCCTACCCTTCCCCTCCTCAAATAAATAAAAATCTTAAAAAAAATAAAAATAATTATGATTTGGGCACTATTATCCTCACTTCATATTTGGGGAAACCTTTAAAGAGGCCAAGTAAATAACCCAGAGTCATTCACTAGGAAGTGGCAGAATTATAATTAAACTCCATTCTTACCACTACTCAGTATTGTTTGAAGGCCTTTTCTTCTTGAGGCTAAGACAAAGTTTATAATCCTATATAACTTTGATTCTTCTTGTCTGTTCATTTTCTTACATTCCACATTCATATTTCCTGCTTCTTTTCCTTTTGTCCAAATAGACCAAAACATAGCATTTTGTACTCTCTCTCCCAGACTTCTAAGTCATAAATTTGTTTTTAATCTCCTGCTTTGCTTGTTTTGCTAGGTATCATTTATGAATATTGTCTTTTCGTTCTCATACCCATTCCTAAGTTCAGTTCATTGACTTATTTCAGTAATTTTCTCATCCCCTTGGCCTAACTTCCTGATTGTGAGAATAAACGTCTTTCCTGACTTAATCCCTTTGACTCATTTCAATACACCTTACCACTTTTGAGCACTTCTTCAGTGCATCTTTGCTGATGTTTTAGTACTCAGTTTTGGAGATGAGAGTTTATTCTTTTGTTTAAAATTATTAGGATTTTATGTTGATTTTAGTTAACTGTACTTCTCCTTCTCAAGACTTCATTTTTGTCAGTGATAGAGCTGCTTCTGTAATCATCTATCCTATGTTTAACCTGTACTAAAATTGAGTTTAGCCTAAAATGCTTCTGTCCGTTTACACCTTTCTTATGGTCCATATGGTAGTATAGCAGGTGTTTAATACTAGTTAACTAAATATGACAGCTATAGCATTTCATTTAGTTACACTTTAAAGAAATACAATTTAATTGCCTGGTAACTCTGGTTTTGTTGTTGTTGGTGTTGTTCTTAACTTTTTAAAATTAACATATATTATTTGCCCCAGGGGTACAGGTCTGTGAATCATCAGGCTTACACATTTCACAGCGCTCCCCATACCACATACCTTCCCCAATGTTCATAACCCAGCCACCCTACCTCTATTCTCCCACCCACCAGCAACCCTAAATTTGTTTTGTGAGATTAAGAGTCTCTTATAACTCTGTTTTCATTATTTGGTTGCTGTAAGTTTTATATATTATTTTATGCCTTTTTCTAATAATAATAGTAGTGATTCTAAAGCCATACTTACTGAACTTTCATCCACCTCTGTGGCCTATCTGTGCAAGATGCTTTGTGTATGTTGTCTCTAAATCTCAAGTGACTATATAAGGTTGTGGGACTTATATTCATTTTTTAAATAGAGAAATGGACCTCAAAAGAGTTCCTTGACTTGCATAAGTAATATGTGTATTACATTTGTATTCTTTGGTCTCCAACCCCTCAAGTTCACCAATGTTGATGTCACTTTTTAAAATTCCCATATTTAGTTGTTAAATCAAGTAATTTTTAAAGACCTTCTTAGAGCAGTTTTAGATTTACAGCAAAATTGAGGGACAGAGATTTCCCATATACCCCCTGTCTCCACACATGTATAGCTTCCCCTATTATCAACATCACTCACCAGAACACTTTTTTTTTTTTTAACCATGGATGAACCTACATTGACACATGGTCACCCAGATTCCACAATTTACCTTAGGGTTCACTCCTGGTTTTTTAATATTTTATGGGTTTGGACAACTATATAATAAACATCATTATAAAATCATAAAGAGTATTTTCAGTTCTGTATAAATAAATAGATGTGGTTTCCAGAAAAAAGGAAAAGAAAATAGAAATAGTATTAAATATGAAAATTTTTTGTTGCCACTTAATAAAAACGTTCCTGAATGTTCCACTTATCTGTTACTCTTAACAAAGTGCCCCATAATTAAATGTGACTTAAATTAACGATTTCTTACCTTGAGGTTTTGTGGGTGAAGAATTCAAATAGGGCTCAGCTTTATGCATGTGGTCTTGACAGAGATTACTTGGAGATATTCATTTGGCTGGTCTGTACAGTCCAAGATGCCTTCATTAAATGAGTGCCACCTTAGGAGATGGCTAGAAGCTGGAACATCAGTCAGAGCACAGAATCACAGAACACAGAATTACCTGTGTGGCTGTGTTGTGGTAGTCTGACATTTGGCATGGTGAATCAGGGCTCCCAGACAGTGTAATACGACTGAGTGAAAGCTGCAGTTTCTTATGACTTAACTTTGGGAATCCCAGGGCATTTCTCCTGTATTTTATTTACTATTAAAGTGAATATAAGTATAGTGAGTTCAGCCCAGATTCAAAGGTAGGGAAATTAGACTTTACCTTAGTGTGAGGACTAGCAAAGAATTTGTGCCTGCTTTAAATCTGCCACAGTGAATCACACCAGTTGTTCTAGATAGTGTGAATTCAAGTGAAAAATGAATTGGTGGTAGAATGGGCAAATGGGTTTCATGTATTTTCTACCATGAACAGATTTAAACAATTATTGTTAGAATCAGGGCAGCTCTAACTGAAGATGATCTTTTCCTGGAACTCAAGCAAAATGTTTATTGATTTGATTTGGAAGGAGGAGTTAGTCTTGTTAACATTAGAACTATAAATGTTTTTTTCCTCTAAATATATGTATTCTCTCTCTAATATTTTTGTGATTAACAATATAAAACCATATGCTTTCATCTGACATTTCTTGAGTTCAGATATATGAATTGTAGATGTATGAGATCTGAGGAAAGACAAAGAATCCTCTGCTTCATTGCTTAGCTTCTGAGCCAACATTACATCTTTTCTTACCAACTTATATAATGCTTAAATTATATAAATAATGTTTTCTAAAATAAGATACTGCTTGTATTTTACTGAGAAAAGAATACTGAAGTAAATTTCTGCTTAAGAAATATAATTCAGGGGCGCCTGGGTGGCTCAGTGGGTTAAGCCGCTGCCTTCAGCTCAGGTCATGATCTCAGGGTCCTAGGATTGAGTCCCACATCAGGCTCTCTGCTTACTTAGCAGGGAGCCTGCTTCCTCCTCTCTCTCTCTCTCTCTGCCTGCCTCTCTGGCTACTTGTGATCTCTGTCAAATAAATAAAATCTTAAAAAAAAAAAAGAAATATAATTCATATATAAAACCTGTAGATCATTTTAAGCATTTTTGCTTTTATTCTGAATGAGAAGGGAATGTATAAGAAAGAAATGTATTGAAGGATTTTGATCAGAGAGGAGTGACGTGATCTGGCCTATATTTAACAGAATCTCTGGCTGCTGTGTTAAGTTGCCAAGGAGTGGCAACGGTAGAAAAGACCAGTTATGAGACTATGAGGAAGTTTGCTTGGCAATGGTTGAATTCCAGATATATTTTGAAGACAGAAGTTCATGATCCAAAAGAGGAGCGTGAGGGGCGCCTGGGTGGCTCAGCTGGTTAGGCATCTGACTCTTGGTTTCAGCTCAAGTTTGTGACCTCATAGGTGCTAAGATGGAGCCCTGTGTCATGCTACGCACTCAGCAGGGAGTCTGCTTGAATATTCTCTCTTCTGCCTCTCCCCTACTCTCTCTCTCTCAAATATATCTTAAAAGGGGGGAGGTAAGAAATAAATTAAGGAAAATACCAAGATTTGGGGCCAAAGCAGCTGGAAAAATGAATTGCTTTTAACTAAAATAGGGAATGTTGTGGAAGGAGCTGGTGTGAAGAACAATGTAAAGAAAAAGTTTTGAAAATATTCAAGTTTGAGGGGTGCCTGGGTGGTTCAGTTGGTTAAGCATCTTTCTTTGGCTCAGGTCATAATCCCAGGGTCCAAGGATCAACCCCTCATCGGGCTCCTTGTTCACTGGGGAGCCTGCTTCTCCCTCTCCCTGCTGCTCCCCGTGCTTGTGTTCTCTGTGTGTCAAATAAATAAATATAATCTTAAAAGAAAATATTCAAGATTGAAATAGTTGTTAGATATCCAAATGGAGATGTCACATAAACAGTTGGACATACCAGTCGGGAGTTCAGGCGAGAGGTCTAGGTTCTGGCTGGAGTCATTGCATATATAATGTTTAAAATCCGTGAGGCAGAGAAATCACCAAAGGAGAGTAAAGAAATAAAGTGGTTGAGGATATGCAAATAATGAGTTGGGCTAAGGATGTGAAAGAAAGTGAAAAAAGAAGACAGGAATGCCAGTATTAATACCAGGCAGGTTAGAATTTAAAGTTAAAATACTAAATCAGATAAAAAAAGACACTGGAAAAATGGGTAGATAAAAGCCTGTCAAGAAAATACAATGGGCAAAAACTTTTATAAGTTAAACAAATAGCAAAATAAATAAAGCAAAAAAATATTTGGAAATGGAAAGACAACTTGACAGAATACAGTTGTATTGTGTGTATTTGAGAGATTTAATACAACATTTTTTAGTTTTAGATCTAGTAGACACAGTAGGGAGATTAGAGGTATTGAATAGAATAATGAAGCTCAATAAAGAGATATATATAAGCTCAAACAAAGAATATACTTTTTTAAAGTGAAAATATCCCCTTTTGTGTCAGGGGAAAGTTAAAATTTTGCTGCCTTTTAATTCCATTTCTTTCTATATGATGCTAAGAAATGACCCTTTATTCCTTCCTTCAAATATTGATGCATGTCGTGTGCCATGCTTGATCAGCATGGTATGATGAACAAGAGATACCTATTTTCTGCATTCTTATAACTTGATGTCCAGGGAGGGAATTAGTTATTAAACAACTAGTTACAGAAATGGTTCTTTTGTTACAAGTGTTTTAGGGAACAGCACAAATAACTTGAAAATATGTTTAACGGAAGACATAAATCTAGGAAGGTGGAGGGATACTTTCCGAAGGCAGTGACCAGAGTAGGAATTAGGGAGCCTGAGGGATTAGGGAAGGGATGGTTTATACTTGAGGAAGTGGCTAGCTTTCCATTCTGAAGGTTTATAAAGGCAGCAAAGCAGGAAGAAGACTTTCTAGAACTAAAATCCAATATGATTGTATCGTATTGAAAGATAGGAAGGGTTGCATGGATAGGAGTGTGAGGAACGAGGCAAGAAGTAAAAATTAAAAGAGGTATTTGGATTCCTTGAACCAAACCAAATAATTTGTCATTATTAGTTGAAGAAATTGCATTCTTTTCAGAGCTCACAAACAGATGACCTACAGGCCAAATCTGTCCTGCAGACTTGTTTTCCTTGACTCATACAATATTTAAAAAAGAAGAGGGGTGGGGCACCTGGATGTCTCAGTGGGTTAAGCCTCTGCCTTCGGCTCAGGTCATGATCTCAGGGTCCTGGGATTGAGCCCCACATCGGTCTCTCTGTTCAGACGGAAGCCTGCTTCTTCCTTTCTTTGTCTCTGCCTGCCTCTCTGCCTACTTGTGATCTCTGTCAAATAAACAAAATATTTTTAAAAATAATAAGTAATAATAAAAAAGAAGAGGGGTGCCTGCCTGGATAGTTCAGTCCATTAAGCGTTCAACTCTTAATTCTGCTCAGATTGTGATCTCAAAATTGGAAGATCGGAAGATCAAGACCCTTAAGATTCTCTCTCTCGGGGCACCTGGGTGGCTCAGTGGGTTAAGCCTCTGCCTTAGGCTCAGGTCATGATCTCAGGGTCCTGGGATAGAGCCCCACATCAGGCTTTCTGCTTGCAGGGAGCCTGCTTCCTCCTCTCTCTCTGCCTGCCTCTCTGCCTACTTGCAATCTGTCTGTCAAATAAATAAGTAAAATCTTTAAAAATAAAAAAATAAAATAAAATAAGATTTTCTCTCTATCCCTCTGCCCCTTCCCAACCTAAAAAGGAAATGGCCAAGATTTAAAATTAGGAACCCCCACTGAAAAAAGGAAGAACAGATTTCCAGTTTCTTTAACACTTAAAAAGATCTGGCCATGTAATTCTCAAGTGGCTACAGTTCACTAGAGTTGCTGTTTGGGGCATTCAGATTGTCACTTCCTTCTCTTGTTTTCTATCCATCTTTACTTTTGATCATTTGAAGTCTTTTATGATCACTGTCATTTGACTTTGCAAATCCTACTTTAATAGTCCATCTATATACATCAGGCATTAGGAGTCCAAGCACAGATAACACAAGGAAAAAGCTTTTTTTGATCAGATAATCTTTATTTTGATAGAAGATTAGAAAAAGCCTTTTTCAAAAGTCAGTTTGGTTGTGCGCCATATATGTGTGTGACAAAGTACTTAGCAAGCCAACAGTTAGCAATAAGGTTTTTCAGCATGTAAAACTGCCTGGTATTGTGATAGATGCTAGGAATACTTTTTTTTTAATGTGCCATCAAGTCGTTCATAATTCTATCACAAAACTCAGATTTTCATAGATAATTTCAGTGCAGAATGCAGTAATAGAAGCATGCATTAGATAGAGAGGTAATGTGAATTACACAAACAAACCAATTTTAGAAGAGTAAGTCAAGCAGTGGTTTTAAAGATAGACTATGTAGAGGAGTGCCTGGGTGGCTCAGTGGGTTAAAGCCTCTGCCTTCAGCTTAGGTCATGATCCCAGGGTCCCAAGATCTAGCCCCGCATCGCATCCGAGTTCTCTGCTCAGCAGGGAGCCTGCTTCCCCTGTCTCTCTCTGCCAGCCTCTCTGCCTACTTGTGATCTCTCTCTCTCTGTGTCAAATAAATAAATAAAATATTTAAAAAAAAACTGTACAGTAGGATGATCATTTTGCTACCACTTTAGTTCCCCATGAAGGTCAATGTGGAGATATCTGATAAATAAGTGATTGGATATATAGTAATAGCCCAAATAAAACTTATCAGGAATAGATTAAAACTACATTATTAACAGTGCTATTTCCTGTCTAGTGTAGAGATAACTATAGTAGATAGAAACAACATTGCTGGAATCAGGTGGTTGTTTAGCCACTGAGGGAGAGGCATTCTGAAAATCATTGGTTTGGCCTAAAGAATTTTTTCAGTGTCTGGTTCTTCTTTCCTCCTTTCTTCTGTCATTCCTTCTTTACCTCCTTTTCCTCCCTCCTTCGCTTCCCTTTTTCTTTCCTCCTTTTTTACTTTTTCCCTCCCCCATTTTAGCTGTAGTTATCTTGAGCTTTCCATGTCTTAAAGCAGTTTGTAGTTTTTTGTGTGAAGTTAGTACCATATATTAGCACAGTCACTAAGTCCGGTGCAGTTTTCAATCTCTCTCTCTCTCTCTCTCTCTCTCTCTTTTTTTGTTGTTGTTGTTGTTGTTGTTGTTGTTGTTGTTGTTGGGATGCCTACCCTGACCAACTCCTTTTCTTCCAACTTTGCTTTTGCTCTTTTATGTTTTAAAAATATTGTAGGAACTCATTCAGGAAGGTAGTTTCTCTTGGGTAATAGAAATATAATTTCTTTATCTAGTTTGTCAAGTTATTTAAAAAATCGGTCCTTGTACAATATAATATAAAGTTTTGTGAAAGATATTTTAGAACATGTGTTCTCAGTGGGGTCACTGCCACTCCCAAGGGAAGGAAATACTGGTTGGGAATGGGGAATCTTAAGCATTTGAGAAACACTGGTTTATACTGAAGTGGGTATATGTCACTTTTTAAGGGAACAGTTTTGATTAGGAGGAAGATTCTAACATCTGGAAGGAATTGGACAATAAAAACTGAATTTGAGAAGCAAGATTTTATTTCATATTGAATTATATGTCCTATTGGTAAAAGGTAATCCAATACCAAATCTATTTAAGCATCTTAAGCTAGAAATATTTTACAGCACACTTCTAATGAATCATATTGTAGAGTCATTGAATTCTAATGAAGTATATACTGAACCTGATCGCTACCATCATCATTTCTTATAACAACAATCAGCAATTGTCTAAGTGAATTTTATTTAGCTTAGAAAACAAATTTTACTTTTTGTGAGATTTAGAGATTGCTTGCTGCTTTTATTAAAAAGCCAGTGTTGGAGTGCCTGAGTGGCTCAGTCAGATAAGTGTCTGGCTCTTGGTTTTGGCTCAAGTCATGATGTCAGGGTTGTGAGATCTAGACCCTGCATAGGGCTCTGCACTCAGCTGGGAATCTGCCTGAGATTCTTTCTCTTCCTCTTCCCAGTTGCATGTGTGCTTTTTCTCAAGTCATACATAAATATATATACCAGCTTTAGTATTACGGAAGTAACTCATTTTTCCTCACCTAAGTCTTTTTTTCTGACCTAAACATTGTAAACCTTTTGGCAGAAAACTTCCAATCTTTCAGAAGCATTATAGTTTCCAGTTCTTCATATAGTTTTTTTCTTAGTAATTATAAACTGTAATTTTAAGTAAGAATGTTTAGCTTTATTAAATGGAGCTTTTTGAGGCACCGGGTTGGCTCAGTCGGTTAAGTGGCTGCCTTATTAGCTCAAGTCATGATCCCAGGGTCGTGGGATCGAGCCCCAAACTCTCTGCTTCTGCCCCTTCTCCCCGCTTGTTCTCTCTCTCTTTCAAATAAATAAAAAAAATTTTTTTTTAATGGAGCTATTTGAGATTTTAAGTAGATGTATTTCCAATTTCAAGAGCCAGAAATGCAAGAGAATAAGAATCGAAAAACACAAGTTTAATAGAGGAATTAAATTAGATACAGGTATTAAAACTTTTAAATGAGGATAAAGTGTCAAGAACAGAAGAAAATTTCAAAGGAGGATCTTATTCAATTCTGGGAAGATTGAGTAATAGCTAGAATGGTAGTTTCCAAAGTAGTATATGTATATTGGAAAAGATGTAGTAAGATAAAATGGGTGTGTGCAAGTTAGTTTAGCTCATTGCCCAAAGGAAATTAAAACCTCTAGACATATTTCTTTTTTTGAGAGAGAGAGAAAGCGTGCGCATATGTGCAGTGGTGGGGGGAGGGAGAGGGAGAGAGAGAATCCCAGCCAGGCTCCACACCTAGTAGCCAGAGCTGAACTGTAGGGCTCCATTTCATGACCCCAAGATTATGACCTGAGCTGAAGTCAAGAATCAGATGCTTAATCAACTGAGTCACCAGGCATCCCTCTAGACATACTTTTAAAATCTTACCCTTTTTAAATGCCTGTTTTGTGACTTTTCTAATAAAATTCGTGTATATAAGACACAAATAATAGTTATTGAAAGGGGTTGTTTTGGGGGTCACTGCTGTAAGTATCTCAAAGAACTGGGAAAATGAGCCTTTAAAATCAAATAAATAGATGGTTTTTATATTCTGGCTTTATCATTTACAAGCTTTCTACCTATGGCAAATGAGAGATTAGTTCTTTTGAATCTTTAGCTTTATCTCCGATTATTAAATAAGTTAGTGAAGATTTTTTTCATGAGGATGTTTTAAGTACTAAATGAGGTAACATATGTAAAAGGCTCTGTAAACTTTTCTTCCTTTTTTGTAGAATATAAAAAGAACCAACAATTTAGGGTTAGAAGAGATTTGTTCATATGATGAAAAATTAATCAACTGTTTAGCTGTTAACAGGATATTTCCCTGTGGTTATTTTTTATAATCTATCATTTTCTTTTTTTAAAAAAATATTTTTAAAAATTTTATTTATTTACTTACTTATTTCACACAGAGAATGTGCACAAGAGAGCACAAGCAAGGGGAGTGGCAGAAGGAGATAGAAGCAGGCTCTCCATTGAACATTGGAGCCTGATGTGGGTCTCCATCCCAGGGTCCTGGGATTGTCACATGATCCCAGGGCAAATCCTTAACCGACTGAGCCACCCAAGTGCCCCATTTATCATTTTCTTCTTTCTGTAAAACCATAGTCATTGAACAGAGAAAGGAAAGTCAGAAGATTGGGAAGGACTGGGAAGCTTTGCAATTAACTTTGAAAGTGTGCTCCTGAACACATCATTTCATTTCTTTGCTTCCTCTCATTCCCTTTGCTTTCTACTCTTATATATCTGTCATTCTGTTCAAAACAAGTAATTATATTGAATGTAACTGCCATACTAGGGTAGTAAAATAGTCTTTACATACAGGTGACAGTGTGTGAACTTGTTTAAATATTATGATTGCTTTCTTTATTCCTCACAGGAAATTTTAGTCAAGTCCAAATTAGAGCTCATTAATACCACCAAATCATAGTGTTTTTGTTTGAATTCTCAGATATTTTTAGTATATGAGTAATATGTACAATAAGTTTTTTTTATTATATATGATTATCTTTTTTAAGAAAAAATATTGAACTATGGAAAAATGTTAGTTATTAAGGGAGGGTAATATCTCCAATTGCATTTTTTTCAGTTTCATTAAGGTGTAATTTACATATAGTAAAATTACCTATTGTAATTGTATAATTCAGTGGCTTTTAGTAAATTTATAGAGTCATGCAAATCCAGTTTTAGAACTTTCGCATCTCCCCCAAAATTTTCCTCAAGACTGTGGTCAGCCGTCCGCTCCTACGTCCTTTCATCAGCCTCAGGAAATTACTGATCTGGTTTCTCTTTCTATAAGTTTTTTTTTTGTTATTTCATCCAAAAAGAATCGTACTATATGTGGTCTTTTGCATCTGGCTTCTTTGACTTAGCATAATGTTTTTGAAGTTCATCCGTAGAATAGCATGTATCAGTATTTCATTTCTTTTTATTGCTGAGTGTTATTTCATTGTATTGATACACCATATTTGTTTACTCTTTCACTCCTTATCCACTTGGATCATTTCCAGTTTTTTACTATTATGAATAAGATTCCTTTATACATTCATGGAGAAGTCTTTGAGTGATAAATATTTTCATTTTTCTTAGGTAAGTTCCTAAGAATGGAATTGCTGGATTGTATGATAAATTAACTTTTTTTCAAGAAACTACCCAACTGTGTTCAGAAGTGGCTGTACCATTTTACATTTCTACCAGCAATGTATGAAGGTTCCAGTTTGTGTGGCTTCATCAGTTGGGTGTCTGCCTTTGGCTCAGGTAGTGGTCCCGGGGTCCTGGGATGAGTCCTGCATGGAGCGCTGTGCTTGGTAGGGAGCCTACTTCTCCCTTTCTCTCTGCCTGCCACTCTGACTACTTGTGATATCTCTATCTCTCCCTTTCTCTCTCTCTGTCAAATAAATAAATAAAATCTTAAAAAAAAAAAAAAGATGATGGGGGTTCCAGTTTCTTTGCATTCTCACCAACACTTGATATGTGTCTTTTTTTTTTAATAGCCAGTTCAGTGGGTATGTCTTGGTGTCCCATGTGGTTTTAATTAGCATTGTCCTAATGACTAGTGATGTTGAGCACTTTCTTGTGGTTATAAATCATTCATATGTCTTCTTTGGTGAAATGTCTCTTCAAGTCTTTTGTCCATTTTTGAAATTGGATTTTTTTCTTAATCAGTCATGAGAGTTCATCTATATTCTGAATACAAGTGCATTGTCAGATATGTGATTTGTTAATATTTTCTCCCAGTCTGTGGCTTGTCTTTCTATTTTCTTGTTGGTGTTTTTAAAGTGCAAAAGTTTTTTGAAGTCCAGTTTTATCAGTTTCATCTTTATGGCTCATGCTTTTGTCATCTGAGAACTCTTTGCCTCACTGAAGGCCAAAAAGACTTTCTACTGTATTTTCGTTTAGATGGTTTATCATTTAAGCTTGTACATTTAATCTCTCACCCATTTGAATTAATTTTTTGTCTGGTGTAAGAAGGGCCTTAATTCATTTTTCTACTTATGGTATCGAATAGTCCCAAAACCATTTGTTGAAAGAATATTCTTTCGGGGCGCCTGGGTGGCTCAGTGGGTTAAAGCCTCTGCCTTTGGCTCAGTTCATGATCCCAGGATCCTGGGATCGAGCCCCACATCGGGCTCTCTGCTCAGTGGGGAGCCTGCTTCCCCCTCTTTCTCTGCCTGCCTCTCTGCCTACTTGTGATCTCTGTCTGTCAAATAAATAAATAAAATCTTAAAGAAAGAAAGAATGAATATTCTTTTTCCCTTTGAATTACTTGATGGCTTTATGAAAATCATTTTTACTATAAATATAAAAATTTATTTTTGGCTTCCCAGGTCTCTTTGTTGATCTTATCCTTACACCTAGACTTTTGCTAGTAACATACTGTTTTGATTACTGTAACTTCTTACCAGGTTTTATGTTGGTATTATCAAGTCCCCTAACTTCATTGTTCTTTTTCATATTGTTTTGGCTGTACTGGGTCTTTTGATTTCCATGCAAAATTAGAATCAGATTATTTCTGTTTTCTTAACATGCCAGCTGGGATTTTGAAAAGGATTGTTTTGAATCTGTAGATTAATTTGAGGAAAACTTCCATATTAACAAGATTGAGTCTGCCAGTCCATGAGCATGGAATGTTTTCCTTTTCCTGTTTATTTAGATGTTTTACTCTGAGCATTGTTTTGTAACATTGTACAAATATTCTACTTCTTTGAAAAAATTTTTTTCCTAAGTATTCTTTGTGGTACTATTTTGAATGGAATTTTTTTCTTAATTTCATTTTCACAAGAGTATAAAAATGCAATTGATTTTTGTATATTAATCTTATACCATATGACCTTATTAACCTTGTTTATTGGTTCTAGTAATTTTTAGTGGTTCTTAGGGTTTTCCACATATAGGGTAATGTCATCTGGTAATAAACAGTTTCACTTCTTTTCTAATCTAAATGCATGTAATATCTTTTGAATTTTTTAAATTGTAAAGTAATTTGTTTTTTTGTTTTTTTGTTTTTAATTACTAGAGTCAGTAGAAGTAGTAGAACCAGTAAAAGTAGTAGAAATAAACATCTTTGTTCTGGTATTTGGCGGAAGACTTTACCATTGAGTATGATATTACCTATAGACTTTTCATAGGTGCCTTATAATAAATTGAAGACATTCCCTTCTATTCCTAGTGTTTTGAACATTTTTATAATGAATAGGTATTGGATTTTTGTCATGTGCTTTTTCTGCATCTGTTGAAATAATCATGTGGGTTTTATTTTCATTCTTTGAACATAGTGTTTTACATTAGTTAATTTTCAGGTGATTAACCTATTGTAATTATATAATTCTGGGGATAAATCTCACTTTGTGATAATGTATAATACTTTTTTTTTTATATGTGCTGAATTTGTATGTTGCTGAATTTAGGTTTTTAAATTTTTTTTTTTTAAGATTTAAAGATTTTTTTAAGATTTTAAAATAAAGATTTTATTTTAAAGATTTTAAAGATTATTTTTTATTTCCTTGAGAGAGAGAGCCTGTGGGGGGGATGTTGTAGGGGAAAGTGTAGAGGGGGAGGGAGAGGAAGAGGGAAAGAATCCCAAGCAGACTCCTGAATGCGGAGCCAGCTCAGTCTCAGGATCCTGACATAGTAACCTCAGCCTAACCAACTGAGCCACCCAGACACCCTTAAGCTGCTAATTTTTAAAAAAGGATTTTTGTATCTATGTTCATGAGGGATGTTGGTCTATAGTTTTCTTGTGTTGTCTAGATCTGGCTTTGGTATCAGGGTAATAATAAATAATCTCATAGAATAAATTGTTTCTTATATATTTCATAAGCTTCATCAGTGAAACCATGTCTTCCTAAGCTTGTCTTAGTTGAAGATTTTTATATGTAGCTCAGTGACCTTATTTGTTACAGGTTTATATTTCTTATAGTCAGTTCTGGTAATTTGTGTCTTTCTAGGATTTTCTTGATTTTAATAGAAATTCGCATAATTTGTTGGTTTAAACTTGTTCGTAATACTCTGTTAGGATCCCTTTAATTTCTAGGGTCAGTAGTGATGTCCTCTTTCCTGGTTTTGGTAATTTGTTTCTGCTTTTCTATCTTATTTTCTTGGTCATTCTGTCTAAGGGTTTGTCAATTTTATTTTTTTATTTATTTTTTAATTTTTTGAAAAAATGAATTCATTGATATTTTTCTTTGTTTTGTTCTTGTTTCATATATTTTTACTATTCTTGCTTTGGATTTAATTTGCCTTTTCTAATTTCTTAAGGTGAGAAACTTAGGCTATTCATTTGAGACTTTTCTGATCTAGGCATTTAAATTATAAATTTTCAATAAACACTGCTATAGTAATTGATATGTTTTTATTCTTACTGAATTCAAAATATTTAATTTTCCTTTGATACCATCCTTAACCCATGGATTTCCCCCAGATTTCTTTCTGTTACAGATTTTTAAATTTTATTCTGTTATTGTCAGGAAACATCCTTTTTTATTTTAAACTTAAATAGATTGTTTGTGGCCCAGCATGTGGTCAATTCTGGAAAAACTTCTATGCGTGGTTAAAAGCAAAGTGTATTCTGAACAGTCTTTGGGTGGAATGTTCTATAAATGTAAGGTGAGGTCAAGTTAGTAGTGTTTTTCAAATCTTTTACATCCTTGCTGATTTTCTGTTTCTTCCTTCAGTTCTGCCAGTTTTCCTTCATGTATTTGGTGGCTCTGTTTTATAAATGTTATGTATTGCTGACATTTTATTGACTCTTATGTTTATGAAATAATCCCTCTTTGTCTTCAGTACTATTTATTTTAAAGTCTATTTGATCTGCTATTCTGTAACCGCTTTAGAGTTCTCATTGTTACTATGTGTTTGGAATACATTTTCATTCTTTTATTTCAACCTGTTTGTATCTTTGGATCTGAAATGTTGTCTTTTGTAGAAGTAATGTCCTTGGGTCAGTATGATAATCTCTGCTTCTTGCGTGGCATGTTTATTCCTATTTAATATGATTATTGATATAATTGGATTTATGCCTTCCTCATCATCTTTTACTGACTTCTGTGTTAAATGTTCTTTTACTGTACCATTTAAATTTCTCTGTTGATTTTCTTTCTTTCTGTCTTTCTTTGGGTTTTTGTGTGCCATTTTTAAGAGTTATTTTCTAAAGAGTTTGCCTTAGAGATTACAATACAATATACATCGCAGTTTATCACAAACTACTTTTTAAATTGAATTTTTATCCCAATATATATTGCGTATTTTTTTTTAAAGATTTTTTATTTATTTATTTGTCAGAGAGAGAAAGAGTGAGAGTGAGCACAGGCAGCGTGGCAGGCAGAGTCAGAGGGAGAAGCAGGCACCCTGCGGAGCAAGGAGCCCGATGTGGGACTCGATCCCAGGACGCTGGGATCATGACCTGAGCCGAAGGCAGCTGCTTAACCAACTGAGCCACCCAGGCGTCCCTATATTGCGTATTTTTAAGCTATGATATCGTTGGTTCTAGTTACATTTTCTATGGTGGTTAACTGTCCAGGTCAGTATTTAGTAGAATTTGTATCTAACTAAATGTGGTGTGAGAACCAAAATTGAGTTTTGTTATTATGTGAATTTCATACTTATAATAAATTCCCAGTTTCTTTATTACACTAGCTGTAGTAATGATATTTTTCCCCACTACTGATCCCCAAAAGCTTTATAAACATGAAGCATTTCTGTTTCTCATAAAATAGATAAGTTGAACTAGTAACTATAAATTTTCTTCTGCCTTTAAAATACTGTGATTCTATTTGGTCAAAAGTGTCTGTGGAAATCACAATATTTAATTGTATATGTTTGCATAGTGGTTATTTAAAACTTACCTTTTTCTTTAAATTATTTTTTTATTAACATAAAATGTATTACTAGCTCCAGGGGTACAGGTCTGTGAAGCCCCAGGTTTACACACTTTACAGCACTCACCATGGCATACACCCTCCCCAATGTCTATAACCCAACCACCCTCTCTCCCCCACCCCCAGGTCTCAGTTGGTTTTGTGAGATTAAGAGTCTCTTATGGTAAAACTTACCTATTTTGACTGACATTTGATTAGATAGCAGTAGAGACATTTTTCATTTCTGGGCTTTGGTATTAGAGGAATGAGAATCTAATAGATTTCAAGAAGGAAAACTTAAGAGTCATAACATGTTGAAAGCAGAAGTTTGTTTTTAATATCAACTTAATGGTAAATAAAAGAAATTAATTTTTAATGTAATAATTTTAATGTTAAATAATTTTAATGTTAATTATTTAATGTAATAATTAAAGCTGGGCAAGTTTTTAGTTATGGTTTCAGAAATTAATAGTAAAAATTACCAGATTCTATTTTATTTAGCAAAAACAAGATACCAACTGGATTTTATTATTTCACTTTTCTTGTTCCCGCAGCATTTCTTTCTGGTAAGTGAGAAGTTAGTAACACTACCAGCTTTTTATTGATATGTTTTGGGTTTTAATCTAGATTTCTCCAAAAATTTTGAATTACCTGTCCATGTAAAAGTTCAACTCTAATTTTTTTTTCATCTCTGATTTTTTAATTCTTCTTAATAGAAGTGCTAAAAAGGAGGAAGAAGGGAGTTCTAGAATGTAATTGATACAGGTCTCTGTTAAGATACGGTTCCCTTTCTAATAAAAACAAACATGAGGGGCGCCTAGGTGACTCCGTGGGTTGAGCCTCTGTCTGCCTTCAACTCAGGTCATGATCTCAGGGTCCTGGGATCCAGGCCCACATTATCCTGCACTGGGCTCTCTGCTCAGTGGGGAGCCTGCTTTCCTGCCCCTCTGCCTGCTTCTCCACCTTCCTGTGATCTCTGTCTGACAAATAAGTAAATAAAATAAAAAATAAATAAAAACTTAAAAACAAACAAACATGAGGCCGTTAATATAAGCTTAACATGTAAAGATTGTAGTTTTAAGATCACCTGGTTATGTTTGATTATGACTTCCTGATATCATTTTAAAAATATGAACTTGCTCAGCATTCATATTACAAATTCTTCTTACTTAGTGCTTGTATAGGCCTTGGGTTTTTCATCTGATACCATTTTCTAACAGTTTCTTATTGTTTTCATTTCAGTTTAACCTACTAAGCATATGCCATCATTGTGCTAAGTATTATAGGGGGCAAAAAAAAAATTAATGAGACAAGATTTTGCCAGTAAAGTGCTAATGAAATGATTAGAGAAAACAAAATTATACATGGTCAGATCCTGACTTGTTGTGTACAGGTAACTCAGGAGTTTATTAAAAGATTGTGAGGGGGCGCCTGGGTGTCTCAGTGGGTTAAAGCCTCTACCTTCGGCTCAGGTCATGATCCCGGGGTCCTGGGATTGAGTCCCACATTGGGCTCCCTGCTCAGTGGGGAGCCTGCTTCCCCCTCTCTGCCTACCTCTCTGCCTACTTGTGATTGCTGACTGTTAAATAAATAAATAAAATCTTTAAAAAAAAATTTTTTTTTTAAAGATTGTGAGGTACAGTAGTGAGGAGGTTTTCAAAGACTTGATGGATTTTGACAGGTAGAATTGGGTTAGGTATAGAAAGAAAAAACATTGTAAGGAAATTTATTGGTGCAAGATTTGAGGATAGCATGTTTGCAGAAAAGACCAATCTGGAAAGACTGGGGAGTTTATGTTGAAAGCAGGGAAAATATAATTGAAGTGGTAAATTATGGAGGAGACAGAATGTGAAAATAAGAACTTTAGAATTAAGTTTGTAGATGTTTTTATTGTAGTTAATTATGGAAGTAAATAATAAAAACAGTTTAGAGGCAGTTCATTGCATACATGAAGGACAGCTGAAAGAAGTTTTTTTAAAAAAATTAGATAATTGGTCATTATAATAATCCAGGTGCTTGATAGTGAGATTTTTAAGATCAGAATTAGAATAGAATGGGAAAGAATTGACTAATCATATAGATAACAGGATTTTTTTTTATATATATAACCTGAGAGTTTGGATTACTAATGAATGGGAACAGTGATAGAAAATGAAGATTACAGGAAATGATTTCCATTTTAGAAATGTTATTTGAGGTGCCAGCACTTTGAAGGAAATGATTGTTGAATGTCAGGCATATTGATACATTGGTACTGTAAGAGTTTGTAGTGTCACTGAAGATCATGAATTAATTCTCACATAATGAAGTCATACAGGTCTCTCAGAAGCCATGAGAATAAATGAGTTTTGGGGAGATATATAGAGGGCCAAGTAGCTGGACCTTAAAAAATGATGAAAGAGGGCCCCTGTGTGGCTCAGTGGGCTAAGCCTCCGCCTTTGGCTCAGGTCATGATCTCAAAGTCCTAAGATTGAGTTCTGGATTGGCGGGGGGTTCTGCTCAGCAGGAAGCCTGTCCTCCTTTCTCTCTTTCTCTGCTTGCCTCTCTGCCTACTTGTGATCTCTCTCTCTCAAATAAATAAATAAATTCTTAAAAAAAAAAAAAGAAATGATGAAAGATAATAAACCATTGGAGAAAGTGGAATCAGTGGAGTCTGTCATTAGGTTACAGGAGAGAAGATAGAGCTGCAGAAGCTAAAAGATTAAATTGTTGCTGGGTAGAAGGTCTTAATTCACAAGTATTGGATGTCACAGTACTGGTTTTCTTTACCCCTGCACCCTTATTTTCTTTCCTTATACCTGGAATTCATAGGCCAATCATAATCACTCCCTTGCATATATCTTCAGTTCCTCTGCCCCTCTCTGTCTTACATGGTTCAGACTCAAATGATATTAGGAAGGTATGGTCAGAAGTCTTAAAATTCTATTCAAACCTCCTCCGTGGATAAATATTTCATTACTTCCATCTTTTATAATTTCTTTTTGTGATTAAGCAATACCTATGTATCTTCCTGTTTCTCCTTCATTAAAGGAAGGTTGTACTCTGTATACATTTTTTTTTGTACTTTGCATTTTTCACTTAGTATATCCTGGGAATTATTCCATATCAGCTCATAGTCATTTCTCATTCTTCTTAACTGCTGCACAATATTCCATAATGTGGATATACTATAGTTTATTCAGTTTCCTTTACTTAGACATTAGATTGTTCACAAAATTTTTCTGTTGCTAATAAATGCTGTAATGGTTAACATTACATGATGCATATATGTGGAAGGTAAATTCCTAGAAGTAGGATTATGAGGTCAAAAATTTACATTAATGCATATATAATTTTATTAGATATTCCTAAATTCAACTACATTTTACATTCTAACCAGGAATGTAGGAGAGTGCCTATTTCTCTATAGCCATAAGAACAGTGTCTTTTTTTTTTAAAGATTTTATTTATTTATTTGACAGACAGAGATCACAAGCAGGCTCCCTGCTAAGCAGAGAGCCTGATGTTGGGGCTCGATCCCAGAACCCTGAGATCATGACCTGAGCTGAAAGCAGAGGCTTTAACCCACTGAGCCACCCAGGTGCCCACATAAGAACAGTATCTTAATATTTCTCATTTATCTGGCTGGCCAGAATTGAAAAGCTTGCTATCCCAGTGTAGTTTTGTAATTGTTTTTTAGGATTTTTATTTAATTTCACAGAGGGGGTGGGAAGAGAGGGAGAGAGGAGAGAGCAAGCACAGGCAAGGGGACTCCCTGCTCAGCAAGGAGCCAAATGTGGGGCTCAATCCCAGGACCCAGGGATCATGCCCTGAGCTGAACACAGCTGCCTAACCAACTGAGTCACCCAGCGCCCCACTCCCTCACCCCGGTCAGTGTAGTTTTAGTTCGCAGTAGAGCATATATTTTTTTCTCTTTGAGAGTTATTTTATAATTTTTGGTTCTGAGTGATGACAAATTGGTTGGGAGCACTGATTTCACATCTTAACTAATTATTATACTTGAAGCAATTCACTAATGTTTGTTCTCTTCCCATCTTTAAAATGAAAATAACGAGCCTTATTCACTGGGTTATTAGGAAGATTAAATGAAAAAAATACATACAAAGCAGCTAACACAGTGCCTGGCACATAGCTGGCATGTAGTGGATACAAATTCCTTTCTCCCCACTTTCACCTCAGAATATAGGCAACACACTGCCTGCAATTAGGTAGCCTAATAAAATTATATATACATAGTCTTTTCTATGAAGAGGGATTTGTGGTATGTTAAATAATATAGGCAGTACAAAGTTTTGCCTAGAGTAAGATGTTTTATCAACTGTTGGACTTGCACGTTGTGAAAATTGCAGTAGATAACATTTATATGCAGTTAGTAGCACTGGTTTTGAATTTTGAGACTGTGATCCACTCACTCGTCCTTTATAGTAAATTCAGACTTTGTGGAAGAAGATTCTAACCTGCCTGAGTCTTCTTTGTAGAAATGGAACAAATTTTAGGTAGGTTTCTTTAAACCTCATAAAATTATCTTCTCTTCATTTGCCTTACCTTGATTGATTGATTCATTGATTGAAAAAATATATTTCTGCTCTTAGTAATACCAGATGTTTTATTCAACCACGTATCCTTGGCCATCTCAATTTTTCAGAAGCCCAGTTAGGAGAAGATACATTAAAGGAGGACTGACTATTGGCTCCCATTCTGTCCATTCCCACTGCGTATTCGATATTTTACTCTGAGGTTAAACCATACCATTAGAGATTTGTGTGCTTAGATTGCATGATTTTGGCCCCTTTTAGGCTTGCTTTTACTGAATTATGTATTTAGGATGCAGTTTTTTAAAAAGTAAAGAGTGACCCAAAATAGATTTGGTTTCTTAGGAATGCTTTCAGCAACTTTCTCCATAACCTGTATCATCCACAATTTTCTTTATGAGAACTCACTGGGGAAATTTCTCTCAGATTACAGTATCTTGGAAAAGCTGTACTTCTAAACAACTGATTTACTCTTATTTTACAGACACTGTGTATTTTCTCCCTTTCTCTTGCTAACTAGGAAACTTAAGCCACATTTGATGGCCAGTTCTTGGGGTTTTGGAGAGCAATATAATGTGTTTTTTTTTTCTCTGTGCTATTTTTATTTGTCTGAATGTATCCCTCGCCCTGAATCCTTAACCTGTTTGTTTTGTATCCTGTATTTTTCTGGTAAACTGCCTCATATCCTTACGGATTGAAGCAGGATTTAATATGTATGCTTGATTTCGCATGTGTATGTGTGTATTACACCGTTAGTTGCCCAAGCCACATTTTAGTTGCCCAAGCCAGAACCTGAAAGTTGTCCTAGATTCTTGCCCTTCACATCCAAGTTGTCACCAAGTTTCTTTCTTTTATTCCTGTATATCTCTTTCTTACTATTAACCTTGTTCTGTTTTGCTTCAGGGTCTCATTGCTTCATCGATATATTTCCTACCTTATTGTTCTTCCTACCTACAGTCTTGCACCTTCTGCTCCTCCACTGCTGCAGGATCTGTTCATACCATTTTCTCAATATAAAATTCTTCCGTGGTGCGCACGGTGCCTGGGTAGCTCTGTCATTAAGTGTCTGCCTTTGGCTCAGGTCACGATCCTGGGGTCCTGAAATCTAGCCCTGTGTTGGGCTCCCTGCTCAACAGGAAGCCTGCTTCTTCCTCTCCCACTCCCCCTGCTTGTGTTCCCTCTCTCACTTTCTATGTCAAAAGAACAAATAAAATCTTTAAAAAAATATATTATAAAATCCTTCCATGGTCATTGTAGCAATGAGGCATATTTGGACTCCTTAACACTTCAGGCTTTTTCATGATCTGCCTTCTGCCTCTTTAGCCTCCTATTTAACCTCCACACCTTCATTGTATTCATGCTGAAGTACTTGAAATTTCTTAAAATCCATCATGCATTTTTTACACCTTTCTACTGTTTTTCCTTCTGCCCAGAACACCCATACCGCTCCTCTTCATTTGACAATTCCTGCCAAGCTTTCCAAAATTCATTATAGGAGACATTTTCCTTAGAAACCTTCCGTATCTCCTATCCCAGTATTTACTATATGATCCCTGGATCAGTAGCATTTGCAGCATTTCAAGAAAATTGTTAAAAATGTCAAATTTTGGGGTATTACTCAAGACCTACTGAATTAGAAACTTAGCAATCTGTGGAACCCACTTTCAAACTTTAGCATGCATCAAGATCACCTGGAGGACTTGTTAAACTACCAACTTCCATTCCTGAAAACTTGGGTTAAGTGGGATAATAGATTGCATTACTAGTTCCAGTTTTTGCCCCTTCCTGTATCCATCCAAGTTATCCCATGTGATTGCTTAGATTTTCCCACTCCTAAAAAGACAGAAGAGACTATTTCCTTATCACTGGACTTTGTGTTTGTCTATAGGACTTGCTTTGACCATTGGGATCAGTGGGTATGACAGGACCAAGGGCTTGCAAAATTGTGAGATTGGGCTTGCACTTTTGTGCCTCTGGCATCTCTAAGAGATCAGCATGTCCAGCCTGGCCCACTGGTTCTAGGAGGATGTTGAGAGACTATTGTTTTAAGTCACTGAATTTTCTATTGGATATATGTACCTAGGACGTATAGATAATGTCAGTTACCCAAAGCAATTATACCAATTTTGTATACTCCTGTCAGCATTGTATCAGAGTTCCTGTTAAACAACAGAGTTGCTGTCTTTTGAACAGTTGAAATGATTTTTAATTTTAATGTAGTCGTATCATTGTGGTTGTAATTTGCATTTCCCTAAAGGCAGAAGAAATGAAGCAATTGATCCAGTTTCCCATGTTATGATCTAAGTTCTGTGAGGACACAGAGATTATTGTCTTTTTTGTTCACTGCTCTACCTGTAGCCACAACAATGCATATTTTTGTATAAATATCAGTAAATAGTTTTGAATAAACAGTATAAGAGCAGAACTTGATGAACATAGAATTGAGTCTTTGGCTAATAATTACTTTTGTGATTTCAGTCAGAATACCTAACATCTCTAGGTCTTGGTTTTCTTGTTTGTAAAGTAAGAGAGTTTATCTGTATTATCCCTAAGATAATTTTCAACTATAAATTGTGTGATTCTGGAATTTATACTGGCTATTCACATGTTTATATTATTTTGAGACATGCACTTTAACACACTTACTTGCTCTTGATTCTCCACTTTTCATTTAATGTTCTCATTTCATTTTCATTTAACTTTATTTTCTTTTCAAAATAAAACCGTCTGTAGTCAGATACCAGTAGCAGAGAGCAGAACTGGCACTAGCTCTAAATATGATTCGCCACTAAATAGAACCAGAACTCCTCCCTTAAGAAAGGGCTGTTGTACACTACTCGGGTAGGAAAGGTATGAGATGAGATTGGAGCATTTTATTGCCTTGAAAGTAAGGAATTGCTTAAAGGATGACGTAACAGAAGGATACAGAAGTCAGTTTGTAGGAGCTGCTACTGTCCAAATCTGGGACCAGAAATTTGACCATCAAAATAAATAATGATACTAAAGGATTGTAATCCATTGAATAAAAAAGAAATCCTGAGTCCATACTGATGGGAACGAAAGGGGGAAGATGGGAAATGCTATATTTCAATAGAATGCTAATTAATAAATATAACAGATTGATAGAAAATCATTAATGGTGTTAAAATTAGGGAGTAAAAGTTTGATTACAGTCAGGTGTTTAGGGGCTTCTGGATTTCTTGGTTAAGCATCTGCCTTCATCTTAGGTCATAATCTTGGGATCCTGGGATTGAGCCCTCCATTGGGCTCCTTGCTCAGCAGGAAGTCTGCTTCTCCCTCACCCTCAGCCTCTGCCCCCACTCATGCTCGTTTTCTCTCTCTCTCAAATAAATAAAATCTTAAAAAAAAATTAGATGTTTATATAGTCTCAAACTATCTCTCCACAAATTACTTATTAACTAACGCAATGGGTAACTTTACAGTGGTGATCATGGCCCTTGCCACCTTAAATGATCAAAGTTAACATCAGCAGTATCAGGAGAAAACTGATAATCAGATGCTTCCTTAAGTAATGCTCTAAGAACGACATAAAGGGGCGTCTGGGTGGCTCAGTGGGTTAAGCCTCTGCCTTCGGCTCAGGTTATGATCCCAGGGTCCTGGGATAGAGCCCTGCATCGGGCTCTCTGCTCAGCAGGGAGCCTGCTTCCCTCTCTGTGCCTGCCTCTCTGCCTACTTGTGATCTCTGTCTGTCAAATAAATAAATAAAATATTTTAAGAAGGACATAAAATCCACCTTTTTGGTATTCCTACCAAGAGGGTATCACCTGAAACTAATAACATCAGATAAACACAAATTAGTGGATTCTTTAATAGTTTTCCCATACTTTCAAAAGATATCAATGTCAATAAAGAAAGTCCAAAGAAGTACTCTAGAATCAAGAAATCTTACGAGACATGAAAACTGAATGCAATATGTGATCCTGGATTGATTCCTGAACCAAGAAAAAGGAGATGATGAGACAATAAAATAGGGACTATAGATTAGATATTTTAGATTATCTAAAATTTTAGATTATTTTAGATTTTAAGATTGTTTATTTAGATTATATCTACTTACATTTGATATGGTTAGACTTTACAAAAGTTAAATTTTCCCAGTTTTGTTCACTGTCATGTGATTTCCTAAGAAAATGTTCTTGTTCTTAGGAAATACATACCAAAGTATTTAGAAGAATGGACCATATCTTCTGTTTGCTCTCGGATAGTTCATGGGGATACACACACACACACACACACACACACACACACACACACAGTGGCAGGGAAGAAGGAAGGATTGTGAATGTTAAAGCAGATTGGGCAAAATGTAAGCAATTGGTTTGTGTGGGTAAAAGTTAATGACACCTACTTGTACTTGTGTGGCAGTTTTGTATTATAACTTTTTGTAAGTTTGAAATTATGTCAAAATTTAAAATTATCTTCCCAACCTAAAAATGTAAAGCTGGGGTGCCTGGGTGGCTCAGTGGGTTAAAGCCTCTGCCTTTGGCTCGGGTCATGATCCCAAGGTCCTGGGATCTGAGCCCCACTCTGTCTCTTCCTCCTCTCCCTCTGCTTGCCTCTCTGCCTACTTGTGATCTCTATCAAATAAATAAAATTGTTTTTAAAAAGTAAATAAAAAATGTAAAGCTGTCAGCACAAATTTTTAAGTAACTTTTAAAAGTTTTTAAAAATAAAAATTTAAGGGACGCCTGGGTGGCTCAGTCAGTTAAGCTGCTGCCTTCAGCTCAGGTCATGATCCCAGGGTCCTGGGATCAAGTTCTGCATCCGGCTCCTGCTCGGCAGGGAGCCTGCTTCTCTCTCTGGCTCTGCCTGTCACTCTGCCTGCTTGTGCGTGCTTTCTCTTGCTCTCTCTCTGACAAATAAATAAAATCTTTAAAATTAAAAAAAAATTTTTAAGAAAAAATATTCTGCCTATAAATTGTTCTATAGTTCTAAATCAACTTTAACTTTGTTCTATAATAAAAGCCAGTAATGTGAATGAACTAGATACTATATAGAACACACAGACTCTAATTGCTTTTTAAATAATTTTTTATTGTGGAGTGATTGTAGATTCATAGGAAGTTGAAAAAAAAAAAAGTTTTAAGTATAGGGACCTGAGGTGAACCCTTAACTCAGCCACCCCCAACAGTAACATTGTATATAATTCTAGTATAGTTTCAGAGTCAGGAAAGTGACATTTGTGCAATTGAAGAGTTACTCAGATTTAGCCAGTTATGCATACACTGTGTGGTTCTGTAAAGTTTTATCATATGTGTTGTTAGATGTATCCACCACCACACTCTGCATATAAAACTGTTAATTATCATAAGCACCACTCCCTTGTACTATCACTTCATAGCCACTCGTGGACTCCTCATCTAATCCCTGGCAACTACTGATCTCTTCATTTCTGTAATGTTGGTATTTCAAGAATGTTACATAAATGAAATCATGTAGTTTTTGAGATTGGCAATTTTCACTTGATATTAAATTTCCTTCAGATTCATCCAACTTTTATGTATCAATGCTTTTTTTTTTTTAAGTCAGTGGTGTTCCATGGCATAGATCTACCACAGTTTGCGTAATCATTCATGCATTGAAAGATATCTGAATTGTTTCCAGTTTTTAGCCATTACAGATAAAGTTGTATGAACATCCAGGTGCAAGATTTTGCATGAAAATAAGTTTTCATTTTCAAATACTTGAGTTAATTTTTTTTTTCTTACTTAGCACTTAGGTTTATCTTTTAAAGTTTATTCTGAAGCAGTTTTTTTTTTTTTAAGATTTTATATATTTGAGAGAGAGAGTGCAAGCAGGGGGCAGAGGGAAAGGGAAAGGAATCTCAGACAGACTTCCCACTGAGTGCAGAGCCCATTGCGGGGCTCAATTTAGGGCTTGATCTCATGATCCTGAGATCATAACCTGAGCTGAAACCGAGTCAAACCGCTCAACCGATTGAGCTATCCAGGCTCCCCAAAGCAGTTATTTTCATACTTTGTGACAAATCATAGTTTCTTCTCGTATATTAAAACTGTGACTAATTATACAAAAATAGTGATTTTAAATTCAAGTTAATATTTTTAAGGAATATATATATAGGCTGTGTGAAAAGGGAGAAATAGTTTCAAAATTAAGCAACTATAGTTGCCATGCTCAGTAGCTAAGATATATATATCAGTGGCTAGTATATTACTTTTTTTTTTTTAAGTGGCATGAAATGAAATCAAAAGGCCCTTGACAGTCCCTCATTAAGTACCAGCCACATATAGGCTTTGTCACTCTTAAGGGACTAGAATATACTAATCATTCCTTGTCCCCAATTCTAACCCCTTTGCCTAACTCTTACTCGTGAGATTTCCTTAGTGAAATATTCTGTGACTGCCTACACCCCCAACATAAACTTAGTCACCATCGTTTTTTCTTTGAAAACGCCCTGTTTTCATTTAGAAAAGAGCCTTGATTCTGGAATGTTAAGAACAGAAATTGTGGAATCAGACATCTGCCAAGTTACTTAACCTTTATATGCCTCAGTTTTTATTATCTTAAGATGAAGGAGGGTAATAGTAGTGCCTGTTTAATAGGATAAGGATTAAATGAACTGAAGTATATAAATAAGAATTAAATGAACTCAATATAAATTAATATGAAATTAGATACGTAAATTCTTTAGAACAATTCCAGACATATTAGGGGCTAAATATTATTTATTATTGCTGTTGTTGTAGGATTTATCATTATGTGTAATTATATGTTACATGGTGATTATTCATAATATCACTCCTACTTGACTCTATAAGCTTCATGAGGATTTTTTACCACTATATGGATGGTAACCACTGTTGGGTCCTGTTCTTGGTGTTGGGTGCTAAGTGCATAATTGCGAATACACAAAATATTACTTTCTTTAAAAAAATGAGAAATCAGATAAGTAAGAAAATGGAAATTAGTCACTTACAAATTTCTTTACCCAGTGACAAGCATACTTAATATTATCAAGCACTGGTAAAGAGAAGCTGAACTACTTCCTTAAGTCCTGGCAATTCAGTATTCTAATCAAAATTGAAAGTGTTTTATTTCCATTTTAATAGTTTGCTTTTGAGCTTATGCGTAATAGTTAATGGTGTTTAAAACATTATTTGAGAAACCTTTTTATACCCCTCTTTTCTGTGTACTGCCTCCCAGTTTTACTTAGATTTCTTAAGCAGCAATAAAAGTCCCCTGAACATGAGGTAAGTTTTCTCTTCATCATTTCTTGTAGGTACTTTAAAAATCGATAAGCTATAAAATATTCTGGTCATAGGAAATCACTATCTAGTTAAAAGCCCAAGACTTTCTAAACCAAGGAACAAAACAAAGAAAGAAAGAAAGAAAACATTGAAATGTTGTTTTGAGAGTTTAAGATTTAAAGAGTTCAAGTGCTTTTGCTGTTTAACATCTTTATCTTGGAGATTATACTATAACACACAAAGTCACTTGATTCTGCATTTTATTAACCTTCTATCTCAGTATGTATTGCTCTTATTTTCTTTTAGAATTCTAAGTTTCATAGAAAGTTTACTTTTGTTTAACTGTGATTATTAAATAAATTTAAAACCTCACTTAAAATTTTAAAATCCGGTGGCTCAGTTGATTGAACCCCTCACCCCCACTCACACATATGCTCCCTCTCATTCATTCATTCATTTCCTTGAGACAGAGAGAGAGAGAGAGAAAGAAAGAGAATGAGCATGAGCAGGAGGGGCAGAGAGAGGGGGAGAAAGAATATGAAGCAGGTTCTGCTCGAAACGCAGAGCCCATCCTGGGGTTTGATCTCACAACCCTGAGATCTCAAGCCAAAATCAAGAGTCTGACACAGGGGCGCCTGGGTGGCTCAGTGGGTTAAAGCCTCTGCCTTCAGCTCAGGTCATGATCCCAGGGTCCTGGGATCGAGCCCCGCATCGGGCTCTCTGCTCAGCGGGGAGCCTGCTTCCTCCTCTCTCTCTGCCTGCCTCTCTGCCTAGTTGTGATTTCTCTCTGTCAAATAAATAAAATATTTTAAAAAAAAAAAAGAGTCTGACACTTAACCAAATGTACTACCCAGGTGCCCCCGCTTTGTAAAATAAATTAATCTTTCTAAGAAAAACTATTTAAAATCCACTTCTCCTAATGAAAGATTGACTGGTAGTGACAGAATTTAAAGAACTTTTTTTCATTTTATATACAGAAAGAATATGGCATTTGATGTTATAAAAACCTGCATTTTATGATTAGTTCATTGAACATGAGCTTATAAATTTAGAAACATATACATCCTTAATTTACATATTTATATCTTATAAAATAGTAGAGGGATTCAGTGGAAATCATGAAAAGGTTACTGTGGATAATGTGAATGAGAAATGACTTCTGTTTAGTGCTCCTTTCCATGTAAATCAATTTAAAATAATTTTGAAATGTAACTCCTTAGTCAGGAGCTGTTAATGATTTAAATTAACTTTTAAAAAGTTTATCTTCCCTGAAAAGCAGCCCCAATATCTTTTTCCACATTCATTGATCATATTATTTAATGGTTATGTTTGGGTCTCTTGGATTCTTTTATGAGTTTTTAAAATCAATTACAGAAATAGATATTGAAGGGATATAGTGTCTCAGTCCATTCAGGCTCTGATAACAGATTTGCCATAGACTAGGTGGCTTATAAACAACAGAAATTTATTTCTTACAGTGCTGGAAGCTGGGATGGCCCATATCAGGATGCTGGTAGATTGATGTCTTCTGAGAACACACTTCCTGGTTCATAAACTGTCTTCTTGCTGTGTCTATATAAGGCAGAAGGGGCAAGGGAGCTCTCTGGAGTCCCTCTTATGAGGGCATTAATCCCATTCATGAGAGCTCCACCCTCATGACCTAATCACCTCTTAGAGGCCCCACTTCCAGATACCTTCACCCTGGAGAGTAGGTTTCAACATAAGAATTTGGGGACGGGGACACAAACATTTAGTCTATAGCACATTGTTTAGCAGTAATAGAACTGGAAAAAATAAGGCTTTAATTAATACTGACCTCATATAAGACAGTGATATTTTGCATCTAATACAAAAAGTTCCCTTAATTAAAAAAAAAAAAAGTTTATTTTGAAAAACTTGAGTATGTGCTACATAAGTAGAAGAGTATAATGAATGCCCAGTACCCATCACGTAGCGTAATCAACATGTTGTCATTTTAATTTCATCTCTAGTTCTGCCTATTCTCCACTGCTTAGTTATTATTACTTTTACAGTTTTCTGGAATTTGGTAATACTTACATATACTGAAAAACAGAATTCTTAGCTTCATAATTTTCACAAGGGGGGACACTCATGTAACCAGTATCCCTTCATGATCCAGAACATTTCGGGGTGGCTGGTGGCTCAGTTTGGTGTCCCGACTCGATTTTAGCTCAGGTCAAAATCTCACTGTTTTGAGATGGAGCCCACGTCAGGCTCTGTGCTGGGTGTGGAGCTTTCTTAAGATTCTCTCTCCTTCTCTCTGACGTTCCCCTGGGGCCTGCTCGTGTGTGGGTGCACGTGCGTACATACACACATACACTCTCTCTCTCAAGGAAAAAAAAAATTTCATCACCCCGGAACATTTCTACATGCCCTTTTGCAGTCAAATGCTGCCACTAACTACCCACCACCGCCCCCACAAAGAACAAATTGATACACTGGACATCATCAAAATGTATTAAGAGAATGAAAAGACAAGCAAACAACTGGAATAACATATTTGCAAAATACATACCTAATAAAGAATTTTTATCTAGCACATACAATTCATATTCTTAAAAGTCAAGATTTTACCTGTGCTCTCTAGACGCGTGCTTGCTTACTAGACATCAAAGCAGAGATCTTGACTAGGCAGTTGGATATGTGAGTCTACTATACAGTGGAGAAATCAAAGCAGCAGATAAAAACTGGGAGTCATCAGCACATAGGTGCTATTTTAAAATCATGATGTTGGGGCACCTGGGTGGCTCAGTGGCTTAAAGCCTCTGCCTTTGGCTCAGGTCATGATCTCAGGGTCCAGGGATTGAGGCCTGAGTGGGGCTCTCTGCTCAGCAGGGAGCCTGCTTCCTCCTCTCTCTCTCTCTCTCTGCCTGCCTCTCTGCCTACTTGTGATCTCTGTCAAATAAATAAATAAAATCCTTAAAAAAAAATAAAATCATGATGTTGGATGAGATTAAAAACACAGTAAGGATAGGAAGATAAGAAGGAAGCCGTACAAGATTTAAGAGTGGCCAATGTGGTATGAGGAAAAACCAGGAGGATGTGCTGGAAACAAAAGAATTGTTCAAACTGGAGAGTGATCAACTGTGCTGAATGCTAGGTCAAATCAGATGAGACCTGAGGCTGTCCATTGTATTTATTTAGCAGTATGGATGCTGTTACTCACGGGGCAAGACACCTGGTGGAACCATGAGAATAAAAGCACAGGTAATATAGTTTCAAGAGAAAGGATGAATGGGTTAGGACAGAAAATGGATCAACAATGCAGATTTTATATAAGTGATCATGATTTTTTTTTTCATATCTTCCTCTGCTCTTTCTTGATTACTCTTTTGGGTATTCTAAGTAATGTTCTGTTGAATAAGAAAAATTTCCTGAATAAAACATTTCATTTGGTCTCCTTCTAAGTTGTTTTAAAGAATTTCTTGTTCCTAGGGACTGTGTCACTTAATGAGATCATAATTCAAGGTAGCCAGAGTTTGTTGAAAAGATTTTTAGGGCAGCCAAATTCAAATAGTTAACAGAACCAATATGACTGATAAGACTGTTACATACTTTTGTAATTTAATGTTAATATAGAAGTTTTGATGTAAGGAGGGATTTCTTATATTCATCCAAAAAAAAAAGTTTCTTTGTGTGTGTTTAAACAAAAAACTGCAAACTTCAGGATCTGTTGCTTTCTAATGGTGTTGAATAATCAATTTAGAAGAACTTGGCCAACCTTTGACGGGCTTGGTAAAAAGAAATGTGAATTTTATAAAAACAGAACTAGCATATAGTCCAGTAATTACACTACTTGGTATTTATCCAAAGAATATGAAAACACTAATTTGAAAAGATGTATGCGTCCCTGTGTCTGATGTTTATTGCAGCATTATTTGCAATAGCCAAATTATGGAAGCAGCCCAAGTGTCCAGTGATACATTGGTAAAGAAGAAGTGGGATGTGTGTGTACATGTGTGTATATACACACACTTACACATCACACATACACACCATAGACTATTACTCGGCCATAAGAAAGAATGAAATCTTTGTTTTCTTCTCTTACAGATTTTGTTTATTTTTAGAGAGAGCATATCCATGCACAAGTGGGAGGAGGGGCAGAGGGAGAGGGAAAAGCAGAATTACGCTGAGCAGGAAGTGAGATGAGGGACTCAGTCCCAGGACGTTGGGATCATGACCTGAGCAGAAGGCAGATGCTTAACTGACTGAGCCACCCAGACACCCCCCAAAAGAGTGAACTCTAAAAAAGAATGAAACTTGCCATTTACAGTAGCATGAATGGATCTAGAGAATATAATGCTAAACCCAGAGAAAAACAAATACCATATGATTTCATTTATATGTGGAATTTAAGAAACAAAGCAAATGAACAAATAAAAAAAGAGAAAAACAAAAAATAGTCTCTTAACTATAGAGAATAAAGTGATGGCTACCAGAGGGGAGGTGGGTGGGGGATGGGTGAAATAATTGAAGGGGATTAAAAGTACACTTATCTTGATGAGTACTAAGTAAGGTATGGAAATGTTGAATCACTATATTATAAACTAATATAACACTGAATGTTAACCATACTGGAAATAAAATTTAAAAAAATAAGCGATCTTTCTAGGAAAAAAAGTGAATTTTAAATTTTTTGTAGTTGAAAGTGTGCCCTCTTGTGGGCCATTCAGTGATTTCACATAAAAGTATTTTCTCTTATATTTTAGATTGAATCAATCATGTGTCATCAAGAGTTATTTGAGACCTGCATCTGAATGTCATAGTTCTTTAAGACCTAAACCTCGTTTAGAAAGAAATAAAATCTCCATTGTTTGATTTTTCATTTCTAATACCTTTGTATAAAAAATAGTCTCATGGTATTATAAGGTACAGTCTCAACCTCTATTAGGGGCTTAAAATAGACTTTCTTTTGCAGTGGAGAAGAAGGTGAGAAATAATTTTTGGTGTGGGGACATGGATTAGTAACCCAAATCATAGCAGCACTTGGAAATTTTTTCTATGGCCTTTCTGTAAAAGAAAAGGAGAGAGAAAAGAAAAAAAAATAACTTCAGGACTATTTTTTACTGATGCAGCTTGTATTTTTGCATATTTTGTTAAGATTAAACATTGTATAACTACTCAGCAGGCCTCTGTAGTCAATTTAGCTATAATAATCAGCTGGGGCCTTTTAAAGTAATATGAGCTTTTGTTAAAGTTGGTTTGTATAAAAATGCATGTGAAATAAATTGATAAGAACAAGGAAGAAAACTGACTACAGAAGTACATAAAGTTTTACTAATCATTATACTTCTCAGTGAACATACGCATACTCTTTAAAGTGAGTTTCGAGAGACTCTAAAATTTCAGCCTGATTTGTGACTTCTCTTTCTAATAGTACTTAATAATGTAACGATATTCTTCTATTACATATTGTATACATTAGGATATAGCTACATTATGGGAATGCACAGAGGAATAATACACATTTATTGTTAAGCAGCATGGTGGCTGCAGGGAGCTCAGAATTACAGAAGCAAAGCATGTGTCCAAAGAGAACATTAGAGCTGTACTGTGCTTTTTGCTTTTGTTTGCATTTCTCTTATTTAATGGGGATAACTTAGAACTATAGAAAAATAGAAACATTTTAAAGAAGTGAGCATATTATCAGTGTGGCTGATTGGAAGCTGTTTTTGAGCTAGGATTTGAGGATCGTCTTTTGGAAGTATCTTAAACAGAATGTGAAAATTTTTTTCTTGAATACATTTTAGGCAGTGGAAAGGATTCTGAAGGTAGCTTGACTAAAGTGAAAGAATTCTGCTAGAGAGGTGCCACCCTCAAGAGAGTCACTGTTACCGGTTTAATATAGTATGTAGTACAACATAGATTTATTTATTTACTTATTTGGCTATTTAGGATTTACATTCCACTTGTTTCCCAAAATAATTTGAAGTGGCTTATATTGTTCAATGTAATATAAACTGAAATAAATAAAAATATGCTAGTTTTAAAGCCCTCCATCCCTCCCCACCCAAAAATAATAAAATAATAACATTAGCAAGGAACAGTGGTGTTCATTAGCTAAAGATTCCACATGTATAGAATTTTGGTTCATTCAAATGTTATAATCCTGCCAGATGACAATATAGTGTAAAGAATACTGAACTAGAAATCCAAACATTTGTATTCTGGTCTTGACTCAGTCAGTTACTAGCTATGAGACCTTAAACACACATTTAGTTTCTCTGAGGGACAATTTCCTTACCTTTTATTGGTTTATCTTTCTGCCATAGCAGTGTAGATATTTCCTAGTTTTATGTTCTTTGGATATACATGAGAATATAAGGTTTGGTTAGAAATATCTGTATAACCACAGACAAAGCACTTAGGCTCTGAGTCTTCATTTTTGCATCTGTGAAGTAGAGATAAACTTCATAAACCTCTCACTGTGATAATGATTAAGGAAATGTGTATGTTGGGACACCTGGGTGGCCTATTCATTTAGCCTCTGCCTTTGGTTTGGTCATGATCCCAGGGTCCTGGGCTCAAGCCCCGCTTTGGGTGCCCTGCTCATTGAGAGGTCTGCTTCAGGCCTCCTTCTCTCTTTGCCACTCCTCCTGCTTGTGTTCCCACTCTTGCTGTCTCTCTCTGTCAAATAGATAAATAAAATCTTTTTTTTTTTAAAGGAAAGGTCTATATTAATGTCTCATACATAAAAACTGCTAAAAAAAAGTCTCCCCCAACAATGTTACCTTGCATCTTGCCTGTCTCCTATTATTACAATTTAACTGTTATCCTCTGTGGATCATTTTCATAACTATAGCTATAATTCTGACTGCTTTTGTCAGTTCAAAAATTTCCAACTTTCTATTTTATAGACTTCTCCAACTAGATGCTCAATAAATGCTATCATTTCTAGTGTTTTTCACTAGTAAAGTCTTCAGACAAGATTGTACACATTTCTTGGTTATGAGTTACTTACACTGGCTGTCCGGGAAGTTTATCTACCATCAAATTCTGAGAGCACCTTTTATTCCAGATCCATCCCAATTTGAATATTATTATTATAACTTCTACCAATAATTTTATATTTGCATTTCTTTTGTTTGTATACAGAAACCATAAATTTTTTTTTTAAGATTTTATTTAATTATTTGACAGAGAGAGATCACAAGCAGGCAGAGAGGCAGACAGAGAGAGATGAAGGGAAGCAGGCCCCCTGCTGAGCAGAGAGCCCCATGCGGGACTTGATCCCAGGACCCCGGGATCATGACCTGAGCTGAAGGCAGTGGTTTAACCCACTGAGCCACCCAGGCGCCCCAGAAACCATAAATTTTAAGTGGAATTAAATGAGCAAAGAACCAGGGCCTTTAAAAATCTTGTCAGGCGCTAAGGTGTCCACATCAGATTCATTATAATGGGTTGAAATGAGAATTTACCATATCTTCTACTAATTAAGGATTATTTTAATTAACCCACTCTAAAATAAACTAAATGATTTCTTAGTTTGTGTTTTATTTAGTTCTTGGTATTACAAAGATTAGGTTTTTTCCTTACTCTTCACTGCCAGTATTTACTTCAGGTACCTTATCATTTAAGTAATTGTGGGTGTGTATGCCTAGAGCTGGTATACATGTTTGTAATACTATGGTGAAATATATACTGAAATTTCAAATGATTTATAATCTTTCTGAAAGTAAGGATTTATGTATATTATTGGAAAGATACCTTCTTCCTAATTCACCCCTTTTTCTCCTCTGTTTTCCCAGATGTGTGTTTTTCAGTTTGTAATACTGCTAACTTTCTGGATAACTTATTATATGCCAGGTAGCGCATCAAATGATTTACATGAATTATTTTGTTGCATTCTCATCAGCGCTTAGGAGGTGGGCTTCGCGGTAACTCTTCCATTTCTTTAGTTGGCAGCTTTGAAACTGCTTTTCCTTGGTGCCCCCCAATTAGACATTTTACCTGGAGTCACAAATCAGTGTGCAATGTAAATTTATATTTCTGTTCCTTCCATCCCTCTCAGTGTTGATCTCAATCCACTAATTTTATTTTATAATTCACTAATTGGACACCATTCACAGATTTTAAGTATGTAAATAAAGCACTGCCTTAAGCGACAGTTCTTCAGCACTCATTCTAGTCTCCTTTTGCAGTTGGTTACCATTTCCTTCTGAGCACATTGTTCCCCAAAGATAATGACTTTCAGCTTCAGTTTCAGCAGTTTCATAAAAGACAGTGTACTTTCACAGAGCCAGGTAGACCAAACATTGCCCAATCCAGAGCTAGAAGTGTCATGTTAGAGTTCTGCATATTCATTTTTAGAATTCTAGGAATGCTCTTTCTTGATGTACTCTGGTCACTTTCCAGTATAGGCAGCAGTATTTTCACAAATTACTCATATTCATCAACATCTGTGACTTTAGTAAAAATTATGAGTCCATTTCTACCAAAGTCTTCTGCTGTCCTTCAGAAGCGTGGCTTCCAATGAATTCAGCATAGTTCAGCAGTTGAGGTATAAATATATTTGTCAGTAGTCCCCTACTCAGTCTATACAAGCACTTTAAACCAAACAAGCATTGTTGCTCTCCTTTCTCTCCCCACTTCCAGTTTTCAGTTGACACCACAGTATTAACATGCTTTGTTATATCAATAAGAAAAGTACAACAATCTTTTGGTTTGATTTATTGATCTCCTAATTTGTACATGGTAACTAATTATATCATTTTTGTACTAAAATATTCCTAGCTAGCCTTGGGTCTGCTTTACTTGTTACCTGAGGGAAAACAGAATGAAGTTGGTTAGCTCACAATAGACTGTGGCAGATTGTTCTCTATTGGTTCCCATCCTCCGAATTTAATAAATAACATGGTACTTGTTAATCTGCTTGAGTATGGCAATTTACATTTATAACAGTCATACAGGAATAACAAGCTGTTTTTGTTTGTGCTGTTCTGTACATCATTTGCACGCAGTTGTTTTTTCCCATTAATTACTAAGCATCAACTGTAACTTTTTTATTAGCCTAAACTTAGAAAAAAAGCCTGGGGGCGCCTGGATGGCTCAGTGGATTAAAGCTTCTTTAGCTCAGGTCATGATCCCAGGGTCCTGGGATCGAGCTCCACATCAGGCTCTCTGCTCCGTGGGGAGCCTGCTTCCTCCTCTCTCTCTGCCTGCCTCTCTGCCTACTTGTGATCCCTATCAAATAATAAATAAAATCTTAAAAAAAAAAAAAAAGAAAGAAAAGTCTGTTGCGTTTTGCATTTTGATGACTTCTGTCAGGTTTTAAAATTTTTTTTTAAGTGCTTAATACAGCTGATAAATTTACAGTGTTTACTTAAATTTATTTAGTGTTGTTAAAAAATCAAATTGATAACTTCAAAGAGTAAAGTCCACAGTGTAGCAAGGACAGTTGTAAGATAGCCAGTCATAATTATATTTTTCCTATACCTTCTCCTGTGCTATTTCCTATACTGTTTCCTTTTAGCAGGCTCCTACTAACAAACTTTATGTCATTCATTCCTCAAAAGAAAGCAGTGTTGTTTCCTGGGCTGGCTATTAGAAAAGAATGTACATATAAAGGACATAACTTTAAGGGGGGGGGGAGGAAATAATTATCAAATAGACAAGGTAGTTGTTACCTGTAGAAGGAACTAGGATGATTACTTCTCAGATGGTTGTTGTATGGATGTTTCCTTTATAACTCTGTTAAACCGTGCATACATGTTTTATGAACTTCGGTCAACATGTATCAATAATCAAAGTGAGGAAAAAGAAAACTCCTGATTTTAGCTGCCTATATACTTCTACTTTTTAAAATTGTTTTAAGATTTGTTTATTTGAGAGAGAGAGAGTAGGGGGAAGGGCAGAGGGAGAAACTTTCAAGCAGACTACCCACTAAGTGTGGAGCCTTGTCACGGGGCTTTATCCCACAACCCATGAGATCATGACCTGAGCTGAAACCAAAGGTTGGACGCTTCAGTGACTGAGCCACCCAAGTGCTCCATGTATATTTCGACTTTAAAAAAAAAAAAAATTTATTTGCAAAGTTGCATTAAGATAGATGAGTAAGGGGAATTATTAGTGTTTTGAAGTTTACAACTCAAAAATCTTTTTTTTAATTTTTTTTATTTTTTAAGATTTTATTTATTTATTTGACAGAGAGAGATCACAAGTAGGCAGAGAGGCAAGCAGCGGGCTCCCCGCTGAGCAGAGAGCCCGATGTGGGACTCGATCCCAGGACCCTGAGATCATGACCTGAGCCGAAGGCAGCGGCTTAATCCACTGAGCCACCCAGGCGCCCCACAACTCAAAAATCTTAAAGGGTTCTTTTAAATAACAAGAAAATAGAGCCTCAAAAAAAATGTTTAAACTGCAAAATTATAATTCATTTTTCTATTGTAGCACTATCTCTCAGTTGACATGCAGTAGCCTTGTATTTACTGATGAACTTATTTATTTATTTATTTATTTGCTCATTCATTTATTTATTTATTATTTATTTAATAAAGGCATATCCTTGATTAATGTGCATATTATTCAAAATTGTATATTTCCAAAAAGGTTCTTTAGCTGGTACACTGTTAAAGGAACGATAAAGTTTCCAGAAAGCCACATATTGAAATTTAAGATGAGAAAATTTGGGAACATTGAACAGAATGGAAAACGTGTTTAGGAGTTTTACAGAATGTCTGTATACACAGACAGACACAGAATTACATTATAAAAACTGAATATTTAAGTCAACTAAGTCATACAGGAACACTAAGATGTTAACACATTTCTCTGTCCTTCCTGTGGTTATATATTAATTATGTGATTGGTTGATATTAAGAAGCTTGCAGTGGTAATTGTGAAGACAAGGTAAGTATAGTAACATTATAGAAGAACAAAACACAACTTTCAAAAAATGTCACAAAGGACTATGTATTTACATATATTACATATTTTATTAATATATTGTATAATATATTAAATATATTGAAAATATTCAATTTATTTTATACATTTATATATATTTTTATGTTATATATATATTTTATCTGAGGTTTCATGAACTACTAGGAACTTGCCCTAGATCTTGAAGAATTAAAGGATTTGAACTAAAGTAAGGGTGGGCTATCGAGGTAGGGAGATACATAAGGAAATAAATAAAAATGTGAAAACACAAGGTAGATTCAAGATAATCTGTTCAGCTTTGTTGAAAAGGATGGTTTATGTAGAGAGTAGTGAGAGACATAGCAAGGCAAGTTAAAGCTGGGTTTTAGTGTGTCTGTGATATGGATTATTATAGTGCTTGTCAAAATTGAGTATCCCAGTTTAGTAATACAGCCTACTGGTTACACAGACTCTTGAGCCAGATTGCTTGGGTTCTACTCTTTCCTCCACAAGTTACTTTAAACTCTCTGTAAATTAATTCCCTCATTAGTAAAATTCAGAAAATAATAGTACCTGCCTTACATTGTTGTGAGAACTAAATGAGTAAATACATGCAAAGCACTTTGCAGCGCCTAATATGTTGGAAGTATATATGAATGGTAGCTATTATTGTTATATAGGTTAACAAACAAGAAAATCAGAAAATCTTATTTTTTGTAGGCATTTCCCCAATGGTATTATATTTGACATATTTTTACAAATAATTGTCTGTTTTTGTTGCAGTGTTTGGGAAATGGGAAGTAATGACAGCTGGCACCTGAACTAAGTACTTTTATAGGCAACACCATTCCAGAACTTCAGGATGAATGGGGATATGCCCCATGTCCCCATTACTACTCTTGCGGGGATTGCTAGTCTCACAGACCGTAAGTTTGTTAATTTATCTAATTTATGTTCTATTCTGTGTTAACAATGATTTTAAGAGAGACTGGAAAAAATTATTTGTAGTTGTCATAAATAACAAATTATTTCAGATACTAGATTTTGAATGACAAGCATCATTACTTTCTTTGGTTTATTGGCATACATGTGAAAATAACAAAGTGTAGTCAGCTAATAGGTAATCAGACCTTTATTTCTGTTTCATCCTAAAGATGCATTAAGAAATGGTGGCGTTTGTTTGTTTAAAGGTCTTAACACAATGAAGGGATAAATGCAAAAGTAAAGACCAAAGATGAGACAAAGCAGTAAAGAAAAATCAAAACTGAAGAAGCATGGATTTATATATAGGAGCAAATACAGACTTTTTAAAAAGCATTTCTAGAAATGGTAACTGAAACAGTCCTTTCTAGAAGAAGGTTTGATAGCCCAAGTTAATCTAATTTCTTAGCAATGTTCATTTTGGATGTCCTCTTCAGTAATCTGTTGGAGTGTGCTATAGATATCAGCAGCCCATTTTACTCTGATCATTTAAGTTTAAAGAGTTTTGTCATTCTTTTGAGATTTACTTGGTGTAACACAGTTTTTTAGGGACTCTATCTTATGGTAGCCAACTCTAACTTTAATTCTTAGTCCCTGGGTAATGGCACAAAAAGCAACCCCAATGTTAGTCCCTGTGTCATCCTATCTGAGTAAATAAAGAGAAAAAGAGATACAAGAGGAAAAAGTAGAAAGTGAGAACATGACATTATGCAAACTTTGGGGCTTTATAGTAAAGGAACTATGAGAAAATAACTTTAAGAAGTGTTTTTATCTGTGTTCATTAGTCTTTACTGAATAAGAAAATAGCTGGTGGAGTTAGGATAATAAAGGTAAGAAAACTTCTGAAACTGTCTTTAGTTTTTGTTGTCATTTTGTTACAGGTAAGACACAAATTCATAAAATATGTAAGAGTGTCAAATCAGATATACTACCAGGAATTTACTTTTGGTTGTCCTCCCCATTATCTCAACTCTACCTTATATTTTAAAAGTTAGCCCAATAAATACTACTTATTAAGTAATAATCTGTTTCCTGTATTTTTATTAATTAAAAAACCTGTTCTGTTAGCCACTGGGATGAGCAGCCTGTAGCACTGTGTATAGGTGATTAGAAATTAAGCCAAAAACAAAGATACGTTAATTAACTTTCTTAACTTTTACTTTAGACAGATGAATAGATTTCCATTATTTGAAGACAAATAGCTGAATTTAAACTACTATATAAACACTTATGTCCTTTTGTTTTCTGTTAGACTAAAATGAAGAGAGGAGAGAACTATTTAGGAATTTATAACTGAAAGCACAATTCCTTAGTTATTTGGCTTCCACTAGAACCCCTATTCTATAATGAATGTTCTTCTGCTGAAGTGATCTATTTATTTTTTTATATATACTTAAGCTTTTTAAAAACTTATTACTTGTCTAAATATCAGGTGAGGAGTTGGGTGTAGTTACTTGGTTTATTTATATGGGATTACTAATGATTCTGATAAATCTCAGAAGCAAAAGTAAATGAGATCAATGAATGTATTCTTAATTCTTAGAAGTTACCTTTTAACTCTACCTTTTTGGCTATTTGTTTTTTAAGTGAATAAAGATTTAAGGTGTGAAAAGTCATGCATATAAGGAGTTGAGTTTTATTCTTAGGGAGTAATAAACTCTGTTATTGCCCAAGTGATGATTCGGGGTTTTACAGAGTTGATTGGGGTTTGTGGGGGATGGGTGGGAGGTAGAATGCCTTTTAATAATTTGTCCCATTGATATTTATAACTTATTTTTAGTCCCAAAGTATTTGTAAATAAGTATTTTATAAGCAAATATTATAAAAAGTCTTCTTATAGCCACTCACTTTCTAATAATGTGATTTTATTCCAAATAGTCCTGAACCAGCTGCCTCTTCCATCCCCTTTACCTGCTACAACTACAAAGAGCCTTCTCTTTAATGCACGAATAGCAGAAGAGGTGAACTGCCTTTTGGCCTGTAGGGATGATAATTTGGTTTCACAACTTGTCCATAGCCTCAACCAGGTATCAACAGATCACATGTAAGTATAATTTAAAAGTGAAAGGTTTGGTCTAAGAGAGTCTGTATTCCTGGTTTTATTCTATATTTCAGAAAATTAACAAACACTGTTTAATTTTAAAATATATGAATAGGGACACCTGCATGACTCAGTGGGGTTAAGCATCTGCCTTCTGCTCCGGGCATGATCTCAGGGTCCTGGGATTAAGTTCCCGCATCCGGCTCTCTGCTGAGCAGGGAGTTTGCTTCTCCCTGGCCCTCTGCAGCTCCCCAAGTGTGTGTTCTCATGCTCTCTCTAAACAAATAAATAGTAATAATAATAAAATTATAAAAGGTAATAAAAAAAGGTAAACCCTTTATTTAAAAATAATATATAAAATATATGAATCTAAGTGAACCTTACAATGAGATTTAAATAGGCCATAGTTATTTTGAGACAATAGTGCTGACCCATGTAGCTATATGAAGGTCTTTTCAATTCTTTTTGAATAGCTTTGGGGTTAATCAAGGTAGATCTGTGCAAGGGGCCTTAAAGTTGCTCAAGAAGCTGTCTCCTCCTTGATATTGCTAGAGTGGTTAGAATTCCCAAGTACCAGGGACTGTACTGCTAGCTTTATTTGGAATAGGCTCACATGCATTCCATGGGAACCTAACCATAACTCAATGACGGACTCCATGGATGGCTACTACAAAATAGGGAGTAATTTTCCCCAGGATTTATCATACCATCTGAACATAAGTGTGTATTTTCACACAATAGATTTTTTTAAATAATATAAATTATATAGCTTATTTATAAAATTTTTGCATATGAATATACTTTGAAAAATTTTTACTACAGAACTAGTACATACTTATAATATCTTAACAACACAGAAATATAAAAAAGTTAAATCTCTCAGGATGCCTGGTTGGCTCAGTAGGTAGAGCATGTGACTCTTGATCTCAGAGTTTTAAGTTCCAAGCCCCACACTGGGTGTAGGATTATTTAAAAATAAAATCTTAAAAAAAAAAAAAGTTAAAATTACTATTCCTATCCCTTCACATCTCATTATACAGTGGTACTCATGTATCCTTTCTTTAGTTTTTGCTTTTTATTTATTTTTTTTTTTTTAAGATTGATTGATTGATTGATTGATTTGAGAGACAGTATGTGAAGTGGAGGGGGAGGCAGAGGGAGAAAAAGAATCTTGAAGCAGGCTGCCTGCTAAGCATGGAGCCTAACACGGGGCCCAGTCCCAGGACCCTGAAATCATGACTGAGCCAAATCAAGAGCTCAACTGACTGAGCCACCCAGATGCCTCTAATTTTTGCTTTTTAATTTAAAGATTCATTATTTAAAGGAATGAGGATAAAGCACATTATAATGGAGATGTGATAACTGTCACAGTAATATACTAAATTTGAATTTTTTGATGGAGAAAAAGAAATAATTAGTAAAAATCAGAAGGAAATGTAATACTAATACTTTGTCCCTCCAGAAATTCATCAGTGTCTAAATATTGTGTCAACAATTATCACCAAATATTTAAAATATTTAAAAAGGGAAGTAGCACATACACATTTGTGATTTATTTTATGGAAAGCTGCTTTAAGACTGCCCCCAGAAATTTATTGAAATTTATCATTGGACACCATTTTTATAAATCTTTCTTATTAGATTTAATTAGTGGAACAGAGACATGTAGAATATAAAATTAAAAACACTATGTATATTTAATTTTATCATTTATGTTCCATTGTTGTAAATTTAATTTGCTACTTACTTTTAAGTTTATTGAAAATTACAACTATGCTTGACTAGTTGCGTGGGGTTTTTTTTGCTCCCAGATGACTTTATTTGAGAAAAGAATATTAGATGGAAAAATTGCGTAACCTCTGGGTCTTATCTTAACCAATGTGGCAGCATTATTTTATTCAGAGGACATACTCAAAAATGCAGACTCATATTCAAATGTAAGAGAGAAAATATATTCTAAGCCCAAACCTCAGCTTCTATGCATAATTATCATCTCTGTACCCTTTCATTATTTTAAATAGTTTAGAGTTGATTCTATTTTCTACTTTGAAACTAATGTGAACATTCTTAAATAAACTCATAGTTCATAAAATAATGTTTGAGGCTTTTTTTTTCCTTTTTAGGGGGGCTTTTTTTCCTCTTTTTAAAATAAAATGGGGGAAAAGTTTTTCCTTAGAAGAATTCCTATCATTTTTGATAATTCTGTTCCAGGAATAGCATCTTCAAAAATCCATGAAGTTTTTGGACATCTTTTGTGATTTTTTTTTTTTAATGCCATAGATTTTTTTATTTTCTACTTAAATCTTTTCTGAATTTCACTAGTGAATTGCTATCTAACTAATATCGAATAGGGAATTCTTATTCACTATTCTGATTTTTGATGTTTATCTTTTTTAATTCCAGAGAGTTAAAAGATAACCTTGGCAGTGATGATCCAGAAGGCGACATACCAGTCTTGTTGCAGGCCGTCCTGGCAAGGAGTCCTAATGTTTTCAGGGAGAAAAGTATGCAGAACAGATATGTACAAAGTGGTGAGGTTTTTCATTGATTTTCATATTATATTTTTTTGTGGGTCTCTTGTCAGAGCTTGCTTCATATGTAATTAAATTCAGGTGTCTCCTTTAATATGGTAGCCTATCATCTATGAAGTTGATAACTTGAATCCAGCCAAGAATAAGAAGGAAACTAAATGGCTGTTAATATTCTTACAGTTTAATATGTAACTAAATTCCTTGGGAATTAGACAAAGCTAAAGTATATTTTGTTAGATATTTCAGAATGCATTCATTCACTTAATCAAAGAGCTTTAGAAGTCTTTTTATTTTAGAAAATCATGGAATTGGTATGAAAGAAGTCTTTTCATTAATCATATAATAAAAATATTTGCAGAGCTTTTCAACATGCAGTACTTGTATAATTGTACCAAGTTTTAGTTAGTACTGATGATTAATCACATTCATAGTTAAATAGTAAATTGGTATAACACTTCTGTTGCCTTAGTAACAGAAAAGTAGGTTATAAGTATTATTGTTATTAAGGAAAAAACCTATTTATAATAAATACCATAAAAAGCATAAAAATATATTCAATATAGATATGATTTTTATGTAGTCAGGGAGTACCCATGAGCATTTGTATTGAATCTCTCAAGCCCACGTACTTATTTGGCTCTCAAGATTAAAATAGTCAGAAAGGAATAGTTCAGACAATTCAAGTCCAACTTAGTTAACAGACGAATTATATTCAAGAATATTGCCAGATTGGGGCGCCTGGGTGGCTCGGTGGGTTAAGCCTCTGCCTTCAGCTCAGCTCCTGGGATTGAGCCCCACATCCTGCTCTCTGCACAGCAGGGAGCCTGCTCCCCTCCCACCCCGCCCCCCATAGCTCTGCCTGCTTGTGGTCTCTGTCAAATGAATAAATAAAATATTTAAAAAGAAAAAAAAGAATATTGCCAGATTTATTGGCAGTACCTCTGTGAAGCCCTCCACTCCATTTCCTAATCTTGTATTTGAGTGTGAGTTGTGTTTTTAAAGCAATTGCATAGTTAACTCTTCATTCTCCAAAGTGAGTCTGTGGAAGTTCTTCTGCCCAAACCCCCTGTCTGCAAATCGAAGGCAGGTTTGCAGGACACTGTTTCTTCACCAGAACTAACAAGATAGATTGCACTAGGAGGAGACAGATAGGAATGGTGAAAGTAAATAGAGAATTACTTTGATAATTGATTCTTCACCAGAACCAACAAGCTAGATTGCAGTAAGAGGAGACAGATAGGAATGGTGAAAGTAAATCTAGAATTAAAGGCTCTGGAAGAATGTTGCAATGAAAGAAAATATGGAGAGATCATTGATTGGAAGAGAAACTTACAGGATAGGAGCATTAAGTATAAGATAATGAGTAGATATAAAATTGAATAAAGGGGACACCTGGGTTGCTCAGTTGTTAAGCATCCGCCTTCAGCTCCTCATAATCCCAGGATCCTAGGATCGAGTTCCATATCGGGCTCCCCGCTAGGCGGGGAGCCTGCTTCTCCCTCTCCTAAGTCCTCTGCTTGTGTTCCCTCTTTCACTGTGTCTCTATCAAATAAATAAATAAAATTTTTTAAAAAATAAAATAAAATTCAATAAGAAAAGTCTTCCAAAATTATTTACAATACATTTTGTAACATTTTAAAATATTTAATTTGGGTAGTAAATCACCCTAATAAAAAACATTTTGTTACATTTTAAAATATTTAATTTGGGTAGTAAATCACCCTAATAAAAAAACATTTAGAGTATTTACCTTTCAGTCACACATTTTGTATTTTATACTACCTGATATCTTAGTCAAAAACATTGACTTCTTCATATCATACTTCGTGAAAACATAAACTTAGCATTAAAAAAATGAATTGATACATTGCATATTACGATTTTTTTTCCAAGCGTTTCCCTGGTGATATTTGGCTTTAAAACTTGAAAAGGTGATTCTTGGTTGCTAAATGTAAATGTGAGTCACACATATGGAGCATATTTAATAATAATGCAAATCACTTTATTCATAGTTCTTTGGAACTTTGAGATAATCAGAAAGGACTATTAGAAATTCCATTTGCCCCTTTTTAAATAAAGCCATTGCTGTCAAACTAGTAATTCCAGCTTGTTCCAGACTGTTAATTCAGGGGAAACATTTTTTAACTCTCATCTCCTAGAGGATTGCCCTCCTTCTCAAAAAAAACCAATAATTATAGTAATTAAATTATTAAGCTGTGGAACGTATGATTTACTACTGAATTTGAGTTGGAAGAGAAAGCTTAGAAGTTAATTTCGACTGCATGTAAAAGAAAACACATTATTAGTGATAAATTCTGAGGTGATTTTGAGCCCTCTTCTCATTCAACTGTTGTTTCAGAACTAGAATCCCTACTGCAGTATTACTGGCAAATGAACATGTAACTTCTGTTTGAATGTTTTTGGTGAAAGGCAATTTTCATATCAATAGCAGGAAATGGAATTTAAGAATATAATGTGATGCTTAAAGCTCCCCAAAAGATAAGCTATACATAAGAAAGTTCAGGGTCACTGATTTTGTATTTGATTTTAAAATGTCGGGGCGCCTGGGTGGCTCAGTGGGTTAAGCCGCTGCCTTCGGCTCAGGTCATGATCTCGGGGTCCTGGGATCGAGACCCGCATCGGGCTCTCTGCTTAGCAGGGAGCCTGCTTCCCTCTCTCTCTCTCTCTCTCTGCCTGCCTCTCCATCTACTTGTGATTTCTGTCAAATAAATAAATAAAATCTTAAAAAAAAAATAAAATAAAATGTCTAAATAACTGAATTTTTCTGTATCTCCTGTATAACAAAATGTCATTTGTGTAATAAATGAACAGTGTCTACCTTAAAAAGAAATATGAGAATCTTAAAGCTGTCCTCACAATTTTATTCTTTAATCAAATATTCATTTAATCCTTACTATGTGGCAAAGAATTATTGTGGAAGAGGGAATAGGAGCATTCTGTTTCACATCAAAACATTCAGATGGAAATTGCAGCAACTCAAAACTTTGGGCCCCTCAATAAAATAGTATTTTTTAAAACTGAAATCTGTGAAATGAGTGAAACAAGTGGTTCTGTGAAATAAAGCCTTAAAGACTGGAGATGTCTATAATAAAGTAGTTCATGTAATGGAAAAAACACCTAAGGACCAACTGTAGGAGGAATTGTGTAGTATTTGTTTACAGGTTAGATAAAGTGACTTCTAAAGGTTCTTTTCAATTGTAAGGCTAAATGATCAGACATTAAGTAATCAAGTAAAAAAATTTTTTTTATTAAATCTCTGTCTCTGGTCCTGGATTAGTCACATAGTAAAAGGATGTTTTGGTAAAATTGGTTGAACTTGAAACTTGATTTCTCTATTTTGCTCTTCAAAATGAACATGTGGGTCAAAAAAGGGAAAGAACAGAAAGAACTTTTGAATGTTTGTGATAGAGCAATTGCTTTAAATTATTTAAAAGATATTTTACCATTAAAAGAAAATAACATGCTTTCCATTTTTATGTGATATGTAGGAATGATGATGTCTCAGTATAAACTTTCTCAGAATTCCATGCACAGTAGTCCTGCATCTTCCAATTATCAACAAACCACTATCTCACATAGCCCCTCCAGGTAATATATGCATCATTTTATGAAGTATTATTTTCTGTGATGAATATGCTTTTGAATGTACACTGTATACATACCTTTAGGTAATGGTGAATTATATGTAGTTGAAAAATTAGGATGCTTTGCTTCTTAAGTAGTAATTCACATGAACATTTGTCTTAAAATGTCAGATGCAGAAATGTTCTAATATACTAATTGAACTATCATCTTAGTAACTTAAACTCATACAGACAAAGAATGTATTAAAATAATGTGTTTGAGATAATAAGAAAATTTATAGAGTAGAATTTAGGGAGCATGACTTTATCTTAAACAAATGGATGCTTTTATGCAAGTAAAATAAATGAATTACCTGTTTTTACAAATTGTTCGGTGTAACTCTTAAATTATGAATCAAGAATAATTTTTATATTCTCTGTTTTTCAAAATTTACTGTTTGCATATTTTGTTTTATACAAATCAGAGTTTGGAAAATTTTATGGCTGTGAAATTTCAAGGAATAACGTGTTTATTTCATTTTCTAATATTGTTTATTTGGATTTGGGGTTTTAGCCGGTTTGTGCCACCACAGACAAGCTCTGGGAACAGATTTATGCCACAACAAAATAGCCCAGTGCCTAGTCCATATGCCCCACAAAGCCCTGCAGGATACATGCCATATTCCCATCCTTCAAGTTACACAACACATCCACAGATGCAACAAGGTAAGAAGTTCGTTGTTTGTTTATAGGGAATGCCTGTAATTTCAGCAAATTTATTTTTTGTTTTTACGATTTTTAAAATACAAACTAAAACACCATCCTGAAATTCATCATTTGGGAGGTAAAAGGATCCCTGTCTTATGATTCTTTGGATTAGGTTATTATACAACTGAAATACCTAGTTATGAGATACCTATTACACAACTAGATACCTAGTTATGAAAATAGGAAATATTCTTATTTTTCTTAATTAGGCTTTCTTCTTACATAGCACTAAAGCTGAAAAAGAATTATGTTTTAAATGTTAGAGGATATATAATGTGCAAATTTTACTATAGACTAAATACAGTCTATAGTATATATATATAATATATACTATATTTATATATAATATATACTATAAATAAATGCTGATAGAGAAAATAATCTTAGATGCAAATATTTATGCAATTAGTTTACTAGTTCTCAGTTGAAATCAGTTGGTAATGTCTTTTTAAGGTTATATTGCTTTGGGACATATGTCATGGCTTCTAAATAATTTTTTATTGGTAATGTAAATAAAGTATATACTTAAATTTTTTTTAAAAGTATGCACTTTTTGAAAAATTTTTTAAAAGTACAAAAGGGAATACAAAAATTTGTGTGTTTTTGTCCCCCATAATTAACAGCAAATTTTTTTTTCTAAAGATTTTATTTATTTATTTGACAGACAGAGATCCAAGTAGGCAGAGAGGCAGGCATAGAGAGGAGGAAGCAGGCTCCCCACTGAGCAGAGAACCCGATGCAGGGCTCGATCCCAGGACCCCGAGTTCATGACCTGAGCTGAAGGCAGAGGCATTAACCCACTGAGCCACCCAGGCGCCCCTTAACAGCAAATTTTTAACATTTGCATTCAGTTTCTGAGTGTATTCTTTTCTATATTGCATGGAATCAAATGTCCTTTACATAAACTTTTTAACTAACAGACTTCTAATTTAGTCATCAATCAAAACCGCCATCTTCTGGTTTCCCAAAACTAGTTAATGAAATATGAGGTTGAGACTATTTTATACACTAATTTAAGGGAAAATTAGGAGGCAGGTCACACATTTGACCTCCAACATTATAGAATTTAGAGTGCCGAACATGAGTATGTATGTATTTTGTATGTTCTTGTTACTTGTGAAGTATTAGTATACTCTGGCACACAAAATTGTAAGGAACATTTTAACTGTAATGAAAGAAAAATGTTAAAAGGACACATTTGTTTCTTAAGGAAATATCCACATGCACATTCATACATCTAGGAAAGAACGTCAACTTTTACTCTGATTGTTGTTTTTTAAACAAGATAAACCTAGCTTTTCCAGAAGTTGAAATCACAAAATCAAAAGAGAAATATTAGTTTGCACATTTGCCTGTTCAGTAATGAAACAGAATTATTGGAAATTCACTGATATTTGAGAAACTAAAAATGTTACTCAGGGATTAGCTCCACCTAGATACTAAGATTATCATAAGTAAGAAAATATAATGTGGAAGGAACAAGTGGGTAGGTAAATGGGACAGAAAAGAATCCAGAAATAAAGCAAATATATATATGGAAATTTAGAGTATGTGGAAGGTAACATTTACAACTTTTTTCAACTTAATGTTACAAAAATTTTAGCTGTGTAGAAAAGTTGAAAGATGAGCTCAGTGAACCCCTTCATCAACAGGCATCATAATTCTTTGCCATTAAATACATCTGCTAAGAAGAAGGAAGTTATATAAACACCAAATGTAATAATTCACCTCTAAAAAAAATAAGAACAGTTCTGTACAATCATTTAATATGCAATCTATATTCATTTATCACCAGTTGTCCCACATATGTCTCTCTTATCCCTTTTTTCTCTTCAAAACATGATCTGATTAGAGATGTGAATCAAAATTAAAATGAAATAAAATTTTATATTAACTCTATTAGTAAACATTTTTTAGTTGTGTGATACCTTAGTATCAACAAATGTGCAGGGAAATTTGAACTTCCTACATTCTTCATAGGGATATAAATTGGTACAATCTTTTTAGAGAGTATTTTGACAATATCATAATTCAAAATGTACCCAGTTTTATCTGTAAGTTCTACCATGTGCTGAGACAATTAGTTATCCATATGGAAAAAAGTAAAATTGAATTCCTGTCTCAACTACACAGAAAGATAAGCTGGATTAAAGACCTAAGTGTGACAAAAACAAAACTGAAAATTTTTAAAAAGAAAATGTAGAAGACTGTCTTCTTATGACTTGTGTTAAGGAGGAAATCTGAGTGGCTAGTAGACCATGAAAAGATGTGTGGCTTCACTATTAATCAAGGAAATGTAACAGTTAAAGTGACAATCAGACACTTTCCCATTCTCAGGTTGGCAAGGATATAAAGCAGTAAGATCTCTGATATACTGCCAGTGGAGTACAAATGGACATAAGTAATTTGGAAAGCTATTTGTTAATATTTAGTAAGGTTTTAAAATGGACATATCCAGGGGTACCTTGGTGGCTCAGTCAGTTAAGAGTCTGCCTTCAGCTCGGGTCATGATCTCAGGGTCCTGGGATTGAGCCCCAAGTTAGTCTCCCACCTCAGTGGGGAGCCTGCTTCTCCTTCTCTCTCTCCCTCTGCTGCTCCTGGTGCTTGTGCTCTCTCACTCTCTATGTCAATTAAATAAATAAAATCTTCTAAAAAAAATTAAAATGGGCGTATCCAGCAGTTTCACTCCTAGACACAGTTGTAAAAAAGTCATGTATAAGAATACAATACAGGTACATATATACATGTACAAGAATATGCATTGTTTATGACAGCAGAAATACTGAAGCAATTAAAACATTTAATGTAAGAATGGAATATTCATTTTTTATGTAATATTTACATTATGCAGCAGAATAGATCTGTTTACTTAAAATATGTGAATTTAATACTACATATAAAAATGGATAAAAAGCAAGTTAGAGAAGGATATATACATACATATAGTATACCATTTATATAAAGTTATATGTGAAACAGTGCTCTGAATTATTTAGGAAGATACTCATTTATAGTAAAGGCATAAAGATATTCATAGAGTAAACTGTGAATTCAGTATGGTGGTTACTTTTTTATGAAGTAAGGGGAAGGGAACAGAGGATAGGAATATGCATGTATATGAATATGATGCTCTCCATAAAGCATCAACCTTATCTGATGTTTTCTTTTCAAAAATGGATCGGAATGATGTGTTACAGTGTTAAGATTTGATCAAGCATTAGAGAGTACGTGAGTGCTCAATATATTATTTTTTCTTTAATTTCTGTATGCTTAAATATTTTGTGAACAATCATTATTTTAACAGTTTATTTTTATAAAGCCTTTTGTTTTTATTCTTATTAATTTCAGCATCAGTATCAAGTCCCATTGTTGCAGGTGGTTTGAGAAACATACATGATAATAAAGTTTCTGGCCCGTTGTCTGGCAATTCAGCTAATCATCATGCTGATAATCCTAGACATGGCTCAAGTGACGACTACCTACACATGGTGCACAGGCTAAGTAGTGACGTATGTAATATATTAGTTGTCATTGAGGTAATAAAATAGTGCTAATATTTGTTTCATAACCTATTTTGTGTTTTTTGGGGGTTTTGCTTTTTTTGGGGGGGGATTTACCTGGTCTTTATTTGGCACTTAGTATATTGGCACTTATGTATTCTTGAGGCTTAATCCCTCAAACTGCAAGTAACATATCTATCTAAGGGTTTCACAGAACAGGATTTTTAAAAATTATTTTTATTAATGTGTTATTATTTGCCCCAGGGGCACACGTATGTGAATCCTCAGGCTTACATACTTCACAGCACTCACCATATCACATACCCTCCCCAATGTCCATAATGCAACCACCTTCTCCAAACCACCCTGCCACCAGCAACCCTCAGTTTGTTTTGTGAGATTACGAATCTCTTATGTTTTGTCTCCCTCCCAATCCCAACTCGTTTCATAACCTATTTTGATTCCATGGTTTAAATGGTATCTACTGTATTTCAAGGGTGATACCAGGTGTGAGAATCTAGCAATGAACAATGTGGTTCCTATGTTCACAGAGCTTAGTCTCTAGTGAGGTTGGTAAACTGGCCAGTAGTTTGACCTACAACTAAGAATGGCTTTTACATTTTTAAACAACAACAAAGAACAGTATGTGACAGAAATTACATGTGGCTCACAAAGCTTAAAATATTTATTGTCTGTCCCTTTACAGAAGAAGTTTGCCAGTCCTTGGCTGTAGACATGTAGACATTTTGGTTCTTAATGAAATACAGTTTCATTTTTAAATACCTGTTCACACAAAAATGTTCCTTTAAATAATGAACCTTTATATATTAATACATAGTTCTTCTTACCTCTAAGACTTGCACATAACTTTATTCCCTGAAATTTAAGGTTGCTTTGATGTTTTAAGATAGTGCATATACTGGAATTGGTTTTGTGGTATTATCAGATAAGTTATATGTTATAGGTTTGGTGGTATTATCAGATAAGTTATATGTATATAATGATAACAAAGATGACCGTGCACTCTGCCCTCTAGACGTTTATAGTCTGGTAGGGTGTTCACAGCTCCTTATGTAGAAAATAGTTAAAAAAAAAATGGAGCATAGTAGTAATACCAGTTTTCTTATTCATTGCCACGCATAGGCTGTTGATTCTTTTGGATACAGTTTCAATTCCTCTAAGATTTTCCATGAAGAAAACAGGAAAGTGCAGAAGAATTATGCTTTTGAATACCAACACTTTACTTGTCAGTAGTTTATGTCTTTTATTGGTTTGTTTAAGATTTCTCTAAAGCCTCTCCTATCGTTTGGGGTATAAATTTTATACTCTGTTCTTAGGATGGAGATTCTTCAACAATGAGGAATGCTGCATCTTTTCCCTTGAGGTCTCCACAACCAGTATGCTCCCCTGCTGGAAGTGATGGAACTCCTAAAGGTATTATTGTAACTAAAATTTCCATCATTATTTCATATACACACATATATATATATGGATGTATTTTTTTTAATTGGGGTGGCAGAGAGAGAATCTTAGCAGGCTCTGCTCCCAGTGTGGAGCCCAACACAGGGCTCAGCCTCACAACATTGAGATTGTGACCTGAACTGAAATCAAAATTCGGGCACTTAAATCAACTAAGCCCTACAGCACCCTAGCATTTCCTATTTCAGGTTGAGTGAAGAACTCAAACTTCTTAGTTGCAGATACTGAAAACTATTCTTTATTGTTTTTCATTTATTAAGGAAAGAAACAAACCTGTAGTTATCCCTGTAAACTATTGATAGTGTTTTCAGATATATATACAGTATTGTTGTCACTGATAAATCCAATGGTCTTTTCAAACAGCAGCCTACTTATCCTCTCTTAAACATTTGAAATTATTGATCTGCTTTCCCCATCATTCACCTTCCTGAAAAAAACTTTTTTCATATCAAGTCCATTGGTTTTCCTCATACTTCTTTCATTTTTGTTTTTTTTTTTTCACTAGCTCTTCTATATCTTCTCTCATTCCTCAAGATTTCTGTTGTTGAACTTTTAATCTCCCATTGTACCTTTCTCCTTCGCTCTTTCACTTTCAGTTTTGGTAATAGCATTGATTACTTTTGTGAACAGGATTGCCAAATCAATGTCTTTGGCTCAGCCCTGTGTCCCAAGTTGTAATTTTTGGTTCAATTTCTTCATGTCTAGCTGGTATTTCAGATTCATTTTCAAGATTGTTCCCCCAGTTCTTTTTGCCATTCCAATTTAGTTTAATGACTTTATAGTCTTGAGCCATTGTTAAGTTGTCACTAATCTCCGGTGCCTGGCTGGCTCAGTTGGTTGAGCAACTGCCTTCAGCTCAGGTCATGATCCTGGAGTCCCCTGATTGAGTCCCGCCGGCATCCAGCTCCCTGGCTCAGCAGGGGGTCTGCTTCTCCTCTGACCTTACCCCTCATACTTGCTCTCTCTTATTCTCTGTCAAATAAATAAATAAAATCTTTTTTTAAAAAGGGAGAGAGGGGGGAAAAAAGTTGTCTTTCACCTCTCATGTAGCCACTTGTCAAAATCAAGCCCATTCTATTTTACCTCTCTAAATCTCTTAGATTTAGAAAAAATCTAAAATAGATTTAGAAAAAAATCTAAAGATAAAAAATCCTATCTTTTCAAGTTCTAAGTTAAATGGGTGATCTTCCGTGGATCCTTCTCCCATAATCTTCTTAAACCATTCATTAGTTTATATTTTTTCTAATAACTTATGCTGTCTTACGGACATGAATTTTATCTTTAATTTTCCAAAGAACCTTGTGTGGACTTTGGTGTATACTAGACTCATAAAATTTTGAATTTAAGTCCAAGTTTGGTCTTTTATTAGAAGTACTTAAAATTAAAGTATGATAATTTGAATTACCAGAGTTACTGGAAGAGAATATTGTATTCCATGTTAAAGAATTAGCTTTGTAATTAATTGCGATATAGCTAATAATAAATTTTCTCTATTCCTGAGAATTTCTAATTATAGCCTTCTAAATCATGGACTGGTGTGCCTCTTATTATAGAGATTTTTTTTTTCACAGATTGTCTCTAATCAAAGAGTTGGAACACATTCTTCCTGGGGTGAAAGTTGAACTTTTAAGAGCCATTCTTATTCTAGAATTCTATGAATTTTCAGGGATAAAAATAACTCAGCTTGTAAAAGAGAGAGCAACTTTCAGAATAACTCTATTTTAGGGTAGGCATCAAAGTTAGGTACATATCTCACAAGTATTATCAGGGTAAGAAATTATTCAGACTGCCAGGGAGGAGTAACAGTGGGATAGCTGGTTGATCTAGATAATCAGCCTATTTTTCCACTAACTCTTGAGAATGGTGGATGGATGGATGGTTGGTTGGATAACTTTAGATAGAAAGAGAAAACTTGAGAACAACTTCTTGAACACATTATTCATCAGAAACCTCTACTACTGTTCATGAGGTTGTTTTCCAACTAGTTTTTAAATGCATTGTCAGTCTAATTTGATTTTTTGGTAAACTCCCGGAATTTTAAGTCTGTTCTAAAATATATATGATTTGTCACAAAAATTTTAAATACAAAGGCAATATGGTGTATGGTAATTCAGATGTTAGAAAAATCTGGGTTTAAATTTTTCAGTTTGCTAGCTATATAACCTTGGGCGGGTTTCTTAACCTCTGTAAGCTTCATGTTTCTTTCTGCACAACAGTGATGATAATACAAATCAAGGTTCTTGTAAATTATTTAAGTGACTTGATATGCAAAGCACCTTGCACAAGCTCTGACAAAATAGATTGTCCAAAAATGTCCTTATCATTTCTTTTTAACTTCCCATATAAGCTGTCTAAGAACACTATCTGTTGACATAACTTCAAACTAACATTTCTAGTAAATTGCTTCAGCTACATCTGGGTGGCTTAGTCAGCTAAGCATCTGCTTTCAGCTCAGGTCATGATACCAGGGTCCTTGTTCAGTGGGGAACCTGCTTCTCCCTCTGCCTGTTGCTCCCCTGCTTGTGCTCTTGCTCGCTCTCTCCCTCTGACAAGTAAATCAAATCTTAAAAAAAAAAAAAAAAGAATTGTGTCAGTTGCTTCTTTTGCATGTTTTATCTAATATGTTCTCTAAAAAAGTTATTTTTCTATATCACACTTCAAATATATTAACATTGCTGATTGAAAAGGGCAGATTTACATATCATGGAAAAATTTTATGTATGCACGCACACACTCACATATATATGACCTTAATTTAAGTCTAGGTTTAAGTTCTTTCTATAAAGCACTTTCATCCTGACTGATTTTTATAATATCCTATGGGTTTTTAAACATTTTGCCTCTCTGCCTGCTTGTGATCTCTGTCTGTCAAATAAATAAAATATTTTAAAAAATAGGGGGTGCCTGGGTGGCTCAGTGGGTTAAACATTTTATAGTCTAACAATAAGAAATGTAATAGTTATATTTCTGAAGCATAGCAATGCATTTTTCCTCATTTAACAGCTTGTTATCTAGGAGGATTTTTCCATTTGATTAGCTTATTTTTACCACTTCCTTGTATCCTGTAGCATTTTTTAAATTAATGGGTTCTGGGCTGAAGATATTTTATTGAGCCTTGATATTTGCTGGACATGCATAGTTTTCTAATAAAAGGAGGATTAGCAGGCTGAAGAGAGTATGTGAATGATGTTAAGTGGAGGGAGAAAGAACACCACATAAAGGTATAAATCAGTATTTAACCACCACTTTGTAAAGTAAGTGAAGATTCTAAAAATTGTAACTGTTGCCACTTTCTTTTTCTTATACCAGTAAATATTCATTTGAGTGTAGTTTCTAGCATTAATTTGCTATTTTTTAAGTTGACAGACTTATTCTTACTTTAGTCTTGTCAGTTTTCCTAGATAATAAGTGAAAAAAATAGAGAGTATTTGCTCGAAATATTTGTGTTGTATCATCTTTAGACACAATGAACTCTTTTGCTGTTTTCAAGCTAAATATATTTTATAGGGACAGAAATAGAAATAACATAATACTGATTTGGAAGATGGAATATTCATACTTAAATTTAAACCTGGATTCTCAATGAGCAAACTAAAAGATTATGGGGGACAAGTCTTTAGACTTTCTTTTTGTATTTTGTAAATAAGGTGCTGAGATTAGATAATTTCCTAATTTTTTTCTTGCATTACGATGTTGTCACCTATTTAATATTTCTAGCACAGTGTAAGAAAATATAAAACTAGTACAGTTGTTCATTCCTGTTAAATTGCTTTTCTAGGATCAAGACCACCTTTAATCCTTCAGTCTCAGCCTCTACCTTGTTCATCACCTCGAGATGTTCCACCAGACATCTTGCTAGATTCTCCAGAAAGAAAACAAAAGAAGCAAAAGAAAATGAAATTAGGCAAGGATGAAAAAGACCAGAGTGAGAAAGCTGCAATGTATGATATCATTAGTTCTCCATCCAAGGACTCTACTAAACTTACATTAAGACTTTCTCGTGTAAGGTCTTCAGACATGGACCAGCAAGAGGATATGCTTTCTGGTATGGAAAATAGCAATGTTTCAGAAAATGATATTCCTTTTAATGTGCAGTACCCAGGACAGACTTCAAAAACACCCATTACTCCACAGGATGTAAACCGCCCACTAAATGCTGCTCAGTGTTTGTCGCAGCAAGAACAAACAGCATTCCTTCCAGCAAATCAAGTGCCTGTTTTACAACAGAACACTTCAATTGCTACAAAACAGCCTCAGACTTCTGTGGTACAGAATCAGCAACAGGTATCACAACAGGGACCTATATATGATGAAGTGGAATTGGATGCATTAGCTGAAATTGAACGAATAGAGAGAGAATCAGCTATTGAAAGGGAGCGCTTTTCAAAAGAAGTTCAAGACAAAGGTAAACTAACCTCATTACTACCACTTCCACATATTTACTCTGGGCAAATATGTAATTATAATGTGAAAAAGTTTTTTTTTTTTTTTTAGTTACTCTCTTTTTCCCATTATTTTTCCATTATATTTTATACTGCATTATGTCTTTCAGGTATATTTTTATTACTAATGCTTATACCTCAGAAGTTAAAATCTTGCTTTCATTTTTTATTTGAAACAATTATCTGAGATTTGATAATTCTGTATCACAGGTCTATCGCCTATTATGTATCAAATGATATTATCTGTGCTTGTCACTAAAATGAACGTTAGTGTTTCTATCACATGTATTTTCCATTAGTTGTGTTAGTACAGTTTTGCATCTTCATAAGGGTAACTGATACAGAATTATTTTGAATAGTACATTTAAGAAAAGTTTATTCAGTTAGATTTTTCACTTTGTTCCCAATCCCGCCATCTCCTAGTAATACAGTTTAGGTTTGGTTTTTTGTTTTGTTTTGGTTTGTTTTAGTAAAAAAATTTGTGGAAAGAATTTTAAATTAATATTAAATAGCAATCTTTAAAGATCAAGGATCCTTTTTTTTGGTGATTAGAGTTAAGTATCCCTTTTTTATTTGAGTAGCGTGTTAGGATGGAGTGTCACACCTATGAATTCATGGGCTTCTTCTGTGCTCTATAAAAAATTATAATCAGATGAAAGTAACTCCCTAAAATTATTGATTATTTGGTGAATATTATGTACAAAACTCTTGAAAATCTTGACAGCCTGATGAATGAGTGATTGAAATTAGTAATATAATTTATGGATTTGATGTCTTTACAGATTTATATACACATTTGAGTACCCAAACCAAAGCATACTTTCTGCTTTAATTTTATAGTTAAATATTCCAGATTGATACATAGTTCTGATACTTTCTTTTTGGTAATTATAAAACAAAACTTTGTAAAGTTGGATAGAACCCTCTATCCAACCCTCTATGGTCTTGTTCATTATGTGACAGGATCATTTCTAGATTGTGTTTCTAGGTTAAGAAGTATGTTGAGGATTTGTATTATGTTTCCTATCATGATAGATCTTTTTAACATTACTGAAAAAACATTATTTAGTAATTGTTGTATGATGATGTTTGCTAAGTGCTTAGATCATAGGTTGGTGCAAATAAAGTCTTTATTTTATTGGCTAGGAACTGGAATTTTTTTTTAACTACAAAACTATTGATGTTAAGAATGATACACAGTAAGGCTTCAAGAAAAAAAAAAAGAATGATACATAGTGTTCTTATTTGGTTTAGTAATGTGGGATTCAGGAAATAATAACTATATGGGTTCCAAAATGTATCTCCTTCTCTAATCTCTTATAAAAGTATATGCATGTCAAATGAAGAGAGCAGTATTATTTAACATCTCTTGGTGGTATTAATCCCAAATTCCTGAATCCTATGACAGTTTTGTAAGAAACATAAAATTGTAATTTCTTGACTGAGAAATATTAGTTACCTTGAGAACTGAATTTTTGCATGACATTTTAATCTGTGTTTTGGAAATTTTGTTCTCAAAAAGGGGCTTAATTTTGTAAATGCTTTTTTAATAGTTGGTAGGAACAAAAACAGGATATGGTGAACTTTTCTTTTCTTTTTACTTTCCTGAAGTTTTATTGTATCATATTTGTTGAAGCCGAATTTTTACTTTTAAAAGTTGAAAGAAAATAAAGGTAGTAAATGAAATTAATTATATAATAGCAAACTTATTTTAGGCTACTTTTTTAGGGGAAATAAAACAAATTTAGCAAACAGCATACTGTTCTTTCAGAAACTTGTAGTATATATTTTACTTTTAACTATCTCTTCAGTTTTCTCTGTAATGTATGATAATGTGGCTCTACAAAGGTTAATTGAAAAGTTGAGAGCAGAATTGACTTAAAATTTTGAATTCTCTAAGTTGACTTACAGAGGTATCTGGTACTATAAGGATTAAAGGAATAAATATTCATTGGAACTACCTGATTTTTAGTTTGATTTAGATGATTTAGTATGTGTATTTTCCCAAATTCTTAATGCTGATTTTGCAGACCTCATATTAGTACTCATTTCTAACTTGTTTGCTGAAAGCTATGCTCCCATTATTTTGTGGCTTTATTTGAATACCTTTGGAATTTAGGTGCCACTTAACACTTGTGATTGGAAACTTCTCATTTTGTATTCAGTTTCTGCACCGTGTGATGGGATAGTGTTTTATATTATAAGCAATTATATTAAGATTTTGGAACGATTAAAGGTCTGGTATGTTGCTCTAAGACCCTAGGTGAGGTCATAAATAAAAGCAACACTTTCTGAAGTGGTTGTTTTATAGTCAGCCCTTGCAAATTGAAATATTTCCTTGAAATGAATTTATTACTAGTTAACCACTGCACTTTAGGACTAAATTATGAAATTGACATTTACTGCATTCTAAGGTATGGCCCTGAGAACTTTTTTATAATTATTGGCAACTATTGGTTGTGGTAAGGAACAAAAAAAGACTACTTGTTTTACTAAGAGTTCTTTTATAGGATCTGAGCTTGTTTCGTATTATATTTGTTTTGAGAGAGGCTTCCTTTCAATAGACCAGAAATGAAAAAAATTATGCCTTATAAATAAAATTAGAAAGTTTAACAAACATAGTTGTTTAATCATTATGCAGCTTAAGAAAAGGGATAGAATACTCTTAAGAAGTATATTACTTAGGTTATGGCAGAATGTAACATAACCTCTATTCCACACATAGAGGACACTTTTCGGGCAGCTAGTTAATTAGTCCCTTGGCCTGTTCTCCCTTCTTTGGGTAGTTTCATATACACTGGTATTTAAATCTCTGTAACCTGATATTTTATTATATTCTTAAAGGACCTTTTTGCTCAACCTTTGCTCATATTTTCAGTGTCTAATTACATAAATTAATTTTAAAAGGCTGTTCATTTTTGCTTCTGGGTTGACCTATCATAGACATTAATGTCTTCTCCATGTGCTGAAAATTCCTGCTTTCTTTTGTCAAAGAGGGGGTTTCTTTGTTCATCTTTGCCTATTTCATCTTTTCTTAAGGTCCACTTTCCATGTTAGTAAGTATGAGGAATGGTCTAGACTAGCTACTAATGTCTTTTATAATGTTATGATATTCTTAAACTATAACCCTTATAAAAAGTAAATTACCTACTGTCATTTGGAATAAGAGAATAGATGGAAATAGGATAGTTAACCACTTAGTTTATACTGCAGTTTAGGGGTAGGATGTTTTCATTTTTCATAATTGGCTACTATGTGTATAATTGTGTTGTTTTAAGTGTTTTCAGTTATCACTGGTAAATTTAAGCAAGTGATATAGTTTTTTTTCTCACCAAAATAATGAAGTTCAGAATTTCTTTAACAGCTGGATCTTATTTTCGTATCAGCATCTAGATGACAAGTATTGTTGGTTTTGAAACTGTGGTATCTTTTTGTATGCATTTTCTTCAGGACAATATGCACTCTGATAGCTAAACTTATGGCACCCGGTGCTGAAAAGGGCTTAACGATAATCAGTGTCCCAAATATTGAAATTATTCTTTATAGAGATGGCTTTCCATCATTAGGTGAAGGTTATGATGTAATGAAGACTGATAACAAAAGTGGATAGACAAAAGTGACGTGCAGATTCAGAACCACTTTACAGGAATAAGTTCATGGTGGAACTGAATCAGATCAAGTGAATCAGACCTGCGTGCTCTTAACATATTCAAGAATCCTTGCAGCAATAATGGAATTTTACCCGGTTTTACAGAAGAGGTGACGTACTTTTCAATAGTTGAAAAATTAAAACTTTGTATTTAGCAATATATTGTGCATAACAGAAAAAAATTATAAAATCTTTCCTAATTTTAATATATTACTCATATGCAAATGCTTTCATACATTTTTATTACAAATAATCATTGCATCATAGTGGAAGATAACTAAATCAAACATAACATTTCCTTTGAAATTAAACTATGTTAAATTTCCATTTTAATGATAAACGATAATTTGAAATGAGGTTAATTATCTGTAAATTCCTAAGTATTTTGTAATCCTTTAAATTTAGCCTTCAAGATATTTTGATGTTACTGTTCAGAAGAAAGACTGATTGCTCATATTAATAAAAGGATGAGCCACAGATTTCTTAAGAGAAATCTTTGAGATGGCGGAGATTTGTGATGTCATTATGGTTCTTACGTACACTTAGGTTACCAATTTAATGACTTTCACAAGCATGTTTCGTTGAAAAATACAAAAATCTTCAACTAGATTATACTCTTTCGATTTCTAGATTCTTGTCCTAAAGGTTTAAAGACATAAGGTGATAAAACATCCCATTTATGAGGTAATAATTATTTGGTGTGCCCTATGACAAGATGTAAAGATTATTTTATGTGGCAGAACATTACAGAATAAAACTGAGACAAATTTAATATTCTGAGTGCTTTCTTAAGTATTGAGGCAGAAAGTTTCATGTAAGTTTTGGCAGGGTAGTTTTAACTAGGGAAAATGGTTAGATGTTAAGATACTTTATTATCATGTAGTTATTTTACAAATGGAACATATATGACAGTAGACTTGACTTTTGAAAAACTAAGAAGCAGAATGACTTACTTCTACAAAAAATTACTAGCAAATATTTGAGTTAAATTTTAGTAAAATATTTTACTAGATTTTAAGCTGGAATGGACTGCTGCTTCTCACTCTGAAATGAAAATGATGCAACTTTGGTGTATAAAAGCAACATTACCATTAAGGTCTTTTGTTTGTTTGTTTGTTTGTTTGTTTAATTCCTAACTTGGTTTTCAGCAATAAGAGGTTATTTTTTAGTGGTCATTTTGACTTTTAACCTTCTTTTCCTTAAATTATATTCTATCACATTAATGACTATCATAAGGGTATCTAGAAGTTAACTATAGAAATTATAGAAAATGACCTTTAAAACAAAGCCAGGCAATTCAGAAGTAAGTATTAAAGCAGACAGAACCTTAAGGTGCTATAATATAACTATTCCCAAAAACTAACTAGAGATTCGGTTTGTAGAAAATGACCTAGCAGCCTCTTGAGTCAAGTGGAATCATGCACAGAAATACATAACTTAAAAATACCTTGACATTTTATTGTGGTGGTAGATTTGTGTTTCTGTGTATTTTTGTCTTTACATTTTAGAATACCATAAATTATTTCTTACTGAGACCAATTTATAGATCCCTAGAACTTTACATTGAAGAACCAAAACATTTTCTTAAGTGGAGGTTGCCTTTAAGACAGGATTTATCTAAAAAGTCCTTATATGCGTCTCATTTTTATATTTATGTTAATGTTCCCTTATTTTAAATATACTTCTAATATGTGTTAGCTTTTAAATTCCAATTGTGCTGTTGACACCTTGAAGGATTTGAATCCTGGATCAAAGGTTAATGACAAACTATTAAACTGTCTTTTTTTCCCCCCTTGTTCTCCTCATTTACCTTTTTTTCAGTGGCATCATTTCTGCTTTCTTTTGGGTTTTATTCCTTTTCATACTAGTTTTACATGTTGTAAAAGCTTATGTTTCCTGTTTAGTATGGTAGCAGATACGGGGCACTTAGTTTTTGGTTAATGGTTAAATGATCTTAAATGAGAACATGTAATTTGTAACTGGTTGCCTTATTCTTATGTAAAGAATCTGGTTTATCCTTTACATATACAAACATAAATATATTTTTGTATTTAATGTATTATAAGTTCTATTTATTTTCTATTTGGGCTTACATTTATATAATCAAGAGATATGCTGTTAAATTCTTGTTACTATAGTTACTAATATTTATTGAGGTACAGCAAGCATGAGTATTTCCTTAAACCTTGGTTTAAAAGTGTTCTGTGATTCATGCCTGCTATTTTATACATGCATATTGACATTTGAATTCACCACATTTCAAAAAGCATTGTGATTTAAAGAAATATCAAAGTCCATATGGCTTTTAGTAAGATAAGAATATATGTCTATTACTGATACTGAATATTTATCTTTAAATTTCAGATAAGCCTTTGAAAAAAAGAAAACAAGATTCTTACCCACAGGAGGCTGGGGGTGCTACAGGAGGTAATAGACCAGCTTCTCAGGAGACGGGTTCTACGGGAAATGGGTCAAGGCCAGCATTAATGGTTAGCATTGATCTTCATCAGGCAGGAAGAGTGGACTCTCAGGCTTCTATAACTCAGGATTCAGACTCCATAAAAAAGCCTGAAGAAATCAAACAGTGTAATGATGCACCTATTTCTGTTCTTCAGGAAGATATTATTGGAAATCTTAAAGCTACACCAGAAAACCATCCTGAGACTCCTAAAAAAAAGTCTGATTCTGAGCTTTCAAAGAGTGATATGAAGCAAAATGAAAGACTGGCAGAATCTAAACCAAATGAAAACAGATTGGTGGAGACAAAATCAAGTGAAAGTAAGTTAGAAACTAAAACTGAGACTCAAACAGAAGAACCTAAACAGAATGAGAGCAGAACAACTGAATCCAAACAAAATGAGAGCACCACGGCTGAACCTAAACAGAATGAAAACAGACTGTCTGACATAAAACCAGATGACAACAAACAAAATAATAATGGCAGATCAGAAACAACAAAGTCAAGACCTGAAACCCCAAAGCAGAAGGGTGAAAGTCGACCTGAAACTCCAAAACAAAAGAGTGATGGGCGTCCTGAAACCCCAAAACAGAAGGGTGATGGACGACCTGAAACTCCAAAGCAGAAAGGTGAGGGCCGACCTGAAACTCCAAAGCAAAAAAATGAAGGTCGGCCTGAAACACCAAAACATAGGCATGAAAATAGGAGGGATTCTGGAAAGCCATCAACAGAGAAAAAACCTGAAGTGTCTAAACATAAACAGGATATTAAATCTGATTCACCTCGGTTAAAATCAGAACGAGCTGAAGCCTTAAAGCAGAGACCTGATGGGCGATCTATTTCTGAGTCATTAAGACGTGACCATGATAGTAAACAAAAATCAGATGACCGGAATGAATCAGAGCGACATCGCGGGGATCAGTCGAGAGTTCGAAGGCCAGAAACATTGAGATCCTCTAATAGAAATGAACATGGCGTTAAATCTGATGGTTCAAAACCTGATAAACTAGAAAGAAAACATAGACATGAATCAGGGGACTCAAGGGAAAGACCATCTTCTGGGGAGCAAAAATCAAGGCCTGACAGTCCTCGTGTTAAACAAGGTGATTCTAATAAATCAAGACCTGATAAACCCGGTTTTAAATCACCAAATAGTAAAGATGACAAAAGGACAGAGGGTAATAAGACTAAAGTAGACAGTAATAAAGCGCACCCTGACAATAAGGCAGAATTTCCAAGTTATTTGTTGGGGGGCAGGTCTGGTGCATTGAAAAATTTTGTCATTCCAAAAATCAAGAGGGATAAAGATGGTAATATTACTCAGGAGACAAAGAAAATGGAAATGAAAGGAGAACAGAAAGACAAAGTAGAAAAAATGGGACTAGTTGAAGATCTGAATAAAGGAGCTAAGCCTGTAGTTGTTCTGCAAAAACTGTCTTTGGATGATGTTCAGAAACTTATTAAAGATAGAGAAGATAAATCACGAAGTTCCCTTAAACCTATCAAGAATAAACCATCAAAGTCAAACAAAGGTAAGAATACTTATACTGACGTCATTTTTATTCTAATGAGTTTTTAAGTTATAGGGTTAATAAGGATTTAAAAAATGGAAATTTACAAAGATTGAAACACTGCTATAGGAAAATTTAACATTTATATAAAACAATAATGAATTATTTTCAGTAATATAGATAAAAAGTTGTTGCTGAAAATTCTTTGTCTTCCACCCCTAGTTGCACAATTCACTGTAGTCATGATTTTTACTTTGGTACGCAGATAAGATCTTTGGTTGATTAGTTATTTCAGGTATTTTTGAAAGTTGTTTATTAATCAAATGAGTGGTTAGAATGAATGTATGTAACAACTTTGTTGAAAGTTAGACTAAAGAGGTGTCCCAGTCTACAAGGAGGTAGTAAATTGAATTTTAATTTCTAACATGTCAGTAAAGCTAAATGGTGTACAAAAATCAGTGTTATAAGCTCTTAAGGCTATTGGGTCTTACATTATTTTCTTACATACCTATCTCTGAGTTAATTATTGATACATAGTTTAAATTTATATAATTTAGAAAGTTATAGAAAGGTTATTTCCCTTCTTGTGGGATAGGTGGTCAGTTACAGATATTTTATTTAAAAAATACAAAGCTTTGCCCTTTGGTCTTAAGGAATAGTATTCACCTCTTAAATCAGGTTAAGTCATTAGTGGGGTTTGAGGATGATTTTTTTGTTTTGTTTATTGTATAGTTGCTGAGTTAAATTCTGTGGCTATTTGAGTAGTAGTATTTCCAGGAAAAAAGTCTGAAGTGTTAAATACAGTGGCAGTCTGTGCACAAAATACAGTTTTGTGTTCCTTTATATACTACTTTAAAAATATGTAAGACATACATAATTTGATGGTATGTGGCAAGACGTATCTAGTCCATGCAGTATAAATACATGAAGATACTGATTTCAAGGCAATAGAGGTGAAAGTATGATTTTTAAGTTCTCATTCTGTGAGAGATTCATTAAGAACTTAGGTTTATATTTACTTATTAAATATATGAAACTCTTGAATTGTGCTATTCCGTAGGATAGTCACTAGCCTCTTTAGCTATTTAAATGGAAATTAATTTGAATAAAATTAAGAATTCATGTCCTCAATAGCCACATGTGGCAAGTGGCTTCCTTATTAAAACAGAGAACATTTGCATCATCACAAAAAGTTGTATTGCATGGTATCTATAGTGTTTTAGGAAATCCAGAAGATGTGATGATTATTATTATTTTTGTAAAATGTTATGTCTTGTCTACCAAAAAAAGGTCAATGAAAACATAGTGTCATTATGAAGAACTGTATTCAAAGAAGTGACTTGTCATAATCTTTTTTATTATTACTTGGTTATCAAATGTTTGCTTTTTTACTTTTTTGGTTTTATTTTTTTAAAAATAAAAAAAATTGTCTATCACTAATACTCGTACTTCTTTAGTGAAGCTTTCAGATCTTAAATTGTAGCAGTCAGACTTAACAAAAAATTAAGATAGTCTTTACTATTTAACTTGAATGCATCTCTTTGGAATCACTTGTGTACATAAAAGAAGTTAATAGAATGTAGTGGCCAGTGCTAGAATTGTTTTCTTTTAGATATTGTTTTTAAAACTTTCACTGAAACTTTGGGAGTGGCTTATATACAGTATAAACTAGAGAGTATAGGTATACAATTTTAGAAGAGTCAGATGGAAAGATGGAAAGTGGTACCCTTTTGTCCCTTGATCTGGACCATCTTTTTCTCCTCTTCCTTCTGTCAGCTTACGCTAGCCTTGCTTTCTAAGCTCTGTCCTAACAAAGAATCTTTACAACTGAACATCAAGAAATGAGTATAGCTCCTAATATAGTACTCCTAATAGTAATTGCTATACTCTTTCCCATGTTTTTCTGATTGCCTATGGATATAAACTTTTTAATACTTATCCTTGTTTCTCCTAAATGTACTTTTAACACAAATGTATATACTTGATATGTTCATGTTAGTAAGTAGGCTATCTGGGTGTGTCTCTCTGTTAGAGTAGTGTGTGTGTAGTGTGTGTGTACGTATATATACACACATGTATTATTACTAGATCTGCAGTTACAATTAAGTGGACATTTTCATCAAAAATACTACTTTAATGCTTAGATTTACTTCAAGACTCCATGTAGGTAATCATTTGGCTTTATTTATACCTTAGAATTCCTATCGGTTATTTTTTAATGTACTAATTTTGGTTTTGTTTTAGGTCTCTGCTACTAAGTTAGCAATAGCAGAGTTACATAATAGTAAGTTTTTTAAATTACAAGCATGGGAAGCACAGTTGTAGATTATTGGCCCTTTGTAAAATACACATTACTTGGGATTTTCTTTTCGAGAGAGTCACAGAATCACATATTCTGACATGCTGGTGGTGTATTTCTGAGTAAAGGAATTAAATTGAATATTATTGAGATACTTTTGTGGTTGATTTCTCAAGCCAAAATTCTTGGTAGGTTTTCCTTTCTTGGAAGAGCCATGAAATTCCATCTTTTTAAATAATTTACCTGATGTCCATATTTAAAATATTCATTCTTTAGGATTGTTTAAAATTCCTTGAGTATGCTTTAAGCTAATTTAGAATGGTAGGGATATAGATTTATGACTCAATATATATTTCTTATTTTTGTCATTTGTGTGAACATGTTAGATGTAAAAGTCACATAGTCACATTTTATTTGATTTCTATGGGGACATGTGTATGTACCTAGCATAATACCTAGTACATAATTAGAGCACATTAAATAGCTGTTGAATGACTATTGACACCATGTTTTAGAAAAGGCTTTGTATGCAGATTAAAATTGTGTATTCATCTTTTATGCTTCCACCAAAAGACCCTAATGTAAGAGCTACACAATTTTCAACTTTCTGTTCACTCAACTTTGTAATAACTGTCAACTACGTACTTTTTGTTAAGTTTCCAAGGAGATTTACCCTTTCTTATGTTTGTTTAGTTACCCTTTCCCTTTATTTTTCTGTTACAGATTGGCTCATTATCACTTCTATTCTCACTCTGCTTCTGTCATCTTCTATCTTCTTACCATCCTTGTTTTTTCCTTTTCAAGCAGGGGATGGTTATGGAGAACCAACATAATCTTTGTAAAACCTTTTAAATTTTTAATATTTCTTCTATTACAATATACTTCTATCAGTATTTTAAATGCCAGGAATATTATCTTTATTGAAATATTTTTATTCAGAATATTATCCTTATATCCCCTAATGTTCAGTATGTCTCCAATTTAAAAAATATAAAATTACAAGGTCTTTAAGACAGGCATGTTATGTGTTGGTAACAGCTTAGTAATTACAAACATTAGCAATTTGATTTGGGTTATTTACTGTTCCAGGGTGTCTCACAGTATTTTACCTTTATATCCAAGGAAATAATTTTTGTTTTTCCTCCACCTACTTCCTTCCAACTAGTTTATTGTTTTACATCATTTGCACTCAGTACTTTTAGGAAATATCCCATAGCACCCATATTTGAGATCATGGCCTTTTAAACAGTTAAGCAGTTACTGAAAATGGTTTTCACTGGGTATGTGTACTAATGTAGCAGCTCAAGTAGTCAATAGTGTTTAAAACTGTAGTGTTCATTTGCTTAGGATTAGGTAATAGTTGCAATCACATTTGGGCCAGTTATTCTCCCTCAGTTATTACTGTACCAGTTACAGTACTCAGTGTTGATCACAGAAGTATTAACTGGTTCCCTTTTATGTGGTACTGATTGTATTTAGGATTCCAGGCTTCTGTAAGTTTGAGAGAAACTACTGTCTCTGAGAGTGAATTTTTGGCATAGTTGATGATATTTAAGTTGAGGAACTTTTAGTAAAGTGGATATGATTGTAATATTCAGAATTTTTAATAGTGCTGCAGTGGGAACTTAATTTGGCTCATTTGAATAGTTTTATAAAATGCTTTTCAAAAAATTCAAATATTCAGTTTCTGCAAAGACCTTACTATCATTGGTATCTTTGGGAAACATTGGGAGAATATTTACTGCAGAAGTTGGCATAATCTATACCTAACTGTTATTGGGTATGATTTTTTACAGCAGTATTTTGGAAGCTTTTGTCCATGATTTCTGTTCATAGAAAATTTTTGATTCACATTTTGCTTAATAGATAATTGATACTGATTTAAAGAGATTAAGTAGAATTTTTTAAATAAGAATTAAAGTATTAAAACTTACTAGTGGTATTTTTGTTCCTTCTCATTCCATTTCTCAAGCCAGCCCAAGAACATAGCTTCTATAAGGTTTTCCTGTATAGTAAAAATAGGCGTATGGTTGAGGAGTAAATAAGGTAAATAAATAATGTGGAAGAACCTCCTATTTATGAAGAAATAGTCATAACTCTTACATACTGAATTCCTTCTTACTCTAAAAGAAAGTTTCTGAAATCCTCCTTTACAAAAGCCTAATACCTGTGCTAAGATAATGAATATCTATTTGATAGATGATAGTATAATATTATGTCATTAACATAATATTGTAATATGTCAATATTATTATATAGTATTATTAATACTATGTTAATATATAGTACATATTTATATATATTATTATTATTATTATATAGTCTAATGTATAGTTGACATAGAGGTTAGGGGCACTGACTCTCCCACACTTGAAAATCGACGTGTAACTTTTGACTTTTGTTGTGGGCATTGGGGAGGGTATGTGCTATGGTGAGTGCTGTAAATTGTCTAAGACTGATGATTCACAGACCTGTACCCTTGAAGTAAATAATACATTATATATTAATTTAAAAAAAAATTAACTGGGCGCCTGGGTGGCTCAGTGGTTAAGCCGCTGCCTTCGGCTCAGGTCATGATCTCAGGGTCCTGGGATCGAGTCCCGCATCGGGCTCTCTGCTCAGCAGGGAGCCTGCTTCCCTCTCTCTCTCTCTCTGCCTGCCTCTCTGTCTACTGTGATCTCTCTCTGTCAAATAAATAAAATAATCTTTAAAAAAAAAAAAATTAACTACCAGTGGCCTACTATTGACCAGAAGCCTTACTGATAATATAAATAATTGATTAACACATATTTTGTATTTGTATGTATTATATATTGTATTCTTACAATAAAGTAAGCTAGAGAAAACATTATTATAATCATAAGGAAGAGAAAGTATATTTATAGTGCCATACTGTGTTTATTGGGAAAAAAATCTGTGTGTACCTACACAGTTGTAGGTCGTACCCATGTTATTCAAGTTCAACTGTATTTATAATACATAGCATAATTTAGTATAGTATAATATCAGGTAGGTATTTATTTTCTTAATAGCTATATGAGCCTCTTATAGAGAAAGGTTTCAGTAACTTTTTTGTTTTTTTAGAATAAGAGAGTTCACTATATTCGGATAGTAGAGGGAGCGCTTGGGTGTCTTAGTGGGTTGAGCCTCTGCCTTTGGCTCAGGTCATAGTTTCAGGTCCTGGATTCTCTGCTCCGGGAGGGAGCCTGCATACCACTTTCTCTCTGCCTGCATCTCTGCCTACTTGTCATCTCTGTCTGTCAAATAAGTAAATAAAATCTTTAAAAACAACAACAAAAAAAGAATAGTAGAGTAACAGTATATAAAACACTGTAATATAGTACACTATAATATGGAATTTTGAATCTGGATCCCCTCCTCTATTCACAGAAAATTTAGCTTTCTCTGGCTTCTGATGTTGAAAATTGAAAATTCTCTATTAAGTCCAGTATAAATGTTAGTACAAAGAGCACTAGTATCAGAATCTTGAATAAATTGTAGCCTTACAAAGCTTTGGTTCATTCATTTTTGAAAATGGAGAAACCAGTTTTCCTCCTATCTTTATTTAGTAATGAGGACCAAAATCAATATTACAGTAAGAGCCAGAATCTGTCCAGTTTTTTAATATGAAGAAATGCAACACGCCATTTTTAACTGAATTTATCTAATGAAGAGAGTAATTTTTAAAAATCTGTATATGTATATATATTTTAAAATCAATATATTTGGAGACATTGCTGCCAGAATTTCTTTCTTTCTTTGTTTTTTTTTTAAGATTTTATTTATTTGTCAGAGAGGGAGAGAGAGCAAAGCAGGGGGAGCCACAGGCAGAGGGAGAAGTAGGCTCCATGCTGAGTAAGGAGCCGGATGTGGAACTTGATCCCAGGATCCTGGGATAATGACATGAGCTGAAGGCAGACGCTTAACCAATTGAGCCACCCAGGTGTCTCCATTTCTTTATTTCTTGAAATATATTTACCATAACATTTTATTAAAGTGTAAAAAATAATGATTTTCTCTATGTTTATAATGTGAAATGATTATTACAGTAAGTTTAGTTAACATTCATCACCTGACATAGTTCTTTTTTTCCTTGTGATTGAAACTTTTAAGATCTACTATTGTAGCAACTTTCAAATATATAAAATAGTATTGTTAAGGACAGTCACCATGGTGTACATTACATCTCCAGAAGTTATTTATCTTGTAACTGGAAGTTTTTACCTTTTGACTACCTATACCCATTTCACCCACCAATCACCTCCCACCCCTGTCTCTGGCAGTCACCAATCTGTTTTCTGTTTCTGTGAGTTGTTTTTTTAGATTCCACATATAAGTAAAGATCATACAGTATTTGTCTTTCACTGTCTGACTTCTCTTAGCATAATGCCCTCAGGGTACATCCTTGTTGTTGCAAATGATATGATCTCCTCCTTTTTGGGGTAAATAATACTGAGCACACAAATACACTCATTTTCTTTATTCATTTGTCAGTAGACTAAACAATTTAAGGTTATTTCCATGTCTTGGCTTTGGTAAATAATGCTTCAGTGATCTTGGGTCAGGCAAGCTATGGAGATAACTCTTTGAGATAGTGATTTTATTTCCTTTGGATATATACCCAGAAGTGGATATTGCTGGATCATATGGTAGTTCTATTTTCAATTTTTTGAGGAACCTCCCTACTGCTTTTCATAGTGGCTACACCACAATTTACATTCCCACCAATAGTACACAAGGTTACATTTTCTCCAAATACTCACCAACACTTGCTATTTATTGTCTTTTTGCCATTAGAACAGGTGTAGCTCCTTATGGCTTTTGATTTGCATTATCTTGATGATTAGTGATACTGAGCATCTTTTCATATACTTATTGGCCATCTGTATGTCATCTTTAGAAAAATGTTTATTCAGATCTCTGCTCATTTTTTAATCAGATTGTTGTTTTGGTTTGCTATTGAGTTGTAAGTTCTTTATAGATTTTTGGATATTAACCTCTTACCAGATACATGGTTTACACATACATATTTTCTCCCATTCAGTAGTTGCCTTTTCATTTTATTGATCAGTTTCTTTGCTGTGTAGAAGCTTTTTAGTGTGATATAGTCCCACTTGTTTATTTTTGCTTTTGTTGCTTTTGCCTTAGTATCAAATCTAAAACAATCATTACAAAAACCAGTGTCCAGGAGCTTACCACCTATGTTTTCTTCTAGGAGTTTTGTGGTTCCAAGTTATATGTTCAAATCTTTAATTCATTTTGAGTTTATTTTTGTGTATAATGTGAGATAGTGGTCCAGTTTCATTCTTTTGCATGTAGCTGTCCAGTTTTCCAGCACCATTTATTAAAATGACTATCCTTTCTTCGTTGAGTATTCTTGGCTCCTTTTTCATAAATTAATTGACAATATATACATGAATTTATTTCTGGGCTCTCTGTTCCATTAATATATGTGTCTATTTTATGCCAGTATTCTACTGTTTTGAATGCTGTAGCTTTACAACACAGTTTAAGATCAGGAAGCATGGTGCCCCAAGGTTTGTTCATCTTTATTAAGATTGCTTTGCCTATTTGACTACTTCATGGTTCTGTACAAATTTTAGGGTTGTTTTTGTTGATCTTTTTCTATAGGTTATTGTTCTTTTTCTATAAAAAATATTGGAATTTTGATAGAGATTGCATTGAATGTGTAGATGGCTTTGGGTAGTATGGACATTTTTACAGCATTAATTCTTCTAATCCACAAGCATAGAAATTTGTTAGCATTTATTTTCCTCTTCAATTCCTTTCATCAATGTTTTTCAGTTTTCAGTATATAGATCTTTCACCTCCTATTTTTTTTTGGATGCAATTATAAATGTTTTCTTAATTTCTCTTTTGATAGTTTGTTGTTGTGTATCAGAATTCAACTGATTTTTGTATATTGATCTTATATCCAACCTTATTTAATTTGTTTAATGATTTTTTGGTAGAGTCTTCAGGGCTTTCTATATGTAATATCATGTAATCTGCCAATAGAGACAATTTACTTTTTCCTTTCTGGTTTTGGAGGTCTTTTCTTTTCTTTTCTTTCTTTCTTTCTTTCTTTCTTTTCTTGCCTAATTGCTCTGCTCTGGCTTGGACTTCCAGTACTATGTTGAATATAAGGGTGAGATTGGGCATCTTTATCTTGTTCCTTATCTTGGAAAGCTTTTTAGCATTGAGTATGATAATAGTTGTGGGCATGTTATATATGGCCATTAGTATGTTAAGGTACATTTCCTCTGTATATAGTTTGTTGAGAGTTTTTTGGTTTTTTTGTTTTGTTCTATCATGAATGAATGTTGAATTTTCTAAAATGCATTTCTGTATCTATTAAGATGATAATGTCATTTTTATCTTTCATTTTGTTAATGTATATCACATTGATTGACAGGTTTTGAACCATTCTGCAATAAGTTCCACTTAATTATGGTATATAATCTTGATACTTTTAATGCATTGTTGAATTCTGTGTGCTAATACTTTGTTGAGGACTTTGAATCTGTGTTTAACACGAGTACAAGAGGATTGGCCTGTAATTTTTTTTTTTTTCAACATATGCTCCATGCCCAGTGTGGAGCCCAATGTGGGGCTTAAACTCAGGACCCTGAGATCAAGATCTGAGCTGAGATCAAGTCAGACGCTTAACTGATTCAGCTAACCAGGCATCCCTTGGCCTGTAGTTTTCATTTCTTGTAGTGTCCTTTTCTGGTTTTGGTATCAGGGTAGTGCTGCCTTTGGATGTTCTCTTCTTTCCTTCCTCTTCTGGAAGGAAACATTTACTAGAATTCTCCAGAGAAGTTATCTGGTCCTGGGCTTTTCTTTGTTGGGAAGATGTCTCTTCAGATTTTCTGTTTTTGCATAAGTCCATCTTAGCAGTTTATATGTTTCTAGGAACATAAATATATATTTATTTTAGGATCCTTTGTGTGGTATCCATTTGATGTCTCTTCTTTTGTTTATAATGTTATTTATTTGAGTCCTCTTCCTTTTTTTCTTGGTAAGTATAACTAAAGGTTTGTCTATTTTGTTTATCTTTTCAGAAATTCAGCTCTTAGTTTCATTGATATTTTCTATTATTAGTCTATTTCATTTATTTCTGCTTTAGTATTTAGTATCTCCTATTAAATTTTGGCTTTGTTTTCTTTTTCTAGTTCATTGAAATATAGTTAGGTTGTACTTCCGCTCTCTGTATATACATATCAAGGAAAGGATCATTTGATCCCTGTTTCTTCCTGTAGTTCTTCCTCATAGTAATACAATATAATGCATGTTGATGAAATCTTTTTATTACCAGTGTCAATATCAAAACTATGGTACTTAAAACCAGATTTTTCTTAGAATCTTTTCTTCTGTCTGCTTCATTCATAGTAGTGTTTTTCAGTTGCTATGAACTAAATCCTTGGTTTTTGTCTTCATTAAATAAATTAATTTTCAATGACCTAAAATGTACAGAACACAACTATAGTGTCTATACTGGCAAGGTGGGTACTTTGTTCCAATTTGGATTAAAGTATGACATGATACAGATGAGGGGTCATCAGACTTTCTCTAAAGGCCCAGATCATAAATATTTTAGGCTGTGTGGGCCACTTACCTTTAATATTGTAATACAAAAGCAATCATAGACAGCATATAAATAATTGTGTGTCAGTGTATTCTAATAAAACTTTATATAAAACATGTGGTGGGCAAACTTGACCCCAGACGCTATAGTTTGCTAAGCCTACTATCAATATGAAATTGAAATTTTAATGTACGTGAATCTGATAACTAGATTATTTATTCTATAGCAAATGAGACCTAAAATTTGGATTTTACACTGCCATTTGAGTATTTATATGTGTATATAAAAGGACTCATCTAGAATGAGTTTTGAAGTAGTTTTTCTAGTTCTTTTCCAGTACTTATGAATATAGTATGGAATTTACCAAATATAATATTTTAAGGAGGATAGTTAAGATCTGAGAGTACTTCATTTATTGGGGTTATATATATATATTATTAATATGTTAATATAATTAATATATAAAATATAAATATATAGCAAGTATATACAGACTTAAATTGCTTTTTTTTAATTTTTTTTTTTAAGATTTTATTTATTTATTTGACAGACAGAGATCACAAGTAGGCAGAGAGGCAGGCAGAGAGAGAGAGAAAGGGAAGCAAGCTCCCTGCGGAGCAGAGAGCCTGATGCGGGGCTCGATCCCAGGATGCTGAGATCATGACCTGAGCCGAAGGCAGCGGCTTAACCCACTGAGCCACCCAGGCGCCCCTTAAATTGCTTTTAAAATATTTTATAATTGTCACATGTCAGTTATTAAATCTTTTCACTTTGTGGGTAAGCTTCTCTATAATTATCAATATAGAACAACTAAGAACTGCTTTCAGGATTTAGAAAAGAATTTTCAGCTGGGAAAAGATGTTACAATAGATAAAACTATCATAGAATTTTTTATTGTATTAATTTTCTTGAAATAAATTTTCATGAATAGTATAAAAAGGTTAAAGGATTTTGACCCCATTTGCTGTGTGTTAATATATTCGATGCAAGGTAGCTGATTTTGAGTATGTACATTTCAGCAAACTGTAAGCAGACCTACAGAACTCAGAAACAAAGCCTGAATCATTTCATATCATTTCAAACACTTTATGCATAGCAGTTAACTCCTAAAGGCATTGCTGTGTAAAGCATTGTGGAAAATTGATCTTTTCAATAATCATGAGTCAGGAAGTTGTCTTGCTGTTTTTCTTGGGGGATGGTTGGGGAGTTTGGGTTTTTGTGGATTTTTTTTTTTTTTAAGATTTATTTATTTATTAGAGAGTGTGAGTGGAGGAGCAGAGGGAGAGAATCTTTATGCCAACTCCCTGCTGAGTGCAGAGCCCAGTGCTGGGGAATGTGGGGCCGGTTGTCAGACTCAAAACCCCAGAGATCACGACCTGAGCCAAAACCAGGAGTCCGACTCCTAATTAATGGTGTCACCCAGATGCCCCAAGAAGTTGTCTTATTAAAAAAGGGATGAATACAGGACTTATTAGAAAGACTTACATCAAAAACAGAAGAAGAATTTCTGAGTAATCCAAGATTTTATTACAATGACTTCAAAAACGAAACAGCAACTTTTATATCAGAATTATAGTTATAGATAATTAAGCTCTCTGATACAAGATAGTCACTATCCTGGGGCACCTGGGTGACTCCGTCAGTTAAGCATATGCCTTCTGAGGTCATGATCCTCGGGTTCTGGGATCAGGCCCTGCGTTGGGCTCCCTGCTCAGGAGGGAGTCTGCTTTTCCCTCTTCTCCTTCTGAGCTCTCACTGTCTCTCTCTCTCTCAAATGAATAAATAAAATCTTTTTTTAAAAAAACCACAGTAGTCACTGTCCCATCAACTTATAATGAATAAAATCCGTTTAATTTTGAATGTTTTATTCAAATTATTCTTTATCTTTAATCAAACCTATAGGTTAAGAAACCATGGGCAGAGTCCACAGACTGAATTTGAGTAACCTAGAAGGGCCTTTTCAATCCAAATGGACTCAGCTATTTTGAAAGAAGTGGCAACCATAAAACTTGAAAGACTTTAAAACTTTTGTGATTGTGCCCTAAGAAATAAAATGCATGTTGTGGCCTAATGCACACAGACAGGCACATATTAACAATCCCTGTACTATAAGCAAAAACCTGACATTTTCACTTTCATTTTAAAACAACTACTAGTCAAGACCCACAAAACTGATTTCACAATGTACTAATGGGTCATAACCTGCAACTTAAAAATTGCTGCTTAACATTGTAAAGGAGATTGATTACCTGTTCTTAGGTTGTAACGTTCCTTGTGTAGTGATTATATAATGGTTCTTTGCATTAGTTTCACTATTCCTCAAAGACCAATGGAAAGAAAAGAGCTGCAGATTTGAACCTGACCACTCCTCCCTAGCCAAAGATGAATAACTACTAGTCTTCCCTTAAAAAAAACCTTTTTTTTAATAATCCTGAATAAGCATTATTAGGCCTCCAGCCAGTACCTGAGGTCTCTCTGTCTCTTTATCAAAATCAAGGCAACTTTATACCAGATTATCTCATTATACATGACTTTCACTTATCCTAAAACATTACCAAAAAGCAGACCTATTTCCTGACTCTTCTCTTCTAGGGGAGGTAGTCTGCCTGATGCTCTCCTCCCTTAAATTTAGACTTCATCCTCAGTTACAAACAGATCCTCCCTTCATATTACCCTAACGAGTATTAACTCTGGTAGAAATCTCTGTGTTCACTTCCCTCATTTTCACTCAGTGAAGGAGTCTTTGTACTAAAAAGTACAGTCTAACTTCTCCTAGTTTGCTATTGCTCCTTCCAAGAACAGCTGATACTTGGAACAACTTGAAGTCTAGGGGCACTCACCCCCCAACACAGTCAGAAATCCATATATAACTCTTGACTCCTCTCAAATTTACTGATGGCCTAAAGTTGACCAAGAAGCCCTAAAAATAATACAAAGTTGACTAATACATATTTTGTATATTACATATATACTATACCCTTACAATGAAGTAAGCTAGAGGAAAAAAAAAAAAAAAACGTTATTAAGAAAATCATAAGGAGGGGCGCTTGGGTGGCTCAGTAGGTTGAGCCTCTGCCTTTTGCTCAGGTCATGATCTCAGGGTCCTGGGATCGACCCCTGCATTGGGCTCACTTCTCCGTGGAGAGCCTGCTTCCCACCCCACCCCCTGCCTGCCTCTCTGCCTACTTGTGATCTCTCTCTGTCAAATTATATAAAATATTTAAAAAAACAAAAAAGGCATAGAAATGGACCCATGCATTTCAAACTGAGGATTTGCCACAGGTTTCCTCTTTACCCATACATAGTACTGCCATCAGGCTATAACCTTGAAGTCCTCGTGAAAGGAACATTCAGTGTCCTAGTCTCATAGTTGAACCACTTTTTTTTCTTTTCCTAGTTTCTCTTCAGGTGCTGCTTTTTGTTTCTACCTCCCAACTGTTACCATATTTCAGGGCTATATAATCTGCAATTTATGCTCCTTGAATTTACTTCTTCTTAACAGTGATTTCAAATAAAGACGTAGGCTTGCATTTAGGAGCCATTTCCACCAAAAAAAATGTATCTTCAAACCATATTAACCCACTTAAGGTCACAAGATGGGCCGATTGACAACATACACAACTAAATTTTTATTTTCTTTTGCCTCTCATTAAATTTAAAGATCCATTTGATGCTACTCCCCTGTAATTGGTATAGGTTGTTCTAAGAATTGTCACTGAATTACATTATACCTAAGATGTTTTTTATGACTTACATAATTGACAAGTTTATGTGAGTTTCATGGTTTCTGAATATGACTGGTTTCCATTGTCTGAATATTCAGTCCTAAAGAGTTCATTAATTGAGGTGGTTTATTTTAATCTTGATGTGGTTTTTCACTTAAAAAAAAATACACATTGTCAGTTAACAGATTAGTGACTCTGAGATTTAGTAGTTCTGGTTTTAGTAATCTGTTCCATGTGCTAATATGAGTGATTTATAGTTGAAATCCAAGATTACAAAAATGTAACACATCTAGAAGTAAATGTATTCTTCTAGCTTTAGGAGGGCTAGGAGATAGAGGTGCGCTATGTCTATCTATAGATCTACAAAAGCTGAAAATGTAGTACTTCAAAAAATTCATGACTAAATGACATTATCCCCTCAAGCCAGTAACTTAAAATTTTATGGTAATTCAAACACACAATTTAAAGAATAAAGTAATTGGGATGGGAGAAATGAGGTGAGAAAGATAATCATAAAGTCCTAGCATTCTGAAGTTTTTAAGAAAAAATAACTCCACGAACAACAATAATTTATAAAATCATTGTGTTGAGAAGTAGATATTATTTTTGCATTTAGAAGATTATTTCCTAAGTCAGGGAAAAGAATATAATCAAATACGTCATAAGCATCATTTGAATTACTCACTGTTTATTCAGATCTGTTGAGGCTGAGTCAGTTATTCAGTCCTTGGTAATGTATTAAATATGCTGATTGTGAGTACAGGAAAGTCAAATATTTTCTCTTAACCTTTGTAATCAAGGACTTGGCTGAATCAATTTATAAAGTGTTTTACTAAAAGGAAGAAAGGATGTTTAATTCAGAAAATGCATAAACCTGTGGAGTAGGTATTTCTATTCGAAATGAAACAGGGTTTACTTTTGGAAGATGGTACATTGAAAGATTTACCCGTTACTGGATTTTTTTTTTCTTAAGTTGGAGTATCTTCAGAAATGAAACATTTGGTCTTTGAATTATATTGCTATAACTTTGAGAGTTATACAGATGTTAAAATGATCTACAGAATACAAAAGCTCTTAAATTTGATAGCATTCTTCTTAATTTAGGGAATAAGAGACAGTAAATTACAAGGAATAAACTTTGATGCCTGCTTTATCAAATATATGACATAAGTTTTCTATGTCTGGCTATTGTAAGGAATTTTTTTTTTTTTTTTTTTTTTTTTTTTAAGAGAAAGACGAGAGCAGACTCCTTGCTCTGGGGATCTGATAAACCATTGTAAAGAGAGTACAAGTATCAGTACATATATTGACCCTTCATTGTTTTTGTATACTTATCTGCAGGATAATTTTAATTCTGGGATATTAGTATCAGGTTGCTGTATGCTTCTGAGAATGGGAATTTAGTCTAAGCAGAACATAATCAGGGAAATTTGTTTTTTAAAAAATTTCATGATGGACTAAAGGCCAAATACTTTGGGCTGCCTATAAATACCCAAAACATTTTAGGTAGTACAAAAAAGAAAGCATTCCCATTTTTTAAAATTTGAGAAACGTCTTCATTTGCCTATAAAATATAGCAACTCAGAAACTATACGGGGAGCATACTTCTAAGTGATCATAGGAAATTATGAAAGGTAATCAAAAAGCATTTAATGACCATTAATATATACATACTTAATATTATAGGTCATTAGGGGCACCTGGGTGGCTCAATTGTTGGACGTCTGCCTTCGGCTCGGGCCATGATCCCAATGTCCTGGGATCAAGCCCCGCATTTAGCTCTCTGCTCAGCGGCAAGCCTGCTTTGCTTCTCTCTCTTCCACTCCCCCTGCTTGTGTTCCGTCTCTCACTGTGTCTCTCTCTCTGTCAAATAAATAAATCTTTAAAAAAAAATTGTTTTTAATATTATAGGTCATCTGGAAAGGGGAAGATAAATACTAGAAAACATAATCCTTCATTCAAAAAAAAAACCCCACACACATTTAATTATAAGTGTTCAAGACATTGAGGACCGTGTTGTTGTTGTTGTTGTTGTTGTTGTTGCTGCTGCTGCTGCTGCTGCTGCTAGAGAAAGGGAGGGGCATAGGGAGAGAGAGAATCCCAAGCAGGCTCCACAATTAGTATGGAGCCCATTGCAGGGCTCAATCTCAGGACCCTGAGATCATGACCTGATTCTAAATCAAGAGTCGGATGCTTAGCCAACTGAGACATCCAGGCACCCCAAGACATTAAGGACTTTTAAATGAGATGCATAGTGTGTTTACCTTCAGGCTGAGGACAATCCAAAGCTAAAGTTGGTTTCTTTTACCTGTATTAATATTCTAAAAAGTGTACCTCACTATAAAATACAGTTGAATTTAGAAAGCCAGCACAAAGTAGTGTCGCATGATTTGAAAGTGACATAGATAAGTATACTCAACATTAGTATGTCAGGATTCTCAGCAATGAAGTCTTTGGAATATTACCAGTCACAAGTATTACATCTTTGTTAGGTGAAATTTTTGCTATATGTGTCCTTAGTAGTATAAAAGACTAAAAGTTAACTGAAATAACTCCTTCATGATGTTGAATAAAAGTTGCACAAAGAATAAAAAGGGATTATTCTTCCATCAAGATTAATAATTTATGTTTTATATTCTTAAATTATTGGGATTGTGTATTGATACTTTGAAATTGTCTTAATCAGTACCCATTCATTTTGTCATGATTTACTTCATCCTTCACGTTAAGTATTATTATCATTTGAATGTTGTAGTGGAAGGTTGCTTATAGTTACTAATATTCCCTGCTGTACACCACTAAGATACTCTTTGCTCCCAATTTCTAAAATTTAGCAGGTAAGACATCATTTTTAATACTTCCACTCAAAGATTTACAAGGGTAAGTAATTTAAAATTGTCATCTTTCATAGTCGTCAAGGACAAATTATCCTCAATGGATAGCTTTTGCTACCTCTTCATTTTTAAGCTCTCAGTAAGATGTTAAGAATTTATTTATTTTATGACAACTGTTAGTTATTTGTGTATGTGTGTAGGGTTAAATAATAAAAGTTATGTTAATGTTACTATGTTGATACATTTTTTATCCTGTCTTAATCGTTCATGGAAAAATACAAATTTTATTTCATAACAGACTTGAATTTACTATTTTAGTTATAGACACTTACATTTTAATATGTTTTTATTTATCCTGCCTTTCATGTTTTTATTTTCTTCAGTTTAATGTATATATTGGTTTATCTCTTTGAGGAAATTTTTTGTATTACTAAAGGCATTACTATACTTCTCAAATAGATGAATGATAGGTAAAAGCATGTAAAACTCTTGTCCCAGCCACAGTACACAAGCGTAGAGGAAGAGAAGGGTATATAAGTGTCTTCCAACTCTTCAACTTTGCACTGAGAGAAGTATACTTTCAAACTAAGTGATCCAGCCCTCTGTAAAATAAATTTGGGTGCTACCAAGAATGCGAGATGAATCCCTTACTACATATGGACTGAGTAATGCCAGTGAATCTCTTGTTTTAGAAAGTTTTTAGTCTATACAGACACATGAAGGCATTGTGTCAAAAATTGATGAGGAAACTAGCCTTTTTATGTTTTTTTAAGTTACATAATGATATATGTATAAAAACTACATTACCAGTTTGGGGTGAAGCCTATTAGAGTTTTAAATATGTGTTTTATCAAAATACAAAGCTGGCTTAGAAAACTTATATAAATACTAGTATTTCATTTTTATTGTGCTAATTAAGTTAAAATTCCCTTTTATCTTCAGATTTAAATTATTTTCTTACCTTTCATTAATAGGTAGTATAGATCAATCAGTGTTAAAAGAATTACCCCCTGAACTTCTGGCAGAAATTGAATCCACCATGCCACTTTGTGAACGTGTGAAAATGAATAAACGCAAGCGTAGCACAGTTAATGAAAAGCCAAAATATGCTGAAATCAGTTCAGATGAAGATAATGATAGTGATGAAGCTTTTGAATGTAAGTATCACATAACTTTATTATTACTTTAGAATTAAGCAGATTGATGTGTTTGTCTCATTCATAATTCGGGGGGTTAGGAAGAGGACAGTGATCTTAATTCTTAAAAACATAGTATAGCAAGCTTTTTTTCTTTATACTTAAAAAAATGCAGAAGATGAGATCAGTTGGCACCAAGAAAAAAAATTTAATGAGCTATTATTATTAGTGTCAAATAACACAGGTATGTGTCTATATTTAGCAAACATTTATTGAGCTCCTACTAGATATGCTAGGCACTGAGAATAAAAATACAAATAAGATGTGGCCCCTGTCTTTGAAAAGCCTTCAGTCTAATGGGGGAAATATGTAAACAGTTGTAGCAGTGAGAAAAGGACAGTGATAATAAGTAAATCCAGGGTGCTATGGGAACACATTGGATTGGCATCAGAATTATACTTGGGGGTTCAGGGAATGCTTACTGGAAGAGGTGACACTTGAGTTGAGTCTTGAAGGACACATAGGAGATAGCCAGGTAAAGAAATACTTAAAACCATACTATCACTAAATTATGAATGGATTAGCCACATTGCCAGTTATCTGTGTGGTTTGGACCTGGCTTCTCCTTTTTGCCCAGCTGTGTCCTGGAATTCCTCCCTTGTTTCACTGTTTTCCAGAGCTGGCTTCTTCACTACACAGCTACCTCTCTACAACACTGTGATCACCTGTCTTTGCACTAGACTTGCTATACCTCGCCTGTCTTCCTACTGGTCCACTGAAAAAGTTCTTCTCTTTTATCCCTATCTTCCTTCTTCTGGAGCAAGAGAATTGAGCCTAGCCAAGAGGGGTCAGCAACCTTGTTTGACTTAAACGACATTCAGTGGAAACAGACTATGGGAGATCTTCACTTGTGTGCCAACTGACTTAGTCATTATGACCAAAAGAAGTGGGAAGACAACCAGTGTGTTCTACCTTTTCCACCTAGTTTCCGTAGATAGAGGTGTGACAAGCAAGGGCAGGAAGGACAGATGCATGCTGCCAATTTTAAATGTATATTGCTGATGGAAATCCTTTACCTCCTCCAAAGTTTTCAATGTTCATTTATTCTGATCTTTAAATTGTGAGCTCTTGAGCTATGAGGAGTAGACTATGAATACTGAACAAATATGAACAAAGTTTTAAAATTGAAATAAAATATATAGCAGTTAATCTGACATTTAATTATATGTATAATTGTCATAACTTGTTATTATCATGAGATGTATTTACATGCAATATATTTTAATGGCTAAAGTTAATACTCTTTTATTATAATCAAACATTTTGGTCATATGGGAACATATGCTCTGGAAAGGGAGAGAAGAAAGGAGATCTGGTGGCCCTGAAACTCATTCCCCTTTATATACATGCCTCTCCTTCACTCCTCCTCCTCCCCCATCCCCCAAACATCACCCATTTCTAAAGGGAATAGCTAAGAAGAGGAGTTCCTTAATTGCAGATTGATTTCAAATCACACTTCAACTCCATTTAACTGAGAGTGGCTCTCTGCATTGCTAAACTGATGAGAATTTTGAAGCTACCTTACAGTTCAGTAGAAAGGATAGCATAATCAGAAATTCCCACCAAGTTTAAAACAGGGGAGAGAGCCAGCCACACATGCCTTATGTTTGTCTTCAATGCAGTCACTATTCTTTTCTTTGCCATTATGAGAGCTGTTGTTTCATTTTATGGGACCACATAGTGTCATCTTAAAGCCATGGATCCTGTTACAGCTATTCCCAAATACGTTGAAAGCGGATATTAATTAGAGAACCTCAGCTTCAACCTGATAGGTGCAAGAAGTTTCTCTGGATTTTTCAAGAGACCTCAGAGTAGCTTCCAGTTTTTCTAAGTTTATTTCTATACAAGTAACTAGAGAAAAAGTGACTCTGGAGACACTGGAGAGATGAAATAATTTCAGTTGGTTGTTGACATAAAAAACCACATTGTCATTATACCATGACAAAAACAATGTAGTGAAAATATAGTGACGTACAAAATGTAGAAGTATTATGAGAACATAAGCACAAACCTTACGCTGCTTTCAGAGACTTTTTGAAACTTAAGGTTTTGCTGCAGTTTAATCAAATCGGTTTCCTAAAAATCTTAAACTAGGGTAATTGTTTTGTTGAAGAATGGGAGAAGGGTTGAGGGATAACTTTGAAAGTCAGGCCACATAGATCTGGGTAGCCATAACGTAAATACAACATCATTGGGTTGCTGGAGAAAGAGGACGAAGATGTAAGCTAAGGAACGATGTTGATAAAATTTAGAAAGGAAAAGTGGAAAACAGTGAAGGCATATTTTACCTACCTGTCTGCTGAGCTCCTCCCCTAGTTCTTTAGGGCTATGAGGGCAATAAAGAACAAACTAGTAACAGTGAATTGGGATCCTGAGAGCCTTATTACAAACACACTGTATCATAGAAATTGGGTGGGTTTTTTTTTAATTTGCCATCCTATTTTTATCCAAATTTCCTAAAGCTTAATAAATGTGAAATAAAAATCTTGAAGGCCTCTAAAATTTTTCACAAATACAGTATATTGTAAGTTCTTGCTAACAATTGTAAGATTTTTTTCAAGTGTTTCTAATCAAAGAATTAAATGCTTGAAATGGATTTCTTCTGAAATTAGAATTCAGAAGGACTAAGTCATATTTGAGGTCATAGAATACTACTTTCTGCACATTTCTGAAGAAGCTTATTAGTTGTTTTTCCTCATATCTGGTAGGTATTTTAGTACTTGTTGAAAAAAATATTTAGTGAATGCTACATAAATTACCTGTTTCTCTGACACACGCATGCACACACACACACAGACACACCTTATATTAGTTTATAAGGCAGCCTCTCACAGAATGTACTGGGGCATACACTAATTGTAAAGGGGGGGTCCTTCTTCCTCATATTTTATGTCAAATTTATGCACAGTTACAAAGAAAATCATTGAAGATTTAAATATATGCACTCATGTTTGTCTTTTTATGAACTATCTTGCTATGCCAATCCTATGACCAAAAAGAAGAGGAAACAAATTTATCTTTCTCTACTATGCTGTCAGTAGATTGGACAGAAGGGTCCAAAACCAGAAACCATACTAGATTCTTGAATAGGTATAGCTAAGGCAGCTTGTAACGGTAGTATTAGCCAAAGTACAGACATTGCTTATGCACACCTAAAGGGACCAACACAAGCATAGATAGAGAGCATTGGCCAGAGGGTTGGCATCCTTAAATTTTAGGATTTAAGGGGACTCAAGTAAGAGTTTTGTCTTAAGTATTTGGGTATTGATCATAGTTGGGAATTCAAAATACAAGCCAGTTCAAAGAAAGCAAGAGGGTCAGACTTAGTTCAGCAGACTAGAAAGTATTTCATTGTCACCAACAAGTGGTCAAAACAACAGGATGCCTAGATAATGGGACACATTAGTTCTCTTAGTTTTAAGTTGATGTTGCTACATCCTAGAGCAGGTATGGTAAATATTTGTCACTTGTACTGCCCTCCAGCTCTCACAGGACAGACATTTCTAATGAGTCTTTCTTGTTGAAATATGATGCTTTCTCAGGGAAATATAAAGCTCTAGGCAGCTATTACCAGTTGATCAGAGTTGATGTGTCAGATGAAATCTGTTTGCCAGTTCTTCCTAGAATTTCCTGTCATTACTGGTGTTTTTAATGGAATGCTTAGACCCTTGGAAGGTTGGGGAAGGGACTGAAGGTAACATATATAAATATGTTCATGAAGCATGTATATGCTTAAAAGCTTTTCTCCTTGGGTTTAAGCAAGTACATTGTTGGAGAACCGAATTCAGTATATGAGTATTTATAACTGTACAGATTTATTCTATCTCTGTAGGTCTGTGATTTTAGATTATCAGAGTCTATTGAATTTATACCCAAGTTTTGGGCTTAATTTGGCTTTTCATTGTTGGTATACATGGTTACTCCATATGCTATAGCACTTTCTCAAAGGTTTACTTTTCCTCCAAACCCTGCTCCCTATCAATAATCCAAATGCTTTAAAGTGTTTCTGTTTTTCATCCAAATCCTAGATTAAAGATTGTTTTACATGCCTTAATTAATCCTGATGGTTAGATATTATCTTCACCAACTCACTGAATACCTTCCAAATTCATGTAGAAATCTTTTTAAATCTAAAATAATATGATAATGCTAAAATAAGTGATACCATTTCTATACCATAATTAATGTGTCTGATTAAATACAACAGCTCAGTTTTCTAGACCCACACAATGATTTTCCTTCCCCTCATGTGGTTCATTTGTGAAGTACAAGTTTTAGGTCTTTTTAAATGAGGTAAATTATTTGTCATGGGGATTTGCTTCTAGCCTCTAGGAAACGACATAAAAAAGATGATGATAAAGCTTGGGAATATGAAGAGCGTGACAGAAGAAGCTCTGGGGATCATAGGAGAAGTGGCCACTCTCATGAAGGAAGAAGGAGTTCGGGTGGTGGTCGTTACCGAAACCGAAGCCCATCAGATTCTGACATGGAAGATTATTCTCCTCCTCCCAGCCTTAGTGAGGGTAATTCATCAGTGTCAACGGATTTCTTACATAAGCTGCTTTAAATTTAGGTCTTTAACTTTGAAGAATATTTGATACCTTTTTATGAGTTAATTAACCACTCCTAATTGTTAAGACAGAAGTATATATTTAGTTTGGAATGGTAGTGGTTATTGTTTAAGAATTTAAAGTTCTGGAGGAAACTATAAGCAAAAATAGAAATATTTTAAATAGTCATTCCTGTATTTCAATATTTCTTTGTTTATTTTAGTTGCTAGAAAAATGAAGAAAAAAGAAAAACAGAAGAAGAGGAAAGCTTATGAGCCAAAACTAACACCTGAAGGTAACTTTTTAGTATGTCTTTTTTCATAGTCTTCAGCTTCAGTTTTCTACATGTAATGTGATAAGCTCTTATTTTTTCTTTCTTATAGAAATGATGGATTCTTCAACTTTTAAAAGATTCACAGCCTCAATAGAAAATATTTTGGATAATTTAGAAGATATGGATTTTACTGCATTTGGTAAAATCATTTTAAGATATATTTATTTACCTCTAAATACAGTGTCCGCTTTAAATATATTTATTTACCTATGTGTCTATGCTTCTGCCAGTTCTCTAGTGCAGATAGAGGCATTGTCTGTGCTCTGAAGAAACTTAAATCTAGTTGTAGAGTCAAGTGTAGTCTGTGTTTTTTTGTTTTCTTTTCTTTTGTTTTAAAGATTATTTATTTACTTATTTATTTGAGAGAAAGAGAGACAGACTCCCCACTGAGCAGGGAGCCTAATGTGGGACTCTATCCCAGGACCCTGGGATTATGACCTCAACCAAAGGCAAGCGCTTAATTGACTGAGCCACCCGGGCTCCCCCCAAATGTAGTCTGTATTATTAAGAAATTGAAAACTTTAGTGTAATAATCAAGTATTATTGATACTGTCTTTGGAATCCTGAGAATGCAGCTACCAAAGTAGGTGATAATAATTTATTTTATTTTATTAGCATAAAATGTATTATTTGTTTCAGCGATATAGGTCTGTGAATCATACCCTCCCCAGTGTATGACAGTAATAAAAGAAACCTTTTTTAGATGAGACATGAGTAGGTGCTAGATAAGGAGAGTACTAATATGACCAAGGATGCAGAAATAGGAACCTATTCATCTGCTCATTTACTCTTACAGCCAATATTTATTGAGTACTTACTCTTTGTCAGCAATATTTTAAGTGCTAGAGATGCAAAGATAAATACTCTAGCCACTGGCTTTAAGTAATACAGAATCTAATATGGAAAACAAAACCAATTAGAATATAGTAGGATTAATATATTCATATATTTCTTTTATGATAATATGTAAAGATCATAGCTTTAAATAAAGAAATGTAACACTGCTTACAGTATTTAGAGCTACTCAACAATTCCATGCCACCTATAGCTGGTATAAACACTAGTGCCTAATTTATACAAAAGCCATATAATATACAATGATTCTTATAGGAGTCCACCTATTTGAAAATGTCTTAAAAGATATATTACCCTTTATATTATATGAACCTTTATTTTAAAAGTATTTGTTTTGCGGGCGCCTGGGTGGCTCAGTGGGTTAAGCCACTGCCTTCGGCTCAGGTCATGATCTCAGAGTCCTGGGATCGAGTCCCGCATCGGCTTTCTGCTCAGCGGAGAGCCTGCTTCCCTCTCTCTCTCTCTGCCTGCCTCTCCATCTACTTGTGATTTCTCTCTGTCAAATAAATAAATAAAATCTTTTAAAAAAAAAAGTATTTGTTTTGGGAAAGTTACTTGCCTAAGTATCATTAATGCCATTATTTGGCATACAAATTGTGTGCTGAGAAACCGTCTTCCATGTCATCTAAGGTCCCAACAGGAAGACAGATGGCAGTCTCAAATTAGGATAATTTGAGTAGGACTTACTTACAAAGAGACCAGTTACAGAGTTGGGGACAGAATAGTACCAGAATCTAGGTTTAACAGCCATGGAATTATTACCATCCCTACTCCAAAAGGAACAAGGGTAAATATAAGTTACCAGAACTCAATTCTGTAGGGAAAATATGTCATAGACTTACTTGGGGAAAAAAGCACTAACCTTTTGGTCAGAGAACATGGGCAGCCTGAGACCTTACAAGGAAGGAGTCAGAGATATAAATACCCTGACCTCACTCTCCTCTTTGATCTTCTGACAGGGCACCCCACTAGCTCAACCCAAACAGAAGCTGGAGGGGATAGGAGACTATTGATGTAGTCCATACAGGTCAGCCTTCTAGGGCAGAGAGCTTGGCTGAGAAGGGTCAACAGTATATCTAGAGTAGTAAAGATTAGAGATCTAACTCCTCCTCCCATCTTCATCAAAATCTCTTTTTAATCCCTGTCCTTTCATTCAGGGTTTCCTTCAGGTTTACATAGGCCTCTTAGGTTGTTATTTGTTTAGTTTGTTTGTTTTTGTTTGTGTGTCCCTAGATTTTATTAAAAAATTAAGCTTACTGTTTTAAGCTATTTATTGTACCTAAACTATCTGGTTTGATTTTTCAGGTGATGATGATGAAATTCCTCAGGAACTTCTTTTAGGAAAACATCAGCTTAATGAACTCGGCAGTGAATCTGCTAAAATTAAAGCAATGGGTATAATGGATAAGGTATCTCACTAAAGAAAAATTTTTATATTTACTATGTACGGTCTAATGTTTGAAATTAAAGTTTTCAAGGTAAATTACAACGATAGCATAAATAATAATGAAAACAATTTATGGTTGCCTTCTGAGAGTCTAAATTATTTTTTATTTAAAAACAAGACTCAAGTATTCTGTAAATTATTCTAAAGAAAATTGTATCCCATTGAAAGTAGCATGGCTTGGATTTTTTTTTCCACTGTTTTTATTTTTCGCTGTCTCAGGTATTTATATTATTTAAATGTCAAAATACACTAAAAATTTTTTTTGGCATTTGCTTTAGTCTTTGAGAGTGGTGAAAGTAAAGCTACAGTCTCAACACATTAATTGTAGTAAATACATAGCCTCGTTACTATAGGCTTTATAGTAATTTTTGTGAGTTGACTTTCTTGTGAGCTTTCTGTTGCTGAATTGTCTCATTCTATTCTAATGGAATGGCAGTATTTTTTCATTGATAATGACTTCTTATAGTGACAGCATCAAGGGATGGCTTCCTATAATCTTTATGAGCCACCACTTACTCCCTAAACTACTGTGTGATTGCTGTGCAAATACAGTTTCAAGATGAATCCTCCCTCCTCTTCTAAGCAGGGCAGGCTCCCTATTGTTTAGATTTATCTACTCTAAGTCTCCTAATTTCCTATTCTATAATATGGAGGTAATGTGTTGTTCTCATGAATAAGTAGAATAATGAATCTAAGATTATTTACCTACAGTTTATTCTAAACATTTCTAAACTTATTTCATTTATTCAATTTTATAATTTTAAAGTAGACTAGAAAATATTTTGATGTTTTTACCAAGTTAGAACATATTTTTTGTTTATATATTGTCTGTATTCTAAGTAATGTGCTGTGAATTTTGATTTTTTATTGAGATATAATTGACATTATGTTAATATTATGTTAATCACATAACCAGTCGATATTTGTATATACAGCAAAATGATCACAACAGTAAATCTAGTTAACATCCATTATCATAGATGGTTATAATTTTTTTTCTGTGATGAGACCTTTTAAGTTCTACTCTCTTAGGAACTTTCAAATATACAGGATAGTTTTAACTATAGTCACCATGCTATACATTATATCCTGAGGATTTATTTAACTTATAACAGGAAATTTGTACATTTTGACCATCTTCACCTACCTTAGCCTTATTTCCAACCCCTGTGGCCACCACCCATCTGTACTCTGTGTCTGTGTGTTTGGTTGATTGTTTTTTTGGTAGTGGTTTTAGACTCCACATGTTAGTGGAGGTTATCTGGCATTTGTCTTTGTCTGACTTATCACACTTAGCATAATGCCCTCAAGGACTAATCATGTTGTCACAAATGGCAAGATTTCCTTTTTTATGGCAAGATATTTCATTGACATTGTGTGTGTGTGTGTGTGTGTGTGTGTGTGTGTGTGTGTGTGTGTGTATCTACACACACACATTGTACTTTATTTGTCCATTCATCCATCAGTGGATACTTTGGATGCTTTCATGTCTTGGCTATTGTAAATAATCATGCAGTGAACATGGGAATGTATATATCTTTTTAAGTTAGTGTTTTCTTATCCTTCAAATATATTCCCAGAAGTGGAAATGATAGCTCTTATGGTGGTTCTATTTTTAGTTTCTTGGGGACCCTCTATACTGTTTTCCATAGTGGGTGCACCATTTTACATTCTCACCAACAGTGCACAAAGGTTTCCATGAATTTGATTTTTAAAGCCAGTTGTATCACATTGTTAACCAATCATTGATGTGCTGTTAGTTCACAGTGGTATGCAGTGAGGGATATATTGATTTATTTTTTATTTAGGAAAATGGCATCAATTTTCTGAAATGACACTGCCAGTCTGAGTTTTTATTTCATAAATTTCATAATTGCATATAGCTAAAATGATTTTATTTTCACCAGGTGAATTTGCTGAGTATTTTCAAAATATGGAAAGTTTAGCAAAAGTCTGAGTATTTTAATCTGTTATGAAATTATCTAAAGTAGCATTTGGCAGAACATGTTTCTGTACTCTGGCAAAATGATCAAAATGTACTTAATGTTAGTTACTCTAGTGATCCTTCCATTTGACTCTTCTGGATGATTTGGTTGAGAGTCCTAGTTGCATGCTAGGAGTCTAAAAAGAGACCTGTTCAATCAGAAGAATATGAATAACAGTTGCCTCCTTACAGAACCTTTAAATCGGCTACTAATATTTTAGGTAGAGAAAGCGTCCTTTCTAAAGAAATGAAATAGGAGATAATTTTTAAAATAAGAAAGATTTCTTCTGGGAAAAATGTTACTTTACACTTGTAACTTTTACCATTTACAGTTTTATGCTTTATTCATAATACCACCTTGAATTTTAAGACACCTGCTGAATAACACTGTAGTGTAGAAACCACATTATAATTAAATCAACAGATGAAAACTTAGAGAGAGAGAGTGTGTGTGTGTGTTCATATGTGTGTTCAGTATCACTGCCACAAGTACAGGCAGCCAGGCATCAGAACAGACTAAATCTTGACTAGCTATATGGTAAGAGTTTAGTTAGTAGTGTGCATATTTGTCCATTTTGTGTTTACTTTTCTGTCTTTCAGAAATAAGTGATTAATTCTACATAATTCAGATTTAAGTAGAGTCTGAGAAATTTTTCCTTTTCCACTCTTTAAGCAGGTGGTAATTTTGTATGTTCCATAGCCCCAAAGGTGATAATTGTACAATATGTTTCTTGACTAATTTATCACTTTTACCAATGATTGATTTAAAAAAATAATATATATGTATATATGTAATATATGTTGCTGTTTTAGCTTTCTACTGACAAAACTGTGAAAGTCCTAAATATCTTGGAGAAGAATATTCAAGATGGGTCAAAGCTTTCCACTTTGTTAAATCATGTAAGTACAAAATCTGTATTGTTAATTTTACCTTTGCTATGGTTAAGATGCAGGTCTTTCTCAAAAGAACTCTGATTTACAGAGGAAATCTCAAATTTCATTTATTTGAGCTTTTTACATTCATTAGCAATGCTACTAAATTATATTTTAAGTAATTCAGAATTACATTGTTGATTCACAGCTTTGACATAAACAGATGTAAATTCATTTCACTTTACGGGACTGTTCTTTAATTTTATATTATGCTCTTCCTTGTGTTTGATTGTATTTAAAAATTTTTTTCACTTATGAAATGATAGTCGTTCTTTTTCTTGACCTTCCTGGAGAATTAAAGAGAAACCTTATACTGCTTTCCTAATGTATCCTAAAACAGTAATCCTTATATACCTTTTCTTTTTTTTTTTTTTTTTTTTTTAAGGTTTTATTTATTTATTTATTTATTTATGAGAGAGAGAGAGAGGGAGAGGGAGGGAACGCACACACATGAATGGAATGGAGGGGCAGAGAGAGAGGGAGAAGCAGACTCCCTGCTGAGTAGTGAGCTACCTTGGGGCTTGATCCCCAGACACTAAGATTATGACCTGAGCAGAAGGCAGACGCTTAACCAGTTGAGCCACCCAGGCACTCTTGTACCATTTTTATATACCTAGTTCAAATTATCATTGAAAGGACTAAATAAATTAATTAATGTAAAGTGCTTAACAATGTCTCCACATATTAAGTTCTCAATAAATGTTAACAGCAACTGTTAATATATTTGAGTACCTTTATGTCAAACAGCAACATAATGTAATGGTTTATAAACTGATCAAAGTAAGCTGCCTGGAATCTACCTTCTTAGAATTGTAGCAGACTTTCAAAATCATGTGTATGTTCAAATTGATCCTGATAGCTCTACCATTATTGAATTCAAACATTAATATGTATAGGCATTTAATATGAGTTAAGAATTTGGGAAAGTATTAAGTTGCTGAATTTTCCTTATTGCATAAAATTTCCAAAACACAAACTCAAAAACGTCCATATTCTCATCTAGCAATAACCACTATTAACACTTTTGATATATGTTTCCATTATCATATTTGCATATATATATTTAGTGTATCCACTGGATCTTATGAGAGAAATGTTCTTGAGTTTGCCCAAGCCACAGGATTGCTAAGTGATCTACGTGGAATAAGAAATGTAGAAAAAGGGGCGCCTGGGTGGCTCAGTGGGTTAAAGCCTCTGCCTTCGGCTCAGGTCATGATCCCAGAGTCCTGGGATCGAGCCCCGAGTCGCGTCAGGCTCTCTGCTCCGCAGGGAGCCTGCTTCCTCCCCTCTGTCTCTGCCTGCCTCTCTGCCTACTTGTGATCTCTGTCTGTCAAATAAATAAAATCTTAAAAAAAAGAAAAAAAAAAGAAAAAGAAATGTAGAAAAATAAACTCAGATGGTATTTCTGTGGTTTCTTAAATATGTCTATATTTTTCCAATGCCCATTTTAAACTAGTTCTTGAATCGAAAACAAAGGGCTTAGAGAAACCCATAGTGGCAATCTACTACATCCTTAGTCTACAAATTTTATTTGAAAGACTTGACAGGAAATTGTAATAGAGCTCAAGAATCTAGAGTTCTGGAGAGCTGGCTGACTCAGCCTTAATGAAATTATTCTAATTCCTGAAGGCATAGCATTATTTAATGTTTTTTTCATTCAATGACTCTTTCATACAGCAATTTTAATATTAAAGAAAAGCTACTTTATCATATTTTTTTGAATAGGTATGCAAGCAGTAAAATGGAAGAAAGCTTAGAGAGTTAGGAAAAAAGTAATTGAGTTTGTAGGCATTAGTGCCCTTCTCTGCTATACATATATTGTGCTTTTACTTGCTTCATTTCCCAGTGTATATGCTTTGCATAGCATGCATTTGAAAGTATTCCTAGAGTATAAAGTTACTATTTCCTGGGGCCCCTGGGTGGCTCAGTGGGTTAAGCCTCTACCTTGGGCTCAAGTCATGATCTCGGGGTCCTGCATCAAGTCCCGCATTGGGCTCTCTGCTCAGCGGGGAGCCTGCTTTTCCCTCTCTCTCTCTCTCTCTGCCTACTTGTGATCTCTGTCAAGTAAATAAATGGAATCTTTAAAAAAAACAAAAAGTTACTATTTCCTAAGTAAACATGTGAGAGAAGGATTTTCATTCTCAAAAAATTAAAAGCATGCCTTCCGGGTGCCTGGGTGGCTCAGTCAGCTATAAGCATCTGCCTTCTGCTCAGGTCATGACCCCAGGGTCCTGAGATCAAGTCCCACATTGAGCTCCCTGCTCAGCAGACTTCTCCCTGTACTCCTTCCCCCTGCTCATGCTTGTTCTCTCTCTCTCTCTCTCTCAAATAAATAAATAAAATCTTTAAAAATAAAAATAAAAAAGTAAAAGCATTCCTTCCCATTTGTAATGTAAGTGGCCAGTGTATAAATTAAGATGCAATCTTCTGGGCGCCTGGGTGGCTCAGTGGGTTAAGCCGCTGCCTTCGGCTCAGGTCATGATCCCAGGGTCCTGGGATCGAGTCCCGCATCCGGCTCTCTGCTCAGCAGGGAGCCTGCTTCCCTCTCTCTCTCTGCCTGCCTCTCTGTCTACTTGTAATCTCTGTCTGTCAAATAAACAAATAAAATCTTTAAAAAAAAAAGATGCAATCTTCTGTCAGTTGTCAAATTATCCATTTTAGAAAATAAATTATGTTTTCAGTAGTCTGCATAATAACTACTTTTTAACCTCTTTTTCAAAAATACTATTTCTGAAAAACAAATATGGGAATGATTGAGTCAATAACATTTTACTACTTTTTTTTTTTTTACATTTTACTACTTTCAAATGTAGCTCTACCATTCGTCATTTAAATTTTTACTTTGTTCTCAGCAACAGGCAGAATTTGCAAAGTTTTGACTATAGTGTTCATACTCCAAGCATAAAATTATTTATATACAATTATAGTTGTTAGCTAGAATCTTAGGTTTGGATAAAGTACATTGAAGATACTATAGTTTTGTTATTGGAGTGTCATCTAGTGGTGAAATCAGGAGATAGAGTGTGTTATGTTTGAAAACTTTGAAAGAAAAAATCTTAAAGTAATATCAGTATTTGTACTTCATTCTTTTTTTTTTTAAATATTTTATTTATTTATTTGACAGAGGGAGAGAGATCACAAGTAGGTAGAGAGGCAGGCAGAGAGAGAGGGGAAGCAGGCTCCCTGCGGAGCAGAGAGCCTGATGCGGGACTCGATCCCAGGACCCTGAGATCATGACCTGAGCCGAAGGCAGCGGCTTAAGCCACTGAGCCACCCAGGCGCCCCTGTACTTCATTCTTGATGTTCCTGAACATCCATGAGCAAGCATCAGAACACCTGGCTGGGGCGCCTGGGTGGCTCAGTGGTTAAGCCGCTGCCTTCGGCTCAGGTCATGATCTCAGGGTCCTGGGATCGAGTCCCGCATCGGGCTCTCTGCTCAGCAGGGAGCCTGCTTCCTCCTCTCTCTCTCTCTGCCTGCCTCTCTGCCTACTTGTGATTTCTCTCTGTCAAATAAATAAATAAATAAATAAATAAAAGAACACCTGGCTGGCTCAGTAGAGTATATGACTGTTGATCTCGGGCTCATGAGTTCAGGCACCACATTGGATGTAGAGCTTACTTAAAAAAAAAAATGTACATACATTAAAACATTTACCATGAAAATCGAACATACCATAATTTCTTAATATTTTAACCTATAAATGCATTTATTTCCATTTCATTAACAATGTGCTATCTTATAGAATAACGATACTGAAGATGAAGAAAGATTATGGAGAGACCTTATTATGGAGAGAGTTACAAAATCAGCAGATGCCTGTCTTACAACTATCAACATTATGACATCCCCTAATATGCCAAAAGCTGTATATATTGAGGATGTAATTGAAAGAGTTATACAATACACTAAATTTCATTTGCAGAATACACTTTATCCTCAGTATGATCCTGTTTACAGATTAGATCCTCATGGAGGTTAGTTTGCCTTTTTATATTAAAGTTTTGAGTTTTATGTCAAAATTACCTGTTAAATAATTTTCTTATGTTGGGTCAGAATGCTGTAACTTAAAATAGCACAAAAATTACGAGATCATGAAGATGGTAATAAATACTGATTTTTGATTTGACTAGAGTATAGAACTTTTAGTTAATCCAGTACTTGTTCAGGTATAATTTCTTTAGCAAATATTTACATATAATGGAAGTAATTTCTACTGGTCAGGAAAATCCCAGATAATTTTAGCTTCTAGTTCTCTTTATCACTTCACCCTAATTTTATGCAGAATATTAGTTATTTACAAGGTGGATTGATTCAAGATGTTTAATCTTTCCCTCATTTATTACCTTTATAAATAAATAAACTGTGAAATAGTTAATGTATACATTTAATGAGAGGGGGACATACTTGGTTTATAAATAATCTATAGTTAATTACTTGTTTTTTAATAATTGCAAGTTAATTTAAAGGGAAGTAAATCTTACTCTTCCTGCATCAATGAGAAAAAAATAGAAATAAAGATACATATTTTACGAGAATTTTATAGCCTCTGGAATGTGCCATAAATTATCTGTTACAAGAATGATTACTTGCTATCTAAATATCCCTAGAGAATAATTTTCTGTTTCAATAAATAACCAGCTTTATTTGCCAGGTTATATTTTTATGTAGCACCCATCACCCTCCCAAAAATCTGTTCTCTTAATTCAGAATACTGTTTTATTACTGTTTATTGAAAGTTGATAAATTACTTGTTTGAAATTTTTCTTTCATTTTAGGAGGCTTGTTAAGTTCAAAGGCAAAACGGGCTAAATGTTCTACCCATAAGCAGAGAGTAATAGTAATGCTTTATAATAAAGTTTGTGACATTGTTAGCAGCTTATCAGAATTGCTAGAGATACAGCTTCTTACAGACACAACAATTCTTCAGGTAAGTTGTTTTTTTTTTTTAAGCATTTTGTTATATTTTAGACCAAATGATGTAAGAATAGAGAGGCTAGGTGAGTTCAGCATAACCTTGCTCACTCAGTAATAATGCCAGCATGATGTTAATTTTTTCCATTCAGAAGATGTATATAAAATGAAGAAATACAAGTCCAGGGAAGTTTTAAAAAGAAACATTGAGGATAAAAGGTGAATGTATTATAAACTCTAAACTCTTAAGTTCTTTGAAAGGTGAATGATTACTTCCTTTGAAATATGTCATAATATTTTCATCCAGAGTAGCAAAATATATTGTTTTTTTTATTGTGACATTTATTAACTCAAAATGTGGAGCTCAGAGGAATGGTGGCTATGAAAAGAAAGTATGTACTAATGTGCTTGAGGGTGAAAGGAGCAGAGAAAAAAACCAGATCAATACTAATGATTAATGAGAGGAAAGAAAATGTCCTCTCAGTTTCTTTCAGTAAGTTTATGAATATTTTGGAATTTAGTTAAGGTAGAATGTTACTGAAATCAACTAGAGATGTATACTGATTACTTTTTATGTTTGCAGGTATCATCAATGGGAATTACACCATTTTTCGTGGAAAATGTCAGTGAACTACAATTATGTGCCATTAAGTTAGTCACTGCAGTAAGTATAAAGTCATACTTATAGTTATTCCACCAGAAAAATAATATTGATATCATTTAATTCAAATTTGTAAAAATGAAGATTGAAGTTTTCCGTAGATTTATTTCAGCATAAGGACTATTTTTTGTGTGCCTTCTATTTTAAATTCTTCTAAATTTTTATTTTATTCAATATAGTATATTAATAGTTTCAGAGGTAGAGTTCAGTGATTCATCAGTCTTATATAATACCCAGTGCTCATTACATCACATGCCTCCTTAATGTCCATCATCACCCAGTTATACCATACCTCCACCTTCCTCCCCTCCAGCAACCCTTAGTCTATTTCCTAAAATAAAGAGTCTCTTATGGTTTATCTCCTTCTCTGATTTTGTCTTTGTTTTATTTTTCTCCTCTAAATTTTAAAGAAATAGTTAATAATTCCTTAATATCTATAATTAAATCAGAATTATTTAAAATCATTTAAATTTTGTTTTTCCATCTCCAAGATAGTATAATCCTCTAACTAAAACTAGTATATGCTAATTCTACAAGAATGTTATAATTAAGGATGGAAAAGTAGTGTAAATTAAGTTTATTGTCATTGAAGATGTTGAAAACATTTTCATTATAAATGACATAATATTTTTTATCGTGTGATACAATATTTTTGTTTTCAAATAATTATAATAAACTAAATTTGAGATCTTATAATTACTAAACAGGTATTCTCAAGATATGAAAAACATAGGCAATTAATTTTGGAAGAAATTTTTACTTCACTTGCAAGATTACCAACCAGCAAGAGGAGTTTGAGGAACTTCAGGTAACTAATTATAGCAAAGGCTAATAAGTACAATGAAGAATTACATTATATTGTAGTCCTTATAAATTTATTCCTAATCATCTGTGATTTTTATTTTAATGATCAAATAAAAGAGAGGCAATTCACTAAGAGCAGCATGAAGAATAGCTTAGATATGTGAAAAAGCAGTGCATATATGGGGGACTTAAAGAAGTTCATTGATTCTCATGTGTAAAGATCTGTGACAGGTTTTTTCAGTCATGATGCTATGGACATTTTGGGCAGTTAATACTTTGTTGTGAAAGGCTGTTCTGTACATGGTAAGATGCTTAGCAGCATCCCTGACCTATAACTTCTAGATGATAAGAGAACCACCCACCTACCCCCTTCAATTGTGACAACCAGAATTTTCTCCAGACACTGGCAGATATCCCTTGAGGGGCAAAATCATCCCTGATTAAGCCATGATAGGAAATATGGCTTGAAAAAGTCAAAGGCAGTTCAAGTGTTTTATACGCCATACTAAGGAACTTGGACTTAATCCTTTATACAGTAGGAAGTCATTAAATATTATTTTTAAAAGCTGGAAGATTACTCTGGCAGCAATATGGAGAATAGACATGGAGATTAAATGTTCTTAAGTCACTAAGCACAGGGTAACTTAAGAAATGTTATCCACTGCTGTAGTTAGCAGTGGATTATTGTCTTTGTTGTCATAGGGAATCATCATCATTATCATAACTATTATAATTTCCTGAGTGATTAAGTGTGTTGACCTGGCACATAGAACCCTAAATGCCAGGCATTTAGATTGTTTTGAAGGTTGTCTTATGTAATATAGTTGTTCTTACCTTAATTTTTTGGACTAATTGTGTATAGTCTATTAAACCTGAAGAAAAGCTATGAGCATATATGAGAATTCTTACACCTTTATAGTATCTTTAGACTTAAATATTTAAATTTGTTTTTTTATGTTCCGTTCCTCTGCCTGCACACCCTACCACAAACAATCAAGAGCTGACTGTGTAGCAGATTTTAATAAGAAAATAAGTACTAGAATGTATGGGCATTTGGAAATCTTGAAGACTTTTCTCATTTTAAAAATCATTTTGAGAAGTATTTGATATTTTTCGTGTATAAATCTTTGCAGTGGATATAGAGTATAGAAATTTGTGTTAAATGTGTGTTAAATATTGCATTTTCCTTTGACTAATTTTAATTATCTAAATATGTATAGATATTAAAGTGGTACTTTTTCTAATTTAATAAAAATAATCAGACTTAAAGACACTATTACAAGCACTAAAATAATGTCTAGACATATTAGTAAAGCACCTGAAATTTTCAGATGAAGATGACATATAGAGTGAAATTCTCTTCATTCTTTGTATGATTTAAATATTTTCTTCTCCATTAAAGGTTAAATAGTAGTGATATGGATGGAGAGCCTATGTATATTCAGATGGTTACAGCCTTGGTTTTACAACTAATTCAGTGTGTGGTACACTTACCATCATCAGAGAAGGACTCTAATTCAGAAGAGGACTCAAATAAAAAAGTAAGGAATCTTTTATAACTTTGTACTTTTATAGGAAGAAGCACCTGAATTCTCTTATTAACCTGAAGTTCTTAATTAGAGCTTTATGGCTGGTCTTTAGGATCTTTGTAGAGCACTAGACTAATTTTTAAGAAACATTAGTTCTGATACTACTTTGTCTGCCAGTCACGAGACATGTGGATCTTTTAACCCAAGTTTGTTTCTTTAGGTATAAAATGAGCATGATAATAGCTAACAGGCTTTTCATTCCAACCACTAAGTCTGAAGTTAGATAAGTCATTGTGCAAGCGAATATTATTATATATAATATCTGTACTGCTACATAATATATAATTGTAATATAATTAATGTAATTCTCATGCAGAAGATGAATTTATACCTCATCGTTGAGTAACTGTAGCTAAGATTTGCTTTTGGTTTTGTAGCTTTTACCCATCAAAGCTTACAGTTTTTCTAGGTTCTTATAGTACTGTAAAAGCTTAAAAAGAAACAGGGGTGATTTTGTTTCTTTTGTTATTTTCAGAATTTTGCATATGTATATAATTAAGGAAGTAAATAAGTGAAAAATGCCTATCAAAAAAGTGAGGTCGCTCTCCCAATCTGGTTGTTTTCTTTCCAATCTTTCTTTCCTTGTCTTTGGTGACAGATATCAGGAGAATATTTATGTCCCTCCATTTATTTATTTAGTTAGTTCTCTGCATATAATTTTTTAAACTTACGTAAATGATATAGTGACATCATAGCTGTTTTCTTCAGTCAACATTGTTTTTAATACATAATAACTAATTACAGATTCTCGTGACTTGGGTTAAACATACACAACTGTATCACAATTTAAGAGTTTCTCTAGGTATACTTAGAAGTAGAATATTAAATCATAGTATACATTTATTTTTTTACAAGTATTTTCAACTTTACTAAAACTTGTCAGTTTACTCAGAAAAGTAGTACTCTAGCTTAGTTTGTTTAGATTTTGCCTAGTCTAGTCAGTCTGCGATGATACCGTGTAATTTTGCATTTTCTTGGTAACTAGTGAGCTTTTTCATGTATTTTTCACCTTTGGGTTTCTAAAACTTTGAATTGACTATATATCTTAATCTTGAAATTTCCCATGAAGGATTTGAGTTTTGCTTTGTATTGTATTGCAGCATTTCCTAAACTTTGAACTTTAAATGCCTTTTTCTATATTCTTTTTTCTGGGGCGCCTGGGTGGATTAAAGCCTCTGCCTTCGGCTCAGGTTATGATCCCAGGGTCCTGGGATCGAGCCCCACATCAGGCTCTCTGCTCAGCAGGGAGCCTGCTTCCTCCTCTCTCTCTGCCTGCCTCTCTGCCTCCTTGTGATCTCTGTCAAATAAATAAATAAAATCTTTAAAAAATAAATAAATAAATTCTTTTTTCTAAATTCTTTTTCTAAAGTCAATTTCTTCTGACCTAGATCAGTAAGAAATTAGTGATACTGCATTTGCTAACCACATTTGTTACTCTTTTATATTTTAATAAACCAAAGTGAACTGTATTTAGTTTTTATAAAGTATTGAAATGTGTTTACCAATTGTAGCTTTTGTCTGTATACATAAAAGAATAGTTTAAGCCTCTTTTTTTAGAGAGGAAAGAGGGGGAGAGGCAGTGGGAGGGAGAAAGAGAAACTTAAACAGGCTCCATGTCCATAGAAGGGCTCAGTCTCGTGACCCTGAGATCATGATTTGAGTTGAATTCAAGAGTCGATGTTTAACCATCTGAGCCACCCAGATCCCCATAAGCTTCTTACTGTTTAAATGTATTTCCCCTATTCAGTAATAACATGACAGTAGCAACTGAACAAACTTATGTTTTTGATTATTTCTTGTATTCATGTAAATTCACTTTTCTCAATCTAGGTTGACCAAGATGTTGTCATTACCAACTCTTACGAAACAGCCATGAGAACAGCCCAAAACTTCCTTTCCATCTTCCTTAAAAAGTGAGCAAAATCTGATTTTTATTTCCCCAGCATAGAAAATAAGTTTATTTATTTTAGGTAAATGGTTAATCCAATTACCTACCATAACCTGAACCTTGAATATGTCACTGTGGTCTTTGGTCTCCTGATCTTTAAAATGGGGCATTTGAAATATTAAAGCCTTCTTGGGAACTTACGTATTTGACTCCACAAGTTAAAGTACTGGATTGAAATTCTGTAGTTTTTCTTCAGTAAATTTTGGGGAATTCTAATTGAATAGGAAAATTTGTAGAGAGAAATTTAGTAGGCCTTCATAAGAATTTATGGTAATTTCAGAGAAAGGGATTTTTTAAAATGTGGTGGTGTACTTGCTGGAAAGTAATGTTTATATGAGGCAATAAATGAATTCGCTAGCAAGGGGAAGAGTGAAATTCGAGAAATAGAGTCATTTTATGCCATATTATATTTAATGTACTCTCTTATACCTTGTTATTACATATGGGGAAAAGAAAACTTAGTTAACAAAATTGCAGTCATATTGGTGGACATGTCACCTAAATTCACAGCCTTTTCACTATTTATTTTCAAACAGATGTGGTAGTAAGCAAGGTGAAGAAGATTACAGACCACTATTTGAAAATTTTGTTCAAGACCTTCTTTCAACAGTCAATAAGCCTGAATGGCCAGCTGCTGAACTACTCCTTAGTTTGTTAGGGAGATTGTTGGTAAGAGTATAGCATTTAAAGATTATTAGATTACTAGAAGACAACATAATGAGGATGTACTCTGATTCACAGATGATGAATTCTTTAAAAATGTGTAAGGAAATATGACCATTGCATCTTTATTTTTGCATGTGCATAACTGTACACAGTATTGTCAGTACTTTGTAGAAAACTTTGAAATCTTGTGATTTTGGTGTCTTCATTTCATTACTTGAGATAGCAGTGCTTTAAAAAGTTTTTTCTTTGGTGTGGAAGTGCTATATTTTTAGTTAAAAGCACCTCAACACTGAGTCATAAGTTAGTGCCATAAACTCATTTCAAAGCATGAAACTGATGAATATGAACACTTTGTCATCATTAAGAGTATTTCTAAAAACACGACACTTCTAGTTCTCATGTAATATAATAGGAAAATGCAAAGAAATATTATGATGTCTCTTTTTATTTTTAATGTATATTTAAACTTGTGCAATGCAAATTGTTACAAAGTTTTGGGGACCTGATGTTTTGTGAACCAGAAAAATGTATTAATACTATTCTGAAACCAAGATAACATTTCATAGGCATTAGAATTCCAGCATAAGAAATTCTTACTCAGTAATACCCCATTTTTCACAAGTAAGCAGTTGAGCCTGCATTTAGAGAAAATAACTGTGTTCTTAAGGAGGATTAGTCTATACTTTTTTAATGAAAATGTTCAGATTCCAGAACCTCTCAGAAGGCAGTCACTTATGAAACAATATCACAAGAAAAAAAAGTTTACATTTCAGATAATACAACATAGAATTGGTATTTTTGTGATAAATTGCTATTAAAAATTTATAAATTGATTAAATAAAAGTTATTTTTATGTTTAGGTCCATCAGTTCAGTAACAAGTCAACAGAGATGGCTTTAAGAGTGGCGTCTCTTGATTACCTTGGAACCGTTGCTGCACGATTAAGGAAAGATGCTGTTACAAGCAAAATGGATCAGGGGTCTATAGAACGAATTTTAAAACAGGTATTGAGATAAAAGATTAAAATTATGGAGATAAATATTAGATATTAAGTACTTCTTTAGGTATTCTTATATTGGTGTTATATTGCATTTTATAGATTCAAAGTAAGATCTAACATTTACTTTGTTTCTGCAAACTGCTTCTACGAATGTATGATGCTGTTTTCTGTTTTGTTTTACTAAATTTTATTTAAATCTTTAGTTTACTAAGATGATTTAACATTCCCAATCAAGTCATTTTTATACCTTTTAATTTTGATCATTTTTTGGGGGGGGAAAGGTGAGGAGGACTTCCTTTCATTTTATTAGATAGTTACAGCATGTCTGGCAGAAAAAGTGTTTTATTGCTTCACTTTTCTTAAGTGTGGGTGAGGTGGTAGTAATGCTAAAAGTTACTTAAGAACATGGTAGGTAAATGACCTCTAATCCTACCATATACAACTTTTTTTCATTTTCTTTCTATTTTTTTTTAACATTCATAGCCATATTTATTCTGACCATTAGAAATGCCTCTTGTATTTTTTAGTATACTTTGTATTTTGAAATTATTTATATTCATCATATAATAATTTATATATTAAACTTGGAAAAGTTAGAGGAATAGTACAAAGAGTTCCCACAAACCTTTTTCACCCAAATTCCTTAACTGTTGATAATTTATAACGTTTGCGGGGCGCCTGGGTGGCTCAGTTGGTAAAGCCGCTGCCTTTGGCTCAGGTCATGATCTCAGGGTCCTGGGATCGAGTCCCGCATCGGGCTCTCTGCTCAGCGGGGAGCCTGCTTCCTCCTCTCTCTCTCTCTCTGCCTCTCTGCCTACTTGTGATCTCTCTCTGTCAAATAAATAAATAAATTATTTTTTTAAAAAATTTATAACGTTTGCTTTATCTTTGCACAACATTTACATGCATGCCTATCTGTGTGTTCATTTTTTTTTTCTGAACTATATGAGCAAGCTTAATGCCTTCATTACCCTTGAATTTCAAAGTATGATTCCCTGGACAAGAAGCACTAATATTAACATCACTTAGGAACTTGCTAGAAGCGTACATTTTTAGGACTCTTCTGCTGAATTGGAAATTCCTGTGGGTGGAGCCCAGCATTGTTTTTTGATAGACCCTCCAGGTGATTCGAATGAATGCTAAAGTTTGAGAACCGTGCTTAGTGTATATTTTCCATGAATAAGAACTCTTGCTTAAATATCCCAGTACACTTCTCAAAAGCAGAAAATTACCAATAATGCGACACTCCCATCTAATAATGTTGCCATTCCTATTCTATTTCATAGGTTTTAATTTGTTGCTATCATTATTTTAATGCTCAGATTGTCCTAAATATAACCAGTGAGAACCTATTATTGCTGGCTTTTGTATCTTTCTGATACATTCCCATATTTCTTTGAGAACTTTGTGGCACAAGATGTTTCAGGATCCTCCATCCTCTTTTACTTTCCTTGCCTCAGCCCTGGATTCTGCCATTTCACCAGTTGCTACTGGATCTTTTTATTTGAGAATGGTAATTTAGAAACCAAGATCTAGGTGCCAAGTTTCGGTATTTCTTAGAGTAGACCTAGGAGTTCTTTGTTACACATGACTGTGTAGGTTGTACAGAGTAAAACGTGAGGGGAGGGGTCATTTGTAAATACTTTTTTGGTTCTTGACATACCTCTACCTTGCTTTTGGACATTTACAGTGTCCTAATTTACAGTATTATGATGAATTTCTCCATGTATCCATTTCGCCATACTCTTACAACGTGGTTTATTCTGATCTTTGTTTTTCTGCTTAGAGATACCCTAAATTATATTGGCATTTTGTGTGGTAAAGCTAGAATATAAGCTGTAGGCATGAATGTCAGCTCACAGTTTCTGTCTGTGTATTGTTCTTGACAAGACCTAAAGATTCAGTATCTTTCTGTTCCTAGATGAAGTGAACACCCCACATATTATATATTTAATATCCTACCTGAAATAAAGTACTGTTTTGTATTGTAAATAAAATAAAAATATTTATCTTCCAGAATGTTTTTAAATATCCCAAAGACACTTATAACACCATGGCAAGACAGATAATAACAGTTTCCATTTTTGAAGATTTTATTTATTGTCTCATAGGGAGAGTACACAAGCAAGGGGAACAACAGGTACAGGGAGAAGCAGACTCCCTGGTGAGCAAGGAGCCCCTTGCAGAACTCAGTTCGAAGACCTTGGGATCATGACCTGAGTTGAAGGCAGATGCTTAAACAACTGAACCAACCAAGCATCCCAATAGTTTCCATTTTAAGATTAAAAGTTTGGAATTGCCTCTTTTTTTCCATACAGAAAACCAATGCTGGGACCTTCCTATCTCAGAATACTTAACACACTATTCTGATAATTTTTATGCCTACTAACTGCACCTCTTTCAAATAAAGATGACATACAGTTCATAAAAATAAAGGCCAGTCTGATCAATTAATAATATGGTTTTCAAAAATAGCATTTTTTCCCTTTAAGTTGCTATACTTATATTTTCAGTTTTTATCGTTCATCAGGTTTTTTTCCACTCAGATTTGTGTCTACAACTAGATAAATTATTAAAGTATACTAGTAATATCTTTTTTCTTCTTACTTGCTTTATTCTGTAGGTTTCAGGAGGAGAAGATGAAATACAACAACTGCAGAAAGCATTGCTTGATTACTTGGATGAAAACACTGAGACCGATCCTTCACTAGTGGTACGTATCTTTTCTCCCTTTTTTGGAAATAACACATCAAATTCAAATTGGGTCTAAAAGAAAATTGGGAAGTATCCTGAAAAGGAGAGTTATTGGGTATACTGATTTTTGAAACAAAAGGATAATTTGATGATCTTTAAAAAAAAGAATGATTATAGATTGATTTGTCTTATATGAAATTCTGGTACAGGTATTATATTACACTAAAATGGTGTGATGACATGGGAAATAGACATCTTTTCATAGTTACCTTTGAGACTGAGCTAGATCATTGCTTCTCATGGTGGACATGGCCCAGGTTGTGCTTGAGGTGATCTATTAGCATATGAAAAGAAGGTATTAGGATTCCATGTGTTTGATTATATTTAAATATAATCCTTAATTATATTTTTATGTACATTATATATCCAAATTATTAGCATAATAGGTTCATGTATAAAATTTATAAACTCTATTAGGAAACAGTGTGCATGTATTTCTTAAATTTTTGCTGATGGGATATGCAGCCTAAAGAGATAACTAAACTTTTCAGTCAACTACTGCTGGTTTTCAGTCTGCATTGAAAGAAACAGATTATAGGTGTGCCTCAGTGTTAAAATATTTTGGTAATAACTGGCTGTATATTTCTTGAAGAAGTAAGGTGGTATTTTGAAAGTAACTAGAGTTTTTACCTTTAGCCTTATATCCTATTGTTCTAAACTCTTCCTGTTGACCTATCATCTAATTTTACTGGCCTATGAGTAATACTGTCCTTTGTTAGGTAATTGATAGTAGTAGCCTAGATTTAATACAACTATATTTATCAAATTATCTTTTGACATCGTTTATATAAGTGCTAAGACAAAGTAAAATAGTAAGCTTTATATCATTCGATAGTCAAACCTTCCAGCTTTCTCAAAATCTCTTTTTATCTGCTGGAGTTTGCTTTGAGATACACCTTAGTATTTATTCCTGATAGTAAGCACTTTATCAATAGATTGGAAATTTTGTTACTAATTTCATTTTGAAATTTTGTTAATTTCATCAACCTCAAGTCTTAATCTATTTTCTCTTCAGTTTTCTCGCAAATTCTATATAGCCCAGTGGTTCCGTGACACAACTCTGGAAACAGAAAAAGCAATGAAATCACAAAAAGATGAAGAATCATCTGAAGGAACACATCATGCAAAGGAAGTTGAGACAACTGGTCAAATCATGCATCGAGCTGAAAACCGGAAAAAGTTTCTAAGAAGCATTATCAAAACCACACCTTCTCAGTTCAGCACATTAAAGTAAGATCTAGAGAAAAAGCATTTTACATGTTTAGTCAGTTATGTCTCTGATATCTATTTTATCTACTTTGCAAAAAATTAAAAGAAAATTTAATGACTTTTTGTTGTAGGATGAACTCTGATACCGTGGACTATGATGATGCTTGTTTGATTGTTCGATACTTGGCCTCTATGAGGCCGTTTGCCCAGAGCTTTGATATTTATTTGACACAGGTAAACTGGACCAGATTTCCTTATACAATGATACTGATTTTTGGGATTATGGATATTTGTGGGGTAGTTTATGTCTGTTCACTGTTGGAAACAGATATTTTAAAAGATAATGAAAGTAGCATTTGTTTGTGTTCCATATATGTTAAAGGTCTTTTTTTTTTTTTGCATGCTTTTTACATATTGATTGTTGTTTTACAGAGAAATGGGTATATATCTATATGAATATACATATAGTATAGGTAGAATGATGTTATAAAAACATTCGATTACCAAATTATCACTTAAATGATACTAAATATCCTGAATTAGTAACTCATAGCAAGGTTTTAGTAGGGCTGTGTGTCCTTGCAAATGAAGCATAGCTATAAAAGACAGGTTTAATCGAGAATGCCAAGATAAAAGGAGGACCCTAAAGTATAGAATGCCTCACTTACTGTACTGACCTTCAAGTTAAAACTTTGGATCAGTAAAATAATATCTTTTCCTCATATAAAAGTTAAAGGGATATAAATATAGTATTTATTTTCATTTCTTTTGCATGTTTTCATGCTATTTTGTTAAATGTTCCATGTTCTAAAATTTTGAAAATATCAATGTTTGCTTGGCAGATCCTTCGAGTTCTTGGTGAAAATGCAATTGCCGTTCGAACAAAAGCAATGAAGTGTTTATCTGAGGTTGTTGCTGTAGACCCCAGTATTCTAGCAAGGGTAAAGAAGAGTACAAATGATTCTTCTTATTTGCGTACTGCATTCAAGTTAAAGTATTAGCTCTACTTAGTATAAATTATATTTTCTTCATTTCCCTTTAGCTTGATATGCAACGAGGAGTTCATGGACGTTTAATGGATAATTCCACTAGTGTTCGAGAAGCAGCAGTAGAATTATTAGGTCGATTTGTTCTTTGTCGACCTCAGCTTGCTGAGCAGTATTATGATATGCTGATTGAAAGAATATTGGTATGTTTGTTTTGTCATTTTTATTATGATTCATAGTACCTGTGATTTCTAGTATCACATTTTTAATTGTTAAACTAGACAAGTTAGAAAAGTAGATATCAATCATATATTGCCTAATCTCTGTACTATAGCAACTTCCTAAAGGGGGACATGTTTCTTCCACCCCCCACCCAGCCCCCCCAAGAAAACCTGTCAGTGTCTATTTTACATAGCCACCTTAAAGACTTAAAACCAGATTAAATATTAAAAGCTGTGGTTTGTGACCCTATAGTGCTGATGAGTCAGTGGGTTTGAAGGCAGGGGAAGCTAATAGGTACTTCTGGTGACAAGAACTGAATCCAGAAAGGGGTGGCTGGACAGCAGCAAATTCTAATCTCCAGTCTCCCAGATTTAGAAAGCAGAAAAAAGGTCCTCCTTTCCTACCTTAACCTTGAGCTGAGAGCTAAAAGTCCTAATGATTGGACAGAGTGCCAACAAGGGCAGGAGACACCGATTTCAGGCCCACTCATCCCCAGACCCAAACAAAGAACTGAAGAAGAACATGTTTACTGCTTGATACAGTAAAACAAATCATTGTCGAAAATTGGATTCCTTTTTTCAGTTACTACTGCCTTTTAATGGTGCAAGTTTACATTAAGTAAATGATAGGAACTACAATGGCATAAATATTTTGGACAGGAATCTAGAATAAATTTGTATGTATGTATGAACAGGAGGAACTATTTCATTGAGAGGTAAGTGCAGAATTTTGGTATCTGACCATATTTTTGGATCCTTTGTATATATCTGCCTGTTTCCTTAAAGCTGAATTACAAGTTTTAGATAAAATGAAATGAGAAAGCCATTTGAGTCTTAAGAACAAACGTAAGAAATGCTATCCTAAGATCATCTTTTTTTGTATGTCATGGAATTCTCTGGCTCTGAAGCCTTTTTCTTGGAAAATAAAAAGAAACAGGAGGGGCACCTGGGTGGCTCAGTGGGTTAAAGCCTCTGCCTTCAGCTCAGGTCGTGATCCCAGGGTTCTGGGATCAAGCCCCGCATCAGGCTCTCTGCCTAGCGGTGAGCCTGCTTCCCCCTCTCTCTCTTTCTGTCTGCCTCTTTGCCTACTTGTGATCTCTGTCTGTCAAGTAAATAAATAAAATCTTAAAAAAAAGAAAGAAAGAAACAGGAAACATTGGCATTACAGAATATCTGTGGAATTTCCACATCACCCACTGCAGGCATACTGACTTCTGTTAACAGAAGTCTATCAGGCACAGGATTGGGTATTCCCCACAGTGATAAGAGTTTATCTACCTTTAGTTTGCTCTCAGAATATTATGTGACTGGGAGTTCAAGAATTTCAGCTTCCACTAGCATAAAATCTTGATTGAAACAAAGAATTTAAGGAGAGAGTGGAAGAAATTTTTTCATTTTAGTGAATTAGTCTTTTCAAGAGTGAAAGGCACAATCAATAAGATTCTCAAAGCTAAAGAACTGACAGCACCTACCCAAGTAGTATATCCTAAAACATTTTCATGGTTGTCAGACTGCATAATGGAAATAATTTTGTACATTAAGTGTCCAGTGCTTTTTATTTCTTTTTAAAACTCTTTAATTATGAAAATTTGTGAACTTAAGAGTAATAGTGCAGTGAACACTCAAGTATCTAGCACCATATTTCATCTATATTTTTTGCTAAATTAGTTTAAATTAAATAAAGTATTTGTCTACTTCTTCTGTGGATACTTCATCCTACCTATCCAAAAAAAAATGTGGGTACTGCTCTTACAAACAAAAACTACTGTCTCATCCAACCAAATTAACAGTCTGTAAATATCATCTAATAACCAGTTTATATTCAGATTCTACAATAGTCCTAAAAACTGGTGGAAAAAACTTATTTTCTAGCGCGCTTTTTTTTTTTTTTTTAAACAGAATCCAGTCAAAGAGCATACTTTGCATTTGGTGATCATGTTTTAAAATTTAGAGTATTCTCTTTTTTATATACTGCCCCCATGACAGTGACTCATTTAAAAAGACCAGGGTCAGTCTTGTTATTTCCTCAAGGTTTTATTTAATTTGTTCTTTTGTTTCTTATATTTCTTATTAACTATAAGATGATAGGGACAGTGGTTCAATTGGATTTAGGTTTAACACTTCTGCTAAAAATACTTCATATAAAAAAAAATACTTCAGGGGCACCTGGGTGGCTCAGAGGGTTAAGCCTTTGCCTTCGGCTCAGGTCATGATCCCAGGGTCCTGGGATCGAGCCCCACTTCGGGCTCTGCTCAGCAGGGAGCCTGCTTCCCCCTCTTTCTCTGCCTGCCTCTCTGCCTACTTGTGATTTCTCTCTGTCAAATAAATAAATAAAATCTTTAAAAAAAAATACTTCATATGCTGTTTAAGTGCCACTATTCTGAAAGCTTCATGTTTATTATTCCACTTAATTTTGGTGAGCTTATGTTCTAGTCTTGTGTTCAGTGCTGTTTAATATTTTTTTATGTCTTGGATTTCATATTTTAAACGTAAAACAACATAATAACCCATATTTATAGTAACGTTAGTAAGAAAGCATAGAGGGAGGAAATATATAGACCATCTTTATCATGTTAGTAGTCAATAGACTGCCTGATAGTGTTTATTCTTTAATTTTATTTTATCATATTTCATACATCAAGCATTCTGATATTTAAAAATACTTTTCTGTTCTTAGGATACTGGTATCAGTGTCAGGAAAAGGGTAATAAAGATTCTAAGAGACATCTGTATTGAACAGCCAACATTTCCAAAAATTACGGAAATGTGTGTAAAAATGATTCGCAGAGTCAATGATGAAGAGGGCATTAAGGTAAGATGAAATGGTGACTTCTTTAAAATTTTTTCTTTTGTGTTTTAAGTAATTTAAGTGTTTATTGTATCTAAATTTTGTTGATGTATATGTAAAATATGACTTATAAAATCTTTATAAGCGAATCAACATTTTTAGATTATAAATTCAAAAAAGGCATACTTTCTTACATTTTTATTTATAGATCTTATGTTAATAAAATCTGATCTTTCTCAATCAGTTGAATTATAATATTTAATGTCATCATAGTGATTACATTATATGCAGGAAGTTTATTATCGAATTAATTTTCAAATGGTATGTATTTGGTGTTCTAAGTTAAGAAATACTTCTTTGAAAGTTCAATCTTATTCATTAATTTATTTATATATAATTGTCCCCTGTATTTGTTCTTGTGTTTGTTTTTAACCACTTTTCCCCAAAAGTAGTAAAAATATTTTTTAGTTTGATCAAAAACATTTGAGTGTATACTATGCAGATTCCGTAGGCTAGGCATAATATCACCTATTTAAAATTTTTACCAATTGTAAAAGATTATAAATTTAAGAAATTAATTGATGGATGTTTCTAAACTGAGAAATTCATGCCAAAAATTCCTTTATGTTTTGATTAGTTATTTATAGCTTTGGGACAGTTTTTTTTGTTTGTTTTATTTTAATAAATTCTTTTCTCACCATGGGGCTTGAACTTATGATGCAGAGATCAGGAGTTGTATGCTGTACTGACTGAGCCAGCCAGGTGTACCAACTTTGTTTTGGGTTTTAATAAGAATTTGGGATTGATAATTTTGCCGTTTGTTTTAGTTGTGTAGTTTGAAATTTTCTTTCTTCTAGAAATTAGTAAATGAAACATTCCAAAAACTCTGGTTTACTCCAACTCCGCACAATGACAAAGAAGCAATGACAAGGAAAATTTTAAACATCACTGATGTGGTAAGGACTGGAACAAAGGTGTGGTCCCTGTGCTTGCAAACCTAGTTTAGGCCTACCTACTCTTACGAATATAGAGACAATGATGAGATATTTGGTTAATCTTGACATTTAATACTATGGTTGACCCTTTAGCTGTACAGGTCCACTTATACACGGATTTATTTCAGTAAATACAATATAGTACTATAAGTTGTATTTTCTGTTCCTTAGGATTATTTTTTACTACTATTTCCTCTCTTCTAGCTTACTCCATTACTGTAAAAGTATGATATACTTTTACATATGATATATGATACATATATCATACAACATATGTGTTAATCACCTGTTTGTTATTGATAAGGCTTCCGGTCAGCAGTAAGCTATTAAAAGTTAAGTTTTGGGGAAATTAAAGTTATACGTAGATTTTCCTGTGTGCAAGAGGTTAGCATCCCTAAACCCTGCATTGTTCAGAGTCAGCTGAACTTCCCTTTACATTTCTGGAGATACTCAGGGGATGCTCAGAAGATGAGATTGGTATTTCTACATAATCACTTCTTGGCATTCATTCACTTAAGCACTGATACTGAAATTCGCTGTATTCCTCCACTGATTGAAAACAGAGAGGGGGAAGAAGGAAAAGTGGATGAAGAGTAACAGTAGCCCAGGGATAGCAACCTAAAATGGGATAGTACTTTTTCAGACAACATGAGTTAAGATAAGTCTCATTACTTTTAATTATACGCACAAGCTCCAAACCTTTTCAACCCAAAGTACTTTTGTTTTGAACATACATTTTGTATTATCATTTACAAGTTCAACTTTGTTTCACTCATGTCTTTCTATCTTCTATCTAGAAGGAAAATAATAAGCAAACATTTCTATTTGTATTGTTTTAAATCTTACAGATTTTTCTAATTGAAGTTATTATTCAAAATGTGATATCCTATATTTTTTAAAGTTTTTATTTAACTTTAGTTAGTTAACATACAGTGTAATATGAATTTCAGGTGTACAATATACTTATTCAGCACTTCCATACATCATCCAGTGTTCATCACAACAAATGCTGTCCTTAATCCCCCTCACCTATTTCACGCATCTTCCCATCCACCTTTCCTCTAATACCTTATTTAATTTCAATATATTAAACCAATTTGTGGAATATCTTCTAAAGTGTTTTTAAAATAAAATTGTTTAGCATTGTTAAATTACTGGTCTACTAAAAGAATAGTTTACTTTAAAACTAATTTTTTAAATGAGAACATTGAGACATTAATATACTTCAAGCTAAAACATAGCAAAGATTTGGTTTTTGTTTTTGTTTTTTCAGATTTTTAAGTAAATTTCTAATTTTAATAGTTTCACCATATTTTCCCGCTTAGGTTGCAGCATGCAGAGATACTGGATATGACTGGTTTGAGCAACTCCTTCAAAACGTGAGTGTTATTTTGACTCCTGATAACAAATAACATGAAATTTAATAGAAGGTTAGTTCTTTATAAGCTTTATGATTTAAAAGAATCTTTTCAGTTATTTTTTAAGAATTTTTCTTTTGAGGGAGAACATTTATTCAGTATATTAGGCTGAATGTGCTAGTTAATATCCCTATTTAATAAATTATTTGATGCCTGATGTAAGTAAGTTTTCTAAATCAGTAATTGAAATTCTGTCTTCTCTGCCTTCCAGATAATTACTTTTTTCTTATCCCTTTAATTTGTATGTTAGACATGAAATCTACAGATTTACTGATTGCATTAAATATATATTTACATTAATAGTGCAGAATTAAACTACAGTTGTTCTTAAAAATTTCATTCGTAAAAATGTTTATCTCCCTATGAATTTTTTTTATTTCAGAAATTTTAAATCGTTAGAAATACTCATCACCCAGCTTCAAAGTTATCACCATTTTCCCAATCTTATTTTACTCTAATCCTTTGCTTATATATTTTTTTTAATTATTTTTTCTTGGCTGTAGTACTTTAAAGCAAACCCCATACTTTATATCATTTCACCATAAACATTTTAGTGTCTAAAGAATTTCTTTAACAGAAATTACTTTTAAAAAATAACCAGAATATCATTATCATCTATATCAAAATAAATATTAATAAGTTTTCTTAATACCTAATACCTATTTAATGTTCATGTTTCCCTGATTGTCTCAAAAATGTATTTCTGTATTTGGTTTGAGGTTGCTTTGGTTGGTAAGGCTTTTAAGTCTCTTCTCTTAATCTACGATAGTCAACCCCTTACCCCTCTTTTTTTTCATGTCACTTATATGTTTTCCTATAGAATGTCCCATGTTCTAGATTTCATAGATCTTTTCCTTCTGGTGTCATTTAAATTACTCCTCTATTCACCATATTTTTTTCCGTAAACTCTTAGATCTAGAGCCTTAATAATATTGAAGTTCAATTTTGGGAGTAGGAGACCAGGATGATGCTGGATGTTAGTGATCACATTAGGAGGCACATAATGTTTGTTTATCCCACTTTCAATTTAGATGTTGTCAACCTAGTACACTTATAATGAGTTTGTTCATTTTTTTAATGTCAGCATGAATGAATAGATTTGTATCTCTTTATATTTTATTTTATTTTATTTTATTTTATTTTATTTTATTTTATTTATATTTTCAGCAGGGGAAGGAGCAGAAGGAGAGGGAGGTAGAGAACCCTTATCAGGCTCAATGCCCAGCATCAGCCTGTTGCAGGGCTCAATCACATAGCCATGAGATCATGACCTGAACCGAAATCAAGTCAGACACTTAATCAACTGAGCCACCCAACTGCCCTGTCTTTGTATTTTAAATGTTATAATCATAATTTTTTTGAAGTTAAGATTGTCTCATCTTTGGCCAGTGGTAGTCCCTTCAGGTTGGTCTTTTATACTTTTGATATAACCTTATTACTCTTTTGTAACCTGATCACTTTTTGGCCTCTACAAGATGCCCTAGACTCAACTTGTACATTTTCTGTCCCAAACCTGAAATCAGCCATTTTTCCAAAGAGCCCTAATTCCCTTTGCAGAGAAACATTTAGATGCTGCAAATGTTCTTTGCTAATAGGTTATAGCTTTGGGCCTTTTCCAGAGGATAGAGCTATAAAATATGTATTTTTTAGAAAGGCAAAAATAAATCCAAGAATTAATATTGATAGTTTTATTCAAGTTTTGTATTATGAAAGTCTATTTCTTTGGTTTTATTCTTTCCTTTAGGCTAAAAGTCTTGGTTCCCAAGGAAAGGAACATAATTTACTTGCTTTGTCCTCCTATATTAACAAAAACATTAAATACAGTTTATAAGATTGCTTTGCATTTCTTTTTATCTATAGCTCACTAAAGATATATTACTAAAAGTCCTTTTTTTTTTTTTGAAGGGGGGTGGAGGGCCAAAGGGAGTGGGAGAAAGAGAATCTTAAGCAGGCTCCATTGTGGGCTCCATCTCACAACCCTGAGATCGTGACCACCAAAATCAAGAGTCACACACTCAACCGACTGAGCCATCCAGGCACCTCATTAAAAGCCCTTCTTGAAAGAAATTTTTTCTGTTTGATTATGTCAACAAGCTCCTGTCTAGTTAAGTCCGTTTATTTCTGTCTACTATTGTATGTTTAGCAATATTTTTAATAGTCAACCAGAATTATGTTCTTGAGGCACAATCAAGATCTAGAGTATCCTTCAAACTTCTTTGCATCTCTTTATAGTTGGTACTCTTTCCTTGGTCCCAGGAAACAACCAGTCTACTTTTTGTCACTAAAGTTAGACCTTTTGTAGGATTTCATATCAGTGGATCATACAGCATGTAGTTTTTTTTTTTTTTAAAGATTTTATTTATTAATTTGACAGAGAGAAATCACAAGTAGACGGAGAGGCAGGCAGAGAGAGAGAGGGAAGCAGGCTCCCCGCTATGCAGAGAGCCCGATGCGGGACTCAATCCCAGGACCCTGAGATCATGACCTGAGCCGAAGGCAGTGGCTTAACCCACTGAGCCACCCAGGCGCCCCAGCATGTAGTTTTTTTATGTTTGACTTCTTTTAATTAGCAGAATATTGCTGGTATATTAATATTTTATTCATTTTTATTGCTCTCAATTATCAGTAGTACATACTTATGGTAATTTCTTTATGAACTCACTAATTTATGGATTTGTGTTTCCAGTTTAGACTTTCCTGAATAATGCTGCAATGAATATTTGTGTGCAAGTGTTTGTGTGGATGAGTGTTTTTATTTTTCTTGGGTAAATTCATATAAATGTGATTGCTGGGTCATGTGGTGAATGAGAAATGGCCAGACTCTTTCCAAAATGGCTGAACCATTTTGAATTTCTACCAGCAATGTTCCAGTTGTTCTACATTCTCACCAATACTTGATTTTGTCATTCTTTTTAACTTTAGCCATCTGATGGTGTGCAGTAATACGTTGCTTTTAAAAAAATTTTTTAAGATGCCATTTTTTAAATCTTCATGGTATTTTCATATGTTCTTCAGTCTGTAATATCTTAGGTTCTCTTCCTAAATCATCTTCTGTATATTACCTTTTATTTCATAAGTTTACATAATATATTTGGTATCATTTCCCTCCTAAGTCAAATAATTAGCTCTATGTTACAATGCATTGTGACCATCTTACTTATATTTACATCAGTCATCCCAGATGGGACATAATAATTTCAAAAAGGCTTTACAACCACAGGTTTCATCTGATAATTACAATAAGTGAGTAAGAATTAATTGTAGCTATCAGAACTATCATTTAGTATTACCAAAAAGGACCCAAGATAATATCCATATGTATTATTGGCAAGTTAGAAGCAGAAAGGAGATGACTAGATTTGTAATCTCTTAGCAGTAAATTCTGTGTTCTTATATCTTTACTTTCTAGTCCTCTTTGGATACTTGTTCATTCAGTCCTTTTTCCCCATTGTGTATTTTACTTTAGTTTCTGACAACAGTTTATCAGTGACACTGTGACTTCGTGATACAGTCATTAGATTAACAGAATTTAATTTATTGAAAGAAATAAGGCTTACAAATATTTATTATAGGGGCACCTGGGTGGCTCAGTGGGTTAAAGCCTCTGCCTTCAGCTCAGGTCATTATCTCAGGGTCCTTGGATCAAGCTCTGCATCGGGCTCTCTGCTCAGCAGGAACCTACTTTCCCCACACCCACCGCCTGCCTCTCTGCCTACTTGTGATCTCTGTCTGTCAAATAAATAAAATCTTTAAAAAAAAAAAAATTATTGGGACGCCTGGGTGGCTCAGTCGGTTAAGCTGCTGCCTTCGGCTCGGGTCATGATCCCAGAATCCTGGGATCGAGTCCCACATGGGGCTCCTTGCTTGGCAGGGAGCCTCCTCTCCGCCTCTGCCTGCTTGTGCATGCTCTCTCATCCTCTCTCTCTCTCTCTGACAAATAAATAAATAAATAAATAAATAAATAAATAAATAAATAAAATCTTTAAAAAAAAAAATATTAAGGGGTGCCTGGGTGGCTCAGTGGGTGAAAGCCTCTGCCTTTGGCTCAGGTCATGATCCCAGGGTCCTGGGACCTCTGCTCGTTGGGCTCTCTGCTCAGTGGGGAGCCTGCTTCCCTCTCTCTCTGCCTGCCTCGCTGCCTACTTGTGATCTCTGTCTGTCAAATAAATAAATAAAGTCTTTTTAAACAATTTATTATAGATGCATTTAAAGAGACAAAACCACTTCTAGCAGTTACAACAACGTGTATGCATAATAAGAGAGCTTAGGAAGGATATAGAGAATAGACTGCCAGAATCATTGGAAATTCTTGAGTCAAGAATAATTAATGTACATCTGTGCACCAGGCTGGCTCTCTCGGTTAGAGCATACAGCTCTGGATCTTGGAACTGTGAGTTTGAGCCCACACTGGGGGTAGAGTTTAAAAATTAAAAAAAGATTTTTTTTTTTTTATTAAAAAAAAATTTTTTTTTAAATTCCCAACACTTGGGTATCTAGATTGCTCAGTTGGTTAAGTGTCTGCCTTCGTCTTGGGTCATGATCCCAGTGTCCTGGGATTGAGCCCCATATCAGGCTCCCTGCTCAGTGAGGAGCCTGCTTCTCATTCTCCTCCCCCTGCTGTGCATGCTCTCTCTCTCTCAAATAAATAAAATCTTAAGAAAATAGAATTAGCACACTTCAGCTATTTCCATTGAGCTCATATACACATTTTACTCCATCCACTTTCCATTACTTCTCATTTTTATTATTTTTGTGTTGAGTTTCCTATGGATTAGTGATTCTCAACATATGGAATGTAGTCATCTTTTAGGGAAACTTACAGTACTATAGCTTCAAATTCAGACATGCATCAAACTGTCAAAATAAATAATTTTGTTAGTATATATACACACACACACTTCAAATGTATGAAGATTCACTGCCTTCATAACCTTTAATGAATTCATAGTTTTATAACTTTAAATGAATTCATAGTTTTTTTGCCATTTTTCAGTAGTCTATGAAAGAGAAATTTCTATCATGAAAGTCCTTGTATTTTTTAATTTCTATAAAGTAGTCTAATTAATTTAAAGAACTGTCAAATCACTATAATAGGTACACAAAAATTGAATTGATTGTTTTAGTGCCACTCATTTTCATTGCTTATGAACCAAGAGTATGATCCTTTTTAGTTTATAAGAAAATACTGGTGGGGTGCTTGAGTGCCTCGGTTGGTTAAGCATCTGCCTTGGGCTCAAGTAAATGATCCCAGGGTCCCGAGATCAAACCCCACGTCTGTCGTACTCCATGCTCAGGTGGGGGTCTACTACTCCCTCTACTCTGCCCCTCCCCGACATGTGCTCTCTCTTGAGTGTGCCTGCTCACTCTCTCTCAAATAAATGAATAAAATCTTTCAAATTATCTTTAAAAAAAGAAAATGCAGACAGTGAAAAAAACTTGAATAACATATATTTCATATGTTCCTGGTCTAGTACTCTAAAACAATATCTCCTTGAAGTTTACAGTCAAATACTTTATCAACCAATGAATGAACAGGAAAATTCATATACTCATATAATTTAATAGTACCCCACATCTTAAAGGAGGAGACTATTGAAACATAGAGCAACATAGATGATGAATAAAAACATTACAAAGAGTTAAGACTTACACAGTAGAGTACATATTCTGATTCCATTTATATAAAGTTCTAAGAGAGTCAGAAACTAGTCTATATTGGAAAAATTCAGAAGAGTGTTTGCAGGGGGCCAGGGATTGATATGGAAGGAACATGTACTAGGGTTCTCCAGAGTAGCAGAACCAACAGAATACTGAGAGGAGAGAGAAAAGGATCTATTACAAGGAATTGGCTCATGGAGTTGTGGTGCCTCTTAAATCCCCAAATCTGCTGTCTGCAAGCTAGAAGTCCAGAGAATCTACTGGTGTAGTTTAGTCTTTGTCTGAAGGTCTGAACCAGGGTACACAATGGTATAAATCCCAGTTGAAGTCAAGAGAAACCTGATGTCCCAGCTCAGACAGAGAATAGTCAGTTTCTTCCTTCTTCCACCTTTTGTTCTTTTCAGGCCCTCGGTGGCTTCTATGATACCCACCCAAATTAGAGAGGATAATCTGCTTTACTCAGTCCACCATTTCTGGGTTTTTTGTTTTTTTTGTTTTTGTTTTTTTTAAGATTTTCTTTATTTATTTGACAGAGAGAGGGAGAGATCACAAGCAGGCAGAGCAGCGGGGGATGGGGGGCGGCGGAATGCAGGCTCCCTGTTGAGCAGAGAGCCGGATGTGGGGCTCAATCTCAGGACCCTGAGATCATGACCTGAGTTGAAGGCAGAGGCTTTTAACCCACTGAGCCACCCAGGCACCCCTCAGTCCACCATTTCAAATGTGAATCTCATCCAGAAACATCCTCAGCAATACCCAGAAGTAATATTTAGCCGAGTAACTGGGTATTCTGTGGCCCAGTCAAGCTGACACATAAAATTAACCATGACAAGTCCACTTTGTCAACTTGGCACATATGTATATCTCTTTAAACCATACTTCATGGGCACCTGGGTGACTCAGTGGGTTATGCCTCTGCCTTCAGCTCAGGTCATGATCTCAGGGCTCTGGGATTGAGCCCCGCATCAGGCTCTCTGCTCAGCAGGGAGCCTGATCCCCCCCCCCCCGCTGCCTGCCTCCTCTCTGCCTACTTGTGATCTCTATCAAATAAATAAATAAAATCTTTAAAAAAGAACAAAACATACTTCATTTCCAAAAACAATAACAAGGTCATAGTTCCACCTAACATGATAACAGCTATCCTGCATACAACCAAAAATGTACTAATCTCTTTCCCAGGAGAAAAAAATGAAGCTCTTGAGTGATAGTTACTCTTCTCTTTGATATCCCATAACTTAAATATACTGTGATATGAAGTCAATACATCTTGTGTTCTATGGTAAGGGAATAAGAGGGGAAAAAATTAATTGCTCTTTCCTCTCTCCCTCCTTCTCCCTTTTACCATCCCTCCCTACATACACACACAAATACACAAACACACACACACACAAACATACACACACACACTGATGTATTCATAACAAAATAAGTAGAAAATGCTCATGGCAACTTTTTTTTTTTTCCTATATCTTGTAATGTCGTCATGGCTGCCTTCTTCTGCCCACTGTCCATTCCCCTTTGCCTTCAACAAGGAGCTCAGCTGGTCTTGGCTCATGGTGGAATGACTCATAATTTCACTCTTTTTTTTTTTTTTTAAGATTTTATTTATTTATTTATTTGTCAGAGAGAGAGAGAGGGAGAGCACAAGCAGGCAGAGCGGCAGGCAGAGGCAGAGAGAGAAGCAGGCTTCCCACTGAGTAAGGAGCCCGATGCGGGACCCTGGGATCATGACCTGAGCCTAAGGCAGCGGCTTAACCAACTGAGCCACCCAGTCGTCCCTCATAACTTCTTTCTTGAAGGGTCTTTACCACTAGTAGTCCTGCCTGGCTTGGGTTGATACAGTTTTACATTGACCTTAATCACAGGAGATGGTAATACTAAGAGTTGCCATAAGAGATCTCCTATATTCCAGACATACTCTTCCTTATCTCCATTGTAGAGCATAATTCCAGTCTCTCTCTGGTAGTCAGGATCAGTCACTCCAGCCAGTACCCTAATTCCCTTCTTTGCCTGTTGATTTAGAGGCATGAGGAGCCCAAAGTAGTTGGGTCATCACCTTAACTTCCAGTTCAGTGGGATAGTTGTGTCTCCAGGTGGGAGCTCCTTCTGGAACTAAGACCTCCAGGTCAGCAAAGCATAAAGTTGCCAGAAGTAAAAATTTTGCTAGCAGATTGCTAGAGGTAATAGTGAATGATTCCACTCCCATTTCCACCCCTTGCAAATTTCTGGATTGTGAATCCTCGTTGTGGGCTCAACAGCACCAAATACTAGATACTAATTCAGAGCATATAGAGCCTTCTGGAGAATCTTGCCTCAGCCGTGCAGGATATTGCCACCTATCTGGTGCTATATGTAACCCTTCAAAAGTCCATTCCATGTTCTATCAAACCACTTGGATTCATTGATCAAAAGTAATTCTGTGTAGAATACCATGACAGTAAATAAGGCATTCTATAAATCTACAGGTGGTAGTTTTGGCAGAAGCACTGCATGCAGTGAAGGCAAGTCTGTATCCAGAGGGTCTGTTCCAGTAAGAATATTATGAAAATGGTCCTGTGTAATCAACCTGCCCATGAGATAGCTGACTATTCACCCAGGGATTGGTTCTATGTCAGGGACTCAGTGTTGGTCTCTGCTGCTGGGAGATTAGTCACTCAGCAGTGGCCATAGCCACACTGGCCTTCATGAGTAGAAGTCTGGGTCACTGAGCCCATGTATAACCTCCTTCCCTGTCACCATGGACAGTTTGTTCATCAGCCCATTGAGCAATAAGGGTAGTTGGGAAAGAGGCTGATATCCTCCAAGAAGATACCTACAAAATGAGTCTTCTTATCCACTTGATTATTTAATTATTCCTCTGCTGACATCACCCTTCGGTGAACATTCATGTGAGACACAAGTATCCTGTTTTTTGCTTAATCGGAGATGTCTATCCACATGCCTATTTTCTAAATTTCCTTGTCCCCAGCTTTCTAATCCTCTTCCTTCCAAGTCCCTAGCCATCCAGCCAAACTGTTGGCCACAGCCCATGAATCAGTGTAATACAAAGTCATATTTCTGGTCGTTCCTTCTTCCAACAAAGTGAACAGCCAGGTACACTGCTCAGAAGTTCTGCCTGGTGGAAGAATTTCCCTTCACCACTGTCCTTCAGGGATGTTCCAGTCAGGAGCTATAGTGCTGCAGATGTCTACTTTGGAATGGTCCTGTGTATCGTGCAGACCCAGATGTAAACCAGGCTGAAGTCTTCCTCTCCTCTGCTGGTTGATCATAGGGGATGATCGTAAGGATCTCCACATGAGTCCATAGGTACAGGCTGGAAGAGAGACCCTATAGCAGGAATGAGAACCATAGGCATTTGGGCTGCTCTCACCCAGTCACATCTATACCACTTACATTTGATGATGACTGCTGCTGTGCATACCCAGCTTTATATCTTGGGTTGGGGGGTCAGGTAGCACCCAGTTCATCTCAGGTAGCTCAGATTGCATGGTAGTGTGGTGACCCATAGCTAGGCATTTAGTATCTACTAAGCCCCAGTAGCATGCCAGGAGCTCTCTTTAAAAAGAGAGTAGTTATCTGCAGAGAACAACAAGGCTTTGCTCCAAAATCCTAAGGGTTTGTACTGCATGCAGTCCCCCTATGGGATCCTTCCAAAGGCTCCAAACCTGCTGCTGACACTTCAGACACCTTTGGATCATCTGACCCATGGTGCCAGCAGCTTGCCCAGCAGCCTGGATCTTGTGCACAGCCTTCCTCTCTTCTAGGCCCTACTCTAGCACAGGCAGCATCTCAGGTCACTCAGCAAATGAGCGAGAGTAATACATTCAGAAAAAGAATTTGTTGCCTCTAAAATCAAAAGCCCACTAGGCATTGTGCCTCTCTTTTTGATTATACATAGGAAAGGCCAGATGGAACAGTTTATCCTTTACCTTAGAAGGGTTATCTCAACATACCCCACACCACTAAGACACTAGTAATTTCACTGAAGTAGAAGACCCCTGAATTGTTGTTGGATGTATTTCCCCACCTTTTGACACACACAAGTCTTAGCAGTAAGTCTAGAGTGGTTGCTACTTTTTGCCTTTGACAGGGATGGAGAAAAAGACCTCTGCCAGAAGGTCCCAGGCAACCAGGGAATGTATTAATTCACTCAAGTAATACCTTATCTGGTACAGCAGCTGGAGTTGAAGTCACCACATGGTTAAGCTTATGCTAATCCACTGTCATTCCCCAAGATCCATCTGTCTACTGCATAGGCCAAATAAGTAGGTTTAATGAGAAGGTGGTATGAATTACCATCTCTGCATCCTTCAAGTCTCTGATGATACCACTAATCTTGACAGCCCCTCCAGTAGTGTAGTATTGCTTTTAGTGTACTATTTTCCTGGGTAGAAGCATTCCTCATGGCTCCCACTTGGCCTTCCCACCATAATAGCCCTCACTGCATAGATCAGAGAACCAACGTGAGGATTCTGTCAGCTGCTGAGTATATCTATTCCAATTTTGCATTTTTGTACTAGGAAATAATCACAAGGTGTATTTGGGGACCCACTGGACTCAGTGTGAAACAGACCAGAGTTATACCTCCACTGACCACCTGACCTCCAAACCCCACCCCTACTCTGACTTATGGGCTACAGCAACCTTTAGGGTCTCCTGGAATTAGTGCCAGTTCAGAACCAACATCTAATAATCCCTAAAAGGTCTGATCAATTTCCTTTTCTTCAGTGTACAGTTAATCTGATAAAAGACCATAGGTCCCTTTGCGTAAGGTTAAGTAAAGAATTAACAGTATATTTTCCATAGAGTATGGGACTCCTTCCATACTTAAGGAATCAAGAGGATTCCTCAGAGAATGACAGAATGTGTATGTCACCAAAATTCATATGTTGAAGCCTAATCCCTAATGTGATACTAGGAGGTGGGGCTTTGGGGGCATGATTAGATCATGAGGGTGGAGCCCTTGTGAATCAGATTAATGCTCTTCTAAGAAGAAACACAGAGAGATGATCTCTCTGTTCTCTACCACATAACAAGAAGACCATCATCTGCAAGCTAGGAAAAGAATCTTCACCAGAAGATGCTGGCACCTTTGTCTCGGATTTCCCAGCTTCCAGAACTATGAGAAATAAATCTCTAAGCCACCTAGTCTATGGTATTTATTATAGCAGCCCAAGCTAAGACAGAAATTGGTACCAAAAAGTAGGATACAGCTGAAAACAATGTGAAAGTGACTTTGGAGCTGGGTAATATGTAAAGACTAGAACAGTTTTGATGTGCTAATACTAGAAAAAGCTGATATTTTGAGGGACCTTGAAAGGCAGTTCTGGTGAGGGCTCAGAGAGAAAAGAAGCTGTAGAGAAAGATTTTGTCTAGTTAGAGAATACTTATATTCATGTACAGTATGTTGGTAGAAATACTGACAATAAAGGCCATTCTGATGGGGTCTCAGACGGAACTGAGAAACATGCTGTTGGACAGCGGAAAAAGCAGTCTTTGTTACAAAGGGGCAAAGAACTTGGCTGAGTTGTTTCTTGTTCTGGTGTTTTATGAAAGCTAGAACTTCAAGCATGAAATTGGATATTTAGCTAAGGAGAGTTCTCAGTAAAGTGTTGAAGGAGCAATTTGCGTTGTTTGTAATCAAATACTGTCTCTCCTTCAGCCAGTGAGTGGGTAAAAAGACTGATATATCCACACAGTTTCATAGTATTCCACATCATAAAGGAACAAACTGTTGATACATACAACTTAGGTGAATAATGAAAACATTATGCAGAGTGAAGGAAGCCCTACACAGAAGAGTACATGTTTTGATTTATATGAAGTTCTAGGAAAGGCAAAATTAGTCTGTATTGGAAAGACTCAGAAGAATGATTGCAGGGGGTCAGGGATTGACTGGGAAGTAACGTGAGGGAACTTTCAAGGATGATGGTAATATTCTCTACCAGTGGTTCTAAGAGTTAAAGTTACTGAGAGTACCTGCAACTTGTTAGATACACGAATTCTAAGGCTTTACCCCAGTAACTCAGGGTGGGCCTCCATTCTATATTTTATAGCCTCTCCAGATGATTCTGATATGAGCTAAAGATATAGATCACTGTTCTGTATCTTGATAGGAGTTTGAGTTCTAATGGTGAATGCACTTAACAAAACTGAGGAAATGAACACTGAAGATTTGAACATTTGATTTTGTGTAAATTTTATCTCAAAGAGGAAAAAAGTATACTGTTTACAGTTTAGTTTGAAATACATCAAAAATAAGACAGATAAAGATGTATGTGTATGTATACATATGTATATGTATATACATGCGCTTATGCATATATATAAGCATAAGGCTGGTTTAACATCAGTGTTTGTGTATGATTTAACACCAAAGTAGAAGAAATAAGTAATCACTCCAGGGAGCACAGGACAAGTTTTTGATAAAATTTAATAACTTTGAATGGTAACTTCTAATAAAGTAGGAACAAATTCTTTTTTTTTTTTTTAAGATTTTATTCATTCATTTGACAGAGATTACAAGTAGGCAGAGAGGCAGTCAGAGAGAGGAGGAAGCAGGCTCCCTGCTGAGCAGAGAGCCCGATGCGGGACTCAATTGCAGGACTCGATTGCAGGACCCTGGGATCATGACCTGAGCTGAAGGCAGAGGCTTTAACCCACTGAGCCACCAGGCACCCCAAGTAGGAACAAAGTCTAACAAAATAACTATAAACCTAAAATGAAAATCATGCAAAATGGGAATAAGTTCAGAGATCTCATCAAAATAAAAAATAATCGGCAAGGGGCACCTGGCTGGCTCAGTTGGTAGAGCATGTATTTTTGAGCTCAGGGTCTTGAGTTCAAGCTTCATGCTGGGTGTGGAGCCTGCTTAAAAATAAAAGAAGAGGGTGCCTGGGTGGCTCAGTGGGTTAAGCCTCTGCCTTCAGCTCAAATCGTGATCTCAGGGACCTGGGATCGAGTCCCGCATCGGGCTCTCTGCTCAGCATGGGGCCTGCTTCTCCCCCCATCTCTCTCTGCCTGCCTCTCTGCCTACTTGCAATCTCTCTGTCAAATAAATAAGTAAAGTCTTTTTAAAAAAATTTTTTTTTAATAAAAGAAGAAAAAAATACAGTCATCAGATATGTTGAGATGATTGTAAAATGTATGTGGAAAAGCAGAGAACTAAAAATAATGGTCATTTTTTTTAAGATTTTTTTTATTTTTATTTATTTGACAGAACACAAGTAGGCAGAGAGGCAGACAGAGAGAGAGGAGGAAGCAGGCTCCCTGCTGAGCAGAGAGCCCGATGCGGGACTCGATCCCAGGACCCTGAGATCATGACCTGAGCTGAAGGCAGTGGCTTAACCCACTGAGCCACCCAGGCGCCCATAATGGTCATTTTTAAAATGCAGGAGAACTGACTTGCCTTACCAAATATAGGACTTATTTTAAAGATACAGTAGATAGTGTGGTACTAAATAGACCAAGAGAACAAGATGGAGAGCCCAAAAATAAGCCTCCATGTATTTAGGATATACTTTTTTTTTTTTTTTAAGATTTTATTTATTTATTTGACAGAGAGAAATCACAAGTAGACAGAGGGGCAGGCACAGAGAGAGAGAGGGAAGCAGGCTCCCCGCCGAGCAGAGAGCCCGATGCGGGACTCGATCCCAGGACCCTGAGATCATGACCTGAGCCGAAGGCAGCGGCTTAACCCACTGAGCCACCCAGGCGCCCCTGGATATACTTTTAAAATAGAAGTGGCACTGCAGCTAATGAGGAAAGAGCAGAGTTCTTAGCAAATGGGGCTGGGACGATTGGCTATCAAAAAGGAATTTTTCTTTTCTTTTTTCTTTTTTCCTTTTTTAAGATTTGCTTCCTACTCTGGGGCCCCTCAATGGCTCATTTGGCTAGGTGTCCAACTCTTGGTTTCTGCTCAGGTCATGATCTCAGGGTAAGGAGATCAAGCCCCACATCAGGCTCCGTGGTCAGAGACTGCTTGAGATTGTTTCTCCCTCTCCCTCTGCCCTCCCACCACTCCAGCACACACACGCATGCTCTCTTTCTCTCTCTCAAATAAGTAAATCTTAAAAAAAAAAAAAATTGATTCTTACTTCCAACTGAGTAATCCCCTCCATATAAAGAAAATCTTTAATTCCTTTAGAAGATAATATATGTGAATATATTTTTGACCTTTCTGTAGGGAAAGATTTCTTAAACGAGTTCCAAAGCCATTAACCTTAAAAGATTGATAAATTTCAGTGTGTTGAAAGGAAGTACAAGAGAACAAGATGGAGAGCCCAAAGTCTTAATTTTAAATCTTTTAATTTAAAGATATCTTAAGGCAAAAACACAAGTCACAAACTGGGAAATGATATTTGACACACATGTGACATGGAAAAAAGGATCATTATTAAGAATATGTGAAGAACTCCTCTTCTATAAACCAACATAAGGCAAGAGTCCCAGTCGGAAAATAAGTAAAAGGCATGAATAGGCATTTCATACAAGAAATAGCACATATAGCCTATACAGTGTTCAACTTCACTAATAATATGGAAATTACAAATCAAAACTGTGTTTTACATTCATTTGATTAGTGGAAATTGAGAAGTCAGATGATAACAAATGATGGAAAAGTGATGAATTAAACAGTATCTCTTAAACTATTAATTGAGAAAATACTACAGCAATTTGAAAAAATATAGCATTGGGATGCCTGGGTGGCTCAGTCGGTTAGGCTGCTGCCTTTGGCTCAGGTCATGATCCCGGGATCCTGGGATCGAGTCCTGCATCGGGCTCCTTGTCTAGCAGGGAGCCTGCTTCTCTCTCTGCCTCTGCCTGCCACTCTGCCTGCGTGTCCTCTCTCTCTGACAAATAAATAAAATTTTAAAAATATATATATATAGCATTATTTCATAAAGTTGAACAATTTATATAATCTGTGACCTAGTATTTCCACAAAAAGGTACTTCCACTTAAAGGTATATACCCAACAAAGTCTTGCATATGTGTGCAAGGAGACAAAAGAATTTTCATTATGCCATCAAAAATGTCTAATTCTATCTAAATTAATTGCAGTATATCTAAAGTAATAGCAATATTAACACAGTAGCCTGTTGCTTATCAGTTAAAATGAATAAAATACAGTCATTTGCAACACCCTGGATTACAGTTAGGGACATAATGCTGAGTGAACAAGGCAAGTCCCAGAAGCCAACATCTAGCATTATACGTTTTAGAAAGTTGAAAATCAGGCAAAACTATAAGCAGTATACAGCTTACACGATTTTTTTAAGCAAAGAAATTAGAAAATTCCTGATAATGGTTACCTTGAAGTGACACAGAAGATGGAATAAGGGAAGGAGCACATTGGGAAAATAAAAGTCCATGGAAATCTTCTTGTTCTTGAGAACCAAAATACAGGATTTATACTTTTGTGTATACTTAATCTCTTGGAAAGGAAAAAGAGAAAATAAGGAAGAGAGGATTGTTTTCTGCTCCTTCCTGGAAAAGACTAGTATGTGATTTTAGTAGCTGCTTAAAGAATCGAGTTGTGGATCAGGACAAGTAGAATTTGCTGTACAGAGTTGAAACTGAAAATTGAAAGTTTCTTTGATTTATTTCTTTAAGTTGAAGAGGATGTGGGCAACATACATGTTATGTTATACTGATTGCTGTCAATTGTTTTAATTATTTGTGCATCTTGTAGTGAAAGTTTAAACTTGAGCTATCCCAAACTAGCCACATGTGTTTTTGTTTTTGTTTTTGTTTTTGTTTTTTAACTTAATTTGAATTTTTGTTTTTATTTTATTTTAATTCTTCGGTCATGCTAGCAACATTTCACATGTTTAGTAGCTGCACATGTCTTTTGGCAACCATATTGGACAGCACAGATAAAGAATATTTCCATCATTGCAGGAAGTTATATTGGACAGCGCTAGAACTCTTCATGAAAATCAAATACACATTTCAACTTCCTTAATATCTCCAGAGTTGTATTAGCTAGTCTGTATTAACAAAAATATACCAAAGATGACTTTACAACTGACCTATGATTATAAAAATTTGAATTTGTATAGTTAGACTGATCTTTTCTCCTCATCTCCTCATTCCTAATACTTTTCTTGCATTGTTGATTAATAATTTGGCAAAGGATAATACAAAAAAGAAATCTAGGCTTATGTTTTGTAATTTAAAAATTGAAGGTGCAATTCAGATGAAGTTATATTAAAAATGTAATTAACTTACACTTTTTTGATCTATCAAAGGCCTTGAAATAAGGAAGAATATAAATTCTTTAAAATAATCCAGCTAGCACTGAGCATTAAGGAAAGTTACCGTTCTCATTTCTCTCAGGTCCTACATACAGCAGTTAAAATACTTCATACTAACATTGTTTGAAAGTGTTTATTAGATATTTTAAAACATTTGCTATAGATTTTTTATTTATTTGCATTTTCCATATTAATTGTTAATGACAAATTGAAAGCTTTTTATGGACACATTTAATGCATTTATATTACTATTGCCTAATGAATAATTATACCGGGATTTTTTTTTTTTATATATATACATATATAGTTGTTGAAGTCCGAAGAGGATTCCTCATATAAACCTGTGAAGAAAGCTTGTACTCAACTTGTTGATAACCTAGTTGAGCACATTCTTAAATATGAGGAATCTCTAGCTGGTAAGACATTTTATATATTGGTAATTAAGTTGATTTTATAAGATATTTTAAAATACTTTGGGCACATTTCTCAATTTTGCTTCTGGTTCTACTTAGCCTAATAATTAATCACACTTTTAAATGAAGGGGTTTTTTTTGTTTGATGTTGCATCCTAGATTGTATTGTTTAGGTTGACTAAGATTATCTAGAGCAGTATAATAAAAGCATAGGTCTCATCTCTTCTACATCTTTCAGTAGCATAATTTTAAATGTTATGTTGAACAGACATCAAAGTCCAGGTGCTAATACGGGTTTAGCTAGTTGCACTCATCCAAAAACTGCTTGATATCTTTTAAATGATACAGAATTTTCTCTCAAAAATGAAATTGTTTTAACTATGATAAAAATGTTTTTAAAAGATTTGTAGTACATTCCTAATATCATTTATAATTGTTATATAAAATGTGTTTAATCTTGAGCGACATAAAACGGTTAATTTTTTTTTAAGTTGACAAATTCCTTAAATACTTAATATTTTATATTATCTGTTTCATTATTTACCAGTCACAGATTTGAAGTTTATAAATAATTATATAAAACTATAAAAGTAATTGATAATCTATTGCTTAAAGCGCCCAAGAATAACATTACTTCCCATATCCTAATGTACATTGATGAGGAACAATAGTCAGCCTTGGTCATTCTCCAGAATTGGGAGCCTTATAGAGGTACCATTATGGCACCCAAGGAAATTGTTGCTATCCTTTATATTTTATATGCAGTTTATTTTCTTTAATTTTTTTTCTTCATTTTCCATGTGTACCTCTTTTTCTTTTTATCTCCTAGTTCTGTTTCCCCTGTTTAAGCCTATCCTAGATTTTAAGGGTGATACTGTTGTCAGTGTTGAAAAATTGCTGATCTCTTCTAAACACTAATTTGCCTCCTGAGAAGCACTGTATCTCCTAACCAGGAGCATTTTCCTCCCACTGGAGCATAGTTTACTTTTCTGAGGTAGCACTGGTCCAGCTTCTTAATTTGTCATGCCACTCTTTTAACATTCTTCTACCATGATAGCATCTCTCTTTTCCCAGTACCCTCAAACACAGTATCACCACAGCTAATTTGTTTTTGTCCCCCTTTGCTAACTTTCCCTTACTTACTTCCATCCTTTATAGATACCAGCAACACCATGTTTATTCCCAAAACCCCATTCCTAAACTTAGCTTCCATTCTACTTATTAACTTCAACCCTATACCCCTTAGTGTAAAATTTGTCTTCTATAGCACAGCCTCTTTGTCTTCTTAATATATGTAATATGTATAATAAAAGAAAAAATGTAGAAAGTCTAGTATCATAAGAAATGCTAATCTTTTACTGAAGCATGTATTAAATCAGTTGAGGGGGTGATATTGACTAACTTAAATAATTGTATAATTTCCACTGCCTTGTCATATTTTAGTATCTTATTTCTGTTTTTCCAGACTCTGACAATAAAGGTGTGAATTCTGGAAGATTGGTAGCTTGCATAACCACTTTGTTCTTATTCAGCAAGATAAGACCTCAGCTCATGGTTAAACACGCCATGACTATGCAGCCATACCTTACCACTAAATGTAGTGTAAGTATAGAGCTGTCCTACTTTTCTGTCTTACCATGTAGTATTTTCAATTTAGAATTCACATGATGTCATCCACACTTTCACTGACCAGCTGTGTCTTGTACTCAAATATATGTTCTAATATTTGTGGCAAGTTATCTACAGACATTTTCCTGATGTATTATAAATGAAGTTCAGGCTTCATTTCCTTTATAAGCTCCTCAGTTCAAACCCTCAGTAAATGCTTACTAAATGTTGTAACTACTGCTAAGACCTCAAAGATGAATGAGGCAGAGTTCCTCTCATTGAGAAATTTACTGTCTTTTGGATTCTAAATTTGCTTTTCATTTGTTATTTCAGTATATTTTCTTATATTGTATTTATTTTCTAATACATCAATATATTGAATATGGAAAATCTAGTCTATCAGAGATATTAGGTGCTTGTTTTAAGTTAATATTGCACATACTCTTTTTCTAAGGTTAAATGTGAAAATCAAATAAAGCATTGCTTATGTAAAATCATCCATCAATTTATATGACAGCATGGTGAGTTAAGTGGCTTATTACAAACACTAAATTTTGAAGTAGTCCAAAAACTTTAAAATGTAAATAGTTTTTTTACTTGCTATGTTTCCAGTGTTCCTAAAGAACTAATTTTAACTGTTTTCTCTACTAGATTTGCTTTGCTGCTATGGTCTCGTTTTTTGGTGATCTAAAATTAACAAGTTCTAGATGAAAAACCTGAGAAATTTTAACTACGGAAAGTACCAGAAGATAAATATATAAAAACAACATATAATATTTCTGAGATCCTCATTCTATCTTTAGGGCTTGTATTAGATCCAGAAATAAATTGATTAATACATAATCTATGGCCAGTAGTAATAGCTAATATTTATTGAGCACAGTGCCAAGTACTATGAAAAATTTTACATGCATTATCTCATTTACCTTTTGAAGTAGGTATCATTATTATCTCAGTTTTACAAATAAGAAACTAAAGCCTTGAGAATATAAATAGCTTGCCCAGTGTATCACAGCTGAGACACTGTGAGGACTTTGGGACTTTGCCCAGTCCCAAAGCTAGAATTCAACCCCATGTCTGTCTGCTTCTAAGAACTGGTCTATTAATGTAACTTGCATGAATAGGCCATGCTTGAACCAATATTATTGTAGCAAGATTACTTTGAAAACATTTTATACAGTTTTTATATGTCTGTTTGTGTGTGTGTATATACATATGTGCGTATTTATGTATTTTTTTATCATGTCAGATGGGTAATGTGCCAAGGTTATAACAGGGTGTAAGGGAGGCACATGTCCCATAAGAGTGTGAACACCTGGGGCGCCTGGGTGGCTCAGTGGGTTAAAGTCTCTGCCTTCAGCTCAGGTCATGATCCCAGGGTCTTGGGATTGAGCCCCACATCCGGCTTTCTGCTTGGCCGGGAGCCTGCTTTCCCCTCCCTCTCTGTCTGCCTCTCTGCCTACTTATGATCTCTGTCTGTCAAATGAAAAAAAAAAAAAAAAAAAGAGTGTGAACACCCTCTCAACATGCTTATGAACTAGAAAAGGATCTATAAATATATTTTTTATTGAATCCTGTGGGTATGCTAAAAGGAAGGATGAATGTTGGAAAGTTTTATACACATACACGCAGAGTTTTATATAAATGAGGCCATCTCCTATATATTAGACACATTTAATTTTTTTTGTTTTCTTTATCCTGCCTCCCTCCATCTTTATTCTTCTTCATCTCGGGATGAACAACCTGGAGTATCCTTACATACTGTATCCATACTTCTGTAATTGTGCACATATACACACATATATAACTGGTTGACCAGTTTTTTTTAAATCAAGTTATATGCATATCATATTAATATATATGTATTATATATGTACACAATATCCATCTTATAAGTGTTCTATGATTTATTTAACCATTTTCCATTTTGGCAGGTTTTTACATTGTTTCCTATTGATAAGCACTACAAACAGTTTCTTAATAAACATCCCTACTCATATATCTTTAAATTGGGGTGCTTTTTTTTCTTTGGGATGGATCCTAGGAAATGGACTTGTTAGATTAAGGGAATGTTCTTTTGGGTTTGGGTTTTTTAATAGATTTTTCCAAATTGCTGATGGACATGTTTTATAGCTCTATGGAAACCAGTATATGACAATCTATGTCATTTTTACACTTTTTGCCAGTAGGGTATAAAGGAATAGTTCATTCTTGCTTCATTTTACCTTCCCTGATGTCCAAGAAGGTTGAATGTCTTTTTTATGATATTAACCAGTTGCACTTGATTCTCTGTGATTTGACTATATCATTTGACCATTTTACCTTTGAATTATGGAACTTTTTTAAAAATTCTTTACTCTTAAATTTTTTAGATATGAAGCATCTTATGTTATAGTCATTTAAAGTATTTTTCTTAGTATTACATTCTTCTGCTCTTTTCCTTCACAATTTCTGCCTTTAAATTTTTCTTCTAGATTTAAGTTAATTCTTTTACTTGACTTTCTAGGTGAGAAATGTTAAGAGTAGTTTCAAAAATTTTAACTATGATTCTCAGGTGAATTTATCTTAACAAAAATTCTTCATCCCCAGTCTACTTTACTCCATGCACCTATTATTTAAAGCAGGTGGGAGAGGGCTGGAAATGACAGGATTTCTATGTTACTTAGACTATTCATCTTACTTATGTTTTATTTAATCCTCTGGGTGTGCTGAAAGGATGGATGAATGTAAGATGGTGATTTTTTTAAGTGAGAGGTAATAAGCTCAGTGTCCAAAACGAGTGTTAGTAACCTGTTGCTAACACTAAAGAGTGATAACCTGACTAGATAAAAACATGTTGAATGCCTTGCTTCACAAAAATAGCTAGTAACTTTGGTTGCCTTAGGGCAGAGGAATTGGGTGACTGGAGGATACTGGATAGAAAGAAACTTTTTTTTTTTTTTTTTGAAAGAGACTTGATTATAAATTCTACACTAACCTTTTGGGTGTTGTTGTTTTTAATATTCTACCTATTTTTTTAAAACTGCTTCATTTTTAATCAAAGTTCTAGACTTTTTAAAAATTAAAGACCTAATATTTCAAATTTTAAAATAAGGAGGTCTTATAATTAGCTTTGGGATTCTCTATTTGCATCTGTCAAAAAAGGCAGTAACACAAGGCTTCTCAACCTCAGCACGATTGACAGGGCCAGATTATTCTTTGTTGTATAGAACTATTCTGAGCATTGTAGGATGCTTGACAGTATTCCTGGCCTCTATCCACTGGACAGTAGCATCCCCCCAACTCCCCTAATGTGACAACCAAGAATTTCTCCATATATTGCTAAATATCCTGTGGGAACAGACTTACCCTTCCAGTTGAGAACTACTAGATTAACATACACAGTTTGAAAAATACTAACCTTAAAACAGTATCAATCTTAGTAAAGTACTTTATTAAGTACTTTACTTAGTAAAGTAAAGGGTATTTAAATACCCTTGTTCAGAATTGGCTTATGTTGCATTTTAGGGGGGAAAAAATAACTGTAGCATTGTGACTAAGTGATCCAAAAGTTACATGATAAATTGGTGGCAGAGCTAAAATCCAGGTTCCTGACACTGTCTGATGTTCTTCCTTCCATATCTTAAAAAAGCTCTTTTCTAATTTTTTTTTTCAACTGAAACTTTACATAGGTAATACCTCAACCCCTTAAATACATAAGGGTATATATAGTTTCTTGTTAGATTTTGATATTCATAAAGCACTGATTTTATCATTGTAGACACAAAATGATTTCATGGTTATCTGCAATGTTGCAAAAATCCTGGAACTGGTTGTACCACTGATGGAGCATCCAAGTGAAACTTTCCTTGCCACTATTGAAGAAGATCTAATGAAGCTTATCATCAAATATGGCATGACTGTAAGCATTCAGTTTACCATCTCTGCATTGATTAGTATAACATTCATAAATGCTAACTAAATCATGTTTTTACCTTTGTCTTCAGCTTTTATCTAAACTAACATTTTCTGTATCTTTTAGGTGGTGCAACATTGTGTGAGCTGTCTTGGGGCAGTTGTAAATAAAGTGACTCAAAATTTTAAATTCGTATGGGCGTGTTTCAATAGATACTATGGTAAGTTCAGTGCCTGGGCTTTAAAATTATCCTTCTACATCCTGTACTAGCTCCTCCTTAAAAACACATCTGATAGGGGCGCCTGGGTAGCTCAGTCATTGAGTGTCTGCCTTCAGTTCAGATCCTGCTGCTAAGTAAGAAGCCTGCTTCTCCCTCTCCCACTCCCCCTGCTTGTGTTCCCTCTTTCCCTGTCTTTCTTTGTCAAATAAATAAATAAAATATTAAACACACACACACACACCTCTGATAAAGACAGCATTAAGGGAATTTTAAGAGGTGTGATTGTTCTCTATTGCATTCTCAGAAGCAATATTTTCTAGTATCTTATATTTCCTTAAGAATTCAGTATAATTACTTCAGGAATTTACCTCACATTAAATGTTGGTAGGTTTTTTTTTGCCTTCTATGTAAAATAAAATTTAAATGTCTTTTTTTTTTCTTATATTCGTTCAGCTGTAAGTTATGCCCTCATAATTCTAGATGTGTGTGATACTTAGAAACATTAGTAAAATTTAATTGTAACAACCTAGCAGTAATTATTTAAAGATAATAATTCAAGGATAAAAGGTTTCTTGTAAATAAATATTACTTATCTTAATAGGTGCCATTTCAAAATTAAAAAGTCAGCACCAGGAAGACCCAAATAACACCTCACTTCTAACAAACAAACCAGCACTTCTCAGATCCCTTTTCACTGTTGGAGCTCTATGTCGGCATTTTGATTTTGATCTAGAGGATTTTAAAGGCAACAGTAAGGTAAAGATTCTAATATTAATTACTTAGTATGCTATAAAAAATAGGACTCTGTGACTCTGTGAACTGAAAATTACTAATGACCCAGGATAAAAGCAGCATTAGAGTAGTCTGGTTTAATGAGAATTTTGAAGCAATGCAACCCAAAACATGGTTCTCAGACTAGCCTCTGATCTACACACTATTTGTTACTGGTTCATAACAAGAAGTCACACAAGCTCTATCAGCTCTGTAACAGAAGACATGCTGGGTAAGCAGCTGACTTTATTTACTTATTTATTTTTAATTTTCTCAGTGAAGGAACAGTCTGTTAATTTGTGTTCTTACACAAACTTGTTTGTCACAGACTTTTATTTTTAATTTCACTGTTCTAAAATCTATGGATTTATAAAGATTTATGGATGATTTATTCCTTAGTAAAGTTTACATGTGGAAATTCTCACTGTTTGCTTTTAGGTTTTTTCCTTTATGATTGAAAGCTGATTGAAGTTACTCTTCTTCATTTGCTTGAATGTGTTTTTTCCCCCTTAGGTTAATATAAAGGATAAAGTACTTGAACTATTAATGTATTTTACAAAACATTCAGATGAAGAAGTACAAACAAAAGCCATCATTGGTCTAGGTAAGTTAAATCTAAATTTCTTTATAGTTTTGGTTGTTTGAGAGGTTGGACAAATTTTACAATAATGTGAATCTAAACTGTTGTTTTATTTAAATATGTTTCTATTCACAGTAGGATTTGTTGTATAGAATATAGGACTAGGGGTTAAGACACCTGGGTTCCATTCTTGGCTCAGCCAGTGACTTTCTGGATGACCTTGAGCAAGTCATGTAACCTCTCTGTTCATCACAAAAACTTTTTTTGGTAGCATTAACAAGTTTTAGAATTTAATATGCATGAGCAATTGTTTATATTAGTCTTTTGAACAAGAGTGAGTAATAAATTTTTGGTTACCTAAACCTCACTAAATACTTAACTGATTTCTTTAAATAAAGTTAAACTTAATATTCCTTCTTCATCCCCTTCAGAAAATTACATATAGCAAATTTACTACAAATTCAGGTATCACTTACTTTAGGGAGTTAAATTAGTACAGTGTTACCTTCAAGCCAAATGTGCACCTTTTAATATTCAGTCTGGACGTAAGTTATATGAAGTGACAGAACTTAAAAGTGTTAATTCAAAGAACAAATAGTGCAAATTTTAACTTGAAAAAGTAGCGCTTTGTAGAAAATAATGGCTTTAGACCAGTTAATAAATGACATCTTGCTTGGGCCATAATTATACTGTGTGACCTTGGATTAGTTATCTGATCACTCTATGCTTTGAGTTTATTTTTTTGGCATCAGTAATACTTACCGTCATTAAGGATCTTCATTTTATCTTACATAAATAAGCGTTTTGTATAAATAAGCATGAATAATATTATTTTGCTGCTTATTAACTTATGATTATATGATTCAGCATTGTGGCTTCATTATAATGCCATAAAAAATAAAAGGAAGATATTGTTAGCTCTAGTTTATTCTAGAATTATTCTGTTTCATCAAATGGATAAATATATATTAATTTTTAATAATGCCAATGTAGTACTTTCAGCTAGGGCTCCAAAAAATGTTTGCAGACTTTACCTCTTAAATCCTGAAAACATCCCTTTGAGGTAGGTGGGTGGTAAATATTATTGTCCCCATTTTACAGATGGAGAATTGAGGCACAGAGAGATTATGTGACTCACCCAAGGTCACACTACAAGTCAGTGGTGGACCAGGAATAGAACCCAAGACACCTGACTCCTAATCCACTCCCCTAGCCAATAGGCCCTGCTCCCTCCTCAAGGTTTCCTCTTGTGTGAAATTCTCCTTTGAAATGCAATTTCTTGTTTTTAATTCATGGGGAAAGAAGTACCTGCTCTAATACTTCTCTGGGTAAGGCCATTAGCATATATATTTTTCCAGTCATTTTAAGTTTTAATTTTTGAAATAAGGAACTCTTTATATAATTTATCAATATTTTCATTAAGTATTATATTTAATTTTAATATGACTATATCAAGATACTTTTTTCTCTCTCATTAGGATTTGCCTTTATTCAGCATCCAAGTCTAATGTTCGAGCAAGAGGTGAAAAATCTATATAATAACATTTTATCTGATAAGAACTCTTCAGTAAATTTAAAAATACAAGTGTTAAAAAATCTCCAAACCTACTTACAAGAAGAGGATACAAGGATGCAACAAGCAGATAGAGACTGTAAGTAAAAATTTATTTTTAAATTTCACAGTTTGGCAACAGTTAGAATACTCTCTGTTTTGTAATTCAGACATCTGAATTTCCTTACCTAGTAAATGAAGACATTCTGTTAAAGAAGAATCTTAAGACCATAGCTAGCCTTTAGGGTATTTATAAACTCCCTAAAATAGTTTTTGAAATTTAGTGTATGTACAAACATTAACATTTTGCAGGAGGATAGAGATTATAGTTCTCCTCACGTTCTCAAAGGTGTCTCTGGCAGAGATATACACACACAAAAGATTAATAGCCACTGAGCCAGAGCACTAGCTATAGTTTTTGTGCTTTTGGTTGTGGCCTAACTTGGTGTATTTCATGAAGGTAATATACATGTCCTTAATATGTTTACTTTTGTAGGGAAGAAAGTTGCAAAACAAGAAGATCTAAAAGAAATGGGTGACGTGTCCTCAGGGATGAGTAGTTCCATCATGCAGCTTTACCTCAAACAGGTGCTGGAAGCATTTTTTCACACTCAGTCAAGTGTACGCCACTTTGCTCTGAATGTCATTGCATTGACCCTAAACCAAGGTCTCATTCATCCAGTTCAGGTAAGTATGTTTTATAGTGGAGCACTTACTGAAAGAGCCAGATTTGTTACCATTTGATGACATTGTGATTAAAGAATAGATAGTAGTTCTTTTTTTTATCTTACTTGTTAAGTTTCTTTGTCCTAAATGCTTAAGAATCCATCTCCTATGTTGTCGTTACTATAAAATACCCTTCTATTCATGATTTTGTCTCTTCAGCAGATTTCAGTTTATATTGGCAGAATATGAACTTGGAATCAGTTTTCTAAGTAGGGATGATTTGTTTTAATCCGTATTGACTCATCCCTAAGAACCAATAGCCTGTAATGTCAGGAGAGTTAACTGGGGGTAAGATTATTCTCTAACTGTTAAGCAGGGGGGGTTTAGTCCATAGAAAAGTAAATTATATTACCTAAGTTCAGGTCCTTCATCTGTACATTGGAGGTAGTATCAACTACTAATACCTCAAAGCATTGAAGTGAGGACTAACTGACATAATAAAGACATGTCAGTGTCAATAAGGATTGTTACCTAATGCTGCAGTAGTGTGTACACCGTCCATTGACATGTTCAGGACAGTACCATAGGCTACAGAAGGGAATTTATTAAATAACCAAAAGCCTGTATCCTTTAAAATTTTTATTTTGGCTGTTTGTTATAGAACTTTTCCTAAAATATGCTATATGTGAATATGTTATGTTCTTCCTTTGTCCTGAAATAAAACACCCTAATGAGTATTTAGCCAGTTCATGATCCAGGGTCATCATCATCAAGATCACATAAGAAAATGTAATGTGTTGAGACTCTTGAATTTTTGAGATACTTAGGAATCTTTGCTGGTATTCTGAATGGCCTTAGTTGGTTGTGTTTTTTATTATTATATTTGCTTTTTAAAACTTTTGTTTAAAATTTCACACTTAAACAAAAATATTACAAGAGCGCACAGCGAAACTCCCTTATATTCTCTTCTCTTGTATTCATTCAGTATTAACATTTTGCTATATTTCCTTTATCTCTCTCTTGATACACACGCTTCTTTCTGAATCATTTGATAGTAATATTGTGATATCACTGTAACTTTACCTCTGAACACTTCAGCATATATATATTTTCTAAGAACAGAGACATTCTCTTACAAAATCATAATTCAGGGGCGCCTTGGTGGCTCAGTGGGTTAAAGCCTCTGCCTTTGGCTGAGGTCATGATCTCAGGGTCTTGGGATCGAGCCCTGCATTGGGCTCTCTGCTCAGCGGGGAGCCTGCTTTTCTCTCTCTCTCTCTCTCTCTCTCTCTCTCTCTGCCTCTGCCTGCTTGTGATCTCTGTCAAATAAATAAATAAACTCTTTTAAAAAAAATCATAATGGAGTCATCAGATTCCGGAGATTTAACATTGATGCAATCTTATCTAATAATAGTTCCATTTTCAGATTTTGCCAATAAAAGCTTTTATTTTTGTGTGTGTGTATTTGAGTGAGAGAGAGAGAATGCAAGCCAGGGCAGGAGCAGAGGGGGAGGGAGAAGAAGAAGGAAAGAATCTGAAGCAGACTCATCACTGAGCATGGAGCTCATGCAGGGCTCAGTCGCAATGACCCTAAGATCATGACCCAAGCTGAAACCCAAAGTTGGATGCCTAACTGATTGAGCCACCCAGGTGCCCCAAGTCAGTAATATTTTTTATGGACCTACTCCCCCTGATTCAGGATTTAATCCATGATCATCCTTTTCAGTTAATGCTGTGCTTTTGTTTATTTTTAAGCTGTTTATTGTTTTCAGGTCTCACCACTGGTTCAGATTCTTTGAAAATAGTATAGGTATTTTTTGACTTTAGAAATCCAGTGGATTTGCTATTAACAAAACAGTAGCTATCAGACTGACTGATCATTAAAGCCCTATATAAAATCAGTACTGTGGAAGAATTTATATTTTCCCAGTTTTGAAATTTGGAAGACAAGTTACTTTGTGTCCTATGTTATCTTTACATACCAAATTCAGTCAAGCTTGAAAAAGTATTAGATTATATATTTGTATTATATGTCATAATCTTAAGTGGATAATCAGTGTAGGAGCTCTATGTTTAAAGAAACTGCTTAACACTGAAATTGTTTCAGTTTCGCCACATCAGTGTTTTTGCTGGTGCTTCGTTGCTTTTTTTTTCCCCCTTTAAGGGAAGATGAATTTTTTTTTAAAGAATTTATTTATTTGACAGATCACAAGTAAGAGAGGCAGGCGGGTGGGGGCGGGAGGGTGGGGATGAAGCAGGCTCCCTGCTGAGCAGAAAGCCCTATGCTGGGCTCGATCCCAGGATCCTGGATCATGACCTGAGTGAAGGCAGAGGCTTTAACCCACTGAGCCACCCAGGTGCCCCAAGATGAATCATTTTTAAAAGAACACTAAGATATGACATTTATAGGAAGGCCTGTAAAGCCAAATATATATATCCCAGTATACAGCAAGTTTTATATATGTCATGACCATACAGAGCTTTTACTACTGTGATGTCTTACAAATCCTTTCATTCACTTATTTATTTGTTGATTGATTTGCACTGCAAGAATACCTTTATTTTTATTTTAGTGTGTGCCATATTTAATTGCTATGGGAACAGACCCGGAACCAGCTATGAGGAACAAGGCTGATCAGCAACTTGTGGAAATAGACAAAAAATATGCTGGATTCATTCATGTATGTGTTTTTAAATTGTATCCCCTAAACTTAAATGTCTTTCTTTGGTATACCATTACCTTGATAAATGTCCTGTCCATATTCATATTAGAATAAAACCTTTTGCATAGTATTTACTTCCAAACATGAAACTAAGTTTCTCACCCAAGGTGTTTAAGACTAACTCTTAAGATTGAGCTAGAGGTGACTGGACTAAAAATAAGGATGCATGGGTTCTAGTCCCTACTGTGTGAAGTTGACAGTAATGGCTCTTCTGATTCTTGATATTTTTTTCTTACATAAAACAAGGGGGTTGCAATAGTAATCTCTGATATTCCTTCTGCCGCTTGAGTTCATGATTTTATTATTTTAAATAAGCCAAACATTTGATTCTTAATTAATTTCCATGTTAAAAATGAGGCTTTTATTGATTTCAGATGAAAGCAGTGGCTGGAATGAAGATGTCTTACCAGGTACAACAGGCAATCAACACATGCCTAAAAGATCCTGTAAGGGGTTTCAGACAAGATGAGTCCTCTAGTGCTTTGTGTTCACACCTCTACTCCATGATCCGTGGAAACCGCCAGCACAGACGGGCCTTTCTGATTTCTTTACTCAACCTCTTTGATGACACAGCTGTAAGCATAAAAACTTACTATTTTAAGAAAATAAATGTTCTGTAAATTTTATGCCTAAAGTAGTCACCATTTTGAAAATATTACCATTTTAGTAAATAATAATGACTGTATTAAGTATGTGTTTCTCTACGTCTCCTGTAGTAAGTATAAGGTATATAGTCAAATTGGGAGGGAAAATTTTGCATGAATACAAATACAGTGAGGGATAAAATATAATTGTGTCTCCATACTGAATGTCTTATAAACTTCCATAACAGTTCCTTTAAGCATAACTTTCAATCACTAAACTGTCACTTGGGAGCGGGGGATAGGTTACTTCACTAAATAAGGTGAAATTGCACTTATTTCTGTCACGCCCAAATATTGTTAGAATAACTGTTGTAGGTTTTTGGCTGCTGAGATCCTAATTTGTTCAACTTGACTTCCTTAATGAAGAGCCCACTTTTGTGTAATTACAGTTTTGATCCTTTGGGTTATTGTACAAGTTGCAAGAACAACCTGTTCTTTAAGCTTATCTCTTAATTTATTCATTCATTTTGCATAAATATTTATTCAGCACCTGCCATGTGTGGTAGTCATCATGCTAAGAGATGAAGATAAAATAGTAGATGGAACAGATGTAGTATCTGCCCACATAGAGCTTACCAGTTAGCCTATGTGTGTGTAAAGTTTTGAAAAGAACAAAAGAAGGGTTGTGGGGGTTTTTTGTGTTTTACTCACTTAAAGGTTGACTTTGTTATTATCCCCAAACTAGAATTTTTAAAAATAAAACAAAATTTAAATTGCCAGAATGTAGATACATACTAGACCTCTTCTTTTTAAGTGCTACATGAAATTTTTTTGTACGTGATCTAGCAAATAAATATTGCAAGCATCTATTTCAGAAATACTTGAAATATAATTTAATCATCATTGTCACCACCACCACCATCATATCATCATCAGTATTAAGTTTGCATTGTGTAGAGGGCATCATCATGCTAGGAGTGGAAATGGTGTGATATAGTAGTCTTCCCTCACTGATCTTACCTCCCTCCAATTGTGGTGATAGAACGCAATATAAAGGAAGTAAAAACGTTAAGGTTGACATACTCTACGTGCCAGGTGGTTTGTACTGTTGATTCTGCTCTAGTCCTTATCTCATCTCCTGAGCTTCATTCCTGTGTGGTTTCATTGTCCTGCTCTCTGTCATTAGCTCAGTATTCTGTCACCCCGGCATGCACAGTGCTTAGCTGATAATTCAGCTGTCATAATGCAGTGCTGTGTCCTAACTAGTCCCAACAAAGGATGTCAGAGGAGGAACAAATCACTGAAGGCCTGGGAGGTTAAATGAGATAGATCCACTGCTTAAGCCAGGGGTAAAAAGATAATAAAGGTTCAAAGATAAGAATGTGTGGAAGATAAAAAATAGATGATTATTTGACTGGAGCAGAAAGGTCATAATGAGGCATGGTTTATGGAGGATCTGGTAGACAGTGAAAAACCAAAAACAGCATTAAATAAAATAAAGAGGAGAGATGCCAAAGAGCATTTCAGGAACATGGATTTTTTTTTTTTTAGCGTTGTGTTCACACTGGAGTCAACAAGGGATTGATCTATTATATGACAGTAGGGAAGGAAAGAAGTTTTGTGAAGAAGTAATAAATCAAATAAGGCTGTGTGAGAATCGTCAAAGGATAACTGGAATATTTTTGTCCTGAGCACCTGAGAAAATAATAGGATTGTTGAAAAGGAGTTGAGAAGGACATAGAGGATTAGTCAAAGAGGTAGGAAGAGAAAACTAAGGAAGAAGAAAATTTCAGGAAGGAAGGGGTAGACAGTAATGTCCGGTACTACTCAGAAGTCAAGGAGAATAAGATATTTAAAAAAAAGAAATGGGGCGAGATTAGGTAGCAGCCATCAAAGAGTGAGGGACACAAGCTTGATTGTGACTGAAGAGTGGTGAGGATACATGGCAGGAGCAGCTCTAGAGTATTCTTTTAAGAAATTTGATTTTTTCTTTTTTTAAGATTTATTTATTTATTTGACAGAGCGAGATCACAAGTAGGCAGAGAGGCAGGCAGAGAGAAGGGGAAGCAGGTTCCCTGCCGAGCAGAGAGCAGGATGCAGGGCTCGATCCCAGGACCCTGGGATCATGACCTGAGGTGGAGGCAGAGGCTTTAACCCACTGAGCCACCCAGGCGCATCAGAAATTTAAATTTTTAGGGCGCCTGGGTGGCTCAGTGGGTTAAGCCTCTGCCTTCAGCTCAGGTCATGATCTCGGGATCCTGGGATCGAGTCCCGCATCGGGCTCTCTGCTCAGCAGGGAGCCTGCTTCCTCCTCTCTCTCTCTCTCTGCCTGCCTCTCTACCTACTTGTGATCTCTGTCTGTCAAATAAATAAATAAATAAATAAATAAAAAGAAATTTAAATTTTTAAAGGAACGAGCAATATAGGACTTTTTTTATGACCAAAGTTGAAGAATTTCAGAGTTTTAGAAAGGTTTATTCAGAATAGTCCTGAACATTTTCAGTTTTAGGAGAAAAAAATACGTATATAAATTGGTGTTAAAACTAATAGACAAGGTGGAGTCCTATGTCTGCATTTCCCCAACTTTAACACATAGGAATTGATACATATTTAAAAAACAAAAAATAGACTTAGCAAGTCTATTGCATTTGTCCTTTGGGATTTTGTTGTTGCTGATGCCACAGCTGGGTTTGGGTTGTTTGCATGGCAGGATGGTGAGATAGCAGGAGAGGGAGTGTGTGTTTTTTTTTTTTTTAAGATTTTATTTATTTGTTAGAGAGAGAGAGAGAGATACAGGGCGCAAGCACAGGCAGACAGAGTGGCAGGCTAGAGACAGAGGGAGAAGCAGGCTCCCTGCCGAGCAAGGAGCCCGATGTGGGACTCGATCCCAGGACGCTGGGATCATGACCTGAGCCGAAGGCAGCCGCTTAACCAACTGAGCCACCCAGGCATCCCGGGGAGTGTGTTTTGACTGCTGTATTTTCTCTTTCCTTTTTTTTTTTTTTTTTCCCCTAAGCTGTGTTTTAAAGGAATTTAAATTTTAATGTGCGTTTCTGTTTATATTCATTCTATATGATTTTGAAATGCTGAAAGTCTCTATTACTTCTTTTTAAAGAAAACAACTAGTAGTAGCCATAACTTTTGCCTTAAATTTTGCCTCCCTCGGAGTTTTTATCGTGTGAGACTATGATATGGCCCTGTCAGAATGACTGATACTGGATATGTAGGAAATGGACAAATGTTTTTAAATACATGAACTTTGATTTTTTTTTTTTTTAACCCACATGTTAGTACTATGATTACCACTTATTTTTGAGGGCAGAATAGTAACTGTGTGTAACTGATCTCCATATGGGTTAAACTCCTAGAAGCACAATGACAAATCATTATGAATTCATATGTATACTTTCTGATGTGGTATGGATTTATCATAAAAATCCCATATACTTTATAAGAATACTGCAGGGAGTTCCACTTGGGTGCACAGAAAAATTTCACCTCTTCCCTTCTTGAGGTCCATGGTATAAGTCATTATGAAATCTCTTTAAATGGGTGTAAGATTATTTTATAAAATCCAGTTATGTGCCCCTCCTCCCTTGTTCTTACCCCCCTCCCCTGCTCTCTCCCTCCCTCCCTTACCCTTCTCTTTCTGAAACACTGACTGAGGTGAAAGTGCCCTCTGATACTTTTTCTAAAAAGGCTTTTTGGATGGATTTCTAGATTATCCACTAAACATGTGTACCTTTTTTTAAAATTTACAGAAAACAGAAGTGAATATGCTCTTGTATATAGCAGACAATCTAGCCTGTTTTCCATACCAGACACAGGAAGAGCCGTTGTTTATAATGCATCATATAGACATTACACTCTCAGTTTCTGGTAGTAACCTACTGCAGTCATTCAAGGAGGTAAGTTACACACATTACTATTCTTAATGCATCTGTCAAAGTGCAGACATGTTCTTTTCACTGTTTTGTTTCCATTGTTCTTTTTTTTTTTTTATTTTCACAGGTAAAGTCTTTCTAATGAATTTATTAAAATTGGGGCAGTGCTTGAATTGGGGAGAAGAAGTGGGTTGCCATTTCATTTCTATTAAGAAAGACCTAAAACCATTCCATTCCAGATCATTTAAGTGGAAATATATACACACACATACACACACACACACACATATATATATATTTATAGTGTATAAATATATAAATATATATTGTTCTTTTGATAAGCCATCCCACTTCTTTTTTTCTCTTACTTTAAGCACTGATCTTAAGTGTTTGGTGTCCATTCATATATTCATTTAAACCCCATTTTAAAGCACCTTGCTATTCTAGAAGTCTGGTAATGCTGTAGATCACAATAGTATACTTGAAGAGATATAAATAGGTACCTTACTTATAAGGAAAAACAAAATGTATAATACTGTTGATCTCCTATCCCTGAACACTAGTATCCTAACGGAACTGGCGTATTTTGTGCCCAAAATCTTCACCCAGTTTTCTCTGTATGTCTTCTCTTACTGTTTGTAGGAGGAAATGAAATTGGTTTCACTGTAACGGCACCCAGTATAGCACTTGAACACCTAGTAGGCACTCAGTTAATTATTTAAAAATTAATTGGAATATTTTTGTGTGCCGGATGATGCAAGTAGATCTCATTTTACAAAATTGTTTTGCTCAGAGCTCCCCCGATCACAGTAGTACATCAGGGAGATTATTATAATACCCAAGGGTTGGAATTATAGAGGTAGCTAAACCCTTGCTGCTTAAAACGTGCACCAAGATCCAGCGGCACTGGCCTCACTTGAGATCTTGTTAGAACCAACAGAACCTCAGGTCCCACTCTGGACCTGCTGAAACAGTCTGCATTTTTAACAGAATTCCTAGGTGCCCCTTAAAGTTTGAGAAGTTAATCATTTCCCAGAAACTTTAGCCATCATATTTTTATTTCACTTCACTTACTGTTACAAATATACTTATAAATGTTTCTCCAGTTTTATTTCTTCTTAAACAGTAATAATTGCTTTGTAATCTGGTCTTTTCCCCTCTGTTAAATCCAGCGGACTTTCTTTTTTAAGCGCTAACAGTTTCGTAAAGTACAAAAAAAAAAAAAAATAACCCACAGAATTTAACTAATTTAAGAAAAGTTGCATATTATTGAGAAGTTCTTAAAAGGGAGAGTTTGATAGAAGTTGAGGTGTTAAAGCCTGTTATATTCTCTTCAGTTAAATTACATGTAACACTGTTTTTTTAAATAATGAGTATGCCTAACGTGGGGCTCAAACTCATGACCCTGAGATCAAGAGTCACACACTCTACTGACTGAGCCAGCCAGGCACTTAAATTAAGCGCCCTTACTTAAATTATAATTAGTGTTTTTCCTCTAGTGGCTTACCTATACCAAATCGATATTTTTATAACTAATTTATATTTCATCTCTATCCTATAACAAAATTGTTTCTCTTCGATATTTGAGAAGAGCTTTTAGGGAGGGGGGCATCAGAGCAATGGATTATATAGATTATATATGACTTTGTTTAGTCTTGGAACCTAATTGTTGTTCATGGAAAGTCAGAAGGTTTCAATATATAAAATATTAATGTAGAGATGCTTTTTGATGATTATGAATAGAGCACAATTATTTATTAGTCGTATTTTGTTACTGTTTTTCCTTTTTTTTTCCCCAGTCAATGGTAAAAGACAAAAGGAAAGAGAGAAAATCATCACCTAGTAAGGAAAATGAGTCAAGTGAGAGTGAAGAAGAAGTTTCCAGGCCTCGGAAGTCACGAAAACGTGTAGATTCAGATTCAGATTCAGATTCAGAAGATGATATAAATTCAGTGATGAAATGTTTGCCAGAAAATTCAGCTCCTTTAATTGAATTTGCAAATGTCTCCCAGGGTATTTTATTGCTTCTGATGTTAAAACAACATTTGAAGAATCTCTGTGGATTTTCTGATAGGTAAGGTTACATAACCAGTGAGAAGAAAACCTTTACCCTGTTCAAATTACAAGGAAATATGAAACCCAGTTGTTTTGTGTGTGTGTGTATGTGTAATCTTTTTTTCCTCACCATAGCACATACCCTCCCCCATGTCCATCACCTCGCCACCCCATCCCTCCCACCCTCTTCCCTCTAGCAGTGAAACCCAGTTTTGATTGCATGTTTACTTACATATTTAAAATGTAAGGAGTTTGTTCCTTATTGTTGCTGTATAATATTTTGTTCATAATATACCACAATTTGTTTGCTCTTTAAGAGAGGAAAAACATTCACTAATTGCGTTGTTAAGTGAAAGAACTTACTTTGATTTCCTTAAATAGATCTTACTAGAAAATTAGGCTGCAACTATTAAAATAGGTCACAAATTTAAGTTTTGAAAGAGCTATGAATAAAGAATAGATGCAGACCAACTAGACTGAGCTCCAGGAAAACCCAAATGGTCTTTAATGTACTCTGTAAAGTAAGAGACAGGAAAGTGCTGATTGTTGTGAATGCCCTATAAGTTTACCCCTGATTAGTGGCTATAGGTATCTTTTTTCTGCCTATACCCATGAAACTTTGGTCATTTTTCATATTCATGGAAACCTTTACTAGGAATCACAAAGTCATATGTTCTTAGAGGACAGATCATGAAACAGAGTAAAGTAGATTTGGTAGAAATTCTCTGGCAAACTAGAAAGAGAACGTTTTATTTAAGAGGCTCAGGTATTACTCAGACATTCATCAGTTTGTTACCATGGAAGAAGGTGGGCATGATGTGGCCAGGGGCTTCCACTTGTTCAAGAGAAGCTAGATAATCCAGGTTTTTATGAGAAATACCTTGATGTTAAAGATTGGCAACTAGTTCAAAATAATGTAAAACCCTGTAAGGTCTTGGAGCAGTGCTAGAGAGTTGAGAAGATTTTTGAGCCAGAGTTGTTAATAATATGAAACAGGTTTGTAAACATTCTGGCTGCTGTGTAGAGGATGAATAGTTGGAGGATAAGAAAGTAGGAGGTAAACCAATATTTATATTGATACTGTTCTCCAGTCATTATCATGGTATTCAAAAACAGACTTGAGAAATTACTTATATTTAAATGATCCCTCTATTCAAGACAAATACTGTTGGAAACGAGCATATTATTCTTTTTAATCTTTGCCTTTATGTGTTTACGTGCCTTTTTAAAATTATTTTTGTGTAGAAGTTCACTAGTTGAAATCTCTGTGACAAAAGTTTATTAGTAAGTGATGTTTAACTACAATCACTTTAAATATAAATGCCTGAAAAAATTTTAAAGTCAATGACTTTGTTTTCCCAAAACAGTAAAATTCAGAAATACTCTCCATCTGAATCTGCGAAAGTGTATGATAAGGCGATAAACCGAAAAACAGGAGTTCATTTTCATCCCAAACAAACACTGGACTTCCTGCGGAGTGATATGGCTAATTCCAAAATCACTGAAGATGTGAAGAGGAGTATAGTAAAACAGTATCTAGACGTGAGTACTAAAGCCAAAGTATATTTTCTAATAATACTTTTTTGAAAATTAAATTCTTTGGACGGAGATAGCTCCCTCCCTTACATGGAAGCTTCATGAACCATCAGGATTATTTTTCTCTATGTGGTTTTAACAAGTTACTTGAAGCCTGCCTGCCTTTCCCACTTCACTCATTGCATCATATTTCATCCTTGAAAACGCTGGTCCACCACTCACGTTAGTTTAGTGAGAATGAGATTCTATAGGCAAGTTTCAGGGAAGAGCCATGCCTACTTATGTATTTCTTTTTAATTCAGTAGATTACATGGTTTATAGTTCCTAAAAGCAAAAATCAGGAAAAGTCATCCTCCTGCACTCCTCAGCCATACTCTTGCTCTCCTTCCTGGTAACCAGTGTTCCTGCTTTTTCACGTGTCCTTACAGAAGGGTAATACAGGCTTGTGTACTTGTATGCATCCTCCATAAATACTCACTTAGCAGGTATGTGAGAGTATGTGTATGTAAAATGTGCTTTTTAAATATCTTTAAACATAGGCAAATTCCTAGAGACAGAAAATGGAAAAGGTTATTAGGGGCCCCGGTGGGGGAGAAAGGAATGAGGAGTTGTTGTTTTAATAGGTCCAGAATGAGTTTCTGTTTGGGATGAAAAAAGTTCTGGAAATGATGGTGATAATGATTACACAACATTGTGAATATACTTAATGGCAATGAATTGAACACTTTAAAATCACTAAAATGGCAAGTTTTGTGCATATTTTATCACAGGAAAGTTTATGTTTAAAAACATGGGGGGATTGAGATTGTCCCTAAAAAAATAAAAATAATTTTTTTTATTTTAATCTACTTAAAGAGCTGAATATAACTAATAATATTTTTGACCAAGAATGAAACTTACACAGGGACACCTGGGTGGCTCAGTTAGTTAAGTGTCTGACTTCTGGGTACAGCTTCCATCATGACCTCCGTATCAGGAGATAGAGCCCCACCTTGGCACTCTGCTCCCTGCTTAGTGGAAGTCGGCTTCCCCTTTTCCCTTCCTCCCTCCCCCTTCCCTCCCGCTCCTTATTCACACACTGGCTCTCTCTCCCTCCCTCTCTGTCTTCTCGCTCTCCAAAAATAAATAATTTTTTAAAGCGATGAAACCTGCAAAGTGCTTTTCATGTTATTCATTGACTGCAAACCTTATATTGCAAAGCTGAAAATTATTTTAGTTCTCTTTTTAAATTCTTTAACATCCTTTTCTTCCTCTTGTATCTTCTTATTTTAGCAGAGGGCAAAGGGGGTAGGGAACTTGAAAGATGTCTATCAGTAATTAATTTTTTTTATCAATAATTAATTATTAATTATCTGGTTACTTGATAACTTGGAGCAGGGTCAGCAAACTCCAGCTTATGGGCCAAACCTGGCCCCTGCTGCCTGTTTTTTGTTTGTTTGTTTGTTTGTTTGTTAATTTTATTTTTTCCCCCACTGCACATTTAAATAAAGTGTATTGAAATAGCCATGCCCATTCTTTTAGATGTTGTCTCTAGTTGCTTTCACACTATGATGGTAGAGTTATGTAGTAATGACAGAGACCATATGGCCTGCAAAGCCAGAAATATTTACTATCTGGCACTTTATAAAAAATACTTGCCAGGCCCTGTCTTGGACAATAGCTAAAATCTATTTAGCCTCTAAACTAGAACCCACACACAACTACTGCCTAGAAAAGATTTAGGAAAAAATTAAACAGGAAATATTTAAGGACTTAACAGTCTTCTTTAAGATTATTTACTTAACTCTTGGGCGCCTGGGTGGCTCAGTGGGTTAAGCCGCTGCCTTCGGCTCAGGTCATGATCTCAGGGTCCTGGGATCGAGTCCCACATCGGGCTCTCTGCTCAGCAGGGAGCCTGCTTCCTCCTCTCTCTCTCTCTGCCTGCCTTTCTGGCTACTTGTGATCTCTCTCTGTCAAATAAATAAGTAAAATCTTTAAAAAAAAAAAAAAGATTATTTACTTAACTCTAAATTCATATCTAATTTTTGTAGTTCAAACTTCTCATGGAACATCTGGACCCTGATGAAGAGGAAGAAGAAGGGGAGGTGTCGGCTAGTACAAATGCTCGGAACAAAGCAATTACCTCGCTGCTTGGAGGAGGCAGCCCTAAAAATAATGCAGCCGCAGAGACAGAAGATGATGAAAGTGATGGGGAGGATAGAGGAGGAGGCACTTCAGGGGTGAGGCGGAGGAGGAGTCAACGTATTTCGCAGCGTATTACGTAAAATGATTTTTATGTGCTTATATATGTCAGTCTATTAAATGTACACCAAGTAATGTAATACTTATGAGAGAAAACATTTTGTAGATAGAGATTCTCTACTTAACCATTTATACATCCTTTTGTAGAAAGTTTAACATAAAAGACAATAAAAAAGAAAAAACAGAAATGAGACTTATCCAGCATAAAGGGTTATTAATTTTTCTTTGGATTGTATTAATGTGTGTTATCCTTTTTTATTGTTGCTAAGTTTTATGTAGCTTTATGGTTCATATGTATATATAATTTTATATATCAATAAGAGTAAAGACACGGGTACAAATTAAGAGTTATATGGTTTTACAAGTATATGTTAACCCCTTGGCGCTGGCGGTCACGGTGCGTCTCATTGCCGGCAATGGAAGTGTGCTGGGAAATCCCAACTCCCGGCGTCAAGGGATTAAAAGCAATAAAAACAAAAATTTCACTAAAATTCTTTTGTGTAACACTTCGTCTTTTTTCCCCCCTCCCAATGTTTTAGTCATTGAGAAGGTCAAAACGAAATTCAGACTCTACGGAGTTGGCAGCACAGATGAATGAAAGTGTTGACGTCATGGATGTCATCGCTATTTGCTGTCCAAAGTACAAAGATCGACCACAAATTGCAAGAGTAGTACAGAAAACCAGCAGTGGCTTCAGTGTTCAGTGGATGGCAGGCTCCTACAGTGGCTCCTGGACTGAGGCTAAGCGCCGTGATGGCCGCAAACTGGTGCCTTGGGTAGACACTATTAAAGAGTCAGACATTATTTACAAAAAAATTGCTCTAACGAGTGCTAATAAGCTGACTAATAAAGTTGTTCAGACTTTACGATCCCTGTATGCCGCCAAGGATGGGACTTCCAGCTAATGAATTTGTACATGCAGCCAAATTTACAGGAATTTTTTTAAAAGGCAGAAAAACTTGAAATATCAACATTCTGGCAAAAAAAAAATCAGTTTTATGAAGAGTAAGAATGGAACCTGGGATGCAGGAACAAAAGAAGGAAATGTTGGGCAAACATTTGTGTGGGAGCTCCCTTCGCTGTTGTGCAGCAGAAACAGATTCTCAGTTCATTTTTACTCCCACTGTATTATAGTTTAACAAAAATTGTTTATATCTTGGAAAAAAAAACTTTCTGTTTAAAAAATAAACAAGTGAATGTTGGAAATTAGTCTGTTAATGTTCTTAATAAAGTGTTCTTGGAGTTTAACCTAGCAGCGGATGGCTTTCTTTAGCTTAGCCCAGTTTCCAGGGAAGCATTGTTTTTTCCAGGCTGTAAAATGGCAGAATCTCCTGGATATATAATTTATTCTGTTGAAAAAAAAAAAAAAAAGCATGCAGTATCTATGACCTATCTGCAGAAGGAGTTTTTGTAAATGTAGATTTTGATGTATTAGGTCACCCTGAAAACAGTACAAGAAAAGGGATCCCCAGGCAATCTGGTGGAGCGAATACTGCAATAAATTTTTTTACTTCTCTTTGTTACTTGTCTGTTTCCATTTGAATTTCTTATTGTAAAGATCTGTTTAAATCCATTTATATTATTTTGCAGTCTTTTATGTAAAATTTATTATATCACTGGTTTTCAAAGCAAAACATAAAGTATTGTTTATACAGTTTGTATAGGCTGACTTCTGAATAATTGGTATCTATTATTTTCATTCCCATAAGAGGGTGTAAACAGTTAACTCCAGGGTTTTATTGTATCCTGCAATATTTAGTATTAACTATATATGATTTAGCACTGTGCCAAACACATTTTCAAGAGTACATTTTGATATAAAAAGAAACTATAGTTTATTCCTTGTATGCTTCAATTTCTTTCTAGTGATGTCATGATGGTAATATTTATTTTTTAAACCTCGGGAAAAGGTAACAATCATGCTATTTTGGGAAACTAGCATTTCTCTTAGTTAAAATTATGCCGTGTATTATTTTAGAGATAGAATTGAGTATGACACTTCGTAATTACATTGCATTTTTCACAAGTTATTTTTTAATGCGGAAAAAGTAATTTTACTAGTTGAGATGTTTATTCATTTTCTATTCTAAACATTTTATACCTCTTTGGGGAGCGGTTTGTTACTACAAATGGGGAGAGTTGGGTATTTAATCATTTGATCTGCTTAGTTGATGCTCAGAACTAGTAATGCCTAAAATAATAGGGGAGAAGGTCTGTTTGAAATTTAAGTCTTTAAACAATGTGTACTTATTTTTAAGTTCGTTTTTAAAAGTTAACCTCTTTAGAATGTTAAGTTTTATGAAATTGGCCAATAAATGAAAATACTCAATTTGTGAGGAAGAGTGACATTGCCACAAAATACCTTTTTGTCAACACCTATTAAACCACAATGAAAATAACTTTTCAGGATCTATTTCCTATGTGAAATTCTTTCAGAACATTTTCTTGAAGGAAATGTTTTCCCACTCTTCTTTTTTCTGCTTAGTTGCCTGTTTCCGCTTCCTTTTTACTGTGAACTCTGTAGAACTAAACTAAATTGGGTTTTCCCCCCTTGGGATATGCTTAATCAGCAAAAGACTTGAGGTAGCTTATGAAAATAACAGTGATTGACCAAAAAGAGTAAAAGACTAATAGTTAGAAAAAATATAAGAATATAAAGTCCAGCCTGTAGAATACTAAAGAATAAAGATGTGGTTTAAAAAAAAAAAAAAAAAGCCAATTTTGAATGCTGTGAGCCTGACAATCAATCATGCGTGCTATTTAATTCTTAGAAAAACTCTGCTAATTAAATATGTTATCCCCATTTTGTAGATAAGGAAAACTGAGTCTCAGATTCAGCAATTTCCTTATAAATGTATAATAGGGATTTGAATTTGAAGTTGGAATAATTGTCTCACTGTTCTGGCTAATTAAACATCAAGCATTAAAGGAAATGGTCCTTATTGAAAGTAAACCAGATCCTAAAGGATACTTAGTGTGTATGTAAATACTTGGGGGTCCTACTTAGAGTGTGCTTCAGGGGAGGTACACAGTAGTTAAGACTTTTCGTTGGCTCATGAATTGCTGTGTTTAGGAATTTCCCATATTTTCTAAGCTCCAGTATTTCAGCTATCAATATAAGCCAAATGTTGGTGTAACTTGTAAGCCTTAACACTTAAAATATACAAACCAAAGTTTTCAAAAAGTAGATTTCTCAGATACAATTTTTTTTAGCTCTTAACAGTAAAATAAGTTAAGGCCTTAACAGTCAAATCTACAAATCTACAACAAAACTTTTCAAATATATTAAGGATTTGCAAAGTTCATTCTTTTTTTTTTTTTTAAGATTTTATTTATTTATTTGACAGAGATCACAGGTAGGCAGCGAGGCAGGTAGAGAGAGAGAGAGAGGGAAGCAGGCTCCCTGCTGAGCAGAGAGCCCGATGTGGGACTCAATCCCATGACCCTGAGATCATGACCTGAGCCGAAGGCAGCGGCTTAACCCACTGAGCCACCCAGGCGCCCGCAAAGTTCATTCTTAATCTATAGTTTGTTGATACTGTAATATGCCAAGTCATATTTTACTGACTTGTATTGAAAAGATGTTATATTTGATTTTTTAAAAACTGCCAAATACCTCTTAACCTTTTAGTAGATGAATTTGAAATTTTTGTATTTTCTTATTTAAATTGTTTTTTACTGATTTTGAAAAAGAATGGGTAATTTTTTAAATTACCCATTTAAATTTTTTTTTAATTTTTAAAAATTACCATACCAAAATACATATGCAGAAAACAATTTAGTAAACTCTAATAGAAGAAATTCTGAACTTTAAAAAAAAGTAATATGTAGATTACTTTGTTGATATGTTGAATATTTGAAATGTTAGCAGGTAACTGAAGCACACAGGCAATTATGGACGACTGTAATGCATGAAGACAGGTAAGTCTACCTTTTCTGTCCAATGTGGATTTCATGAGCAGTGAGCAGAGTTCTCATATAGTCATTTAGAAAGTGAATTTAACCAGGGAGGTCCATGGTTCTCTCACTACACGCACCACTTTTGGTTGCACATAGTTCATCCTGGTCACTAGCGTGGCCCCCAGGCGGTCTGCATCTCCAAAATACTGATGTAAACTAGAATAAGGTTACTTTTGCAAATATAAAACCCATTTGACCATTCACTTAAAATGATCATGTAATTTCAAGCACTTGATAGATTTTGCTCTACAAAAATCCTTCTTGTTTAAACTTTTGGTCTTTGCCTTGCTCGTTTTAAAACTTTTAGTTTTGTTTAACTCCTTGGCTAATTTTTGTCATAGGAAGCACATTATTCATTACTTAAACAAATTGATGTAATTATTTTTATTTAAGATTTTCCTAAATGCACTCCTTCCTCGTCCTATTGGTCCTAAGAAACAGTTGAACGTAAACTTGGTATGACAGGTCACTGACCAACAGATTCCAGTTTGCACCGTTTATTGACCAAGTGGTCATAGAATCCTTGTGTATTTTGTCTGATAATTGAGTGAATACCACCGACTCACCCTTCTTTGATGAGACCACTTGTGTCTGGTGTCGTTCACAGTGATGTAGTATGCACACAATTTTTTTTCTTATCAATATTTTTTTTTAAGATTTTTATTACTTGACAGAGATCACAAATAGGCAGAGAGAGGAAGAAGCAGGCTCCCTGCTGAGCAGAGAGCTGATGGAGGTAAGATCCCAGGACCCTGACACAATGACCTGAGCAGAAGGCAGAGGCTTAAGCCACTGAGCCACCCAGGCGCCCCACTCATCATCAGTATTTTTTTTTAATAATTTTAATTTTTTTTGTTAGAGAATCACAACATACCCACCACTTAGTTTCAGTCATTCTGAATTTCTGACCAAGCTTTCATCAGCTGTTCTCCATATACTCTCCATATTTTTCTGAAACTTCCCAGATACATCATTTAATCTTTAAATATGTCATCTTTAAATATTAATACTTCTTAACACCAAATATCCAGTTAGTGTTCAAATTTTCAATCTTCTAAAAATGTCTTTTAGGTCTTAATCTATAGATTTCTTCCATCTGACTTTTATTCTTTACAAATTTTTTAGGAAGAGACTGAGTCATTTGTCCTTAGATTCTTAAAGAAATATTTGATTCTAAATAGAGAAACAACAGTTATTTTCTGGTTTGTAATCCTTTTTATGTGAATTTATTATGGGTTTGAGAGACATTGTCTCTTCCAAATTCAAAAGTATTGATTGTTAAGCCTGCATAACTCCAACAGGGCTGCCATAATAGAATGAAGTAAGGGGGTTGGTCCAGTTTTAAGAAAGATGGTGATAAGCCTTTAATCCTTTGAATTTTAGTTAGCCAATGCCAAGAGATAACTACAGATGAACTGAAGGGAAAAGAAGCCTAAATAGCCTGCCTTATGATTCAAGTTCTCATGTTAGAAATATTGCTATCTACTGCTTGAAATAAGTGGATGATATATTGTGATTATTTTTTTATTATATAGTTTATAGGCATTGCAGTTTTTGCTGAATGTAATTTTGGCTCTATGTATTTTTACATACATAGAAAAATACATAATGTATTTTAAATTTTATTATCTTATTACATTTTTCAGTCCTTAATCTCAGTCATTTAGAACTTTAGAAATTAAAAGTTACTTTGTGCTACTTTGTCATCTAGTACTACTGGCTTCACCCTTTTTTCTCTGCAATAAACGGCAGTGTAAATTTGTCTTCATAACTTGCCTAGAATTGTAATTTAGGCCTAACCTTACTAGCTTTATAGCATAGGACAACAGGAAAAAGTAATTATAATCTAAGGTTGTCATATAAAGCCAAATCGATAGTAGATCCCTACATCCCATAATTTTAAAAGACAGAATCATACAATATGCAGGATCTGAGAAATCACTTCTTTAAAAAAATATTTATTTATTTGGCAGACAGAGATCACAAATAGGCAGAGAGGCAGGCAGGGGGCAAGGGAGGCAGGCTCCCCACTGAGCAAAGAGCCCGATGTGGGGCTCCATCCCAGAACCCTGGAATCATTACCCGAGCTGAAGACAGAGGCTTTAACCCACTGAGCCACCCAGGTGTCCTTCATCACTTTGGAATTCACGAATCTCTAACTATCTAATGAGGACCATGAAATCTCTACTTAGGAAATTGAGAGAATTGTGTGTACAATTTTGAGGGATACATGGTCACTCCCATCCCATTAACCTGTGTGATCTGCCTTGAAATCTATAGGTGAAGAGAAATTGAGGCTCAACTAGGTGAACCGGTATCAACAAGCTATAGTTGACCCTTGAACACACAGGTTTGAACTTTGCAGTCCTCTTAATATGCAGAGACTTCACTGTATGGTCCTTGTGATCTTAATATTTCTCCCCCTAGCGTTATTGTAAGAATACAGTATAAAATACATATAACACAAAAACGTGCTAATTGAACAGTAGTGTTACCAGTAATGGGGTTCTGGTCAACTGTAGGCTATTAATAGCTAAGTTTTTGAGTCAAACTTTGCACACAACTGGGTGGAGGGGGGGGGGTCAGTGTCTCAAACTCTGCATTGTGCAAGGGGTCACCTGTACATACCTACTTAGTACCAAGAGCAATCCTCAGGGTTCTTCCCTCCCAGATGAGTTGTTCTTACAAAGAAGATTCATCTGGAAAGCCCTCGTTCAGTCACCTGTAAGAGCTGAATGTAGACTGACTAAATGTGGATTTTTTTATACATTTTCAAAAGATCCCCTTTATAGTCTCCCGATTTTGAGATGCCTACCATCCTATGAGATAAATAGAGAAGGTAAAATGTGGCTTTCTATGTGTTCTGTTTTTATTTTAGTTACCTGTATTACCTGGGCTGATGTAGAAGACAATTGAATTGCCAATTGAATTGGCAAAAAGAGTATTAACTTTGAATTCAGAACACAGTCTGAAGCCATGTGTTACAGAAATAAGTGTAATACTAAGTTTGGCAAATAAAATCACTTAGCATGGGGATTCCTGGGTGGCTCAGTTGGTTAAGCAGCTGCCTTCGGCTCAGGTCATGATCCCAGCGTCCTGGGATCGAGTCCCATGTCGGGCTCCTTGCTCCGCAGGGAGCCTGCTTCTCGCTCTGACTCTGCCTGCCACTCTGTCTGCCTGTGCTCGCTCTCATTCTCTCTCTCTCTCTCTGACAAATAAATAAATAAAATCTTTTTAAAAAATCACTTAGCATGTTCTGCAGGAGCTTATTTAAAGAAATCCATAGTTGGGGCACTTGGCTGGCTCAGTCAGAAGTTAGAGCACATGACTCTTGATCTCAGGGTGATGAGTTTGAGCCTTATGTTGAGAAGAGATTGCTTTTTTTTTAAATCCATAATTATCTTTTGTGCATATTTGGATCATCAGAATGCTATAGCAGGGACATGGGGATGGAATTCTGAAAGTGTGGATAGCACTGTGGGTGTGAGGAGTACAACATCAAAAGATGAAGCTATAGAAAGGGCGAAGTATTACGCTTTCTGGACTGAAATCTTACCATGTAGGCATTGGAAGTACTTCAAGCAAGGAGTTGTGAAAGCTCACTCTGGCTCCTACATGGACGGCTAGATTTGTGGGCGTCAAGAAGAGAAGACTGATGCGGTTGTCTCAGAGATGGGGAGACCCTGAATGAGGAGGGTGATGGGGGCTGGAAGATCAGAGAGGCGGTGGATGTATTTAGGAAATAAAAAGAGCAGGACTTGGGGCGCCTGGGTGGCTCAGTGGGTTGAGCCGCTGCCTTCGGCTCGGGTCATGATCTCAGGGTCCTGGGATCGAGTCCCGCGTTGGGCTCTCTGCTCAGCGGGGAGCCTGCTTCCCTCTCTCTCTCTCTCTCTGCCTGCCTCTCCATCTACTTGTGATTTCTCTCTGTCAAATAAATAAATAAAATCTAAAAAAAAAAAAAAAAAAAAAAAGCAGGACTTGACTGTTGACTGAATGAGGTCAAGGAAGACAAGAGGCATCAAGGACAGCTATTCTGTTTCTCTACTTCTGTTAAGTAGGTTTCATCGCGCTGGAGGTGAGGCTCTCTGGGATGTTCGGGGAAGTCCAGAAGGTGGGAGTATGACACCTTCGGTGGGAGGCTTTGGGCTGAGGCCACAGTTGGGACTCCTCAGCATGTCAGCTGTTGAGTGAGCAGCACAGAGCCGAAGCAAGGACCTTGGAGACTTAGAAACGTTTAAGATGCAGCAGGAGGACAGTGCGTTTGTGGAGGAGACAGAAGAAATGCTTAGAGAAGGCTGGGAAGAATCCAGGAACCAGCAGTTAGAGAGTTTCAAGCAGGACAAAGCAGCACGTGAAATGCAGCGCGAAAAGCTACTGCTCCTGCCTTTCGGAATGTAAAGGGTGCCCTTGAGGGAGAGTAGTTTCAGAAAGAACGAGAGCAAAGCCAGCCACAGTGAGAAATGCGTGAGTGCGAATGAGAAGCGGATGGGACGCTCTCAGGGAGTGAGGCCAGCAGCGGACGGAAATGCTGAGCAGGGAAGCCGGGTGACGGCGGCCCGCCACGCCGCATTTAAGAGTTCGGTTGGGCTTGAACGAGGTATGATACACTCGGGTTTGTGGGTCAGAAGTACCCCTCACTGGCTACACCGGGGGGAACTGTGACGATGCCCAAACGCACGCTCGGGTCCTTTCTCCCCAGCAGGGCGCGCGGCGCGGCAGAGCAGGGCGTCCCCGGCGCCAGGACCGGCAGCTGCGGGAGGGGCGCGTCGCTGCGCCCGCGGGAGAGACCCGGGAAGGCCCACGGTTCAGAGGCCTCCGCGAAGCGGAACGGCGGCGGCCGGCATGGAATAATGGGGCGACCAGTCAGAGGAAGGAACGGGTGGGGTCTCTGAGGTGGAGTGGTTCTGGAAATGAGGTGTGAGTGTGCGACCGTGGAATGGAGGAGTCCGGCGGAGCGGCGGTGTCGGCACCGGGGAGGTCAAGCAAGCTACATTCCGCGCTCCTCTCCCGCGCTTACGACACTGGCCCCCGGGACGCCTGGGCGGCTCAGTCAGTGAAGTGGCTGCCTTCGGCCCAGGTCGTGAATCCAGAGTCCTGGGATCGAGCCCCGCATCGGGCTCCCTGCTCAGCGGGGAGCCGCTTCTCCCTCTGCCCGCCTCTCCCCTGCTTGTGCTCGCTCGCTCTCTGACAAGTAAGTGAAATCTTTAAGAACAAAAAACATTGAATCCTTCTTTCCTGTCATACTAACACTTTGTCTTGGGGATGACTTGGTCCTGACACTGGTTACTATTAGTTCCTGCAAATTTAATCACTCGGCAAGTTTGTGCTGAGTGTCTACCGCAAGCAATGACTGTGCTGGACCAGGGGCAGGAAGTCCGTGTTCCGGTGAGAGAGTTGGGAAATGAACCCCAAAGCACACAACTACATAGTTAGTAAGTAACAACTGAAGTGAGTGCCTGAGAGGAAAAGTAACAAAATCCACGCTGGTGTGTAGCACGGAAGTAGTCTGGAGGGCTGCGGGGGGTGAGAAAGGCTGTCTTCTCCGAGTGAAGCTGATTAGTCCTCAGATAAAGCCTGACATGTAACAGCTGTACCAGACACCAGCTAATGTTGGTTGAGCCAGTAAGAAATGGGAAATGAGGGCGCCTGGGTGGCTCAGTGGGTTAAAGCCTCTGCCTTCAGCTCAGGGCATGATCCCAGGGTCCTGGGATCGAGCCCCACATCGGGCTCTCTGCTCAGCAGGGATCCTGCTTCCCCCTCTCTCTCTCTGCCTGCCTCTCTGCCTATTTGTGATCTCTCTCTCTGCCAAATGAATAAATCAACTCTTTAAAAAAGAAAGAAAGAAAGAAATGGGAAATGACTTTTAATTCCTTCCAGCAGTTCATTCCTTTAGGGACATGATGGTTGAGGTCTGAACTCTAGGGCAAAAAAATAGATGGAGGAAGGGAAGCAAGGGGAATCCCCAATTGAGGCACAGCCTGTGAAGCTTCATGGTTCCCAGGGATGGCAGAGAGCAAGACAGCAGAGCAAAGCTGATGATGTAGGTGGGCCCAATCATGCTTTTGCTGACCAAACCTTCTTAAAGACGTCCTGAAAGCAAATGGAAGCCATTAAAGAAATGAAGAAGGTGGGAGTAGAATAGGCATTTGCTTCTGTGAAATCAGAGTTGCGTTTTTTGTTTGTTTTGTTTTGTTTAAAGTAGGCAGAGAGGCAGGCAGAGAGAGAGGAGGAAGCAGGCTCCCTGCCGAGCAGAGAGCCCAATGCGGGACTCAATTCCTGGACCCTGAGATCATGACCCGAGCCAAAGGCAGAGGCTTTAACCCACTGAGCCACCCAGGCACCCCCAGAGTTGCGTTTTTAAAAGCTCACGTCAGTGCGCCTAGGTGGCTCAGTGGGTTTTAAAGCCTCTGCCTTTGGCTCGAGTCATGATCTCAGGGTCCAGGAATTGAGTCCCGCATTGGGCTCTCTGCTCGGCAGGGAGCCTGCTTCCTCCTCTCTCTCTGCCTACTTGTGATCTCTGTCTGTCAAACAAATAAATAAATAAAATCTTTTTAAAAAAAATAATAAAAGCTCACTGTCTACAATGTACACAGTGCTAGAGGAGGCCATAAGGTCCATGTGAAGGACAACAATAACCCGAGTGGGGGCGGCGGGAGGAGAGAAGTGGCCTCATTTGTAAAACTTTACGATAATTACATCGGTCACAGAGCTTTGGTTGGATATTGTTTAAATTGTGATAAGGAGAGAACAGGTGTGAATTTCCTTACACGCAGTGAGACCAGCCTTCCTGGGTTGGTACCACGCAGAAGAGAACATGACTTATACGGGATTCATCTGGAGGACAGACCATGAGGAATAACCATGATTTGAAGCAAGGAAAGGAATCAGAAGATGTGACATTATTCAAAAAGGGGAAAAGACGTGTTGGTAGACTTTTGCATAGCTTGAATCTTTAGAATCCTGCCTTTTATACAAAGCAATCCCAAGATATAAATTTTACAAAGAGGTAGGCTTTTAATGCAATAATACAGTTTCTATTATTTACTGGTTTGATTTTTCTAATTTAAATAATCCCTTGTTCATAAAGGCAATCACTTTGAATTCTTTTAGCTCTTTCTTTGCATAGTTATATTTCTAAAGAATATACTATTACAATTTATTAATTCTGGACTATGTATTATCTTATGACCTATTAACTTTTTTATGAAAGGTGAGGACATAGTTCTTATGCTCTTCCCCTCTTCTCCCAATATGGGTATCACTATATTTAATCAGAGTTTAAGCAATAGAAAACTATGTAAATATTGTTCAGTCAGAGCGCGCATTTAGTGTACTAGACGAATGTTTCCTTTCTTGTATACTCAGTTCCCTTCAGTGAAACTGCTTTGCTTTTCACTCACAGAAGTTCCACGCAGTACTCTGTAACTCTTTGTATGCTCTGTTGTATCATTCATTTGTGTCTCCTCCCCACCCTGCCTCCTACTCCCAGCAGCCCTGTTCCTCCGTCAAGAAAGTCCTCCTCTAGCTATCCTGACGTTTCCCATCAGTATGGACCGATTTTCCAGGACTGCGGCAAAGTTATTGTACCAGACTCTTCCTTCCCCTGTTTTGGTTGGATTCAGAACCTGTGTCTGGAATCCATGCCTTCTTCCTTTTTGCCTAAAAATGTTCCGTTTGCTTGAGCATAGCCTGCCACAGCTCCCTAAAAATGGACACAATGGGACAAACTTGCTGAGTCATTAGGTGTCTGAAAATGTCTTTGTTCTCACCTTGTAATTGATTGATAGCTGGGTCTAGAATTCTGAATTGAAAATTTTCCCTTTGAAAATCTGTTCATCATCATCTAGCCTGTGCTGTTGCCATTAAGACAGGTGATACCATACTATTGTTCCTTTGTATACAACTTGTGTTGTCCCTCTCTAGAAGCTTTAAGGATATTTTATGTATTTCCCATATTTTGAAATTTCACTATGATGTCCCTTAATGGATCTCTTTAAAATTCATTTTGCAGGGTACATACAGACTTTTAATCTTTTAATCTGTGTCCTTAGCTATGGAGAATTTTTCTAATTTCTTTCTAAGTTTTCTTTTTTTTTTTTCTTTTTGTTTTTTTTTCAAGCAGGCTGGATGCTCAGCATGGGGCTTGAACCTAAGACTCTAAGATCAAGAGATCAAGAATTGATATGAATTAATTAAGAATTAATTAATTAATTAAGAATTAATGCTCTACCCACCGGGCCAGCCAGGCGCCCCTCCCGGCCCTCTTTAGTTTCTTTGGTCTCTCTGCAGTTTCTGTTAGTCAGCTAATCTTCCTGGACTGATTTTCTCAGTTGTTGATGTTAAGATTTTATTTAATTGATTTATTTATTGAAGCCCGAGAGCAGGAGGAGGGGCAGAGGGAGAGAGAAAATCTCGGATTCCTTACAGAGCCCGACACAGGGCTCCATCTCGCAACCTTGAGATCATGACCCAAGCAGACATCAAAAGTTGGCCGCGCCGACTGCGCCCCTCAGACATGCTTCTCAGTTGTTTTTTGCCCCCCTGTGGTGGGGCGAGCGGTGTCTCTTGGCTCCGTCTTTGAGAGCTTTTCAGCTTTAACTCTTCCATTACGTTTTTTATTTCAGCCGTATTTTAAATTTCAGTTTCTTCTTGTTCTCTGATTGTTCCTCTTTACAGTTAACTTATTCTTACTTTATGGATGCAATATCTCCTTATATCTGTCAGATTAAAAAGTAGATTTCTCACTTGGCATTTGGAGGCCTTGAGCTCAAGTCACAGCTAAGGCATCGTATGTTCAGATTTAAGGAGGCTGATAAATCACTTTCCTCACTTCTTCAAATTCTGGTTAGAATTATAAACTGGTCTCTGAAAGATGGAGGTAAAATTAACAGCTTTATTGTCAGTAGAGCCGGAGTAGAGAACAAACCGTAGCCTAGACCTGCAGCCACAGCGGGCTTGCCGCTATGCGCCCCAAATCTACACCTTGTGGTCCATCTGTCGTGTGGGATTTTACAAGGTAAATACTTAATCTGCTCAGCCTACTGAAGGAGACATTGCTGTCCATCACTCAAAAGCACTAAGAACAGGGACAGAGAGAATGAAGTCACAAACACACCTGCTTGGTTTCGGTTTTGTTTTGTTTTAGTAATCTCTACCCCAACAGGGGTCTCAGACTCATGGCCCCAAGATCAATAGTCTCGTGCTCTTCTGACTGAGAGGCAGCCAGGTGCCCCACAAATACACTCTGTTTGTTTGTTTGTTTGTTTGTTTGTTTGTTTTTAAAGATTTATTTATTTGTCAGAGAGAAACAGCAAGAGCAGGACCACAAGTAGGGGGAGTAGAAGAGGGAATACAAGCTTCCCACTGCGCAGGGAGCCCGATGCAAGGCTTGAGCCCAGGACCTTGGGATCATGACCTGAGCTGAAGGTAGAGGCTTAACCTACTGAGCCACCCAGGCAACCCTCATTGTTTTGTTTTGTTTTTTAAGGTTTTTTTTTTCTTTTTTAAGATTTTATTTGAGACAGTCCAAGTTGGAGGGAAGCAGAGGGAGAAGAAGGCTTCCCAGTGAGCAAGGAGCCTCTTGTGGGACTCGATCTCGGGACTCTGGGATGTGACCTGAGCTGAAGACAGATGCTTAATGGCTGATCCACCCAGGGGTCCCAAGGTTTTATTTTTTTAAGTAATCTCTACATCCAATGTGGGACTCAAACTGAGAACTCCAAGGATCACAAGTCACACGCTCCACTGACTAGGCAAGCCAGGTGGCCCTTCACTTGGTTTTTAACTCCTAGACTACACTCATTTTAAACATGGGAATCGATGTTAACTCTTGACATTCACCAATCAGAAATAAAAATCTTTATTAACAGAAACAACCTCATGGAAATGTAAGAATAGAGTTTCCTCTCTCATGGAGTTTCCCAACTTGTTTTAAAGAAAGATTTCTTTGAGGGGTGCCTAGCTGACTCGTCTGTAGAGCCCCACATTGGGTGTAGAGATTATGTAAAAATAAGCCACATCTATTTCCTACATAATCCGTTCTATTATTTTGCCCACTTACCTTGTATTCCCCGTCATGATGAAGTCTTTCTCTATGTGTCTGGTGATACCTAAGTGTCCATTCAGGTTTTAGAGCAAAGTACTAAAAAGTTTGTTGAAGTTCTGAGTGTATAGGTAGATTTCATCTGCTGAAACTTTTTTTCTAAAAGGCCAGAAAGTATTTTAGTGTTTGAAAAATCATAGTCTGTGTAGCAACTATTCAGTTCTGCCACTGACACAGTGCAGGTTGTGTTTCAGTAAAACTCTTATTTCAAGGTGCCTGGGTGGTTCAGTCAGTTAAGCACCAGAATCAGATTCAGCTCAGGTCTTGATCAAGCCCCGCATTGGGATCCGCTCTGGGAATGGCGCCTACTTACAAAACAAACACCTTTACTTCCAGAAGCAGAGAGTAGGTCAGATTTGCTGACCTCTGCCCTGCAGTAATCAGTTCGAAAGCTGGACTCCTGCCTGGTTATCATTATTTTTTAAACCCTATAGAGAAATTTTCCCTCCAGCTAGGCAACTTCTGTCACAGATCTTGGCCCCAATCCCACATATATAGGAAAAGTTTAGGCCATCCATTCCCAACTTATAAACCAACTTTAGCTAATAAGGACTTTTTCCTTTCAGTTATTCCCCAGACTCAGTGTTTTGTTTTGGTTTTTTTTTAATATTTTTTTTCTGTTTTTAAAGATTTTGACACAGAGAGATCACAGGTAGGCAGAGGCAAGCAGAGAGAGAGAGGAGGAGGAAGCAGTCTCCCTACCGAGCAGAGAGCCTGATGTAGGACTCGATCCCAGAACCCTGAGATCATGATCTGAGCTTAAGGCAGAGGCTTAACCCACTGAGCCACCCAGGTGCGCCCAAACTCAGTGTTTGTATGGAAACTAAAGCATTTGTTTCCACCAGGGTGTCCTTAATGGCAAAGGGCCATAGTCCAGATGCTGAACACGAATGATCAAGGTATACGCAATGCTTAAAGGGAAGTGGAGTTCTGGAGGGCTACCCAGTGTGACTTCTGAGCTATTATCAAGTACATTTTCCTTTTTCTCATATTTCCTCAGCGAGATTCAAGGTTTGATTTTTTATTTTTAAGATTTTATTTATTTATTTGACAGAGAGGAATTACAAGTACACTGAGAGGTAGGCAGAGAGAGAGAAGGAAGCAGGCTCCCTGCTGAGCAGAGAGCCCGATGCGGGACTCGATCCCAGGACCCTGAGATCATGACCTGAGCCGAAGGCAGCGGCTTAACCCACTGAGCCACCCAGGCGCCCCCAAGGTTTGATTTCTTAGAGGAAAGCTAAGCAAGACACAAAGCATGTACCTAATAATTATTTGAACTGTTGACAGATGGAACATTGTAGAAGTAACAATGGCTTGTCGTTAGTGCATCCACGTATCGATTATAGACTCTGGCTGGAAACAGTGCACGGAGACGTGAGAAAGCACAGAAGTCTGAAGTCAGTGTTTATTTTTTTAAAGATTTTTATTTGAGAGAGACAGAGCCCAAGACAAATGCTTAACCGACTGAGCCACCCAGGGGCCCCAAGTCAATGTTTTAAATCTAGGTCCATGTATATAGCTTCTCGGCAGAAGCTTTGAGTTTCCTTTGCTGGTGGATTCCAAGTTCAGCCAGAACACTTTGGTTTATGATAAATCATGCTAAATGCTGTATTAAATTTTTAATAAGAATGTAAGCAAAGATTCAGTTTTGAGAAACTGGGGAACACTTTTAATAACTAGAGGCATTTCCCAAGCATGCTGTTCAAAACCTGCGTGTGGGAACTGCTTCTCTACAGTCCATGCAGGAAGGGCAGGAAGTCTAGACCCTTCCTTAGTAGGAGCTAAAATGCTCATTTGGATGAGTCCTCTGTGTTCAGATACACTAAGCAAAATCATATTACAATTTTTAAATTTTTTTTCTTAAGATATATTTATTTATTTGACGGACAGAGATCACAAGCAGGCAGAGAGAGAGGAAGGGAAGCAGGCTCCCCGCTGAGCAGAGCGCCCAATGCGGGGCTGGATCCCAGGAACCTGGGATCATGACCTGAGCCGAAGGCAGAGGCTTTAACCCACTGAGCCACCCAGGACCCCATCATATTGCAATTTTTTGAATACTAAGGGTGATCTCAGGCTATGGGTTGAAACTACCTAGGATTATCTGTCCTCTGCTGTTGGTCTCCACCCTTGTTCCTTCCTCATTTTCAGGTTTACTATATGGATATTCCCCAGAACACTTCCACTTCCACCTATGACAGAGGACCCGCTACCTGACTCGCCTGCCTGTCTCAACCATAAAGCTGGCAGATGTGGGACAATGTGCAGCACAAAACAGTGGTCCTGGAGAGAAGGGCAACTCACGAGGAAGTCATCTTGTGAAGGCCTCGGTGCCTGCTTGAGGACAGTACTCTGATGACCGCAACATAACGAGCTAGATTCCAAGCACGCCACTGTGGTCCGACTCAGCTGAAGAGGCAGAGTTCAGGGCCATCAGTGGCGGGAATCTGCCAGGTAGGGCCACAGGGGGAAGGAAGCTGCACAGAGGAGCCTGAGCTTCTCTGGGGAGAAGCCTGTGTGCGGACGGGGTTGAGCTGCTCATATTAGTACCAGTGTACCTGAGGAAGACCAGAGAGTACTGACCACAAGGTCGAGAGCCAACAGACCTACCAGAGGTGGAGCCCGGCTGCGGGGGTGAGGCCAGCCCAGCCAGAGTGGAGAGACCTTGCTGGTACCTCAGTAATACTCCAGACATCCAATCAAGACACCAGAAAGACGCATCTTAGAAGAAAAGATCTTACCCTAGAATAAGAGCTACGAAAAACACCCTTCCGATGAGGGTAAAACCTATAGTCCGTCAACGAAACCCGAGAGAATTGCCAGAAGATCTGTACTATAGGAAATGCTAATGAACTTGAGGCTGAAGGGAACTGCTAGATAGAAATTTGGATCTACAGGAAGAAATGAAAAAGTACTGGAAATGATAATTGCCTTAAAAGGCAACTGAATGTTTACATCAGAATAGGAGCAGGTAAAAGGGATTATACTACTGTAAAACCGCGTTACTTCTGAAGTGGTGTGAAATGTCGAGTTGGTAAGTTAAGGGTTCACACCGTTAGCCCTAAAGCATCAGTTCTCAAACTCTTTATACTCATAAAAATTATTTAGGGTCCTAAAGAGCTTTGTTTTTGTTGGTATATCTGTGAATATTTATCGTTAGTAATTAAAACCGAGGAAAGTGTTTAAATAGCTTTAATTACAGTTACCCATTCAATGTTTATTTTTTAGGGCGAGAGAGAACGCACACGCACACACACATGCACGCGCGCAGAGGGCAGAGGGAGAACCTTAAGCAGACTCCGTGCCCAGCATGGAGCCCAACATGGTGCTGGATCTCACGATCCTGAGATCATGACCTGAGTCAAAATCAAGAGTTGGACACTTAACCAACTGAGCCACTCGGGCACCTCCCATTCAATGTTTGTAACTATTTTCCAAAACAAAACTTAGTGGGAAGAGTAGCACTGTTTTATAGTTTTACAAATCTCTTGAATGTCTGGCTTTAATGGAAGACGGCAGAATTCTCATACGTGCTTCTGTGCGCGGCTTGTTGCAGGATGTTATTGTGGCTGAAGGACATAAAAACATCTGGCCCCACACAGGTATGTAGCTGGAAAAGGAGGCACATTGAATTGCTTTTTCAGACAATAGTATTCTTTGATATTATACCAAAAATTGACAAATGAATGAAGGTTTTTAGTTTCTTCTCATTAAAATTATCTCCAAAATTATGACATTATTTGGGGGCAACAACAGAAACCACCCCAGTCTCCGCACCATGGTCTTTAGAAAGTTCACATGAGCCTTCTGGAGTCAGGATCTTATTTGCCACGCAGAGCATTCTTCCCTGGTTCTTTTCCCAAGTCTTTGAAGGCTGGAGGGCACAGGACAGGTGGGAGGTCGTTGGTTTTTTTTTCACTCCAGGACCAGGCCTGCCCAGCTGAATTTTAGGCCGTGTTCTGAAACGGAGTTCGTTATTGAGTTTCGGGGTGAGATTGTGACTTTCTAATTCCCCTCAATTATCCATATAAGTTTGTTTCTCAAAACTCAGGAGATAGTAAAGAAGGAGACGAAAGAGATTTTTTATTGAAAGTAACTTAAATATTATGTAAACTTGACTTGAAAGTTATCTTTCATTTTTTCATCATTAAAAAAATGGTGTCTAAGGATAGGTCAAATGCAAAAGCATGTAACAGATCTATAGTTAAACAACCCTTTACCCACGAAGGCGAAATTATTGAGAAGTGTTTATTTTCCCTCTTGCCATGGCTAATCTGCGTAAGATATGGTTGCTGGTGGTGTGTACACATGGCTCCCTTCACTGCTTCTCTCTTTCAAATGCACAAATCTTTCAGAATGACAACCACTGAGGTGCCGGGCTTTCCTTGGCAACAGATACTCGGGTCTTACAGGTCCCAGGCCCGGTGGACGGACAGGCTCTTGTCCTCCACACCGGCCACCATGTCTTCAATGGCCTTCCAGTCAAGCTTGCTGAGGATGCTGCCGGTGCTCTCAGACACACTGTCCGCGCCGCGGGAAGGAGGCTCTCGCTCTTCCTCAACGGCTGACAAGTCCTATCAAATTAAGAAAGGCAGTAAGTTGTGATCTGAGCCTGAGAAAAAAAATAAATGGAACATGAACTAAGCTTTCCAAAGTTTCCAGGGCTGCTCATCCCCCAGCTGGGGAAGCAAACTAGGGCGGTGGTTGCCCAGCACATCTGGAGCGACCATGGGCTGAACAACGTCTGACACAACTAGGTGCTGGCACCAGGTCTGAAGAATGGGCACAATGGATTTTTGTACTTGTACTACAATCATCTGTTCTTACTTTTTTGGTTATTCTTTAGTTGAAAGGAAAATACAAATTCAAGGAAAATTCTGAAAGATAAATGCTATAGCACTAAGCCAAAAGTGTAGATGCTTTGAATGACTGCTTCGGTCTTGCAGGAGCTCCACACCCCACAGAGAACAATAAGCAACAACAACAGCAGGAGACAACAGAAATCACAGGCAGGCGGAGATGGGGAACAGCGCTTACCTGTAGAAGGGAACCGTGGCTCTCCTGAAGAATTGTACGGATGCGTGAAGGTACCATCCAAGGACTCACCATGGTCTCCTCCCTCTCGTACTCTACACACACCTGCTTTGACTGAGGTGAAAGCTCGGCCGTGACGTGGTTTCTCGTACACTGCACACGGCATGGAGCACCGGAACCTTTCACAGGAAAAGGACAAAGCTAGTGGGACTGATTCACTTATAAACTGGCTTGTTTATTCTGACTTTTATGATCAAATCCAAGGCAGTCACGTTTTATCTAATATTTAAAGTTTTTTTGTGACTTATCTTTAAGAAATCTCTGCACTCAACACGGGGCTTACACGCACAGCCGGGGACTGGGAGCTGCCCCCCGCCCCTCACCAGCTGAGCCCGCCGCGCCCCTTCCCTGACAACTGAATCACAGGGTCTGGGTATGGTTTTAACGATTTCTGCCCCGTCAGTGTGACCAAAGGAAACTGAATTCTGGCCATCTCGTCATTTTAAAAATAACAGTAACCTCTAGGACAAGAGAGTCCTAGAGAGAACAAGTCTAGAAGTAACCTCTAGGAGAGGAGAGGCCACAGATGTCATGGAACTGTGCAGAAGTTCCAACTGCGAAGAGTACGGCAAACACTGCGGCGAAAAAGAAAACAGCCGGTAAAGCAGGACTTGAGACCCAAGGCTGACAGAGAGAGAGAACACCAAGTGGTTAAGCAGCATGCTAACCACGAGGCAGGGGTCTCTCCAAGGAGACGGCAGCACACGGAGACGGCGCTGGGGCGGCCGTGAGAGATCAGCCAAGGCTGTGACCGCCCGGCGATCCCCACTTGCGGCCGCCACAGCGCGTGTGCTAACTAGACTTCGATACTCCTCCAATGGACCTCATTATTGCCATCAAGAAGAATGACAAAATCATCACCGAAATTAAGAAATTAAGGTTAACCGTCCTGGACTTTAGGATAAGCCTTTACCCGCGGGGGATCTACACACCTGGAGAAGCCGCCCCTAGCTTTTTCTCACCTTGCTTTCGGCAGGGATGACTTGGTAATCTCCTTCGCTTCAGATCCGAGTGCGTTTCTCTAGGATTTGCTCCGGGTAGCCAATCTCAAAGTAAAATATGAAAACGACACTGTGAAACTGAGCACGTGCGACGCTTTTCAAGTGTGGGTGTTCATGTTCCAGGGTGGACAGCGGACGCGTTCTAAGGTAAAAGGTCAGTGAGCCATCGGAAAGAAACCCCACCATGGAAACTAGGCTGGCAAGTGCACCGGCTTCCCTCCAAGAAGCACTCTCTCTGACGGCCAGTGACCACCACCCCCAGTTTCTTTATGAAACCTACTGCCAAACGTCTATGGGCTCCAGCCTGAATAATCTGAAACTGAACAGAAAACCAGAATCCATTCCCTGTACCACCTCCAGGAGAAAACCCTGTCCCTCCACTTGCCGGTCTTGGGCCATACTCTAGACACACAGCCAAGCTAGAAACGTGGAGACCTACCAAGTTCATCCTGTCACAGGCAGGGCTACCCCTGGACAATGAAAGAAATACTTCTGTTTGCCCTTCTAAGGGCAAAGCCTCATGCTAGATCATAATTCACTTCACAAAACCCTGGAGTTCTGGAGCTTCCATAAATATAATATCAGTGTACATATAATTTCAGCTATTTCTAGGGGCCACATTGCATTTTGGGGGTTTTATCTGTTAAACTAACATTAGCAGGTATTTTTTTAGAAAAGAATAAAATAGTTTTGGAGTACTCTAACCTAAAAATTTTACAGAAGATGAAAATGAGAGACTTTGAAATAAAAACAAAAGTCTGGGGTTATACAATTAATAGCACAGGAAATGATGCTTCCAGCACTCAAACTGATCCTAGTTAATTACAGCCTTGGGTTTTAAGGAATTCAGTGGGGAAAACTATGGAAAAAGAACCAAAGAGAATTCCTAGGACATGGAGCCATCAACGTAACACAAACATGACAGGGTAAAGAGCAGACGTGGCTGAAGACAGAGGCAGTGAACTGGAAGGTGGCGGCATTGGAGAGAGGCCTAAAGGCAGGAACAGACTCATTCATGTTTCTCATCATTTTTATACTACGTGTCATCAGTGACTGCATTACTGTCTCTAACAAATGTAGCCATTTCTGTGAGTCAGGATAATGAAAGAGAGCTCAGTCACTGCGAGGACGAAGTGAGGTCACTCACAGGCCGCGTCAGTACAGGGCCTGGCATCAGGCATCACTTCCCCGGGGCTCCCTGGCTTCGGCAGTAAAATGGGGATACCAGCTGCCCTGCCCACCTCCCGGGGCCGGGCCCGTGACGGAGCGTGCCCAGGAGGATACTGCGAACGTTCTTTTTAAATGATGAAGAGTAACAAGGGGCGAGGGCTGGGCCGGGGCTCGACCTTAATCCTTAGGCATTAAGATCATGGCCATTTTCCTCTCCAGTGGATCAGAGCACAGCTCATTCCGAGTCCCCAAACTTATCATGACTCTGTGAAAATGGCCGCCTCTTCAGTACTTGCTTTTATGTTCAGTTCTCTGCTAAGCCCATAATATGGGTTCTTACTCATAACAATCAGGATTTTGCAGGTGAGAAAGTTGAAGCTTACACAAATGGGTTAGGAATTTTCCCAAAACTAAAGAATAAGTGGTGAACTAGGATTCCAAAGAGAGCTAACTCCACAGCCCGTTCCCAAACCACCATACCACACTGCCACACCCGCATTCTGAAATCTGCAATTGAAATTTCTGAGATGCCTTACAACTTTTAAAAATTTAAGTTGAAGAACTTTATTCTTTATTTATCCCTTACCTTTTTGGAAGGTAACTGGAGATGCCACAGCCTTCCTTACTGCCACTTTGCCTCTGCCACCTTTGCTCTGTATGGTGTAAGAAGCAGTTCCTAGAAAAACAGACAAACTCCTTTAACCTCTGCGATGGGGAAAGGAGGCTCAGAAGGCAGGAGGAGGGGCCGCCTTGAAGGCCGGAGACAGCTCCAGACAGGTCTGTGGGATGGGGGTCCCCACGTGCAGGAGCACCTTTTTGAGGACAGTCTCCCAGGAGTAGGGGAGCTGACCAAAGGAGGGCCAAGCCCTTAGCCCAGGCAAGTGCAACGTCATCATACAGGCCTGACTCTGGACAGACCCAAGCCAGAGACACATTTCCACAGAATCCAAGACTTTTCCATCTGATATTGAGAAACCACAGATTGAAGTTTAAAATTCTTGCCAATTTTTGGCATTTCTTTTACTTAACTTTGACAACTGCATCAGGTATAAAATAAAACTTCAAAAAAAACATGGTTACTACTGAAATTTTAGTTTAAAAAGAGACTCTTATTATAATTTGTTAATTAAGAGCAGGAGTTAAACTATGAAGTTTTATTAAGAGGACTGGAATTCATAGAAACTTCAATTTTCTAATTGAGGCAGCATAATGAAGCATAGATTCTAGTGTGTAGGCTCTAGACCCAGACCGGGTTTAAATTCCTAGCTATCTGATCTAAGGCACTTATTTCAACTTTCTCTGCCTGGGTTTTCTCACCTGTAAAATGGGACTCTAACAGTACATGTCTCACAGGGTTGTAATTAAAGAGCTTAAATAGAACCTGGCACATTAGTTTATTATGCAGCTAAAAGCTATATGCATTCATACTACATATTAACCATGGTTCTATATTCTTGGAGAGAGAGAGCGCGAGCTGGGGGAGGAGCAGAGAGAGAGAACCCCAAGCAGACTCTGCTGAGCGTGGAGCCTGATGAGAGGCTCAATCGATCTCATGATCCTGAGAATCATGACCTGAGCTGAAAATTAAAAAAGCCAGACACCTGGGGCGCCTGGGTGGCTCAGCTGGTTAAGTGTCTGCCTTTGGCTCAGGTCATAATCCCAGAGTCCTGGGATCGAGCCCCGCATCGGGCTCCCTGCTCCATGGGGAGTCTGCTTCTCCCTCCCACTCTCTGTGCTCCCTCTCTAATAAATAAATAAAATCTTAAAAAAAAAAAAAAAAGAGCCATACACTCAGTTGACTGAGTCATCTAGGTGCCCCTATGATTATACATTTTTAACGTGTAATCATTTCACAAAATAAATACGTTTTATTCTGGTAATCAAAACCCAAATATGGCTAAATTAACTAAAGGAAAGCTAGCAATAAATAACAGATGTTATATCTTCAAATGTGCAAAAGGATGTTCAAAAGGTAAAAACATGATATTTCTTTTTTTTTTTAAGATTTTATTTATTTATTTGACAAGCAGAGATCACAAGTAGGCAGAGAGGCAGGCAGAGAGAGATGGGGTGGGAAGAAGGCTCCCCGCTGAGCAGAGAGCCTGATGCAGGGCTTGATCCCAGAACCCTGGGATCATGACCTAAGCTGTAGGCAGAGGCTTTAGACCACTGAGCCACCCAGGCGCCCCAAACATGATATGTCAATATAAGCCTCTTACTATTCCTCTTCTGTGACATCCTGGTATCTATCTAGTCCATCTGATGTCTATAAGAACTTGGCTTGTAAAATGCCTACCTTTGCAGCCAGACACACAAAAAGAAACATATTCCCAAATAAGTCTTAATCTAAATATTGACTGTTCAAATTCTATTATAAAAAGGCCATTCGTTTAAGAAGATTTCTGGAGTCTTCCTATTTCAAAGCGGCAGAAAAAACAAAATCCCAGCACAGGTGAGTCTTTACCAGTCCTGCAACTTGCATTCTGCTGACATGAGAACTGCTTTTCATTAAGATCTCATTTTATTAATGAAAACCAACTCTGGAGACAAGGAGGTCCAAATTATACAAAATTTAAAATTTAAAAAAAGCTTAAATTCTTACCACATGGCCAAGGAAGGCCTTGAGGTTTCCCCTTTCGGATATAACTTGGTCTGGATATATATCTGAATTTTCCAGGTTGATTTACTGGAATATTGTGACCATGTTGATTCTCTCTAAAGTAGAAATTATGTAATTATTATATCCCTAGAATCTCAAACCAGTAATGAGCTATAATTCAGAAGGCCCAAATTCTAGCCCTGATTAATATATTCACTTGACATTGCTTACTCTGTACGTCAGCGGTATGTTTCACATTATAACAATTCTCAACAAGTCATTTTTTGTTTAAACTTAAACTTCATTTGTTTTTTTCAAGGAGACTGTTTTTGGTTATTTGCCCAATTCAAATTATCTATGTATTTGGCAGTTACTTATTATTTAATACCCTGCTTTATTTTAGAAAAGATTCAAGGGAGTCTCTTGTATTTTGAGTAGACCCCAAACTATACACACACAAGTGACCTGATTACATGTGGGTTTGTGCTGGGAAGAGAGAGCGGAGAAGTGAGAAGCTGGTGAGGACTAGTTCTACAGGCGGGGAGCCAAGTGGAGGAATGAGGGGAACAGTGAGGCGGCAGACCACAGAAAAGGAGGAAACAGAATCGAACAGACAGCACTGTGGCAGGTGTGCCCAAGTGCTCTGCCTTCTCTAAGAGGTATAATGACATTGTTGTCGTTTTCCTTGGTGATTCTATAAACTTATAAAGACCTTGTAATCATAGGACCATGTTTTTCTTTACTTGATTTTCATATTTCTGAGCAACGTAGATGCAAAGACACTGAACGTGGGTGACAGAAGCACCACATTCTTCTTACCATGCCTGACCTAATCTCGCCGAATGTTATGCCAAACTGTCTCACCTTCTTGGCGAAAGACAATGTTGCTCTTGGGAAAGGGGAGCAGCTCTGGGTTTGTTAGGCAGGGCTTTCTGTGCAGCTGTTGGGAGCTGTACTGACTCAGTTAACAGTTCATTCATCAGACTGTAAGCTTGTGAGATCCGCCGACTATAGTGGTCAGAGAGTAGCAATCTTCAGACAAAGAATTAAACAACATTTAATGAAAGAGTCATTTTCAATTCATACCTCTAGAGGGAACGGAATGTTTAAAAGATCACCTAGCATTTTTTTCAAAGCTTTTCAAATGCAAATTCATATTTCAGATTTCTGAAAAACATTGGGTGGAAATTAGTAAAGGTACCTACAGTTATGGCCCCTTAGGTATTTTCAAAACGTACATACATACCTGGATTGGGAGAGGCAGGACAAGAGAGGAAGTAAAAGTCATCTAATTCAACAGAATAAAAGACATTTGAAAGCAAATTCCTAAAAAGTCTAGTGGAGTCTACTTTCCTTGCAGTTATCTCCCATAATGTTCTGTTAATGGACAAAAAGGGGCTACTGTGAAGACTAGAGTTCCTCAGGCGTAGCCTGCACCTCGGGTGCGCAAACCGGAGAGGGCGCTGGGGGTACCGCTGCCCAGCTCACCTGTCCTTTTCGTTCTTCATCTTCTGTCGCAGCCGGATTTCCCTTGAAGTCATGTAAAACTGCACGAGAAATACCTGGTTAGTCTGTTACTGTTCAGTTCAAATCACTAAGCCTTTTTGATGCACGAAAAACATGAAAATTCCACTAATCAATTTTAATGGGAGCTTAAAACATGGTTTTGCTCTTCAGGAAACAGTGCAGAACACTGTCATATTTGACGAAGCTTCCTATCCCAAACATAAATCATGAAAATGTTAAAGCATCATATGATTAAAATCTAATTCAGTAAGTGGGAAGCAAAATCTATTTTAGCAGCTAAATTGAGCATTTTATCCAAAGGAGAGAACCTTATCAGCTGCATTTATTTTTCCTTTTTTAAAAATTTAAATTCAATTAATTAACATACTATGTCAGCCGCATTTGAAATGGGAAACAACATTTTAAGGATGAAGACACAGACTTCATACTCGGTCTTGTGGTTGATAGTGTTACTTGATCAAGCAGAAAGGAGTCAGACCTTGAAAACTAACATTTTGATGTTTCAAAATGTCTACCAGCAACCTACTGTAGTATGCTCACTGTGACTTGTAAACTCTTCAAACTTATGCACCAGGAGGCAAACTAGTGTCTTATTCCAGAACCCTAAGAATAACTACTGAGTTACTAATGAAGTCAAGTCCTTTTAGACAAAATTATGTATATAAAAATGCACATAGAAGTACATTCACTCTCTATAGGCCCTACACGGAAGTCGTCAGTAACAAACTAAAGGTCTTATTAATTTCTGATACAAATTCAAATGAAATTTTTAATTACATTAACCCCTCACTAATCTCAATACCTTCACCTGAATAGAAGCTACAAATAAACAGGTGTTTGCACTTGTGGAGGAGAGGTCATGAAGTCGACGAACCAAGCAACGCCAGTGCCCTCAGAGTTCATTTGTTCCAAAATTGGACACCATCTTATCTATCTTGGGTATCTACTTGGTTGACAGGGCGATACCAGAACCCACCCGCTGTGGGTAGAAGAACACACACATAAACACGTACACTTGAAGATCCTAGTCAGGTACCTCAGCAGCCTTGAGGGTCATTAACCAGGTCTTTAACACTATCCACAAAATGTTCTGTTAATTAACCTCAGGCCACCTTGGTGGCTCAGTTGGTTAAGTACCGGACTCTTGATTTTGATCCAGGTCATGATCTCAGGGTCATGAGATCAAGCCCCATAGTGAAAGATTCTCTTTCTCTCCCTCTCCCTCGCCCCCTCCCTCCAGGTTGTGTGCACGTGCCTGCACTCTCTCTTAAAAGAAAAAAAAAATTGATATTAATATCTCCAGACACAGGGTCCTGGGATGGAGCCCCACATTGGGCTCTCTGCTCAGTGGGGAGCCTGCTTCCCTTCCTCTCTCTCTGCCTGCCTCTCTGCCTACTTGTGATCTCTGCTTGTCAAATAAATAAAATCTTTAAAAAAAAATATCTCCAGACACAAGTAAAGTATGCAATTTACTTAACAGTTCACCTACTTTGCGCCATTTGGTGCTTAAATGTGACAGCCCTGTCTGGGAAATTCACTTTTATAGAACATGTTCCTCTAATGATGCTGAAAAAAATTAAGTACTATATATTTTATCTCAAATTACAAAGTAAAAGATAAACTGTAAGTATAATTCAAATGTAATTTTCATAGTAATGTGATTATCAAAGTAACAGGACCCTGAGATCAAGACCTGAGCTGAAGGCAGAGGCTTAACCCACTGAGCCACCCAGGCACCCCCATACTCTATTTTTTGTAGATAACTTATGGATACAAAATTGATTTTTTAAATGGCTTTACTACACACACAATTGTTCAACTGCCATTGACTCTGACTGAAAATTAAGGGAAAAGTTCCAATTGGTCACCAATCAGTTAACCTCTTCACTTAGTTAAAATTAGCAAGAGCCATAGTTAGCCAGGGGAAGAAAAAGTATTTAAGATAGTTCAACAGAGGGGCACCCAGGTCGCTCAGTTGTTAAGAGTCTGCCTTTGGCTCAAGTCATGATCCCAGGGTCCTGGGATCAAGCCCTGCCTGGGCAGGAAGCCTGCTTTTCCCTCTCCCACTTGCCCTACTTATGTTCCCTCTCTGTCACTCTGCAAATAAATAAATAAATAAATAAAAATCTTAAAAAAAAAGAAAGAAAGAAAGTTTAACAGAACATGGCTTATAGAATACCTTGCTACATTTTGTTAATTAACATTTTCTGACAAGTCAAACGGTGGCATTTCTATCTAATAAAAATGTATCCAAATTAGGTTAATCCTTTTCTTGAATATTTGCCAGGGAAAACTGCACGTACTCGCTGCTAATCCCATCGCCCTGATCCTGCACACTTACTGGGTTGCTCCTTGGGCAGAAAGGGTCATGCTCTCGCCCTCTCCTCTCCGCCAGCTGGTGTAAGTACTCCGCCATTCTTTCCTTGCGTTTTCTTTTCATCCACACCTGAATTTCTCTTCTTTCCTTCTCAGTTCTTTGTGTTCGTCTACCAGAAGAATGCTGAATTCTGAGAAATTTAACAGGCAGGGCATCACTTAATTTTACATTTTTTATGGATCTAAGTAGTATCACAACTAAATACTGTTTATTTGGAAAGGGATTTTTTTTTTTAAAGATTTTTCTAAAGTAATTTCTATACCCAGCATGGGGCTTGAACTCACAACCTTGACATCAGGAGTGACACGTGCCACTGACTGAGCCAGCCAAGAGCTTTTTCCTGTTCTCAAAAAGCAGTACACAGGGATGTCTGGGTGGCTCAGTTGGTGAAACGGCTGCCTTCAGCTTAGGTCATGATCCCAGTGTCCTGGGATCGAGTCCCACATCGGGTTCCTTGCTTGGCAGGGAGCCTGCTTCTCCCTCTGCCTCTGCTGCCACTCTGCCTGCCTGTGCTCGCTCTCTCAAATAAATAAATAAAATCTTAAAAAAAAAAAAAAAAGCAGTACACATTCATGTCCCTATCAGCTTGCTCCAACCTGTTCCCTGAAATCCACTAAAAATGATCTCAGAAAGCTCACCTCCACCACCAACAAAAAGCTCACCAATAGCCTCTTCCTGCCACTCTACTTCTCTAGAACATTAATACAACTGGCCCTTCTTTTCTTTGTTAAACTCCAACATGGGTCATGATCAAACTCTGGAAACACTGCGCAGCCTCCTATGTTGGCTCCTTTCATGTCTGCTCACCTCTTCAATATTAATGTCTTTAAAGGTTCCGTTTTGGACTTCTTCACCAATCATCTACTCCTGGAATACCTCAAACACTTCCAAAACATGCCACAGAGATGACTGCTAAACAGCTGCCCTTGAGGATCTGCCCCCACTTCCGTGTCCACACCGTACTTCCCCCCGGCTGACCTGAGCTAACGACTGGGCATGCGGGCATGTTATGGCTGGCCCACTCCTGCAAGACACAGGACTCCTGTGATGGGCCTCATTGATGGATGTCTCACCGCTGACCCCGCTGAAATGTCCCTAGAACACCATATTGCAACACTGCACTTGCTCGACCCTCTCCCCTCCTCCTTCCCTCTCCTCCACAGGGTGTGATAACACACTGTGATCTCATGCTTCCCCCACTTCTATGTTTCCCCCCTTTTCCCCTCACAGGCCTTTCTCCCAATAAATGTCTTGCACATGCCTTCTGCTTCTCAGATGACATGAACAGACACAAGTAGTACTAAAGAATGGTCCATGAAAACAGGTGGTGTGAGGCAGGGATTTGGGACAGACTCATTACCCAGCACGAGAGGAGAACATAATCCGGAAAGGAAGGTCACTGGTACAAACGATGTGGTTTTTTTTTTTTTTTTAAAGATTTTATTTATTTATTTGACAGAGAGATTACATGTAGGCAGAGAGACAGGCAGAGAGAGAGAGGAGGAAGCAGGCTCCCTGCTGAGCAGAGAGCCCGATGTGGGACTCGATCCCAGGACTCTGGGATCATGACCTGAGCCGAAGGCAGCGGCTTAACCCACTGAGCCACCCAGGCGCCCCACAAACGATGTGGTTTACACTGAAAACCTGCTTTTCCTTCTGGAAATGTGGATTTGGAATGTTCTAGGAAGAGGCTGCCTACTCAACCAGTCCCCAAGAAAAACTCTGGGAACTGAGGCTCTATAAATGAGTGTCTGTGGTGGACATTATCTCATGTGTGCTGTCACAAACTGCCGCTGAAGGAACTGTGTCCTGTTGAGACCACACTGGGAGAGGTTTCTTAGGAACCTGTGCCTGGTTTCCCTCAGGATTCGCTGCATGCACTCCATTCCCCTTGCTGGTTTTCTTTGAATTCTCTTGTAATAAATTGTGAGTATGACTCTGTGAGTTCTCTAAGTCCTCCCAGTCAATCAGTGGACTTAAGGTGATCCTGGGGACCCCTAACACAGGAGCAAATCCACACTGGGACTGTAGTCTGACAGCTGTCCCCACTTCCTCTGGCTCGTGCCCTCACAGGTGTTTCTCCCTCACAGGTGTTTCCCCAAATAAATCTCTAGCTCACCTAAATCTCATTTTAGCATTTGCTTCTGGGATGACCTAAATCTAATGTGCCAATGAATATTAGTGAATATTCTCCTAACACCTTATAACAACTGAAACTACATTCTCTATCTTGCCAAAGAAATCCCCATCAACTCAGTCACTCAAATAGAAAATCATTCTCACTTCCTCCAGGTTTACTCATGATTATTACCCCACACGCTCCATTCTGAACCCCTTCATCTTTAGACTACTAAGTAAGACCTCCCGTTGGCTCCCATTTCTAGTTTAAAGCCCTTTGCTGACCGCTTACTGCTTACAGATAAGAAATGGGTGACTTTGGTCCCGAATCTACAGCCAGCACACCCAGCCAGACCCTCTCTCTCCTTCTACGACATAACTCCAGTCACATCTAATTCCCAGCCCACTTCTGATCATCACTCCTTGGTATTTTATATTCTTGCTGTCTCAAATACCCTTTCTATTATTTATAAGCAACACGAATTTCTATTTGTGCTTTGAAATACAGCTCAAACACAGTAACTAGTGAAGCTGCTGCATTGGACTGACTCTCCCCACAGACTCCCATAGCACACTGATATAATCTGGCCTTATGTCACACTGTTTTTATAGTTCTATCTCCCTTCAAAAATACAAACCATATTTTTATTCTAAACTTGATATTTAATACATTACTGATGAAATATTCATAACATTCGTAAGGTTGACTCTCTTATATAAACAAGCCAAGAGGTATATGTATCCCAAGGAAGCATGAGTAGAAGAGCCAGACTTTATTCTATCAGGAACCAGCTCTTGGATCACACGTTGCAAGGAAAAAAAAAATTTAACCTAATACTCTAAGAAAAGGCTATTAAATATGTATTCTAAGGATTAATATTGAGGGCAAAGTATTACGGGGCGCCTGGGTAGCTCATTTGCTTAAGCGGCTGACTCTTGATTTTGGCTCAGTTCATGATCTCAGGGTCATGAGACTGAGCCCTGCATCAGCCTCCACGCTCAGCTCAGAATCTGCTTGTCCCTCTCCCTCACCCTCTATCCCTCCCCCCCACTTGCATGCATGTACACACACACACGTTTTCTCTCTCTCTAAAAATGAATGGGTAAATAAAATGTTAAAAAAAATCTTTAATTACTTCTAAAAAAAAAGGATTAAATTTATGTTGTACTTAAAATGATAAGAGCTTCCAGGGAAGAGTAGGAGAACCCTAAGGCCATCTCATCCCACGGACATGACTAGATATCACTCATATCAGTGTAAATAACCCAGAAAATGATAAAAAACTGGAAGAACAAACTCCAACCACAGCTAAATGTAGAGAAGATGCCATATCAAAGAGGGCAGGAAGGGTGGAGACTCAGTCAGAGGCGAAATGGAACCACAGGACTGTCTGCTGGAGGGAGGGATGCTGCGGGCATGGAGTAGAAACAGACCCTCACTCTGAGGAGCCCATACAGGAAAGATGAATCCTCATAACATTTGGCTTTGAAAACCACAGGGGTTGAATTCTGCAAGTTCTTATAATCAGAAGGACTTAAAACCTGGAACTTTAAAAATAAGCAGGCTCAGGTCTGGGAAAGCCTGGAGAGAGAGAGGAAACTGAGTCCCTGTTCTTAGTGAGAACAAGAGACAGCCCTCTGGGATACAGCAGAGAAGCAGCAGTTTGAAAATCGCCTGGGACATAGGGGAGGGAGGTCTGTTTACTAGCCTCAAAGCATGTATTGGAGGGGCAAGGATCTTTGGGAGACTTCTCCAAGAACAAAAGACCTGGCAGCCACTATTTATGTCCCCTGCCCCCTAGTCTAGACACAAGGACACTGGGAGGAACAGCACAACACTGACACCTTCTAACTAACTTGCCAACAGTACACCTGCTCCCATGTTTTCCTGCAGACCCATCGCCTCCAGTCAGGATTCCAACTTGCCTCCAATAGCAAACCTATTCACATCATGATAACCACACACATCCCAGCCCAGTGCTCTCCTGTGGACTTGGCTCCTCCAATACGCTCTTGGCCAGAGACCATTGAAGCCGTGCAACAAGCTTGGTGTGTGCAAGCGGCTCCAACAGGAGCCAGCAGCACTCCAAAGTGACTCCTGCTCCAGGGAGAGAGAACCACACACAGTGATCAGACTGCAGCCCCAGTGGTGGGGTAGAGGCAGACAGGGGATCTGATTATAGGACCCGCCCACCAACAAAAGCTTCTCTGGGGACAACAAAAGGAAAGTGCCCTGCACTTTGGTGCTCCTGCATCTCTCGCAAACACTTGGTCTGACTCAACTCAAGCCCAAGGAGACCCCAGACTGGCCCACTAACAACCCAGGGACCACACCCTGTCCACAACAGGTAAAGAAAGACATTATAGATAACTGGACTGAAGGAAAAAGTGGCTCAGCCACAACATCAGGGCACGTGCAACACACAGAGGAGATGCCCCTGAAGCACCAGGTGCTGGTGATCAGGGCCACTGCACTGCAGGGCATGACAACACGTTGTCTTCAGAAGGCCACTACTTGCAAGGTGGGAGATAGAGCTGACTTCCCTAACACAGAAAAACAGTTACAGAGAGTTAGACAAAATGAGGACACAGAGGAATATGTCTCAAATGAAAGAACAGAACAGAGTCACAGGAAGAAACTTATGTGAAATGGACATAGTAATATGACTGAAAGAGAACTTAAAATAGTGGTCAAAAAGATGCTCTCTGAAAAAAAGAGTGAAGGACATCAGCAAGACCCTTAACAAAGAGATGGAAAACATAGAACCAATCAGAGATGAATAACCCAATAAATGAAATTAAAAACACAGCAGATGGAAAGAATAGTAGACTAGAGGACATAGAAAAATGGATCAACAACTTGGAGGACAGAATAATGGAAAGCAGTCAAGTTGAACAGTAAGAGAAAAAAAAGTAATACAAAATAAAAACAGTCTTCGGGCCTCAGCAACACCATCAAGTGTAATAACATTTGCATTACAAGGATCCCAGAAGGAGAAGACAGAGAAAAGGGAGCAGAAAATTTACTTCGACAAAATAGTATCTAAAAACTTCCCAATGCTGGAGAGGGAAACAAATTCATATCCAGTAGGCACAGAAATCCCCCAAAAAAATCATCTCAAGGAGGTCCACACCAAGACACAAAGTAATTAAGATAGCAAAAAGTAGTGATAAAGAGAATTTTTAAAGCAGCAAGAGAAAAGAAAATAGTTACATACAAGGAAAACCTCATAAGGCAATCATATGATTTTTCAGCAGAAACAGGGCAGGTCAGAAAAAAGTGCAATGATGTATTCAAAGGGCTGAAAGGAAAAAAAAACCCTGCAGCCAAGAATACTCCATTCAGCAAGGCTATCATTCAGAATAGGAGAGATAAAGAGTTACCCAAACAAACAAAATTTAAAAGAATTCATGACCACTAAACCAGCCTTATAAGAAATGTCAGGCGCCTGGGGGGCTCAGTGGGTTAAGCCCCTGCCTTTGGCTCAGGTGATCCCGGAGTCCTGAGATTGAGTCCTACATCAGGCTCCCAGCTCCATGGGGAGTCTGCTTCTCTCTCTGACTTCCCCTCTTATGCTCTCTCACTCTGTCTCTCTCTTTCTCTCAAATAAATAAATGAAATCTTAAAAAAAAAAAAAAAAGAAAGAAAGAAAAATGTTAAAGGAGACTCTTCAAGTGGAAAGGAAGAACTGTAAGTAGGAGTAAGAAAAGTAGGAAGTCCAAAAATAATAAAAATAAGTATATGTATAAAAATCAGTCAAGGAACTCACAAAATAAAAATAAAAGGATGTAAAGTATAACACCATACACCTAATACATAGGAGGTGGGAAGAAGAGTAAAGAATGGGTTCAAACTGAAGCACCTGCCAACTTCATATAGACTGCTATATGCATAAGATGTTACATACAGGGGCGCCTGGGTGGCTCAGAGGATTAAGCCTCTGCCTTCAACTCAGGTCATGTTCTCAGGGTCCTGAGATCAAGCCCCACATCAGGCTTCCTGCTCAGCAGGGAGCCTACTTTCCCCCTCTCTCTGCTTGCTTCTCTGCCTACTTGTGATCTCTGTCAAATAAATAAACAAAATATTAAAAAAATAGATGTTACATACAAACCGAATGGTAACCACAAATGATAAAGCAATAACAGATATACAAAAATAAAAAGAAAGAAATCCAAATATATCACCAAAGTCAGCAAACCATGAGAGAAGAGAGCAAAAGAAAGAAATAGAGAAGCAGCACAAACACAACCATAAAACAAGTAACAAAATAGCAATAAGTACATATCCATCAATAATTACTTTGAATATAAATTGACAAAACACACCAATCAAAGATACAGGGTAACAGAATGGATAAAAAAGCAAGACCCATCTATATGCTGCCTACAAGAGACTCATTCCAGACCTAAGAAACATGCAGACTGAAAGTCAAGGGATGGAAAAGAATTTATCATAAAAATTGGAAGCAAAAAGAAAGCTGGGATAGCTTATAAAATACATATAAAAGCTTATAAAATACTTACAAAAGACAAAATAGGCTTATTTTTTCCTTTTATCTAAGATTTTAATTATTCACTTGAGACAGACAGAGATATATATAGAGAGAGAATAAGCAGGGGAGAGGGAGAGGGAAAAGCAGACTCCCCATCAAGCTGGGAGCATGACATGGAGCTCAATCCCAGGATCCAGAGATTATGACCTGAGATGAAGGCAGGTGCTTATCATCTGGACCACCCAGATGCCCCCAAAATAAACAAAACTTATAACAAGAGACAAAGAAGGACACCATATAATCATAAAGGGAAGAATCCAACAAGAAGATACACAATTGTAAATGTTTATGCACCCAACATGGGAGCACCTAAATACATAAAGGAGTGAATAACAAACACAAAGGAAGTAATCAATAGTAATACAGTAATAGCAGGGGACTTTACATCCCACTTACATCAGTGAATAGATCATCCAAACAGAAAATCAAGAAAACAGTGGCTCTGAATGACACTCTGGACCAGATGGATCTAACAAATATATCCAGAACATTCCATCCTAAAACAGCAAAATACACATTCTTTTCAAGTACACATGGAAAATTCTCCAGAATAGATCACATATTAGGCTACTAAACAGGTCTTAACAAATTAAAAAAGATCAAATTCATACCATGCATCTTTTCTGACCACAACAATATGAAACTAGAAATCAACCAGAGGAAAAAATCTGGAAAGAGCATAAATACATGGCAGTTAAATACAATGCTTCTGAACAAGGTCAACAAAGAAATCAAAACATACATGGGATACATATGAAAGTGAAAACACAATGGTCGCAAGTCTTTGGGATGTAGCAAAAGCTGTTCCAAGATAGAATTTTATAGCAATATAAGCCTACCTCAAAAAGGAAGAAAAATTTCAAATAAACTCCTAAAGGAACTAAAAAAAGAAGAACAAACAAAACCCAAAACCAGTAGAAGGAAGGAAATTACAAAGATTACAGCAATAATAAAGAAACAGAAACTAAAAATCAAAAGACTAGATCAATGAAACCAGAAGTTGTTTTTTTGTTTTTACGATTTTATTTATTTACTTGAGAGAAACAGTGAGAGAGAGCACGAGAGCAGGGTGAGGGGCAGAGGGAGAAGCAGATTCCCTGCTGCAGGGGGCCTGATGTGGGGCTCAATCCTAGCACTTCGGGACCATAACCTGAGCCGAAGGCAGACACTTAACCAACTGAGCCACTCAGGTGCTCCCAGAAGCTGGTTCTTCAAAAAGATCAACAAAATTGATAAAACTTCAGTCAGATTCAACAACAACAACAACAACAACAACAACAAAAAGAGAGAGAGACAGAGAAAAAGATAACTCAAATAAACAAAAGGAGAAATGAAAGAGGAGAAACATAACCATCACCACAGTAAGAGAAAATTATATGCCAACAAACTGGACAACCAACAAAAGAAAGGGAAGAATTCCTAGAAACATAAAACCTCCCAAAACTGAAACAGGAAGAATTGGAAAATTTGAGCATACTGACTACCAGCAATGAAATTGAATCTATAATCAAAAAACTTCCAACAAGGGACACCTGGGTGGCTCAGTTGATTGAGCAACTGCCTTCGGCTCAGGTCATGATCCTGGAGTCCTGGGATGGAGTCCCACATTGGGCTCCCTGCTTGGCGGGGAGTCTGCTTCTCCTGCTGACCTCTCTACTCTCATACTCTCTCTCTCTCAAATAAATAAATAAAATCTTAAAAAAAAAAAAAAAAGAATTCTCCTAGGGACTCTTTCAAGTCCCCCATACTTAAAAAAACAAAAACAAAAACAAAAAAAACTTCCAACAAACAAAAGTCCATGACCAGACAACTTCACAGATAAATTCTACCAAACATGTACAGAAGAGTTAGTATGTCTTCTTCTCAAACTATTCCAAAATATAAAAGAGGAAGGAAAGCTTCCAAATTAATTCTATAGGGCCATCATTACCTTGATACCCAAACCAGATAAACATACTACAAAAAAAGAGAACTACTATTGCACCTGGGTGGCTCAGTTGATTAAGTATCTGACTTTTGATTTCAGCTCAGGTCATGATCTTGGGGGTTGTGAGAATGAGTCCTGCATTGGGCTCCATGCTCAGCGGGAGTCTGCCTAAGATTCTCTCTCTTCCTATCCCTCTGCCCCTCCCTGTCATGCTTTCTCTCTAAAATAATAAATAAACAAATCTTTAAAGATTTTTTTTTTAAATTTCACAGACAGAGATAGACAGAGATAGGCAGAGAGGCAGGCAGAGAGAGAGAGAGAGAGGGAAGCAGGCTCCCAGCCGAGCAGGAAGCCCTATGCAGGGCTCGATCGCAGGACCCTGGGATCATGACCTGAGCCAAAGGCAGAGGCTTTAACCCACTGAGCCACCCAAGTGCCCCTAAACAAATCTTTATAAAGAGAGAAGTACAGGGCAATATCTCTGATGAACAGGTGCAAAAATCCTCAACAAAATATTAATTAGCAAACCAAAGTAATAATACATTAAAAAATCATTTACCACAATAAAGTGGGATTAATTCCAAGGACGTAAGGGTGGCTCAATATCTGCAAATCAATAAATGTGATACATCACATCAACAAGAGAAAGGATTAAAAAAAAAGATCATTTCAATGGATGCAGAAAAAACATGTGACAAAGTATAACATCCATGCATGACAAAAACCTTCAATGAAATAGGATTAGAGGAAACATACCTCAACATAATTAAGGCCATATAGGAAAAACTCACAGCTAATGTCATACTCAATGGTAAGAAACTTGAGAGCTTTTCCCCTAAGATCAGAACAAGACGAAGATGTCCATTCTCACCACTTGCATTCAACATAGTACTGGAAGTCCTAGCCACACAATTACACAAGAAAAAGGGAAAAAAGTATCCAAATTGGCAAGGAAGAAATAAAACTTTCAGTATTTGCAGAAGACATGATATGATATATAGGAAGTCCTACAGACTCCACCAAAAAACTAGAACTGATCATTGAATTCAGTAAGATGCAATCAATATATAGAAATTCATTACATTTCTATATACTAGTAATGAAGTAGCAGAAAAAGAAATTAAGAAAACAATCCTACTTATAATTACACCAGAAATAATAAAATACCTAGGAATAAATCTCACCAAGGAAGTGAAAGACCTTGTATTCTGAAAACTATAAAACCTGATAAAAGAAATTAAAGATTATGCAAACAAATGGAAAGATATTCCATGTTCATGGACTGGGAAACAAATACTGTTAAAATGTCCATACTACCCACAGCAATCTACAGATTTAATGGAGTCCCTATGAAAACATCAGTAGCATTTTTCACAAATGACCCCCCCAATGTGTATGGAACCACAAAAGACTCCAAGCCAAAGCAATCTTGAAAAAGTACAAAAGTGTAAAAGTATCACAATACCAGATTTCAAGATATACCACAATGCTGTAGTAATCAAAACAGTATGGTACTGGCACAAAAAGAGCCACACAGCTCAGTGGAACAGAACAGAGAGCCCAGAAATAAACACACTATTATATGGTCAATTAATTAATTAATTAATTGGCAAACAGGAAAGAATTTGCTATAGGAAAATATGGTTGCTTCAACAAATGGGTGTTGGGAAAACTGGACAGCAACATGCAAAAGAATGAAACTGGACCACCTTTTTACACCAAACAGAAAAATAAATTCAAAATGGATTAAGGACCCAAATGTGAGACCTGAAACCATAAAAATTCTGGAAGAGAACACAGGCAGTAATTTCTCTGACATGGATTGTAGCAACATTTTTCTACATGTCTTCTGAGGCAAGGGTAACAAACAAAAATAAATGACTGGGACTACATCAAAATACAAAGCTTCTGCACAGCAAAAGGAACAATCAACAAAACTAAAAGACGACCTACTGAATGGGAGAACGTATTTGCAAATGACATGTCTGATAAACGGTTCATATCCAAAATATATAAAGAATTTATACAATACCAAAAAAACCCCCAAATAATCCAATTTAAAGGTTGACAGAAGACATGAACAGACATTTCTCCAAAGAAGACATCCAAATAGACAACAGACACATGAAAAAAAAAATATATATGTATATATATATATAAAATAATGACAACAAAAATAAAAATAAGTGATGAGACTTTGGGAAAACTCCCAAGATATAGATGTGCTGCTGTATTAAATACACAAATCTGACTAATGTTGGAGAAAGGGAGTAATGACACATAAACATTCACAAAAAGTATTTATGAAGAAAATAACTAAGTTTTGTGTTTGTTTCATAAAAATCACATTAAAATATGGTCAATTTTTAATATTCCTGAACCATAAGCATTTTAACTCATTTAAATGAGTTAAAAATGATTTATTCAAGGATTACCTGCAGATACTCTTAGCTTGTTGTTCTGTTAAACCAAGCTCCTCCCTGGAAACTCCGTCTTTTGTTATAAGGTCCTCAATGATGTCTCCAATATCAGTTAACCCAGTCAGCTGGAGTGGATCTACTGAAACGCTTCATTTTCAAATCCAATTTGAGAAATATTAGTTAGTATCTACAGTGTAATTACATTAATCAAAAATGAACAAGTAAAGTTGAAAAAATGAACACGTAAAGCTATGTCCTCCAAGAGCATAAATGAACACAAAAATAATAAACACAGACCTAATGTTCCTTCTATTTTCCAGGAATCCTCAGCAAAAGTCTAATCATCAGTCATTGACGACTTCTTTTGTGCTCTTAAAAAAGTGAACCTGAGGGTTGCTGGGGGGAGGGGGGTTGGGAGAGGGGGGTGGGATTATGGACATTGGGGAGGGTGTGTGCTTTGGTGAGTGCTGTGAAGTGTGTAAACCTGGTGATTCACAGACCTGTACCCCTGGGGATAAAAATATATGTTTATAAATAAACAAACAAACAAATAAATAAAATAATAATAAACAAAAAAATATGAAAAAAAAAATAAATAAAATAAAATTCTTATAGGAAAAAAAAAAAAAAGTGAACCTACGGCTCAGGAGATAACCTCTACCTATCCTGCCTACTGAATACACACGCAGTAAAGGATGCAGCAAACGCAGTCTACTGCATTCTAATTACCTATGCTGAAACAAAACCATAAATGATATAATAAAGCAATCCTCAGCTTCTTAAAACATCCCATTCCCAATGAGAATTATATTCCTTTCAGTCCATGAAAAAATATGTAGTGTAGAAGCTCACATACACATGAACAACAGAGTTTCCAAAACACACAGTTTATACCCAATCTTAAGTAAACCTGTGAATTATTCTGAAGATATTTACCTCTCAAATAATTCATCACTGTTATTCACACCTTAAAAGAAGAGAAACATTATTAATAAAAATTTGGGGCCAATAATTTTTTTATACTGTCATCTATTAACCTCTTTAGAAATTATATAACCAGAAATTAAAATATTTTAAACCTCCAAATAGGTTTAAAGATATATATATGTGTAATTTATTTATCCTCCCCTTAAATGTACTATTTGGTAGTGTATACTCTGTATTTTCAGATGATTACTTTTCTATCCAGAATACTCTGAATACTTTAGACAGTACAGTTCTTCTTCTCTTAGTACACAGTTTGAAATACTAAAGTGTGGGGCGCCTGGGTGGCTCAGTCCTTAAGCATCTGTCTGGGATGCTCAAGGGTCCCAGGGATCCCAGGGTCCTGGGGCCTGCTTCTCCCGCTCCCACTCCCCATACTTGTGTTTCCTCTCTGTCTCTCTGTCAAATAAATAAAATAGAATTTAAAAAAATAAACAAACATAAATACTGAAGTGCAATTTACTGAAACAACAACAAAACAAAAAATGTTCAGATGATCTAAAAGTAATACATTTAGGAAAATAATCTAATTTCATTCAAAGAAGCCATTACTTGGAAGAACAGGACCCAAAAGAATAATTTTTAAACCTTGTCCAATATTAACTACATGTCTTTAAAGCAAAACACCTAATCTACTCAATTTTTGATACATTTACTCCTCAAGGAGAATTGAGTTACTATGGGGGAAAGTGTTCTGACATCTCTTCTCAAAAACATTTCCTTGTTAAGATCTCATTAGATGAATCCACCCTGACCAAAGACTTATATATCCACAGGTTTTTAATACCAATTTTGCTTTCCTAAGCACATGTTATTTTGTTTAATTTATTAATCCTCAAATCAAGGATTTTACATATCTTTGTTTTCAGAGTTGGGGCATTTGTGAGGTTTTAATAGCAATTAATTCAATTTAACTATTTTTTTAAGATTATTAAAGTAGCATAAGCAGTAAAAAATGCTTTTTTAAAAATGGCATAGTAGGGACGCCTGGGTGGCTCAGTTGGTTAAGCGGCTGCCTTCAGCTCAGGTCATGATCCCCGCGTCCTGGGATTGAGTTCCACATCAGGCTCCTTGCTCAGTGGGGAGCCTGCTTCTCCCTCTGCCTCTGCCTGCCACTCTGTCTGCCTATGCTCACTCTCTCTGACAAATAAATAAATAAAATCTTAAAGATTATTTATTTATTTATTTGACAGAGAGAGAGATCACAAGTAGGCAGAGAGGCAGGCAGAGAGAGAGAGAGAGGAAGGGAAGCAGGCTCCCTGCCGAGCAGAGAGCCTGACGCGGGACTCGATCCCAGGACCCTGAGATCATAACCTGAGCCGAAGGCAGCGGCTAAACCCATTGAGCCACCCAGGCGCCCGAAATAAATAAAATCTTAAAAAAAAATTAAAAATAAATAAAAATGGCATAGTGGTTATTAAAAGGAAAATTGTTAATAAGCTCGCTTTCAGTCTTGTAATTTTTTTCTCTAAGTTTTTCCTAGATTCCAATTGTATTTTGGTCGTCATCCTATGGGGTTGATCATTTCCACTTCACAGAGTTGTGGAGATTGAGTGCAGTACCTAAAGCACCTAGCTGAGAACGTGTTTGATTCCTGTAGGTTCTCAGTCATCTGTAGCTTTTGCTTGACTCTTCCGGGGGAGAGCTGACAGATGAGGTTAAAGAGGTTGTACAGGGTTCTGACTGCTTATGCTACTTTAATAATGACAATAAAACATACTATATACAATTAGAAAATTCATCATTTTTGACCATCAATAGCTGAGAGAGAAAAAACATTTCAAAGCCACTGTCAGTAGCCCATGCACTTTCAAGCAAAAAGTGCATTTTCAATTGCCAACTCCACATGAAATAGAATGAAAACTGGCACTAAACTTGTCTAAGTCTCAAAATTCTCAACCGTACAACTGAGATATTAATGGCATCTCCTTCGCAGGCTAGGCGCACATCAGGGTCAATGTATGTAAAGCAGCCTTATCTGGAACGTGGCAGTCTCCAGAATCTACAGCCGTTATTTTGTTTTCATAATTAAAACTCCAGGTTCTCAATATTGGCTGAGTCTGAATTTCTCAAGTTTTATAAAAATCAGATAGAATAGTAAATCCAGTTTCTCTATATTTAACATCAATAAATAACTTGGAGATATCTAATCATACTTTTTCTTTTTTTTTTTAAGATTTTATTTATTTATTTGACAGACAGAAATCACAAGTAGACGGAGAGGCAGGCAGAGAGAGAGAGGGAAGCAGGCTCCCTGCTGAGCAGAGAGCCCGATGCAGGCCTCGATCCCAGGACCCTGAGATCATGACCTGAGCCGAAGGCAGCAGCTTAACCCACTGAGCCACCCAGGCGCCCTCTAATCATACTTCTTATTAGAGATAACGATACAGGCTTGCAATAGATCTTAGGAAGATGATAAGACAACATAGTTCTTCAAGCGAACGGCACAATTTTTAACTTCCCTCCCTTGAAATTTATAAATATTGCAAAATGGCTTCACAAATCTTTCACAAATGTGTTCCCAATAAATTACTCTTCAGTAACAGTATGTGGGAAAACAAAAGCGTAAATGAAAAAAATGAACAGTACCAGGAGAAGTTGTATTCTGGTCACTGAAAAGGCTGAGAGCTGAGTCAGCAGAAGGAAACACACAAGTTTTCTGACTAGAATGAGTTTCTGTCACTGAAAATTCAGCTTCTGAAGTCTCCTCTTTGGCACATTGAGCATCCTTATTCGTATGAGTCAGGAAATGTACTAATCCAAAGTAAAATGGTTGAGGAAGAAAAGCACATGGGAAAAAAAAGATACAAAAGTTAATACTTTCACATGGCAAAAGATGTATCAGAAGTTTACAATATATTATTTTGATAACTTTCTATTCTATAATAGAATGTAATTTAATATATTTAAATTTAATCTCCCTCATAGTAAAACTATTAAATTTACTATCAATTTCAGAAAACATGGTGGATGAGTTAGACAGTCTCCTGCCCTGTTATAAAAACACAGAATAAATGTTAAATTAAAAAAAATAGATTAATATGTAACCAAGCCTTGTAAATAAAGAAATCCCCCAGTCCCAGAAAAGAAAAAGGAATCAAAGCTGGGCAATATATGGGCAATGATGCTGGGATAGTCCATACAAAAAAGGAGTTTTCTGTCATCTGCAGTGGAGAGAACTGATCTAACTTCATATGGCCTAGAGCACTGAAGGATAGCTCTGTCCATAAAATGAGGATAAGAAGGATAGCTCTGTCCATAAAATGAGGATAAGAAAATCGGAGACCAGCAAAGAAGTTTCCTGAAGAGCAGATGGGAGAAAAATAACTCAGCTGAGAAATCAAAACTTCTGTTGTGCCACAATCAGGAATGGGATCTGAATTTATACTATCTATGTACTAATAACAACTACAAGCCAAAAATGTATATAAAAATTTGCCCCCCAAATGTTTCTACTTCAGTAGATCTCAAGAGGCAAACATAAAACCATATTAAAGGTGAGTATATACAACCGAGCACAACTCCCCTAAAGATAAGTTCATGATTAAAAAAAAAAAAAAAGAAAACACACAAAAAACCAAATTGCACAAAGAAACCACCATAAGAGAGAGCTGTATGCAGATCTGATAACTGAGAATATACACGCATGAGGTAAAACAATCTGAAAGGGCATAAAATATTACTAAAATCATTAAGCAGATAAAGAAGACAGAGAAACCATAATAAAAGAACAAGACAGGGGCGCCTGGGTGGCTCAGTGGGTTAAGCCTCTGCTTTCAGCTCAGGTCATGATCTCGGGGTCCTGGGATCGAGCCCTGCATCGGGCTCTTTGCTCAGCAGGGAGCCTGCTTCCCCCCCACCCCCGCCTGCTTCTCTGCCTACTTGTGATCTCTCTCTCTCTGTCAAATAAATAAATAAATAAAATCTTTAAAAAAATAAATTAAAGGAGTAATAATATTATATCTGTGTTTTAAAAAAAAGAAAACCTTATCTTTTTAAACATATTTATAAAATATTTATAGGTAGATAATAGACTGTTTGTAATTTGCTTCAAAACCATCCAGGAAAAGGTGGGAAGAGTAGGTGGGTGTATAGATAAAAGAGGATTGGCCATGAGTTGATAATTGTTAAAGGTGGTTATAGGGTACATGAAGGTTAATTATACCATTCTGTCTTCTACTGAAATTTTCCATGATAAATTTTTTAAAAATAAAATGTATCAAAAAAGATACACCTGGGAAAACCAAGCAGAGAAATATTAATATTAGACAAAATTGAATGAGTATAAAAACATTATTGGAGATAATGAGGTTCATTAAATGAGAAAAGGGTAAAAATTCAACAAAAAATGTATCAATCAAGAACAGAATCATTTTATAACATAGCCTCTACTATATAATGCAATATTCAACAGAATCATAAGAAGAAATTCCACAATCTTTGTGGGCAATTTTTAATGCACCCTTTTGAGCAATGAACAGATCAAGCAGACTAAAATACCAGAAACACAGAAAATGTGGACAATTTAAAAGCTTGATTATACATATATATATGTATACATAGACAATCTAAAGATTGATAGAACATACATACACACACACACGCATGCACAATACCCACATACAGACTACACAAAACAACAGAAAATTCATATTCTTTCCAAATAAACATTTACAAAAACTATACATCCCAGACCACAAAGGAAATTTTTGTTTTTAAGATTTTATTTCTTTGGCAAAGACAAACGCAGCGAGAGAGAGAACACAAGCAGGGGGAGTGGGAGAGGGAGAAGCAGGCTTCCTGCTGAGCAAAGAGCCAGATGCGGGGCTCGATTCCAGGACCCTGGGATCATGTCCTGAGCCGAAGGCAGACACTTCACAGCTGAGCCACCCAGGCACCCCCACAAAGGAAATTTTAACGAACATCTAAAAGTTGCTATTATCATACACTCATCTAATCAAAATGCAATGAAAATGAGAGTAAGTTAAAAATATAGTCAAAACTGCATAATATTAATAAGTTAAAAATCCCTTTCATGAGCAAAAGAAGACATCTTAATACAAATTACAAACTAGATCAAAACAACGCCAAAACATAGTGCATATCAACACTCTTGTCTGTGTTCCTGCAGGAACATGTTTACCTTCAAATACATATATTAGAAAAAAAGAATGAAGTTAGGAAAAAGTCAATAGTTTAAGCCCTCAAAAACCGAAGAAATAATGGAGTTAAGGGGTAGAAATTTATGAAAAAGAAAATTAAATGACAGAATCAAACCAAAGTCTGTTTAAAAAAATAGAAAACTGTTAAGTTGCTGACAAGACTGAATTAAAGAGAATGTAGAGATAAACAACTATCGGCACAGTAGAAAGTTTTTTAAGTAACTACCCTAATTTCATTCTTTCAATAAGAAACACAAACATATTCTATTTCACCACTGCCTGGCCATCTAACCAGAGCGTCAAATTCCAGTTCTGCAGTTGACCAGGGGCAAACAGCAACCTTAGCACCAAGTTCTGTGCAGCCCTCAGCAAGCGTGTGGTGGGCAGCGCCCCACTCTAGGAGGCTGGGCATTGGTTTCTGGGGTGGGGTGGGGGTAGGGGAATGGCCTGAGTGGGAGCCAATCACATTATCACGAGAATAATCCTAATCTAACAAGGGACTGTGGGCTTCAGCTCACAAATGAAAACTATTCCTAGTTATGTAGCTCTCAAAGGCCAATGCTTATTCTTTCAAAGCAAGGCTTCAGTCTCCTCTACCAACCCCCCCTCCCCCCCCCCCCCCCCCCCCCCCGCCTATAACACACAGACCTTCAGAAATGCCACTGGCTTTTGAAGCCAATGTTCTTTCAGATTCAGGACTAGAAGACAATTCAATGTGATCTTCAGGTTCCACCTACAGAAAAACACACAACAAAATGACTTAAAAATTTTATAGTTTGAGAATTTCACAATATTGTTAAATAAGCTTTTATTTATTTTTTTTAAAGATTTTATTTATTTATTTGACAGACAGAAATCACAAGTAGGCAGAGAGGCAGGCAGAGAGAGAGGAGGAAGCAGGCTCCCCACTGAGCAGAGAGCCCAATGCGGGGCTTGATCCCAGGACACTGGGATCATAACCTGAGCCGAAGGCAGAGGCTTTTACCCACTGAGCCGCCCAGGCACCCCTTAAATAAGCTTTTAAATATTAGGGTAATGTACCTTTTAAATATTAGGGTGACAATGAAAGAAATGTGACTAAATCCAGTAAGAGCTAAATGCAGGGATGGAAGAAGAGAAGCAAATTTTTACTTATTTGTAATCTAAATGATTTAATCTTTTTAGGCATCTTAAGGAAAACAACATCGTATTAGGTTTAGATTGGGAAGGAACATTAGCTACCATTTAGACAAAACCTTTCATTTTATAAATGAGAGAACAGGACCCAGAGAAATTCAGTGACTTTCTTAGCCGCAAAACATGGATTTGAACTGAGGCCTTCAAAGCCCCTAGTTGGTGCTTGTCCACAATTATTCCTCTGTTTCTTCCAGGCTGTTCTCTTAATTAAAATAGATAAGTCAAAATCTTTGTATTTCTGTGTGCATTATAATAGGATGAGAGCATTGTAAAACAATATCCCAAAATCTTTCATTTAAATCAGTGTTAGTTCCTTCAAAGTAGTCACCTTAGTGGACTAAATACTTATAGAGTTTGATCAACCTTCCTTTGAGAACTCTTCCTTTGAAATCGTCTCCTAGGCTTGCATACTATTATTAGTAACTGTTCAGTTGATAAGTCTTTATTATATAAATGGGATCTTATTACTCTCAGAATCTAAAACCAAGAGAGCAAAGATAACCATTAAATAAGCATGTATTGAATGCCTGCCATGTTACCGAGCAAAAGGCAAGGTCCCTATCCTCTAGTATTAAAAGGCTTAGGTGAGAGGGGAGCTGTAACAGAGCTTTTAGGAACTTTATCAAAATGTATGTGTGTGATCTACACATTCCCAGCTGCCAAGCCACTGGCTCCTCCTCTGCCCCCAGCCTACTGCCCCAGATTCAGCAGGGCTGGCATGTATATTTTTGAAAAGATCACAACATGCATAGCTGTCCTTTTATCTAATGGATATAGATGTGTGGAAATTCCTTTTTTTAAACAAATTACGTTATGTTAGTCACCATATAGTACATGATTATTTTTTTTTTAAGATTTTATTTATTTATTTGACAGAGAGAAATCACAAGCAGACGAGGAAGCAGGCTTCCTGCTGAGCAGAGAGCCCGATATGGGGCTCGATCCCAGGACCCTGAGATCATGACCTGAGCTGAAGGCAGAGGCTTTCACCCACTGAGCCACCCAGGCACCTCACAAAGTGAATGATTTTTATCTGGAGACTTAGCTGACCAGAATAAAGACTCCAGCTCCCAGCCCCCCTAGCGGCCGGGTGTGACTATATGACTTGCTTTTGACCAGGGAGATGTTAACAGAAGTATCTTATGGTTCTGGATGCTATTGTAAATGGAACTGATTCTCTAATTTCTCTTTCTACACTTAAATTGTTAATGGATAAGAAGGCAACTGATTTCTGTGCATTGATTTTGTATCCTGCCACAGTACTGAATTACTGTTCCAATAATTTGGGGGTGGAGTCTTTTGGGTTTTCCACATAAAGTGTCATGTCATCTGTGAAGAGAGAAAGTTTGACGTCTTCTTTGCCAATTCGAATACCTTTTATTTTATTTATTTTTTGTCTGATTGCTGTTGCTAGGACTTCTAGTACTATGTTGAACAACAGTGGTGAGAGTGGGCATCCTTGTTGTGTTCCTGATCTTAAGGGAAAGGCTCTCAGCTTTTCCCCACTGAGAATGATATTCGCTATGGGTTTTTCATAAATGGATTTTATGAAATTGAGGAATGTTCCCCCATCCTTATACTCTGAAGAGTTTTAATCAGAAAGGATGCTGTATTTTGTTAAATGCTTTTTCTGCATCAATTTAGAGGACCATATGGTTCTTCTCTATCCTCTTATTAATGTGTTCTATCACAATGATTGATTTGCAAATGTTAAACCACCCTCGCATCCCAGGGAGAAGCCCACCTGGTCGTGGTGGACAATCCTTTTTATGTAGTGTTGAATCCTATTAGCTAGGATCTTGTTGAGAATTTTGGCATCCATATTCACCAGGGATATTGGTCTGAAATTCTCCTTTTTGATGAGGTCTTTGCCTAGTTTTGGGATCAAGATAATGCTGGCCTCAAATGAAGTCTGGAAGTTTCCCTTCTGTTTCTATTTTTTGAAACAGCTTCAGGAGAATAGGTATTTTTTCTTTTTTGAATGTTTGGGAGAATTCCCCAGGAAATCCATCAGGTCCTGGACTCTTGTTTTTGGGGAGCTTTGTGATCACTGCTCAATCTCATTACTAGTTATTGATCTATTCAGGTTATTGATTGCTTTCTGTTTCAGTCTTGGTAATTTATAGATTCCCAGGAATGAATCCATTTCTTCCAGGTTGCTTAATTTATTGGCATATAGCTGTTGAAAATAATTTCTGATAATTGTTTCTATTTCCTTGGTGTTAGTCATTATCTCTCCTCCATTCATTCATAATTTTATTAATTTGGGTCCTTTCTCTTCTCTTTTGGATGAGTCTGGCCAGTGGTTTAATGACCTTATTAATACTTTTAAAGAACCAGCTTCTAGTTTCGTTGGTGTGTTGGTTCTACTGTATTTCTGGTTTCTAATTCATTGATCTCTGCTCTATTCTTGATTATTTCCCTTCTCCTATATGGGTTAGACTTAATTTGTTGTTGATTTTCCAGGTCTTTCAAGGTGTAAAGATAGTGTGTGTATTCAGGATTTTTCTACTCTTTTGAGAGGCTTAGATGGCTATGTATTTCCCCCTTAGGGGGAAATCCTTTGCCGAATCCCATAGGTTTTGGACGGATGCGTTATCATTCTCATTGGTTTCCATGAATTGTTTAGTTCTTCTCTGATTTCCTGGTTGACTCAAACACTTGAGCAGGATGGTCTTCAGCTTCCAAATGTTTGAATTTCTTCCAAACTTTTTCTTGTGATTGAGTTCCAGTTTCAAAGCACTGTGGTCTGAGAATATGCAGGGAATAATCTCAGTCTTTTGGTATCAGTTGACACCTGATTTGTGATCCAGTATGTGCTCTCTTCTGGAGAAAATTCTATGCACACTTGAGAAGAATGAGTATTCTGTTGTTTTAGGGTGTAATGTTCTGTATATATTTATGAGATCCACCTGGTCCAGAGTGTCATTCAAAGCTCTTGTTCCTTTGTTGATTTTCTGCTTAAATGATCTATTGCTGAGAGTGGAGTGTTGAGGTTTCCTATTATTAACATATTATTATCAATATATCTCCTTTATTTTGATTAACATTTGGCTTATATAGTTGACTGCTCCCATGTTGGCGGCATAGATATTTACAATTGTTAGATCTTCTTGTTGGATAGACCCTTTAAGAATGATTTGGTGCCCTTCTGTATTTCTAACTACAGTCTTTAGCTTAAAATCTAATTTGTCTGCTATGAGAATTGCTACCCCAGCTTTCTTTTGAGGTCCATTGGCATGAAAGATGGCTCTCTGTCCTTTCATTTTCAGTCTGGATGTATCTTTAGGTTCAAAAAGAGTCTCTTGTAGACAACATATGGATGGGTCCGACTTTTTATCCATTCTGCAACCCTGTGCCATTTTATGGGAGCGTTTAGGCCATTCACGTTGAGAGTGATTATTGAAAGATTTGATTTTATTGTCATCATCTTGCCTGTCAAGTCCTTGTTTCTACAGATTGTCTCTATAGATACAAGTATCACTCTCGGGGTCTTTCCCCTTTTATAGAACCCCTCTTAATATTTTTTTGCAGGACTTAGTGGTATTTGCTTAGTGGTCACATATTCTTTTAGTGTCTGCCAGTCCTGGAAGCTCTTTATCTCTCCATTCATTCAGAGTGACAGCCTTGCTGGATAAAGAATTCTTGGTTGCATGTTCTTCTCATTTAGTACCCTGAATATGTTTGCCAGTCCTTTCTGGCTTGCCAGGTGTCTGTGGACAGGTCTGACACTATTCCAATGTTCCTCCTTCAGTACATAAAGAATCTCTTGCCCCTAACTGCCCTTAAGATGGTTTCCTTGGGGGGCACCTGGGTGGCTCAGTGGGTTAAGCCTCTGCCTTCGGCTCAGGTCATGATCCCAGGGTCCTGAGATCGAGCCCCACATCGGGCTCTCTGCTCTGCAGGGAGCCTGCTTCCTCCTCTCTCTCTGCCTGCCTCTCTGCCTACTTGTGATCTCTGTCAGATAAATAAAGAAAAAATCTTTTAGGGACGCCTGGGTGGCTCAGTTGGTTAAGCAGCTGCCTTCGGCTCAGGTCATGATCCCAGCATCCTGGGATCGAGTCCCACATTGGGCTCCTTGCTCGGCAGGGAGCCTGCTTCTCCCTCTGCCTCTGCCTGCCATTCTGTCTGCCTATGCTCGCTCTCTCCCTCTCTCTCTCTGATAAATAAATTAAAAAAAAAAAAAAAACTTTAAAAAAAATCTTTAAAAAAAAAAAAGATGGTTTCCTTGATTCGAAGATTTGCGAGTTTTACTATTACATGCCCTGGAGATGGTCTGTTCTCATTGATCTTGGGAGAGGACTTCTCTGCCTCTAGGACATGAATGTTTTTTTCCTTCCCCAGATTAGGGAAGTTCCTGGCTATGATTTGCTCAAATGTATCTTCTGGTCCTCTCCCTCTCCACCCCCTCAGGGATCCCAATAATCCTGACACTGGAACATTTCATAGCATCATTTATTTCTCTAATTCTGTTTTCATGGATTTTAAGCTGTTTGTTCCAGGCCTCCTCCTGTTCCTTCTTTTCTATCAGTTTGCCTTCTAGATCACTAATTGTTCTTCTGCCTCGTTTACCCTAACATTAGAGTATCTAGATTGGATCTCAATAATAGCATTTTTAAGTTCTGGCAGATCAGCTCTCAGATGTCAGTCTATTTCTGACATCTTGCTTATACCCATATCCATTAGTTCTGTGGCAGAGGTCAGTCTCTGAATTTTTCCTGTGTTAGGGGTTCCTTCTCTTAATCATTCTGTTGACAGGTGGTTGAGGGAATGTACAGAGTCCAAATGATTGACTGCAACCCAAGCAGGATGCACCTTTTTTATAGGGATCTTAGGGTTGTTGGCCTCTTGTTCTTTCAGACTGTCTTCTGGGGGAGGGGCCTGTCCTGCTGTTACTCAGGCAACCCTGTTTGGGCAAAGCTGCCCTGCCTCCTGTAGGGAGGAAATGGGCTCAGTGAAAACCAGTTTTGGAGGGCTTTTGTGCTCTGGCAGCTTTTCCTGGCAGCTTTCCACATCTCTTCTGAAAGTCAGAGTAGAAGTGACTGTATCCATATCTCTATCTCAGAACACAGAAATCACAGTCTGTTCTTCAGTGAGTTCTCCAGGCCACATTGTCTCCATTTTTGTCTGTACTGCTAAAAAACACAGTATTCTGGGTTGTACACCCATAGCAGCTCTGCTAGCCCTTGCTTCCAGGTCCAGGCATGTCTCTGCTTTTTGTGCTTCTAAAACCACTAGTCGCTCCTGGTTCGCATGTGCATCCCTGCAGCTCTAGGTTTCAATCTGGGGGGCTGTCCTAACGTCCTTTCACCACTGCTACCAATCAAAGTTCCCCGCTTGAGATATTCAGCTTGTAGAGCTCCAGATATATCTTCTTACACCACAGGGTGATTTCATGGGTGTTTGGAATGATCTGGTAGATATCTAGCTCAGTTTAGAGGACAGGTTGAAACAGGGTCCCCTATTCCTCCACCATCTTTACATTTCCCCTGTGGAAATTCCATGAGACTCTTTCTTTGCTTTGCTTTCTCCTGAGTCTCTTAACTACTTCACAATGCTCCTTCTCAAGCTTTATTGTCGAGTCATCTTTAAAAGTTCATGCATCCACAGAATTCTGTCCTTTACCCTCTTTTTCTCCTCATTCAGTGTATACTCCTTGGGTGAGAGCCCTCTTATGATTTGAACTTCCTTGTAAAGAGTCTAAAAATCTGTACCATCAACCCAACTCTAGCTTCTAAGCTCCAGAAGCATATATCCAACTGCTACTAATCTTATACTCCAAATTTAAGATGTTTCTGACCAAAATCACTGTGCCTCTCTTCCCCCAAAACACACAGTCTTCTTCTTCCCTGGTTTGGAAAGTGACTCCACCATTTACCCGGGCTCAAAATTTAGATACCACTGTGAAACTAGTCTTTTTCACATTTTCAGAGCCAATCACCCTCTGAGTCCTGCTACATCCTTTTCCAACTCTAATCCTAAAGTTCAGGTTATCATTACTTCTTAGCTTGGTATACAGTGAGTCCCAAACATCAATCAGTAAATGCAGTATACAGCTAGCTGCATAAGAGTCATTCACGAAGCATATTAATTACACAAATTACTGGGTCCCACCAAAGAATTACTTAAAATCAGAATCTCAGGGTTTGGGCCTACAGCTCTATATTTCTTTCTTTCTTTCTTTCTTTTTTTTTTTTTTTAAAGATTATTTATTTATTTATTTGACAGAGAGTTAGATCACAAGTAAGTAGAGAGGCAGGCAAAGAGAGAGAGAGAGAGGGAAGCAGGCTCCCCGCTGAGCAGAGAGCCCGATATGGGACTCAATCCCAGGACCCTGAGATCATGACCTTAGCCGAAGGCAGCGGCTTAACCCACTGAGGGCGCCCCACCCAGGCGCCCCACAACTCTGTATTTCTAACAAGGTCCCAAGATGACTCTAAGGAGCAGCCAGTTTAGAACCACTGTGACCCAACCACCTCCCTGTCCTCAGGCTTATCCTCTCCAATCTGCCATCTCCACTGCTGTTGTCAGAGCATCTGATCACACCACTTCACTGCCCAAAATTCTTCAGTGGTTCCCTCCTGCCTATTTATAGTATAGAAAAAAATCCTAATCACTTGACATAGCAAACAATACTTTCCATCATCACTTATCTACCCTAACCTACCTTTACTGCCAAATGTCCTAAAGCCCAGTATCATCAACCTCTACCTCACAATGTTTCATCAGCCTTTCCTTACCTAACTGATGAATATCAATTCATTACCAACTCCAGAGTCACCTCTATAAAGGCATCACTGATGCTATAGCTTCACTGTCCAGCCACAACCTGTCCTGTGCACCTGTGTTCTCACCGCACCCTGTTCATATGTTTTTACTGTTATATACAGCTATCTTCTTTTGTTAGATTCTAAGCTGCTTGAGAGTAATGACTATGTATGTCTTATTTATCTTTCTATTCCCAAAACTTAGCAGAAGCTTAATAAATGTTTATTGATGAAAAAAACATTCTTGGGACTCTGGAGCAAGCCAGGATCAAGACATATTTGGCTCTGGATATGCTTAATATACAAGAACATAAGGCCATTTTGAAAGTGATTCCTTGGAATAAGGAGTTCCAAAGATGACTCTAATACTTAACACTTATTTTGAAGTGCTAGATATAAGTCTGGATTAAAAACAACAAAAAGGACACAATTAAATAAACATAATATCTACTTAATAGTAGTCCCACCTCATGTTTTTTCTGTGTGATTTCACTTGTTTAATCTTAACTTTTTAATATGTGCTAAATGTTTGAATTAAAGAAGTACTATAAACCTAATAAACGCATCTTTTAAAATATCAGCCAGCTAGCAACCTAGAATATTTGTTAGGAAAGTCAATGATGGAATTTTTATCCTGCAGACCAATTTGCATTTCCCAATATAAAGCTTTAACACATTCAAGGTATTTTTACTGTTTGTTCCCTAATCTTAATTTTATGTAAATTTTATTTCCTAAAAAAAGTTTGTGCAAAATAATTAATTCATATTTGAGACTTCCTATTTGTCTAACTACCGTGATATACCAATACACATAAATAATCTCATTCTTATACATATTTTTTAAAGATACAGAAAACGTCTAAGGACTACTATTCCCATTGTATAAAATATTTAAAAGAAACTGAGAATTCTAAATATAAAGACAACAGCATTTTTATAAAGTTAAAAAAGTCCTGCTGAAGAAAATGATACTCAATTATGAGCAGGGTTCATTTAAAACCACATTCTTGTTTTCTAATTCATATATTTCTTTTCCTGGTAGGAAGCGCTGGTTCACTTCTTAGAAGTTTAAGGCAGTGGTTGTCAACTGGGGGCTATCTTGCTCCCCACAGAACATTTGGCCATGTCTGAAGACATTGTTTTATTATTAAAGCAAAGCTAACAGGTAAAGATTAGGGATGCTATCAAAAATCCCTGTCAAATGAATAAAATCTTAAAAAAAAAATCCTACAGTGCACATGACAAGTCTTCCACAACAAAGAATTATCTGGTCCAAATATCAATAATGCTGAGGTTGAGAAACCCTAGCTTAAAAAAAAAATCCTATGATATTGAAAAACCAAATGTCTAAAATCACATCAAATTCCAAATCTAATAACTCAGTAACAAACGAATAGCTAAAATAAAGACAGTCTACCTTATCACAATGTCGATCTAGCAGTTTGTATCTGGGGCAATCCTGCTCTATGTTTTCAGCAATGTTCTGTATTGCTAACAGCTGTTCATCAATTTCCTGAAGCTTAGATGTGAGACGCTCTAGGCGGCGAGCTGCAGACACATCCTCCAGGAGCTCCCATGGCGGGTCATCCTCGGCAGCAGCTGACTTCAAGTTCTGTTTTTTGACTTGAAAATCTGGCTTTAGCATATCTAAATATTAATAAAAGTAATCAATATTAGAATTCAGTAGAATTAAGGGAGAAGTAAATGCTGATGATCTAATTTTTTTCAAGACCGCATTTTAAGTCAAAATAACATTCCCTTCCAAATCTATTTCAATACACTCAGAAATAACACTTCAGCTTCTCGACTTCAGAGAGCTGTCTGTTGTGGGATAAGAATACATAACAGTGTTGCTATTACCACAAAACTCCACACACAAGGCAGTTTGAATGATACTTTACCCTCTGCAATAAAAACATACTTCATTAAAAAGCAACATTATTTAATATTTTTTTTTTTTAAAGATTTTATTTATTTATTTTACAGAGAGAGATCACAAGTAGGCAGAGAGGCAGGCAGAGAGAGAGAGAGGAGGAAGCAGGCTCCCTGCTGAGCAGAGAGCCCGATGCGGGACTCGATCCCAGGACCCTGAGATCATGACCCGAGCCGAAGGCAGCGGCCTAACCCACTGAGCCACCCAGGCGCCCCTTATTTAATATTTTTTACTTTTTATTTATTTTAAAGATTTGCTTGCTTATTCATTTTGAAAGTGAGTGAGAGAGAGAGCATGAAGGGAGAGGCAGAGGGAGAAAATCTCATGAAGACTTCCCACTGAGCACAGAGCCCAGTGTAGGGCTTGATTTCAGGACCCTGAGATCATGACCTGGGCAGAAATCAAGAGTCAGACACTTAACTGATTGAGCCACCAAGGTACCCCTATTTTTGACTGTTTTAAAACTCTACTTGAAAACCACCAGTGTCACATAGTAAAAGCTAGGCCTACTGTGGGCCACTACCAACTCTACATGGGATCTCAAGCTATCATTAAACCTCCCAAGACCAGTATCAAAGCCAATGACCTTCCCAACTCTTAAACTCAATTGATCCTTGTTCCAAATTTGAAACTTTTTTTTTTTTAAAGATTTTTATATTTATTTGACAGAGAGAGAGAGTGAGAGAAGGAACACAAGCCAGGGGAGAGAGAGAGGGAGAAGCAGGCTTCCTGCTGAGCAGGGAACCTGAGGTAGAGCTTGATTCTAGGACCCTGCGATCATGACCTGAGCCAAAGGCAGATGCCCTATGACTGAGCCACCCACGCACCCCTCAAACGCTTTTAAAAATGTGTTCTTTTTCCAGGCTCTGGGTCTCCTCCTCCCCCTATTCCTCTTCCTTCTTCATTGTCTTGTCATTTTACTCTTCGCCGCCGCCCCCCACCCGACCCATCAGCACTTCCAGGGTGTCAGTCTCAGCTCACTTCTCACTCACGTATTCTCCCTGGGTGGTGTCACCAATGCACAGATGACTCTCAGATTCACATGGCATCTTCATGAGCACCAGCCCTTAAATCCACCGATGTCCTGGGTATCTCATTTAGGTTGTTCCTAAAACCTATCAACTGAAATTCATCACTCTGTCCCTCCAACTTTCTCACTCTTCCTGATTCCCCAGTTCAGTTAGTAGTTCTCATTCAACGTGTTCCTAAGCCAGAGAATCATTCAAGGTTCTTCTCTTTCCTTCAATCCAAAGTAACACCAAATATTGATGATTATTCAAGGTTCTTCTCTTTCCTTCAGATCCAAAGTAACACCAAATATTGATGATTACCAACCAAAATCTCCATTCCTATTACCATTGCTTAGCTGAAGCTTTCACAATAGCTGGACCCCAAACAACATCTCTATCTCTAATTTATTTTACCCCTATTTAGTCCACCTTCCACACGGATCTTTTATTTTTTTTTTTTAAGATTTTATTTATTTATTTGACAGAGAGAGACCACAAGTAGGCAGAGAGGCAGGCAGAGAGAGAGGAGGAAGCAGGATCCCCGCTGAGCAGAGAGCCCGATGTGGGACTCGATCCCAGGACCCTGAGATCATGACCCGAGCCGAAGGCAGTGGCCCAAACCACTTAGCCACCCAGGGGCCCCCACACGGATCTTTTAAAACACAAATCTGATTTTGTTCCTTTCCCACCTCAAATTCTTCAGTGTTTCTCTAATACCTCATTGTAAAAGTTCAAAGGCCTCAGTATAAGGACAATGCCATTCAGGCTTTCCTCTGTCTCCCTCTCTAGCTCATCTATTGCTGTCTTAAACAAACAAACAAAACCACTTCACTGCCTCCAAGCAAACTTTAATTCTCTCAGCCTTTGCAGGCTCCATCGAACCTCCATATCACTGCACAATTTAGTCTCTCACTCTGTGTGACCTTTCTCTAAATCCCACTTCCCTTTAAGATTCCACTGAGGTGGGCGCCTGGGTGGCTCAGTGGGTTAAGCTGCTGCCTTCAGCTCAGGTCATGATCCCAGGGTCCTGGGATCGAGTCCCACATCGGGCTCTCTGCTCAGCAGGGAGCCTGCTTCCTCCTCTCTCTCTCTGCCTGCCTCTCTGCCTACTTGTGATCTCTCTCTGTCAAATAAATAATAAATAAAATCTTTAAAAAAAAAAAAAAGATTCCACTGAGGTGTCTCAGTGGAATAAATGGGGATAAATGTCCCATCCTCCCTAGAGATGGAGTAGATGCTGCATTTCCCAAGAATCCCATCCATACCACCTCGAAAGCACTTCCCATGCTGTATCATAATCCTCTGCTTCTATGCCTTCTTTTCCTCCCCGAGGTGAGTGCCCAGGCAGAGAGCCCGATATTAATTACACTCTTCTTAAGTTCCAAGATCTGGTCCTTGATTGTTTATTGACTAGTTGGTCAAATGAGGAGTATGATGCCTGACCTACCTAACTTAGAGAGGCTTTGTGAAGACTGAATTGTGCAATAAAATACTCTGAAAAATGTGACTCACTAAACAAGTGTAGGTAGTGCTTCTTACCTTTCAGTCCCAGTCTAGTGTGAGGTTTCCCATGACAGGATAATGTCAAACTGCGATGCAGGCAATGGCCACTGTATCACTTTCCACTACCTGCTCTGGCTTTACTTTTTTTTTTTTTTTTTTTTTTTAAGTAATCTCTACACCCAAGGGTCTCAAACTCACAACTCCAAGATCAAGAGTCACATGCTCTACTGATCACGCTCGTCAGGTATGCCTGGCCTTACCTTTTTCAGCTTGACTCTCACAGTACTTTACCATCTGTCCTTCCTGTTTTCGGGAGCCTGAAGAATCTCCCTTAGTCATTCTCAGGAGAGAATTTTGTATACAAACTTCAAGGAGGAAATTCAGCAAAAGAGCTGGACATGTTCAAAATCCAGAATGGTCTACCTACATAATGAAAATAGCTTCCCTTTCTTTGGAGAATCTGCTCTAGTCCCACTGACTAATAGGGGGAGAAAAAAAAGGAAAAAAGGGTTAAATACTGAGCTCCACTGATGAAAAATTCTTCCTCTGGCCAGCAAAGCTCTGCTTGCTATTAATAGCTGAACGCATTCCTATTGGAGATAGTTTCTAAAATAGGAAACTACTATCATTCAAAATGGTGAGCAAGTATCCCTAAAGGTAAGAATATATTATTTGTCTTGCTTTTGTTTTAAATACCTAGGGAATCTGTCCCTCCTTCTCCCAACCTTTTTCTATAATACAAATCCCACTCAACTCTATTATGTAACAAGATTCTGAATCTTTATGGTATATTATGTAAATACTATAATGGAATTTATTTTCAAAATATGAAACACATCCTTTTAAACTGGCATTTTAAAGTTGTTCTCTTTAATAAGGGACACTGACATATTTTTGTAACCAGTCTCCCTAGAGAATGATCTTCCAAAACATTGAATAGACTTGATCTAATGAGGAAATTAACCTGTAGCTAGCTTATGGTCACTTAAAATGCTGGCCAAAGATATTCAGGGGTCAGAGAGATGGATCTGGTTCCAGTATGGCAGAATTTCAAAAGCTGACTGGTGTGAAAATGAAGGGAAACTAGCCCATAGGCATTTTTTTTAAAGATTTATTTATTTTACATAAAGGGAGAGAACAAGAGAGTGAGCGTGGGGAGCAGGGACAGGAGATGAAGAGAGTCTTAAGCAGAGTCTGCACTGAGTGCAGAGCCCCACCCAAATCTGATCACATGACCCTGAGATTATGACCTGAGCCGAAACCAAGAGTCAGATGCTCAACTGACTGCACAGCCCAGGGAGCCCACAGGCATTTGGCTAGATGTAACCCATATGACAACTCTATGAGGTTGTGTCCCACAGAGATATAAGTAAGGACCAGATAAAGTTAATATACTTGCAAGAAGTATCCAAACTATAAAGTGACAGAGTTGGGACCAAAAACCAGGTCTGTTCTACTTCAATCTAGAAGTCAAGCTCTTTTCATTTCCCACACACTTTCCCAGCCTAAAAGACTTGTTAGTTTCATACATTCTCCCTTCAATACCCATGCACCAAACAGCCCCATAACAGGAAAGAGAATGGGCCAAGGCTTCAAAATCTGAAATTCTGACACTTATTGGTATACACAGCTATAACAGACATGCCCTAACACATGCTAAGGTGAGGTTTCCCTGCTACCCATCCCTTCCCTACACCTTCACATCTCCTGAGTGCCCACTGTTGATATACAATTAGCAGACAGGGCTGGACTCTGACCCCAAGCATCTGAAAACCACAAGGCTGGGTATCCTTCCCAGGACCTGTGGAACCCAGAAGACATACTGGCTTTCAATTGGAAGAAATCTGATGGCTTATTAAGCTTAATCTATTTGGGGCACATGGGAGGCTCAGATGTTTGGCCATCTGCCTTCGGCTCAGGTCATGATCTCCAGATCCTGGGATCGAGCCCTGTGTTGGGCTCCTGGCTCAGAAGAGTCTGCTTCTTCCTCTCCCTCTGCCTCTTCTCCTGCTCAAGCTCTTTCCCTATATCTCTCTATATCAAATGAATAAATAAAATCTTTTTCAAAAAGAAGAGTAATCTAATCATTCATAGGATGTAATAACTTTAGGTTTTGGAAAAATATTCTTCTAAATCTTGCAAATATTTTATAATAATGCAACCTAATTTATAATTCTAAAACTGAGTATTTTACTTATAATATTTTACTGTTGGCTAAATACCTGTGTATTTTCTACATGCTATTCTAGAATCACCCACTTTTTTTAAATATGAGAATTCCCTTTTAATACCAAAGCACTCATGACATACCATAGGATGTTTATTTTTAGCCTCCTCAATTAAGAAAAGACCTATGTACAAATAGATCTGTAGTCTCCTCGCAGAATACCCAGGGGCCCCAGCTTTGGAACCATGATGCTACCTAATTTACCTATCTGACCACACTCTTCTTAGCAAAGGAAAAAACTTCTCCTGGTTTCTTTTGCAATTACCAAGTTTTAGAACTCATTTCTATATATCAGTAATTTGGAGAAAAGGCGAGAGTCATGTTAGATATTTAGGGTATTCACCTTTGTCCTGCTGTAATTCTGATGGCATAGGTGAGGCAATCCCAGTGTTCTTCACCTCTGTACTGCCTGCTCTCCAGCTTCTTTCATCCAGACAGGGTGGAGACATTTTTGCAGATTTAAAAAATAAATCCATAGTGGAATTGGCTGACTCTATCAAGAATATGAAAAGCATAAAAAGACTGATTCTAAACAAGGTAGTCAGAAGATTAATAGAACATTTCTAGGGGGACCAGGTAGCCCATTCAGTTAAGCCTCCAACTCTTGATTGTGGCTCAGTTCAGGATCTCAGGGTCGTAAGATCAAGCCCCACATCAGGCTCTATGCTGGGCATGGAGTCTGCTTAAGATTCTCTCTCCCTCTTCCTCTGCCCTCCCCCACAAAAGAACATTCCTAAATGTGAATATAAACATCCAAAGATATAGTGGGTTCGCAGGAAAAGAGCTAAGAGACTTAAGAAGGGGTAAAAATGTTATATTATAGAATTTTTAAAGTGTTTTTAATCTACTTAAAAACAAAAAAATTATTACCTTCAGTCTTAACAGTGTGCAAGGGAACAGTATTTATAACTGAAGCTGCCATATAATGTAACTCTGCAGAAGATGGGATCTCCAGGTGATCACTTGGCTGTTTGGTAATAGTATCATTTGAAGGTCCCTCTTTAACAGGCAGTTCCTGTAGATCATCAGCTTTAATATCAATCACATTTATGTAAGTGTTTCTAACCTGAAACAAAACACGTAAAATCAAAGAGGGTTATATTCTTTTTACTCTGTACAACCAGTCTGCACCATCCACTCTTATAAAAAAAAATAATAATAAATAAATAAATAATAATAATAATAATAATTAATTTTAAAGGCAAAAAGAGCTTATATGAGCTTATATATTTCCCTAACTTAGGGAAAACTGCAGGAAGTATGTGTTATGGTCTTAGTTTATAATACTTTGGGGCATAGTATTTAAATCTTAATTTTTTGATCTTTCCAACAAAGCTACATAGATGCCATTTTAGCCTCATTTCATCTATACAATTAAATGATGCAGATGACCATAATAAATTTTAGCAAATGTATTATTATAACCTCTGAATAGAAATATCAAATTTAGTACCAGACCAGACGGTGAAGGTGATGAAGGTTCCTCTGATATTTCAGTGTGAAGTTTGAGATTTAGACATACATCGGGAGCCAACACTTGAGGAACATTCAAAGGTTCATGTTCTGAAAATTAAGAAAATTTAAAAATCAGGAATATAAAAAAAATGTGTAAATAGCTCCAAGTCATTAGCATTTATAACAAGTCAGCAACAAGCAACATAAATTTTTTGTTTGTTTGTTAAAAATCTAAGTAGGAGGCGCCTGTGGAGTGTGTGGCTCTTGATCTCAGGATTCTGAGTTTGGGCCCCACTTTGGGTGAAGAGATTACTTAGAAATAAAATCTTTTAAAAAAAATCTAAGAAGTTTCACAGGTATAAATAAATTCTATTCTATTCTAAAAACAATTTACTGTAAAGTAATTTATAGTTGAATAGAGACTGATTATTGCTTTTTTCATATGAATGATTCATGGGGATAATAAAGTATCTAAGTCATGTCAAGAAAATGCTGTTAATTTCCTAGGTGGCTCAGTCAGTTACGTGTTCGACTATTGATTTCAGCTTAAGCCTTGGTCTCAGGGTTGTGATCTCAAGCCCCATGAGAAGAAAGAAGGAAAAAAAGAAAAAGGAAAATGCTGTAATTTCCTATTTCCATTTCAGATATATTAAGTCATGTTTGTTTAGGAGATTGCAAGAAAACCTGTTTAGGAAATTAACCTATAACTAATTTGTTTTTTTTACTGTCAACGCTTTTTCTTGTTACTCATTTGTTTTAACAGATTTATTGAGATATAATTTAGACCCTTTAAAAGGGCACAATTCAGGAGTGCCTGGGTGACTCAGTTTGTTGAGCAACTGACTTTTGATTTCTGCTCAGGTTGAGGTGGAAAAGCCCAAAATGGCCACCTCACTGAGATGAGGAGCCACTGAGGATGACTTGGCCCTTCTCCACCAAGTCACTTCCTCATAGCTTTAAGAACTACCTCGTGACCCCGAGCCAATCAGCTGTGCGAAACCACGAAAAATCCCTAGTTTGCCTATAAATATCTGTCCCAGTAAAGGCTGGGTGCTCATTCTTTGGGAGTGATCTCACTGAGCCCACTGGTGTTAATAAAGTTCTCCCAGTTGTTCTCCCAGTTCTCTGTGTGCTACTTGAGCTTCTCCGATGCCTTCGAACTTCCGCAACAAGGTTATGCTCTCTGGGTCATGAGATGGAGCCCCAAATCAGGCTCCGTGCTGGGCATGGAGGCTGCTTTAGATTCTCTCTCTCCCCCTCACTCTACCCCTCCCCATCCCCCTGCTAGGGTGTGCACCCTTCATGAAATAAAATAAACAGAATAGAATAGAATAGAATGGCACAACTCAGTATTCAGTAGTTTCTAGTATATTCGCAGAGCCCATAGCTTAATTTTACCATTAAACATTAAAAAATGTTTAACATCTAAATTTTATAAAAGTCATTAGCTTCTTATTCAAAAGTACACTAAAGAAGCCTATCACAATACGTCAGCAAATGGTCTCTGTGCCTTTTGCCCTAGTGTTGAGGGAAAAGAAGGAAAGCTGGGGACAAAGCAGAAGCGGACACCCCACAACACCCCCCCCATGGGATATAAATGACATTCCTTATGTACTCTTGGCCACCCTAAAGCTAAGGAAAGGAAAAACAAATAGCTAACTTGTAGAGATCACAATCCTGCAAGAACTGAGTCTCCCTCAGTTTATAAATGTCTTAGCAATTTACAGAAATGAAGCATTTTTATCAATGGCCTAGCTTGCAGGAGGAAATGTAGATATAATATCCTTATAAGCTGCAGCCCATTGACAGATACTGGAAGAAGGCAGAGTGATCCTCCAGGAAGTTCCCAACTATCTTCCTATTAATGCCTTGCTAGAGGGAAAACAACTTTAACTTGACAGTGGCAAGGCCTCCTGTATCCTGTGAAGTTTCTTTAACATACAAAAGACCTCAGTTTTTCCTTACCTCCCACAACCCCATAATATATAATAAGCCACCCCTCTCACAACCCTGAGGCAGCAGCTCTTTCTGCCCACGGGTCCTGTCCTCATGCTTTATTAAACTACCATTTTGCACCAACGATGTTTCAAGAATTCTTTCTTGGGTCATCGGCTCCAAACTTTACCCCACTAAACTTCACCAATATTCCAAACTAGAGTCCCTTCACTAGGACTCTAGTTTTACTTCCTAGCATTTTACTTTTAATAAAACATTACTTTCAAATTTCATATGCAAAATATAATTTCTTATTATATTGAACACTGGAAACTTGGTACCAAGGCTTGAATTTAAACCATGTAACAACCCAGAAACTAGAAAAAAGGAAAGTGAAAATACTTAAATTATCATTCTATCTCTATTCGATCAATTGATGGGTTTTATTGCTTTTTTATGGATGGTGGTAACTCTTGTTTGGTCATCAGAACAGTCTTTAATTAGTAATGTTATTCTCAGGAAAAAAAAAAGAGAAAAAAGCACACCTGATATGGAAGAAATGATTTGTTGATTTTTACCACATTCAGAAACAACTTCTTCAGAAGTAGCTTTTTTATCTTGTAGTCAGTTGTAAGAGTTGAGGCAAAAAAAGAAAACAAAAAAGAATTTCACAAACAGAAAAAATTAAATGTATGAATGTGATTTTTAGATATTGTGTTTAAAGGTAGTAAAGTAGATTGACCACTTAAAAATTTAATTTTTAAAAATTAGTGCTAATTTATGATTTTATTATTGTTCATCCTGGGCCTGATTACCTGGATGATAACAGACTTCTGGCAAACAGGCTGCCAAGTCTTGAAGACTATCTAGCAGTAAAGTACCTCCAAGGCTTTCTCAAAGGTTTTTTCTTATAAGAATGTTTCTCAAATGCATATGCACCATTTGCATCAAAAGCATCTTCTGTAGGCTAACCTCATTCAGATAAAAACAAAAACTAAATAATGAGATGCCTTTTTATGACATATTAAATGGGTAAATATAAAAGAATTAGCTAAATCACAGTGGTAACCAAAACAAAGGCTCACATGTGGAAAGATACTGAAAACTTATTTATAGGAGAAAAATACTGGAAACCACCTAATGCACTCAACACTAAAAAATTAGGTAAATATTTTATGTCACAACTGGAAGAAGGAATATGCTTACCAAGTACTTTTTGATGACACAGGGAAATGTATGACATAAGCAGAAATCAAAGTGAAAGCAAAGGATACACAATATAGGTCAATTTTGTTTTCCAAATCCAATCCATTCTTATAAATGTACTGCACAGATACCAAGAGACTTTTTTAAAGGCAGAAAAAAGGTGTCCCAGGCCAGCCCATCTAATACTCCCAAACATTAAACAAGTCTGAATAACTATGCATCTAGGATTATTAAATATAAATTAAATATATTAATATATAAATTAAATATAAAGCATTTTAAACATCACTTAATTAAAATTCATTTAACTAATTAGTTTGTGTACATATGCAATACTGACCATATCAGATAAAATATTGACAGTATTGCAAACATATACTATAAGGTAAGTAGAGAGTATAATATAAATACTATACTGTAATGTTAAGTATGTACTACAATGTATATGCTACCTACACATATATACTACATATGTATAAACTATACTATGTAAATAAATAATGCAATATGTTAAAGATACAGTCTAACTAGAGAGTATCCAAAGATTGCTACGCAAAAGCAAACACTGGGACCCATGAAGGGTAAATTCTCAGGGAAGAAAGGAATACTATTTGGAAGATTAAAGTATGGATAGTGAGGCAAGACACCATATACTGTATCAAACTATGTAAAATGGGGGTGCCTGGGTGGCTCTGTGGGTTAAAGCCTCTGCCATCAGCTCAGGTCATAATCCCAGGGTCCTGGGATCCCAGAGCCTGCATACGGCTCTCTGCTCAACGAGGAGCCTGTTTCCCCTACTCTCTCTCTCTGCCTGCCTCTCCGCCTACTTGTGATCTCTGTCAAATAGATAAATAAAATCATAAAAAAAACCCCAATTATGTAAAATATGCAAGAGAAGACTGAAAGAAAAATCATCAAATTGTTACTTCTAGGGTAGTCTGGTGGCACTGCTGGTTAAGCATCTGACTCTCGGTTCTGGCATGGGCTGTGATCTTGGGGTCGAAGGATCAAGCTGCACACTGGGCTCCACACTCAGCATAGGGTCTGTTTGAGTTCCTCTCCCTCTTCCCCACCCCCTAAAATCTTTTAAAAACACATTAATTCTAAGTGATATGATTATAGTTAATTTCATCTTCTTCATAGCTTTGCTATATTATTCAAATATTCTATAATGATATTATTTTGAAACCATATCAATAAATACTATTTTTAAATAATATAAAATTAGAGATTTAAGAAAAGCACTTGAAGGTTCTGAACATAGTTGAAAGCAACTGTTTCCTAAATATCATAGAAAAGAATTTCTACAACACAAAAGTCAGAGCACTTACATGAGTAAGGAAGTCTGTCAGGCAAAATTCCAAATAACAGTTCCTTCAAATTTTATTTCCTCTGTTCTTGGACACAGTTACAAATGCCCTTCCCATACCAACCCAATCTAGTCCTCTTCCTAAATAACTTCAACAGCCATAGCTCCAGGCTTCTTGGTCTTAGGCATGAAATCCCAGTGAAGGCAATTAATGGCATAGAGAACCCAAATTTAAAACATAGATGTAGTCCATGGTATTTTGAATAAAAATTTCTATTATGTTTTAATTAAATTATCATAAATTCAACTTAAAGTTTAAAATTTGTGAAGTATATAACAAGGTTGAGGATAAGAACTTGGGAGGAGTAACTATTATCACTTAACTAAAATTCATATTAAATCATTATTTTGAATAAAAAGTCTAGATATGTTAAATATTGCACAAAACATATGAATTTTTAAATTAAGGTAAAATAGCATTTTACCTGGGTCTGTATTTGTACTTGCATCCTGACATTCTACAGCTTTCTTTCTCACAGAGGCCATAAAGTGCAATCCAGCTGAAGTATTAATATCCTCTTGTAGCATTTCTTAAACATAACAACAAAACATTGAAAGCAATCACTGAGAAGCCAACATATTATCTGGAGTCCAATAGCAGAGCACCTAACTCAAGAGAGGTAAGGCATGGGGTGCCAAGATGTTATAAAAATGGAATTTCTGAATGAGGTGCTGTCTACATTAACTCCCAAAGGCAGCTCAGTGAAATCAAAACCAAAATTGTGGAGAATTCTGTATGTCCAACCTAGAAAACTAATTGTTCTTCTGGCTGACGAAGATCCAGTAGAAAATGTTAAACAAGAAAATGATATGGTCAGGTTGATGGTCAAGAAAAACCACCCCTGCCAGTATATGGAATACAGATTCAAGTGGCTCCAGACAGATGAGGCTGCTGTCACAGTTCAGATCATTACTTCAATAATGGTGAAAATGGAGGAGAGATGATAAATTTACAAATTTCAGTGGAAGTAAAACAGACAAGATCTGGTTATTGTCTAGATGAGAAGGTAGGAGAAGGCAGAATTCAGATAACCTATGTTTTGGTGTTGAGTTGGTGGTGACACCAGTGGGGATGGAAAATGAGAGAACAAAGCAGCTGTTGGGGAACAGACAGCAAATTCGGACAGCACATGCTGCCCTTGAGGTAATTTCCACTTAGGTAGAAAAGTTTAGCCGCAAATAGAATCAAAGTCCAAAGTCTATTATGGGAGTTTGGGTTTAGATGTGAATTTTCCTGGGAGACCATCCAGGACAACAAAGTAGCATAAGAGATTATCAATTATGGCACATTATAGTATAATTATATATATATATATTTGATCTTCATCCTTGGTTGTAAGCACAGAGTTCCTTAAATCTTTGGAATTTCCTGAGTAAATTCCTGTCATTATTCATGTTATGACCCTTTTGATCATATCTGAATTTATGCTTAATGAGGTGACTCTTGAAAGGCCCCTAGATAGCTTCAGGATAGGTGCTGGTCACCAGAGGTAAAAAACCACATGGTCAGAGGGTCAGAACCATCATTAGCCTCACCCCAACCCTACCTCTGGGGAATGGAGAGCAGCTGGAGATGCAGTTCAATCATCAATGGCTAATGATGCAATCAATCATGCCTATATAATGAAATGTCAATAAAAATCCTGAAACAATGAGGTTAAGGGGGTTTCTGGGTTGATGAGCAAGGGGATGTGCTGGGTATGTGGCATACCCAGAGAGGGTGTGGAAAGACTGTGCCCTCAACCCCCATACCTTCCTTTATGCGTCTCTTCCATTTGGCTATTCCTGAATTGTATCCCTTATAATAAAAGTATAGTCATAAGTGAAGCACTTCTCTGAATTCTGGAATCACTGTAGCAAATTAGTGAACCTGGAGGGTGAGTCATGGGAATCCCTGAGTGTGTAGTTGACTGGGCAAATGTGCAGGTGTATGGGGACCCCATTTGTAGCTGATATCTGAAGTGGTCTTTTGAGACTGAGCCATTAATCTGTGGGATTGGTGTTAACTCCAGGTTATTGTCAGAACTGAATTGGTGTCAGAGAATTGGAGAATTACTGTTGTTTGAAATGACACATACACATATTAATCATATATTTACTAAAATATAATTATTAAATACATATTAAATATTATTAATATATAACATTACATTATATTAAATAAAAATAAACAAAACATTTATATAAGAGTATTTAACTACATATATATGTATTTACAGATATATATGAGTGGAGATATTTAAAAAATAAACCTTGGAAGAAAACACTGGCCACCTCTAGACAGAGAAATTATGGGAGTTTTTCTGGGTGGGGGGAAGAGTTTATTATTCTTCCTATTCCTGATTTATATTTTCTCCAGTGAACATGTACTACCTCCACAAAGCAAAAACTCGAAACAAAACACTGTTAAGAATGAAAAAGAAAGTGGTTTTTTTTTTTTTTTTTTAAAGATTTTATTTATTTGCCAGAAAGAGAGAGAGAGAGCAAGCGAGTATACACAAGCAGAGAGGCAGGCAGAGGCAGTGAGAGAAGCAGATTCCCTGCCAAGCAAGGAGCCCAATGTGGGACTCGATCCCATGACCCCGGGATCATGACCTAAGGCGAAGGCAGCGGCTTAACCCACTGAGCCACCCAGGCATCCCGAGAAAGTGGTTTTAAGACAAGTGAATGGGAAAGAATACCAGATGGGTTAGGAAGCTGAGAGGTACAAGCTAAGCAGGTCAGTTAGGGAAAAAACTGCTTGGTTTAGGCATACAGAGGCTTGATGCAGGGCAGTGGCATCAAGGAAGGTGGTGGGGGTGGGGGATGCCTGGGTGGCTCAGTCGGTTAAATGTCTGCCTTTGGTTCAGGTAATGATCCCAGGGTCCTGGAACAGAGACGACCCCTGACGGCTCCCTGCTCAGTGGGAACCCTGCTTCTCCCTCTCTCTCTCTGCCCCTCTGGCCCCCACTTCTCCACTGCTCAGGCTCGCTCCCTCTCTAATAAATAAATAAAATCTTTAAAAAAAAATAAAATTTGGACATGCTAAATCTAAGATGAAAGTAGAAAAGAATGATGAGAGAGGGTAGATGTGTATTTGAGTGTCATCAAAAAAATTTAAGAGCTGGGGCCGCCTGGGTGGCTCAGTGGGTTAAAGCCTCTGCCTTTGGCTCAGGTCATGATCTCAGGGTCCTGGGGAGAGTCCCATATCGGGCTCTCTGCTCAGTGGGGAGCCTGCCTCTCTGCCTACTTGTGATCTCTCTCTGTGTCAAATAAATAAATAAAATCTTTATAAAATTTTTTTTTGATTTACAGAAACAGGCATGGCCTGTGGGCCATAGTTTCAACCACTGCTCTACCAGATAACACATCAAAACACACACACACATACACACACACTCTATTTTGTTGAAGATAAAATTAAAATAATTTAGCCTCATTTTTACATAATTTTACATAATTCAATTTTACATAATTCTAGAAAACTGATTTTAACTTTGAACTGAGACACTACATTAATCATGATTATACATACCAAAAGGAATATCGAAGTCATCCAAAGGCTGGGAACCAGGATGTTCTTGCTCCTAAATGAATCCCCAAATGATCATTCTATGATTGTAACTCAAAGACAATCGTTACTTTGAAAAAAAATTAAATAGCTAAAAGGATTGTCGAATGTTTATGTATAGGCTTGAATCCATTCAATATTTATTTACTCTATCAAAGTAACTTCACTAAGAAGTTCACAAAACTCATAAACCAAGCAATAAAAAAGAACATTACTAACTTAATGCAGTCACTAAATTACAGTGTGCTCTTCTCCGCTGCAGAGCAGCTCTAACACTCAAATAGTCCCCCCACTGTATCAAAACTGCTCAGGGACTCAACAATGGTAGCAAATGCCTCCAGACATGCCTTTGAGGCTCACGACAGTATGCTTTTAAAAAATCCTTATAAACAGGGCGCCTGGGTGGTTCAGTGGGTTGAGCCGCTGCCTTCGGCTCAGGTCATGATCCTGGGGTCCTGGGATCGAGTCCCGCATTGGGCTCCCTGCTTCCCACCCCCCCCCCCCCGCCTGCTAATGCTCTCTGTCTGTCAAATAAATTAAAAAATCTTTTTAAAAAAATCCTTATAAACAAAACTGTTAGTGTTTAATCTGTCACAAAAATATGTAAACAGTCACCAAACTTAGAAGTAATGTTTGAAAAGATCTGATTTCAATATATAGGTTACTTAACAAACCTGTGTGTGGAAAATGCTGGAGGGATTGAAAAAGGGTCAAACTATAATAGGAGCAACCCAAAGAACCTATATGACATGTATTAAGAAGTCACAAAAAAAGCAAGGAGTGATTTCAAACATAAAAAAGTCACACAGGCAGGTAAATCAAAAACTTTTCACATTTGCAACTATATGTCCACTATTCCAAAGAGGAATGCAACAGGGCTTATGTACTTAATGATGTGAAGATTCTCCTGGTCATAATTGGAAGCTTCCAGCAATCAGAAGACTAGATAAACCACAAAGACATTTCCAATTCTATGTACAGGCAGACCAGAGAGGCATGTATAATACTGTTTCTGTACCTTGGGTTTCATAACTATTTCTGAATCATTATCATTCACAAGGGAACCCTCTGGTTGGAAAGCCACCCTTGGTTTTCTCTTCAGTTTCTCTGATCTTTTTTCTTGCAGCTCTTTCTCAGCTCGTCGTCTTTGTCTGTTAAAAAGAATAAAACATGTTACTATTTTAGTAACAGTTTTTCACTTATATTATGCTATATAGGGAGAGGGTTATCAAAATTATGGCAATAAATTATTCTATGGCATATAATTAAATGAGCAAGATCCTTTGGTAGTATTCAAGCAAATGGAAGCAAATGTCAGGGACACATGAAAGTTATTTTTAGTTCCTCTACTAGCGAACTGACTTTTTCTGTTAGTCACTGGAATCTCAGGTCAGAGTCACACCTGTTAAGTAATTTTCAAATGCTCCTTTCTGGAGACTCTGACCTGCCCCCAGAAGCCCTACAGGATGTCTCCAATCACCCTTTTGAAGAAGTTAAGTACACTTAAGTCACCTCAGCAAAAACCCAGCAAGGAGGAAAGAGGGCCCAAAAAGCTAAGGAGAAGACTTATTTTGATGAGGGAATACCTGACAAAGATGGAAGGAGGAAACATTTCTGGAAAGAGAGCACTGGTAGTAGACTTTAGGGCCTGTAAATGTGAAATTATTATTATTATTTTTTAAGATTTTATTTATTTGCCAGGCGCCTGGGTGGCTGAGTGGGTCCTGGGATCGAGCCCCACATCGGGCTCTCTGCTCAGCAGTAAGCTTGCTTCCCCTGCCCTCTGCCTGCCTCTCTGCCTACTTGTGAACTCTTTCTCTCTATCAAATAAATAAATAAAATATTTTTTTAAAAAAGATTTTGTTTATTTGAGAAAGAGGGAGAGATAATATGAGAAAGGGGAGGGGCACAGGGAGAAACAGACCTCCTGCTGAGCAAGAAGGTTTGACTCCCTCCCCCTGGGCAAGGGGCAGGACTCCATCCCAGGATCCTGGCATCCTAAGCTGAGCTGAAGGCAGATGCCCAACTGCCCCTAAATGCGAAATTCTTACACTATTTTTGCTAGACTCCGTAGTAATCTACCAGTCAATACATCTTTGAATACCCATTATGGGTAAAACACTATAAATGCTCTTCATCAGAAGTCACAGCCTTTTCATAGATAGATTTTATGAAGTTAAGGAATGTTCCCTCTATTCCTATACTTTGAAGATCATCCTCAATGGGGAAAAACTGACAGCCTTCCCTCTGAGATCAGGAACATGACAAAAATGTCCACTCTCACCACTCTTGTTCAACATAGTGTTAGAAGTCCTAGCAACAGCAATCAGACAACAAAGAGAAATAAAAGGTATTCAGATTGGCAATGAAGAAGTCAAACTCTCTATCTTCACAGATGACATGATACTTTATATGGAAAACCCAAAAGACTCCACTCCCAAAGGACTAGAACTCATACAGCAATTCAGTATTGTGGCAGGATACAAAATCAATGCACAGAAATCAGTTGCTTTCTTATACAATAACAATGAAAATACAGAAAGGGAAATTAGAGAATCGATTCCATTTATTATAGCACCAAGAGGCATAAGATACCTGGGAATAAACCTAACCAAAGAGGTAAAGGATCTGTACTTGAGGAATTACAGAACACTCATGAAAGAAATCGAAGAACACAAAAAGATGGAAGACCATTCCATGCTCATGGATCAGAAGAATAAACATGGTTAAAATGTCTATACCTAAATTCTACCGGCATTTTTCAAAGAGCTGGAGCAAACAATCGTAAAATTTGTATGGAATCAGAAGAGACCCCGAATTGTTAAGGAAATGTTGAAAAAGAAAAACAAACGGTACTGGAGGAGATTATGCTGAGTGAAATAAGTCAAGCAGAGTCAGTCAATTTTCATATGGCTTCACTTATTTGTGGAGCATAAGGAATAACACGGAGGACATGAGGAGATGGAGAGGAGAAGGGAGTTGGGGGAAATCAGAGGGGGAGGCAAACCATGAGAGACTGTGGACACTGAAAAACAATCTGAGGGTTTTAGAGGGGTGGGGGGTAGAAGGCTGAATGAGCCTGGTGGGAGGTATTATGGAGGGCACGTATTGCATGGAGCACTGGGTGTGGTGCATATACAATGAATTCTGGAACACTGAAAAGAAATTTTAAAATAAATAAAAATTAAAAAAAAAAGAAAAAACTGGGGGCATCACGTTGCCTGATTTCAAGCTTTACTACAAAGCTGTGATCACTAACATAGCACGGTGCTGGCACAAAAACAGACACATAGACCAGTGGAACAGAGTAGAGAGCCCAGATACGGACCCTTAACTTTATGGTCAACTAATCTTCAACAAAGCAGGAAAAAATACAAAGTGGAAAAAAGACAAGTCTCTTCAATAAATGGTGCTGTGAAAATTGGACAGTTATCTATAGAAGAATGAAACTCAACCATTCTCTTACATCATACACAAAGATAAACTCGAAATGGATAAAAGACCTCAACATGAGACAGGAATCCATCAGAATCATAGAGGAGAACATAGGCAGTAACCTCTTCAATATCAGCTACAGCAACTTCTTTCAAGATATGCTTCCAAAGGCAAAGGAAACAAAAGTGAAGATGAACTTTTGGGACTTCATCAAGATCAAAAGCTTCTGCACAGCAAAGGAAACAAGTCAACAAAACAAAGAGGCAACCCACAGAATGGGAGAAGATATTTGCAAATGACAGCACAGACAAAAAGCTGATATCCAGGATCTATAAAGAACTTCTCAAACTCAACACACACAAAACAAATAATCATGTCAAAAAATGGGCAGAAGACATGAACAGACACTTCTCCAATGAAGACATACAAATGGCTATCAGACACATGAAAAAATGGTCATCATCACTAGCCATCAGGGAGATTCAAATTAAAACCACATTGAGATATCACCTTACACCAGTTAGAATGACCAAAGTTAGCAAGACAGGAAACAACATGTGTTGGAGGGGATGTGGAGAAAGGGGAACCCTCTTACACTGTTGGTGGGAATACAAGTTGGTGAGCCACTTTGGAGAACAGTGTGGAGATTCCTCAAGAAATTAAAAATAGAGCTTCCCTATGACCCTGCAATTGCACTACTAGGTATTTACCCCAAAGATACAGATGTCGTGAAAAGAAGGGCTATCTGTACCCCAATATTTATAGCAGCAATGGCCACGGTTGCCAAACTGTGGAAAAAACCAAGATGCCCTTCAACGGATGAATGCATAAAGAAGATGTGGTCCATATACTATGGAGTACTATGCCTCCATCAGAAAGGATGAATACCCAACTTTTGTATCAACATGGACAGGACTGGAAGAGATTATGCTGAGTGAAATACGTCAAGCAGAGAGAGTCGATTATCATATGGTTTCACTTATTTGTGGAGCATAAGGAATAACACGGAGGACATGGGGAGATGGAGAGAAGGGAGTTGGGGGAAATTGGAGGGGGAGATGAATCATGAGAGACAGTGGACTCTGAGGAATTAACTGAAAGTTTTGGAGAGGAGATAGGGGATGGGGGATGGGGGAGATAGGGGATTTGGAGGGGATGAGCCTGGTGGCGGGTATTGTGGAAGGCACATATTGCATAGAGCACTGGGTGTGGTGCATTAACAATGAATTCTGGTACACTGAAATTTAAAAAATAAAAATTTAAAAAAAAGAAAAAGAAAAGTCACAGCCTTGGGGCGCCAGGTGACTCAGTGAGTTAAGCCTCTGCCTTTGGCTCCAGTCATGACCTCAGGGTCCCAGGATCAAGCTCTGTATCAGGCTCTCTGCTCATCAGGGAGCCTGCTTCCCCCTCTCTGCCTGCTTCTCTGCCTACTTGTGATTTCTCTCTCTCTTTCTGTCAAAGAAATAAATAAATAAATCTTAAAAAAAAAAAAAAAAAGAAGTCACAGCCTTACTTTTTACATGGATGTTTCTTAGTGCCCTAAAACAATTCACAACATTTACCCTTCTGCTTCTTTTGTAAGAATCTGGAGGATATGGTAAGATGAATAATAATATTTTAGTGCATTAGGTAGTACATGGACTATTTATTGTATGAGATACCAAATATTTGTCCTACAAAAAGAAAACTGCTTATAATGTTATAGAAAAATGTAAAAGAGGAGTGCCTGGGTGCCTCAGTGGGTTAATAACTCTGCCTTTGGCTCAGGTCATAATCCCGGGATCCTGGGATCAAGCCTCACATCGGGCTCTCTGCTCAGTGGCAAGCCTGCTTCCCTTCCTCTCTCTCTGCTTGCCTCTCTGCCTGCTTGTGATCTCTGTCTGTCAAGTAAATAAAATTTTAAAAAGAAAAAAAAAGAAAAATGTAAAAGAATCTTCCAGCCTATGGATTCCAGTGAAGGATTCCTTAATAAAATGTAAAAAATAATATTTCTCCCTCACAGTACAGGAATTTTCCTAATCAGAATATGTGTTTATTTTTTTAAAGATTTTATTTATTTATTTATTTATTTGACAGAAAGAGAGATCACATGTAGGCAGAGCAGCAGGCAGAGAGAGAGAGGGTGAAGCAGGCTCCCACTGAGCAGAGAGCCCGACGTGGGGCTCAATTCCAGGACGTTGAGATCATGACATGAGCCGAAGGCAGAGGCTTCATTCACTGAGCCACCCAGGCGCCCCAGAATGCCCCAGAATATGTGTTTAAATGCATGACATTTGATAAGAAAATTGAATATGCAATTGTGTATAGGCTGGGAGGTAACTTTCACCTTTATAACTAGGATATTTTAACTAATAAGACACTTGCAGGTAAGTGATATTCACAAATAAAATTTCACTTAAAACTTGCCTTTTTTTACTGTCCTTTCCTTGTCTCATTTCAGATGGTTCTATTTTGACATTTAGTAGCTGAAGGTGTCCAGAATCGCCTCGTTCAAATAAATTATGTGTTAGTTTCTCTTGGCTTTGTTTGAATGCAAGGAGGTTTTCAAGGGGAATAAGTTGTGGGGTTTTGTACTATAAGAAATAAAGCATAATAATTTAAGATTACAAACCTCAATTACATAATACGTTAATAAAAATTGAGAAAACATTTGTTTAAATTAAATTAAAATGTGCAAGAGATAGAACACATCAAGATAACAAATTAATTTGGCCCAGTATGATGAATATCCAAAGCCTGAAGAATAAATGATTTTAGAGGGTTAGAAATGCCAAATGGGTCATCTTAGTTCAGAAACTAAGCTACAAGTCCTAATCTTCTTCTTTTCTATATTAAAAAAAATCTTCCTTATAATTATAAATAAAATATATAATTTCTGCCATTTGACTTAAAATTCTTTCAAATAGGAAGTATACAGAGAAGTGGAGATTATGCATGGAACAGATTAGCAGCATGTTAATAAGTACTGATGTCCAGTAATGTAACTTAGGGCTTCATTATACCGTCCTAATAAGAAAATTTCTCCCAAGCCATCTCAAAAAGTCTACTACTTTCCCACACCTTTAATCTTTTCTTTTCTGTTCATAGTATATTCAGAATAAAAGAAGGCATGATAAGTACTTCCTCTCAAGAATGACCATTTCTTTCCCCCGTACCATCTTCAAATCTTAAAATCAAAAGTGTACCACAACATTAATTATTCAATTACCTTCCTAAGATGGTAACACTGACTTACAAGATTAGAGCCTAAATAATATGAATTTCATAAACCAAAGCTTACAACTTTAAAGAGGATTCTGTGGGTTTATAAAGATTTAATCTTTTTAAGTACTTTAAAAATATACCATTATTTAAATATACACAACTATTTATAGATCTGGGGTCTATTTAGCAGTTTTAAAGTATAACAGATTTGAAGGCAATCATATCACAATTACTAGAAACATGCATGTGTGCACACTTACACACGCCCCCTCCCTTTCTCTCAACAGACACATACATACCCTGACCCATATGAACAAGAATACTGGTCATTTTGTTTTACTTCTTATTTCTTCTCTGCACAGAAGAAATACTACTATGAAAAAGCCTCATAAATTCTAGTATTGCTGTACAAAATAGACCTAAAATCTTTAAAATACCTAATTACCATTTTAAACTGAATTTTATGTTATTTCCAATAACAAAAACATTATTCCTATTTATTTTTAATTTTTTAGAAACATTGTTCTTTAAAAAGAAATATGTAAGAGCTTTTCATCTCATGTATAGTATTTGTGGTATGAAAAATGCAGGACTACTTTTGCATCACTCTGCAAAAATCATTACCATATTTTCTGGGGATAGGCAGGAATGAAGTAATGACAGTCTTGGGTATCTTCTTTCTTCTCCTCCAGTTCTGGTTGGTATTGAGGGAATTGTTCCTGATGCTCTTGAGGCAGAGGAAACTATATAAGGAGGTTTAAGTTGCAGGTGCAATAATGGAAGTCCAAAGGAATTCTGTGGAGATATCTCAAGGGGCCCTGGCTTAATATCAAGTAGTTTTCCTGGTTTTATAAATACTGAAGAGTCCTGTTGAGGTGTCAAGTTTTCTTGTCCAACACACTGATCTAAGTTCACATGCTTAGGGATTTCTGTAATTATAGGTTCTGCCCATTTCTTCTGCTCAACTGCTTTTTTTATGGCTTCAGTATTACAGTGGCTTAAATTCAAATGGGACACGGAAGTGGTGTGCATTGTTCTCTGTGGCAAAGGAGGCTGGAAGGAATCAGATAATCCCCATGCCTCTCTTGGCTGTGGTAGGAGCCCGAAGGGAACTTGTGGAACTCTTCCTGTATGGAAGGAAAGGGACTTAAATTCATGCTTAGACTGAAACTGAAGCAAAGGAAAACCATCACCAGGTCTGAAACTTTTTGCAGCTGGGATAAGTCTAGGTGTCTTCGGAATGGGAGAAGATGGAGACAGAAGGTAGAAGGGAGTATTTCCAGCAGGAGCTGGAGACAGTGCAGTTGCTGGTAAGATTTGAGATGCTGGAGTTAATCCTGTATTGGGAGGCGAGTCTTCTAACTGACATAAAGGAACACTCTCATGTGGTACATTCTGGAAGAGAAAAAAAAGCTATTACACAAGTTTATTTATACTTTTTTAAGATTTTATTTATTTACTTGACAGAGGGAAAGATCACAAGTAGGTAGAGAAGCAGGAAGACAGAGAGGGAGAAGCAGGCTCCCTGCTGAGCAGAAAGCCCAACTCGGGGCTCGATCCCAGGACCCCATGATCATGACCTGAGCCAAAGGTGTCCCATAAATTTAGAATACATTACAAACTTCGTATTTTGTACATGATGTTCAATATGTTTTGGAGGTGGTAGAACACAGTAACTGCCAAAAAATCATTTGCTCAAATAACAAAAAGCCAACAACTGAACTACTAGAACAACTTTAATGATATCTTTAAAATGTATTACCTGTAAATTTCCATTACTATCTTGATCAGACTGCACAATTCCTTTATGGCAATGTGGACTCTTCTTGCCAGGCTCTGTGGTGTCCTCTCCCCTGGACTGTGGTTTAATAAAAGAGCTCTCCTTAAAATTTCTACTGGTGTCATCAGCATCATTACTCCCTCTTGTAGGATTTGATACTTGACTTCCCACCAAAGGCACAGGCTGAGGCTGCTGTAGATGTTGATGTATATCTGGGAAGTTAGTAAACGGTGATCCTACTATTTGCATTAGGCTCATGAAGTTGATCTGTTGCAGCTAGAATAAAATAAAAATTAAATATTTGAAAGTGTAGTGAAAAAATCTAAAGAATCAACAACTATCATCTGAGTATCCCACTAACAGTCATACTTCCGTTATATATGTCAGACCCAAGAAGCAGAACTAGGAGATTTCTTTTTTGAAAAAAAAAAAAGAAGAAGAAGAAGAAGAAGAAGAAGAAGAAGAATACCTTCCCTTTTTCAAGGAGCTGACAACTGGAAATATAGACTCATAATGAGACTTGGGACTATCTATAAAGCAGTTTACATAAACATCACAGAGATCATAATGGAGTGATCTGATTAAATGTAATGACAATCAAAGAAGTCCTAAAATGAGTGTGTTGTGATCAGGTTTTCAGGAAAGAAAAAAAGGAAAGATTGGCAAACAGGTGAAGAGTGAGGAATTCCCCTGGTAATGCTGATGAGGTGAAAGGCAAAGGCATTTACCAGTGCTTGACAAACTGGGACACACTAGAATCACCTGAGAAGCATTTAGAAATCCCCTTGGCCAGAGCACACCCAGACCAATAAAATCAGAATATCTGGGGATGGAAGCCAGGATTAATATTTTTTTAAGACGACAGGGTGTTTCAGTGTGTGGAAGAGCATGGGAGCCACTAGCATAAACACTGGTTCAGACAGAACAGGAAATTAATACAGCTGTGAAGAGAGGACAGACAAGTACAGGAGTTTGCAAACTTGAGCATGCAATCAGAATCACCTGGAGAACTTGTGAAAGCACTCTTTGCTGAACCCTATCCCCAGAGTTTCTAATTTTAATAGGTCTGGGATGAGTTCTGAGGATTTACATTTCTGTCATCTAAGTGATGCTGATGCTACTGATCCAGAGACCACACTTTGAGAACCACTGGACTTAACGACAGTACGATGGGAAAAGAGGGAATGTAAAAGCTGGTGGTGGGTCTTTCAAACACAACAGAAGAATTTGCACTTAAAACATACCAGTGGAAAAACACTGCAGGTTAAAATAAAATGTAAGTTCCCTTTAATTATGAAAAAAAAAAAAAAAAAGCACAAAAAAGAATATTAAAATCACTTATTATCTTATCTTCAAAGATAACTAATACTGAGATTTTTAGTGTATTTCCTTTTACTCTGTATTTTGAAAAGAAGACTGATTTCATATTATACAAATTGGTACCTGAAATTTACTGAATATTTTAAAACAGGAAAGTAACAGTAATAAAAGAGCATCTGAAGAAGAATGTCTTAGGAAATTCATCTATAAGACAGTGGAGGTATGAAGTTCTGACTCTAAAGCTGGCTTAGCTATAGAAATAGCAAGTGCTATACTGACAGTGTGGGCAGAAGAATCAGGAGGGCACAGAACAACACTGGATAGAGTAGGGAAAAAAGGCAAAGATGTTTCTAAGACAGTGATTCTCAATTCTTTGTGTGCATCAGAATTATTCAGAGAATTTGTTAAAAATACAGGGCAGCTACCAGCAAAGTCCCTTGGTTAAAAAAGAAAAAAGAAGTTTCAGAAATGCTTCCAAAATTTTAAGCTGGTAGAATAGTTAACGCTACTAAATGGAAAAGGGTAAGAAGGGACGGGGAAAAATCAAGATAAAATCAGTTTCAGTAAGTTTCATGAGACAGTGAGACATGCTGAAAAAGTATTCTCATCAGGGCACTTAGTTGAAAGAGAAAATTAGTGCCAAGCATCAATATAAAAATGGTATATTATACCACATAAAAGGATATGAAAGTGAGTGTAGAATACATGAATGAGGATTAAGTTTGAGGGAAATTAATGTTTAAGAAATAAAATAGAAAAGGGAAATAACTTAAAATTGGTGGTGAAGGATAACCAATTGAGAAAAAGATGAAAAAATTCAAAGCAAACAGTACTTTAAATGCAACTGACAATTTCAAACTAAGCCAAAGTTCAGTTTGAAGATAAGAAATATGACGTGACAGATTGTGTTAAAAAAATTTTTGGCTACCTCTGAGCTACAGTCCGCTGATCTGGTTTGACTGTCACCCTCCTGACTTTCCTGAGCAGTGCTGCATCCCAAAGAGAACAGGTGTAAGAAGTCACTTTGAGAAGTAGGTAGCTCAGCCTGGACCCTAGGCCCTTGAGTTAGGAACCTCTGAATAACAAAGGAAGAGTGCCCAAAGCAGAGAAACCAAGCCAGCAATTTCATTTCAACTTGGCCATTTCTGGAAGTTTGTTTGTATTTAAAATCCTTATATATATATATCACACATGCAGATTTACTTGTTTATAGGGAGAGGTGCTTACCTGAACTAATTTAAACATTTCATCTTGGAGCATCTGCCTAACAGAATCCGAAGAATCTGGCAACTGTACCCTGGGTTCATTTCTCTGGGTCTGCTGCAGTGGTGGCACAGGTGTTTGTGAAGCAACACTGACTCCATTTGATACAAAAGGTGGAACTGAGGAAGATTCATCTTTAAATGCAGAAATCTGTGCACTAGGTGGAAGCACATATATATATATAATACACTTAATAAAAAAATCAAATCAGATATCTACAATTTGAATATTTTTATCTCATCTTTTTCTTCTAAAGGCTTTCTGGAAGTTTTCAAGAAATTTAAACCGTAAAGCCTATCACTCTCTACTCCTTAGCCACCAGACAAATTTGTTATCAGCACAGGGCTCAAGTGAATGCTGTCTTATTAAAGGAGATGTAACCTCTAGTCAGCCACGGTCCTCTCCCTATGGTGTTACCACCTAGAATAGTTCACACGTTTATCTGACTTGCCTGGTCCCTGCAAGCACCTGACTTTGAAACCTACAACAATAGTCTCATGAGTTATACTAGGAGTATTTTTTTTTTTTTTACTAAACTTAATGATCCAGAATGGAATTAAAACTAGAGAAAGTATGGGTTAAAAAAATGTTTAAATTGGGGCGCCTGGGTGGCTCAGTGGGTTAAGCCACTGCCTTCAGCTCAGGTCGTGATTTCAGGGTCCGGGATCTAGCCCCGCATCGGGCTCTCTGCTCAGCAGGGAGCCTGCTTCCTCCTCTCTCTCTCTCTCTCTCTCTCTGCCTGCCTCTCTGCCTGTGTGTGCTCTCTCTCTGTCAAATAAATAAATAAAATCTTAAAAAAAAAAAAAAAGAATCTAAAATACATTATAAAAAAAATGTTTAAATTAAGATGGGTAGTGTGAATTCCTGTTGATCGTCATTAAATGTGAAACAATAGTATTATGAACATTTCTTTTCCAAACTAATCTTTAATTAAACCCTAACAAAAAATGTCTATATAGGAATAAAAATTAAAGATCAAAGTAAGTTTTTGGTCTTTTTAAATAAAATGATTGTTTGGAGATGACACAGCAGATACTCAAATGTTTTCTAAGCAAACTGATCTCAAAAACTAAATAAGGGAGCAGCCATTACTATATCCAAATATATTGATCACTGTCTCTAAAAAGAAAAGAATATATTAAATCACATTTAGATTATTTTGGTTTATATTCATTCCGTTTCAGCAATAATATTTGCCATCTCAGTAACAAAACTCATTGCAAATCCATGAAAAACAGGCATTACAACTGACTTGCCTAGTTTCTTTGAAAAACTATTTTATTTATTTATTTGAGAGTGAGTGAGTGAGTGCAAAAGCAAGAAAAGGCGCAGAGAGAGGGGGAGAAGCAGACTCCCTGCTGTGCAAGGAGTCCAGTCTGGGCTAGATCCCAGGACCCTGAGATCATGACCCGAGCCAAAGGCAGTTACTTAACCTACTGAGCCAACAAGCCACCATTTCCCCCTTGACGTGCCTATTTTAAGACAACTTTATTGGCCTTTGTTTCCAACAAGTAGCAATGAGATAAATTATAATAATCTCTGTCTGTCAAATAAATAAATAAATAAAATCTTAAAAAAAAAAAAAAACTTAATTACTCATAGCCTACTGATGACCAGAAACCCTATTATAAACAGTCAATTAACATATTTTGTTGTTATGTGTTGCATACTATATTCTTTTTTATTTTTAAGATTTTATTTATTTATTTTTAACAGACAGAGATCACAAGTAGGCAGAGAAGCAGGCAAAGAGAGAGGGAGGAAGCAGGCTTCCTGCTGAGCAGAGAGCCCAATGTGGAGCTCGATCCCAGGACCCTGGGATCATGACCAGAGCTGAAGGCAGAGGCTTAACCCACTGAGCCACCCAGGTGCCCCTGCATACTATATTCTTACAATAAAGTAAGCTAGAGAAAGGAAAATGTTATTAAGAAAGTCATAAGAAAAAAATACATTTGCAGTACCAAACTATTGTTATCAAAAAAAATTTTGTATGTAAGGGGACCCAAGTGACTCAAAACTATATTGTCCAAGGCTCAACTACACTTTTTTTTCAAAAAGACTATTCCAGACCAGTTTCTATATATCTAAAGCACAGCTGCTATAGGAAAATCTTCCAATAATAAAGGTGTCAGAAAAGTGTACCTATATTGCTCTTTCAATGCTTCATGTTGCTTTCATTTTGTTCTTAGTTTTTAGTCAAAACATTCAGAACTATTTCAAAATGGCACAATAGGCATCATTTCATTCTATTATCTACTTATAAAATATGATTATATAAAAATACTAGAGGACACAAAAATACTTACCTAGAAATTTCTGACCTTGAATCTACACAAAATGAATAAGGAACAGTGTATTCAGGATTTGAAAAGGCTTCGATCATACTATAATTAAAGACTGATAACTGATTAGGAAATATTCTTCACATTTCCTAAGGTACAGGTGATCTAATGCTCAGCCACCTAAGAGTCTAAACATTCTCTAATCCTCTATAATGCTTTGCTCATAATTACAATCTGTTTATATTTGTCTCCATAGCAATTAGTAACAGATTCAAACAAACAGCAAAGAATACATCTGAATGACTGAACATAAAACTTGAACACTGTTCACTGCCCAGCAGAAATAAAAGAATCTAAAACGGGGAAGTGAGGTTAGCAGTGACCTCAAATTCCACCTATGGCAGAAACAGACACTTTGTTCAGAAACACTACAGAGAGCCCTTATTACATTGAAAACCGTAAAGGCTAGTTTTTTAATAGAAATATCTATTTGTAAAGGCACATCACATTTAAAATATTCTTTTGTTAACTGTCCGAAGAAATGAACAAATTTGTATATTAAAAAGAGGAAGAAAACCTAATGATGGTGCTTCTCTTATTCAAGTTAGTTCTACAATTCTGAAACTTCAAAAATTCTAAAAATTAAGAAATCATGTCCCACCTGCAACAGATTACAACTGCTTTTGGATCTCCTTGAAGCAATAATATGCTAGCCAGTACAACAGCCCTATGGTGTGCAGTAATATACAGTGAACAAAATTACACATACAATTATGATTCATAATGGTTCTTTATTTGATCCAAGAAAAATGGAATCAGTTTGACAAGGTGTTTCCCTAATTAGCAGCTGAATAAACTCTGGTCTATTTACAGCTGTATTTTACTTTGATAAGGCTGATAGTGATGGGAGAACAAAAGGCATTTGAGATACCATTACTTCTTTCATTCTACCAAGATTAAGACATCTATAACATTTACTAAAGATTATTATTTACCATTGCTATAAAGTTAAATTTCACTAGGAATACAAATCACCTTAAAACATATATTATAAATTATAAGAAAAATAACCTCTTCATCAAATGAATCCCAGATGGCAGTAACGATCACTTCCTTATTTTTTCCCCCTTACCATTTATGTTCAGTTGATTTTTTCTCCATACATGACTCCAGTGGTTCTTGCCTTGGACACTGAACCTCTCCTGTGGAATGCTGTTAAAATTAATAGTACCAAAAAAGCAAAGGGGTCATATAAATAGGTATTATTGTCTTAGGTGTCCTGAGTGTCACATTAGCCATTCACCTAGGTAAAAACAGTCTAAAGGCAAGTGAAAAACCAAGCATTAAATGAATTCCCAGTACTGCTCTAATCAGATTTTTAACTGTGTGAACTGCCTTTGGCCTGTCACCCCGAGAAACTGAGCATATAAAAATACAGAGATAAATGATGTCAGTGGAAATTATTTACCCTACATTCAAAAATAACCTGTAAATTACATATATCCATCATTACCTGATTAATAAATACGTTCTGAAAACAACTATAGACAAGAAAAACTAATCCCTTTTGAAGGAATTTTTTTAATAATTAGAAATGTCCATGTTCCAACTGAAAATGCAGTGTAGTTTTGAGAACACAAATAGTGCATTAAAGTGATAGATGTACAAAAACTATACTACAGCTAAATTAAACATTTTGCATATAGAATACCTCTAATATTTTAAGTTAATTCACTATAGCAGTTTATGAAATAAAAATTTCATTGCCTGAAATCATTAGACATCTTACTAATGATGGAATTTCAGTGAAAGAAAAATGCTGCATGGCCTGGATATTCTCTACAACCCACAGCACATTTTTAAAAAGATAACAGCCTTGGCTGGATGATTAAATAAAAACACTTAAGTATAATTTAAATAACATTATCCACTACTTATTGACTTACTTCTTCTAAATGCTGTGGTAAAGTCTGCAGGTTAACAGCAATATTGGAACTTTTAAGACTTCCAACAGGCTCTTTGGTACCTTCTATAGGGAAACAAGGAGAAAGAGAAGAGTGACAATTTGAAAAAAATCAGTTTAGGGGCACCTGGGTGGCTCAGTTGGTTAAGCATCTGTCTTCAGCTCAGGTCATGATCCCAGGGTCCTGGCATCAAGTCCCTCATTTGCTCCTTGCAAAGCGGGGGGGAAGTCTGCTTCTCCCTCCTTCTCTCTACCCTTCCCTGCTGTTCATGCTCTCTCCATCTCTTTCTACCTCTCTCTTTATTAAATAAATACATAAAATCTTTAAAAGAAAAGAAATCAGTTTACTTTTTAGAAGGTTCAGGAATATTACAGGAAACAAGTATAATGGCAGAAATATTTTCTATCCTCCTTATAAAAAGTTTTTAAATTAAATTAAATTAATTAACATATAGTTAATTAACATATAGTTAATTAATTACTTCTTTCATTCTACTATTCAAATAACATATAGTGTATTATTAGTTTCAGAGGTAGAGGTCAGTGATTCATCAGCCTTTTTTTTTTTTAAAGATTTTATTTATTTATTTGACAGAGACACAGAGAGAGGGAACACAAGCAGGAGTAGGAGAGGAAGAAGCAGACTTCCTGCTAAGCAGGGAGCCCGATGTGGGGCTTCATTCCAGATCCTGGGATCATGACCTGAGCTGAAGGCAGACACTTAATAACTAAGCCACCCAGGTGCCCCTCATCAGTCTTATATAACACCCAGTGTTCATTATATCACATGCCGTCCTTACAGTCCATCACCCAGTTACCCTCCTTCCCCCCAACCCCACCAGCAACCTGTTTGTCTCCTGTGATTGAGAGTCTCTTATGGCTTGTCTCCCTCTCTATTTCATCTTGTTTTATTTCCCCCCCTTGCCCCCCACGATCCTGTTTTGTTTCTTAGGCTCCACGTATGAGTGAGATCATATGGTAATTGTCTCTCTCTGATTGACTTATTTCACTCAGCACAATACCATCCAATTCCATCCACATCAGTGTAAATGGTTAAGTATTCATCCTTTCTGATGGCCGAGTAATATTCCATTGTGTGTGTGTGTGTGTGCGCGCGCGCGTACCATATCTTCTTTATCCATTCATCTGTTGATGGACATCTGGGCTCTTTCCATAGTTTGGTCATTGTGGACATTGCTGCTATAAACATTGGAGGGCGGGTACCCCTTCAGATTACCACAATTGCATCTTAGGGCTAAATACCTAGTAGTGCAATTGCTGGGTCGAAGGTAGCTCTATTTTCATCTTTTTGAGGAACTTCAATACTCTTTTCCAGAGTAGCTACACAACAGACTGCATTCCTACCAACAGTAAAAGAGGGTTCTGCTTTCTCTGCATCCTTGCCACACTGTTGCTTCCTGACCTGTTAATTTTAGCCATTCTGACTGGTGTGAGGTAGTCTCTCATTGTGGTTTTGATTTGTATTTCCCTGATGCCAAATGATATTGAGCACTGATAGAATGGGAAAAGATATTTGCAAATGTCTTTACAGATAAAGGGCTAGCATCCAAAATCTTTGAAGAACTTATCAAACTCAACACCCAAAGAACAAATAATCCAATCAAGAAAAGAGCAGAAGACATGAACAGACATTTCTCTGAAGAAGACATACAAATGGTCAACAGACATATAAAAATGTTTTTTAAAAAACACCAGGAGAGGAGGGGGGTGCCTGGGTGGCTCAGTGGGTTAAAGCCTCTGCCTTCGGCTCAGGTCATGATCCCAGGATCCTGGGATCGAGCCCCACGTTGGGCTCTCTGCTCACTGGGGAGCCTGCTTCCCCTCCTCTCTCTCTGCCTGCTTCTCTGCTTGCTTGTACTCTCACTCTGTGTCAAATAAATAAATAAAATCTTTTTTAAAAAAATAAAAATAATAAAAATAGAAACAACAGGAGATAACTCCTCTTCATTAAATGAATCCCAGATAAGACTTGAGCGACCTCATGTCAGTGTGTTTAACTCCAATCAATGCTCTGAAAGTTTCTGTTTTATCAAAGACTGCCAAGTAAAGTTTCATAGAATTGGTTCACAAAGATGAAGAGGCCCATGATAGTTACATAACCAAGGCAAAAGAATTGTAAATTCAGGTTATGAGGTAATGCATTCAACATTTCATAAATATTGCACTTTTTAAAAAAGATTTGTTTATTTTATTCAGGGAGGGGCTGAGGGAAAGGGACAGAGAGAATCTCGAGCAGACTGCCCATCAAGCATAGAGCCTGCCAATGGCCCTGAGGCCACAAACTGAGCCAAAACCAAGAGTTGTATGCTTAACCAACTGAGCCACACAGGACCAAGAGGTCTCTTTTAACTTTTGGATTTAGGTAATTGTAAACATCCTAATTTAAATATATGACTAAATAAATTATCTCAGATAATCACTCCCCAACTTAAAATTAATAAAAGTCAAATAAAAAGATTAGCCAAATGAACTGACCTTCATAGTCTGATAGGTGTATTTCCATTTCCTCTTGGTTAAATGTTTTTACTTCTAAAAGATCCTCATCAATATCTATAAGTTCTTTTTCAGTATCATCAGTGACAGAAATAATCTCATCTTTGGTTTCTTTTACTTCAGGATTATATGCTTCGGTTGGCATTCTACTGACAAAAATAAAGCAGCTAGAATTCTAAGTCATTCTTAGAAACAAAAAAGCTTGCTTTCAATTGATCCCATTTACTGAAAAGGAACATAATGTTTCATATTTATTGTGTTCTGTTTTTTAGCCATGTGTGGTACATAGTAGAAGGTCAATAAAATGTTGTTCAACGAATGACTAAACATCCCCATTTTTATTTACTCAAATAACATAATCAATCTATGAAATCTGCCATTCTCACAAAGGAATCTCCCTGCCATTAAAGGTTCAATCTTGTTATTCAAAGATACATTGCTTCATATGTAAAAATGGATGAAATGATTAGCTCAACTTCCTCTGACACAGGAAATTAACATAATAAGAGAGGATTCTCAGAATGAGAATTAGCTCCTCTCTCAGAAGATATAAGCTAGACCAACAGGGAAAAAAATATTTTGCAATGAATTGTTAAAGCACTACAGAAAGTACTCTCTTCCTCCTTCTCCACAGCTCCAAGAAATGTTCATTTCTTTATCTTTCAAGGGTTCGATTCTTGCCATTAAGCCCAAACAACATCAAACGGATATCATCCACTGAAAAGGAATGTATAATCAAAAACTTACTTCAAGATACTTTGATGAGATTCATTTTGATCATTTCTTTCCTCAGTCCGATCTTGAGTGGCTACTGTGACAGAACAGCCAGCATCTGTTTTGCAAACACTCTTTATGCTGGGTACATTCTGAGACTGACAGTAATGATTCTCTAGCACCTAAAAAAAACCATTTCCATTAGTTAGAACTCACAATTGAATCCCCTACTTTTCTTTCTTTTTTTTTTTTTTTAAAGATTTTATTTATTTATTTGACAGAGAGAGAGAGCATAAGTAGGCAGAGAAGCTAGCAGAGAGAAAGGAGAGAGCCCAATGTGGGGCTCGATCGCAGGACCCTGAGATCATGACCCCAAGCTGAAGGCAGAGACTTAACCCACTGAGCCACCCAGGCACCCCTGAGTCCCCTACTTTTCATTATATTTTTAGAGGCACCCCAGAATGAAGGCACTTCAAAATAGAACAAATGTGGTTCTTTCTTTCTCTTTTTCTCTCCCCACTAAAGAAAACAAGAAAATAAAATGAAATGAAAGAAGACAAATATAGAATTAGAATGAGTGGAGGTAAGTCAACCAAGATGGTGACAATAGGAGGTTCTTGAATTCCCCTCCTCCCACAGACACAGTGAATGTACAACTACACACAAAGTAATTAATGCTGAAAGAAATCTAGTCACTACCTGATGGATTCCTACATATCAAACAAATGAGAAAATATCCCCACAGAGATACATAGAAAACAATGAGACACACTCACCATAAACCCTACTGAAGCACAGTACCCTATAAGCAAGAGGGAACTCCCAACCTCACTCTGAGGAGTGAGGTTCAGACTCCACACTGAGCACTCTAACTTTTAAGATGCCCACTTGAGGGATGGCCTCCAAACACTGAGCTCTGAAAGCCAGTGAGGGTTGCATCCATAAGTCCCACAGGACCATAGCAAACAAAGCAGCGTCTATTAACAGGAGCATGAGCACTCATTGCAGCTATCCCCAAAAGGCTCACGTGAAAACACCCATCTCCCAGTCTTCCCCTGGAAGGAATCCAGCTGCATACTTCTAGGGGCTAACTATGATACCAAGGAGACTGGGATGTTGATGGACAATTCCCCTGCTTTCTCTTTCTAGTCCATTTCAAGTCACCAGTATCTCCCTGCAAGCAGCTTGCACACACATTTGGGTGCCCCAGCTTTTGCAGCTGCTGCCTGAAGAAAAGGTCCCCAGATCACCTGTCTCTGACAACCAACTGAACTTGCATTTATGAGTCCCAAAGGAATGTAACAAAGAAAGAAGAACCCCTGTAGCTATTTACCTGGGCCTCACAGAGTGAGCAAAAACACCCATCTTCCAGTTTCTTTTACCTACATATTTTGCCACATGCTGCCTGAGAGTGTAATTTCTAGTCACTGTGTACCTACATCCTAAATGTGACCTACACCTCTGGGACACTGACAGGTCTTGGTTACCCCCAATTACTGGGAACCACTAAGAACAAAGAAGAAGACTTAGACCATCACAAAGATTTCAGAGCCAAACAAAAGCCCAGGTGAAGCTAATTGATGAGGTTTATCTCCTACATGAGACCACTCTACCCAACCTGGGAGGTGTGACTGTTTTATCTAATGGACAGAAATCAACATAGAATGTCAAGTAAAATCAAGAAACAGGAATATGTTCCAAACAAATGAACAAGATAAACCTCTAGAAACAGATCTTAATGAAATGGAAATAATGATATATCCTGAGAGAGATTCAAAATCATGGTTACAGAGGTCAGGGGATGAGCAAAGTGAAAATTTAAGTGATGCATGAACAAAGAGAATTTCAACAAAGAGAAAATACAAAAAGTATCAAACAGAAATAACAGAGCTAAAGAATATAATTGAACTGAAAAATTCAATGGAGAGCTTTAAAGGCAGATTGGATCAAGTGGAAGAAAGGATCAAAAAACTCAAAGACAGGGCAGTGGAATTCATCTAATCAGAGGAGGAAAAAGAAAAAAATAAAAGAATGAACATAACTTAAGGGACTTATGGGATAGTAGCCCCAGAGGAAGGGGAAAGAGAAAGGAGCAGAAAGCTTATTCCAAGAAATAATAACTGAAAACTTCTCAAATCTGAGGAAAAAAATAGACATTGAGATCCAGGAAGCCCAGAGTTCTAAATAATATAAATTCAAAGAGACCTACACTGAGGCACCATGGGGCTTAATCCCATGACCCTGAGCTGATGACCTGAGCCTAAATCAAGAGTAAGACACTCAAGTGATGAGCCACTTAGGTGCCCCTATTTTTTTTTAATCATATCTTTTTTTAAGTTTTTATTAAATTCTAGTTAGTTAACATTCAGTATAATATTGGTTTCAGGAGTAGAATTTAGTGATTTATCATCTACATACAATGCCCAGTGTTCATCACAAGTGCCCTCCTTAATACCCATCATGGATTTAACTCATCTCCTGTCCACTTCCCCTCCAGCAACCCACAGTTTGTTCTCTATAGTTAAGAGTGTCTTATGGTTTGTCTCCCTCTCTTTTTTTCCCCTTCCCCTATATCTATCTGTTCTGTTTCTTAAATTTCATGTATGAGTTAAATCACATGGTATTTGTCTTTCTCTAACTAACTTTGCTTGACATAATATGCTCTAGCTCTGATCCATGTCATTGAAAATTCAAGATTTCATTCTTTTTTATGGCTGAGTACTATCCCATTGTATGTATATTCCACATCTTCTTTTTATATTTTATTTATTTATTTGACAGACAGAGATCACAAGTTGGCAGAGAGGCAGACAGAGAGAGAAGAGGAAGCAGGCTCCCCGCCTGGGCAGAAAGCCCTTTGCAGGGCTCAATCCCAGGATCCTGGGACCGTGCCCCCCACATCTTCTTTATCCAGTCATTAGTCAATGAACATTTGGGCTCTTTCTATAATTTGGCTATTGTTGATAATGATGCTATAAACATCAGGGTGCATGTGCCCTTTGAATCAGTATATTTGTATCCTTTAGACAAATTCCTGTAGTGTAATTGCTGGGTTGTTGGACATCTTTATTTTTAACTTTTTGACGAACCTCCCTACTGTTCTCCAGAGTGCTGCAACAGCTTGCATTCACATGAATAGTCTAAGAGGGTTCCCTCCTCTGCATTCTTACCAACATCTATTGTTTCCTGTGCTAATTTTAGCCATTCTGACAGGTATGAGGTAGTATTTCATCATGGTTTTCAATTGTATTTCCCCAATAATGAATGATGTTGAACATTTTTTCACATGTCTGTTAGCCATCTAGATGTCTTCTTTGGAAAAATGTCTCTTCAAGTCTTCTGCCCATTTCTTGCTTGGATTATCTGTTCTTTGTGTATTGACTTTGATACGTTCTTTATATACTTTGGATATTAACCCTTCATCAGCTATGTCATTTGCATATATGTTCTCCCATTCTGCAGGTTGCCTTTTAGTTTTGTTGGTGGTTTCCTTTGCTGTGCAGAAGGTTTTTATCTTGATGAAGTCCCAATAGTTCATTTTGCCTTTGTTTTCCTTGCTTCCAAAAATGTGTCTAGTAGAAGCTGCTGCAGCTGAGGTCAAAGAGGGTGCTGCCTATGTTCTTCTCTAAAATTTCGATGAATACCTGTCTCACATTTTGGTCTTTCATCCATTTTGAATTTATTTATTTTTTGTATGGTGTAAGAAAGCAGTCCAGTTTCATTCATCTCCATGTAGCTGCCCAGTTTTCCCAACTATTTGTTGAAGAGACTATCTTTTCTTCCATTGGATATTCTTTCCTTCTTTGTTGAAGATTAGTTGACCATATAACTGTGGGCCCATTTCTGGGCTTTCTATTCTGTTCCATTGATCCATGCATCTGTTTCTGTGTCAGTACCATACTGTCTTGATTAGATCTTTGTTATATAGCTTGAAATCTAAAATTGTGGTGACTCCAGCTTTCAAAATTGCTTGGGCTATTCACAGTCTTTAGGGTTCCATACAAATTTTAGAATTCTTTGTTCTAGCTCTGTGGGAAAATGCTGTTGGTATTTTAATAGGGATTTCATCAAATGTGTAGATTGCTATGAGTAATACAGACATTTTAACAATATTTGTTCTTCCAATCCCTAAGTATGGAATGTTTTTCCATTTCTTTGTGTCATCTTCAATTTCTTTCATAAATGTTCTATGGTCTTCAGAATACAGATATTTTACCTCTTTGGTTAGGTTTCTTCTTAGCTAGCTTATGGTTTTAGTGCAATTGTAAATAGAATTGATTCCTTGATTTCTCTTTCTGCCGCTTCATTATTGTTGTATAGAAATGCAACAGACATCTATACATTGATTTTATACCCTGCAACTTTGCTGAATTCCTCTATCAGTTCTAGTAATTTTTTGGTGGAGTCTTTTGGGTTTTCTATACAGAGCATCATGTCATTTGTGAATAGTGAAAGTTTCACTTCTTCCTTACCAATTTGGATGCCTTTTCTTTCTTTTTGTTGTCTGATTACTTAAGCTAGGACTTCCAGATCTATGTCAAACAACACTGGTGAGAGTAGACATCCCTGTCTTGTTCCTGACCATAGCAGAAAAGCTCTGCTTTTTCCCCCAGTGAGGATGATAACTGTGGGTCTTTCATATATGTCCTTATGATACTGAGGTGTATTCCCTCTATCTCTACTTTGTTGAGGGTTTTTATTAAGAATGGGTACCTGGGCACCTCGGTGGCTCAGGTGGTTGAGCATCCAACTCTTGATTTCAGCTCAGGTCATAATCTCAAGATTGTGAGATCAAGCCCCTCATTGGGCTCTATGCTGAGTAGGAAGTCTGCTCGAGATTCTCTCCCTCTGTCTCTGCTCCTCTCCCCACTAGTGCTTTCTCTCTAAAGTACATAAATCTTTAAAAAAAAATTTCTAAGAAAAAAGAGAATGGGTGCTGTACTTTGTCAAATGCTTTTTCTGCATCTACTGAGAGGATCTTACGGTTCTTACCCTTTCTTTTATTAATGTGGTGTATCATGTTGATTGATTTGTGAATACTGAACCACACCTGCAGTCCAGGAATAAATCCCACTTGATCATGGTGAATAATTCTCTTAATGTGCTATTGACTTTGACTTGCTAGTATCTTGTTGAGAATTTCTGCACTTATGTTAATCACGGACATTGGCCCATAATTCTCTCTTTTTAGTGAGGTCTTTGGTTTGGAAATCAAGGTAATGTTGGTCTTACAGAATGACTGGAAGTTTTCTTTCCATTTCTATTTTTTGGAACAGTTTGAGAAGAATAAGCATTACTCTTCTTTAAATGTTTGGTAGAATTCCCGTGGGAAGCCATCTGGCCCTGGACTTTTGTTGTTAGGAGACTTTTAAAAATATTTAATTAATTAATTAAAGAGGGAAGGGGAGGAGCAGAGGCAAAGGCAGGGAATCTTAAGCAGGCTCCGCCCCCAGTGCAGAACCTAATGCCGGGTTTGATCTCACAACCCTGAGATCATGACCTGGGCTGAAATCAAGAGTCTGACACTTAACTGACTGAGCTACCCATGTGCCACTATTGGGAGATTTTTGGTTACTGAATAATTTATTGAGTGAATAATTTATTTGCTGGTTATATATCTGTTCAAATTTTCTATTTCTTCCTATTTCCATTTTAGTAGTTATATGTTTCTAGGAATGTATCCATTTCTTCCAGATTGCTTAATTTGTTGGCATATAATTAATTGCTCATAATAGTCACTTATAATTGTATTTCCATGGTGCTGGTTGTGATCTCTCTCTTACTCATTATTCCATTTAATTGGGTCTTTTCTCTTTCCTTTTTGATAAGTCTGGCTAGGGGCTTATCAATTTTGTTAATTCTTCATACAACCAGCTCCTAGTTTCACTGATCTGTTTTGGTTTTTTGTTTGCTTGTATGCTTCTCTATCATTTATTTTTGCTCTTAGCTTTATTACCATTCTTCTGCTAGATTTAGGCTTCATTTGATGTTTCTTTTCTAGCTCCTTTAGGTGAAAGGTTAGGTTGTTTATTTGAGAATTTTCCTGATTGTTGAGGTAGGCCTGTACTACTATGTATTTACCTCTTACGACTGTTTTGGTCCATCATGTTTTCATTTTCATTTGCTTCCATGTATTTTTTGTATTTCTTCTTTCATTATCTGGTTAACCCATTCATTCTTCAATAGGATGTTTTTTAACTCCCATGAATTTATGGTCTTTCCAATTTTTTTTCTTGTGATATACTTCAACTTTCATAGTATGGTGGTCTGAAAATATGTATGGTATGATCTCAATCTTTTTGAGGCCTGATTTGTGACCCAGTATGTGATATATCCTGGAGAAACTTCCATGTTCACTAGAAAAGAATCTGTATTCTGATGCTCTAGGATGCAGTGTTCCAAATACATCTGTTAAGTCCATCTGGTCCAGGGTGTCATTCACAGGCCTTGTTTCCTTGAAGATTTTCTATGCAGATAATCTGTCCATTGCTTTAAGTGGGGTGTTAAAGGCCCCTAATATTATGTATTGTTAACAATGAGTTTATTTATGTTGTTATTATTCATTTATATATTTGGGTGTTCCCAAGTTGGGGGGCATAAGTATGTACAATTGTTAGATCTTCTTGTTGGATAGACCCCTTGATTGTGATGTAGTGCCCATTTTCATCTCTTGTGACAATCTTTTGTTTAAAATATAGTTTGTCTGATGGGCATTAAGGAGGGCATGTGAGGGGCGCCTCAGTGGCTCAGTGGTTTGGGCTGCTGCCTTCGGCTCGGGTCATGATCTCAGGGTCCTGGGATCGAGCCCCGCATCGGGCTCTCTGCTCCGCAGGAAGCCTGCTTCCCTCTCTCTCTCTCTCTGCCTGCCTCTCTGCCTACTTGTGATCTCTGTCTGTCAAATAAATAAATAAAATCTTAAAAAAAAAAAAAAAGAAAGGAAGGCATGTGACATCCATTAGCATGATAAATGGTACTCTATCCCTCACTTCCAATCTGTAGGTGTCTTTAGGTCTAAAATGAGTCTCTTGTAGGTAGCATATAGATGGGTCTTGGTTTTGTTTTTATTTTTATCTATTCTGAGACTCTACATCGTTTGACCAGAACATTTAGTCTATTTACATTCCGAGTGATTATTGATAGATAAGAATTTATGCCATTGTATTACCCATAAAATTGTTATTCCTGTAGATTGTCTCTGTTCCTTTCTGGTCTTTGTTACTTTTGGTCTTTCTTTCCCACTCAGAGTCCCCTTTAATGTTTCTTGTAGGGCTGATTAAGTGATCACAAACTCCTTTAGTTTTTGTTTGTCTAGGAAATTCTTTATCCCTCGTTCTATTCTGAATGACAGCCTTGCCAGATAGAGTATTCTTGGCTGTATATTTTACCCATAAGCACGTTGAATATATCATGCCACTCCCTTCTGGCCTGCCAGGTTTCAGTGGAGAGACCTGCTAACCTTATTTGTCTTCTCTTGTACATCAGGATTTTCTTTTCCCTTGCTGCTTTCAGGATTTTTTCCTTACCTCTGTATTTTGCAAATTTTACTATGATATGTCTTGGTGTTGGCCTGCTTTTGTTGATTTTGATTGGAGTATTCTGTCCCTCCTGGATTTGGACGTGTTTCCTTCCCCAGATTAGAGACGTTTTCACCTATAATTTGCTAAATAAACTTTCTGGCCTTTTTTCTCTCTTCTTCTCCTGAGACTCCTATGATACAGATATTATTACATTTTATGGAGTTTCTGAGTTCCCTAAGTCTATAGTCATGATCCAATTTTTCTTTCCCTCTTCTTCTCACCTTTATTATTTTCCATAATTTTATCTCCTACATCACTATTCATTCCTCTGCTTCTGCCAGTCTTGTAGTCACTACATCCAGTCAGTTTTGCATCTTGTTGTAGCATTTTTTATTTTGGCCAGACTAGTTTCTTATGATTGTTGTTTTAAATTCTGGTTCAGGTATACTGCTTCTATCAGTTTTGATTAGATCCCTGGCAGTGACCTCTTCGTCTTTCTTTTAGGGTGAATTCTTCCATCTTGGTATTTTGTCTAGGTCTCTGTCTTCTGTGTGTTAGAAAGCGAGTCATGTTTCCTGCTCCTGGGAGTAATGGCTATATTAAGAAAAGTTTCTATATCATCCAAGACCTGGTGCTTCATAAAGCGTTTCTGGTATATGCTCTGTGCATTCTGCTGTCATGTTTGGCTGCTTTTTTCCCTCAGGTCAGTCCTCTGCAGAGTTTCTCCCTTCCTGCAGTGGGGAGTATTTGGACTTTTTCCAGTTGTGTGACAAGTTTTAACTAGGTGTGTTTTGGTCGGCTTAAAAGAGGCTAGGTCCGGGGCGCCTGGGTGGCTCAGTCAGTTAAGCATCTAACTCAGATTTCGACTAGGGTCATGATCTCAGGGTTGGGAGACTAAAGCCGATGTCAGGTTCCACTTTCACCATGGAGTACTTGATATTCTCTCTCCCTCCCCTCTGACCCTCCCTGCATGTGCTCTCTCTGAAAGAAGGACGAAAAGAAGAAAAGGAAGGAAGGAAAGAAAGCAGGCAAGTTAGAGCCTATTTCTCTTAGTGCTTAAATTTTGCAGCACTCTATGGTCAGTAGGCTTGATGCATGCAGGGGATCTGTGTGATCTTCTGCAGGGGGATAGGGGGAGCCTGCTGCTCCTATGACTCTCAGGCACATTTGCCCTAGTTCAGAAGCACCTGCAGAGTGCAGAGGAGTGGGGGTTGATGTAAGTGGCTCAAGCCTCCACTATGGGGTGCCATGCTGCTCAATGACGTTCACCTGTATTGATGCAGGGGGAAGAGGAAATGACATCAGCTTGCTCTCTTGTCCCCAGAGAGGGGAGTTTATGCCCACCACTGTACAGAAAGCCCTCAGAGATGAGTAAACAATCTCCCCCGCTGTGTCCCAGGCTTCTGTCAGATCCTTGCCTTCACTCTGTCTGTGTCTGAGCTGTCTGTCCACATAGTCATCCTGTTTTATCTCAAGTATGCCCGCTGGATTTCAAAACTCCAAATTTTAGGAACCTGGCATGGCATGGACCTATGCTGACCCTCTGTGGGAGCATCTTGCTGTGCTGTGGCTAGTGACACTTTATCCTAGAAGGGCAGCTATACAAATGCCCGGGACTTGGAGTTTATGGTAAAGCTCAACAAAAATCTGGGGTCCAGCTAGCTGCCCTCAGCTCCCTCTGCTTGTATGCTAATGAACAGGGCAGCTCAATGGCACCTGTGGGAGAGTCAGCCTGTGTTTTGAATTCAGGCATTGACTTTACCTTTATTGACTTTAGTAAAGTCCTGGATGGCATCTTCTTCCAGTATAAGGCTATCTTGTCTACAATGAAAATCTGTTGTTTAGTGTAACCACCTTCATTAACTATTATAGCTAGACCTTTTGGATAACTTGCAGGATCTTCTACATCAGCACGTGCTACTTCATCTTGTACTTTTAGTTATGAAAATGGCTTCTTTCTTTAAACCTTGTGAATCAACCTCAGCTTAGCTTCAGACTTTTCTTTTGCAGCTTCCTCACCTCTCCTGGCCTTCACAGAATTGAAGAGTCAGGGCCTTGCTTGGGACTAGGCTTCAGCTTAAGGGAATGTTGTAGCTGCTCTGATCTTCCATCCAGACCATTAAAACTTTCTCCATATCAGCAATAAGGCTGTTCCATGTTCTTATCATTCATGTGTTTACTGGTCTAGCACTTTTAATATCCTTTAAGAACTTTTCCTTTGCGGGGCACCTGGGTGGCTCAGTGGGTTAAAGCCTCTACCTTTGGCTCAGGTCATGATCCCAGGGTCCTGGGATTGAGCCCCGCATCGGGCTCTCTGCTAGGCGGAGAGCCTGCTTCTTCCTCTCTCTCTCTGCCTGCCTCTCTGCCTACTTGTAATATCTGCCTGTCAAATAAATAAAAAATCTTTAAAAAAAAAAAAAAAGAACTTTTCCTTTGCATTCACAACTTGGCTGTTTGTTGCAAGAAGTCTAGATTTTGGCTTATCTCACCTTTCAACATACCATCTTCATTAATCTTAATCGTTTCTAGCCTTTGACTTAAATTGAGAAACAAGTGACTCTTTCTTTCACCTGAACACTTAGGGGCCATTGTGGGATTATTAATTAGTCTAATTTCAATATTGTTGTGTCTCAGGGAAAATGGAGGTTGGAGGAGAGGGCGGGAGATGGGGGAACAGCCAGTTGGTGGTAGAGTCAAAACACACACATTTATTGATGAAGTTCATCATCTAATATGGGCATAGTTTGTGGTACCCCAAAGCAATTACAATAGTAACATCAAAGATTACTGATCATAAATATATAACAAATATAAGGATAATGAAAAAGTTTAAGATATTGCAAGAATTGTCAAAATGTTACAGAGACATGAGGCAAGCAAATGCTACTAGAAAATGGTACAGACAAATGTGCCCAGTGCAGGGTGCACTGTAGTATCTGCAACGTACAATAAAGCAAAGTGCAATAAAACTAGGTATGCCTATACAAACTTCCAGTTATAAAATAAATGAGGTCTGAGAAGCTAATATAATATGATAACTATAGCTGACAACACTGCATTACAGAAGTGAAATTTGCTGAGAGTAGAACTTGTATGTCTAACCAAAAAAAAAAGTATGTGAGGTGTTGAATGTGTTAATTAGATGAAGGGAATCTTTTCACTATATATATGTCTATTAATTCATCACATTGTATATTTAAATATCTTACAATTTTTCAACCATACCTCAATAAAGCTGAGAAAAAAAAACAAAAAATTAGAAACTATTGGAATTCTCCAAATATTAAAAAAGCCCATTTCCATTTTTCAACTACTTTATCATACATAAACTGGTTTTCCAAAAAGTTCATCTCCATAGTTTTTTTTTTCCAGTGCAACAGCAACCACCCAAGCAAAAGATATTTATGTAAAAATATTTGTTCTTGCAAATGGGTTAAAAGAGCAGTTTGCTAGTTGCCACTGGTTAAAGAAAAGAAAAAATAGTTAATAAGCACTAACTTCTCTACTTATACCCATCTGACTCTCCAGTATGGTTCCCTAAATTCTATTCCAGATTGTAAGAAAAATGATTCTCTATTGCATATGATGAGACACCAGTAATAAAAACTCTATAGAGACCTAGTCTTCCATATGAACCAACCTGAGACTTGAAAGAGAAAGAATATAAAGGTACTACCACTCATAGTATCACTTAAAATTATCTCCTTTTTCCTCCTTTTTCTTTTTTTAATAAACACACATAAAATCACAAAACCTCATAACCTCTATGAAAACACTTTTACCCTAATTAATTATTTTTGAGAATTAAAGGAATCACTTAAAGAAAAATAATTAATTATGCAGATTATAATCAACAGTGTCATTAACTTTGTTACTTAGTGACTTTTTAATCGATGGAGAAATATAAAAATAGTTTCAATCTACAATGAGAATTCTCAGTTGTATTCAATAAAGAATTCAAGTTCTTACCTTAAAAGTGACATTTTTTGCCTTATATGTAGCAAAATATGGTTGTTCCAAAAGCCACAATGATGTAAGAATGGCAGCTGTAGAGGTCTTTACACGAATGACAGGACTATACTCCCAGGATAACTCAGTGAGAGTAGGATCAGAGGGCAGTCTTTTATTAGACCACCTTATCATCCATTCCAGCAGCCTTCTTATACTGCCAAATGTGTTATTTAGTGCTAGAGGAAGATCTTCTTGAGGGTTAATATCATTGCACTGAATTGCTTTAAAAGTATACCTTCTAGTTTTGTTAGGCTTGGGAGTCCAAAAATTATGGTTTGACAATTTCTGGATTACAGGTTTCTCTGATTTGTCATCTTGTATTCTGTAAACTGACTTTTTTTTTAAACCAAACAATCCACTTGTCCCATCCTTTTTATCGACTTCATTCAAAGGGCTCTCTAAAAATGGCCCGATTCCTTGATTAACCGGGACTGAAGCTGAAAGTTCTTGGTTTTCTGATTTTTCAGACTCATAAGACTCAGAAGCAACAAAGCAGGAGCCAGCTCTAAACACATTCTGGCTTTTGGTTTTGCCTTGACGTCGTTTTAATGTTGTATGCACATCAAAAAATAAAGAATTAAGTTCGTTTTCTCTAAGATGTCCAGAAAAACTGGTTAGAAATGGAATGCCAGGATCCTTAGAATCAAGTAGGTCTCTTTCAAGAACATAACTCAAGAAGAGATCAAGGAACTTAATATATTCATCATCATCACGTTCAAATTCCCAAACACCTATTACAGGAAGTGCATTTTGTGATAACTTTTCATGATCTTTTCTTTCAAGATTTTGTTTCTGATTACATATCTTCTTTTTTTCATTGGACTTATCAGTCAATGTAAATTCCATGTGATTTGGGGCATTTCTAGCAAAACAAAGTTGAAAAAGACAAAATTAATAACTAAAACAGATAATAGAATTAACAACAAAAATTCTCTCCACTGATTGAATCATGTATCTTTTTTTTAATGCCTCAATGTCTTTCAAATGAGGGGGTAAGGCCAAATGATCTCTAAGTGTTTACTAGAGCTAAACATTCTGATTCAAAAATATAACACATTAGTACCCAAAGGGGTAAATTTGTGTTAAAAAAAAAGACTGAAATGGGGGCGCCTGGATGGCTCAGTCAGGTAAGCATCTGCCTTTGGCTCAGATCATGATCCCAGAGTCCTGGGATCAAGTCCCGCATCAAGCTCCCTCCTTGGCAGCGAAGCCTGCTTCTCCTTCTCCCTCCACCAGCTGCTCTCCCTGCTTGTGTTCACTCTCTCTCTCTTTCAAATAAAAAAAAAAAAATCTTTTATTTAAAAAAAAAAAAAAGACTGAAGGGACGCCTGGGTGGCTCAGTTGGTTAAGCAGCTGCCTTCGGCTCAGGTCATGATCCCAGCGTCCTGGGATCGAGTCCCACATCGGGCTCCTTGCTCGGCAGGGAGCCTGCTTCTCCCTCTGCCTCTGCCTGCTATTCTGTCTGCCTGTGCTCGCTCTCTCCCCCTCTCTCTCTCTGATAAATAAATAAAATCTTAAAAAAAAAAAAAGACTGAAAAAAATAAAAAAATATTTTAAAAAAGACTGAAATGTGTTCACAGAAATTTCACTTTAAAAAATATGAATTTTTTTCTGGAACAAAAAACCGTTCCACTAATATGTCAGAATTTAGGAATATAAAGTCAATAAAAATCATAAGCCACCAACATACATATTAATTTAAGGTTTCTTGTTTTTTGCATCTGCCCTTTTCAGCTTTCCCTGTACAATGTGCAACAAGCAGGACTGCTCTCAAGATTCTGCTACACAAAAGTCGGGAATTTTTTCAAAACTTTCTGCTGCTACTAAACCTGTTAGGCAAACCCTTTAACTGCCAGTCATAATTACTTTTAAATCTGTTTCCTTTCAACACGGTCCTTAGGGAAGAACACAGATTCCCAGTTCCCTCAATAAAAGAAAGAAAGTGTTCGTATTAAGGCACCTGACTGAAGGCACCATGTCTCTCCTTATTAAAAAGTCACAATAAGCAGCCTCCAGTGTAACCAAAATTGGCGAAACAAGCTCACAATTTATAATACTATTAGGTATGATTTAAGCAGATGTTTATGTTTGAAGTAGATAAAATTATTTCATTTGACACGATTATGGTTGATTTTGTAGACTTCTAGTCATGAAAAGGATAAACTGAATGGCAGATAATGGAATTATAAAGAAAAAAATTTAGCTAGAGCAATAGAAGTTTAAATGATAAGAATTTCTCAACAATTTATAGACAAGTTTCAAAGATGAATGTGCAATTTCCTTTCCCTGGAAACCTTTAAAAATAATTTAGCTGAGACACCTGGGTGGCTCAGTGGGTTAAAGCCTCTGCCTTCCGCTCAGGTCATGATCCCAGGATCCTGGGATCGAGCCCCACATTGGGCTCTCTGCTCAGCGGGGAGCCTGCTTCCCCACCCCCTGCCCGCCCCCCGCCTGCCTCTGATCTGTCTGTCAAATAAATAAATAAATAAATAATCATTAAAAAAATAATTTAGCTAACCCAATAATTCTAAATTACTTAAATCTAAAGATTACTAAAAAAACTAAAATGGGGCGCCAGATGGCTCAGATGGTTAAGCATCTGCCTTCACCTCAAGTCATGGTCCCAGGGTCCTGGGATTGAGCCCCACATGGGTCTCCCTGCTCAGCTGGGAGCCTGCATCTCCCTCTCCCTCTGCCCCTCCCTCCATGCTCATGCTTTCTCTCTCTCTCTCTCAAATAACTAAATAAAGTCTTAAAAAAAAAAAAAACTAAACTAAAATCTCCCCAATGAACTCTAGAATTTCATCTACTGACCTGATTTTATACTATCAGGTAGCAAAATTATTTCATATCTCAATAATATTTTCAATTGTACATTTTATACTCCTAACATCCTCGTGAGTCAGGGAGGGTAGCATTTATTGTTCATATTGTTAACAGTACAATCAGTAAGAGACAAGAAATCAGCTCCTCTGTCACATGAACATACTGAAAATATTTTTTTCAAAAGAAAGTGAATACTTGCTATTAAGAGATCTCAACAGTACCTTTGGTAGACATGTATCCTATTTTTTTCTTCAACTGACAATGCTTCTGAGAAGGTGTCTGCTGTATCTGCATCACTATGGACTAGAGAATTCCCCAGTTCCGTGAGTGTGCTCCTGCTCAAACTAGTTCCTAAGGAAAACCTATCAAAACCTGGAACCTCAGCTGGTTTTTCTTCTTCAAGTGGTTCCCAGATATTCATCTCAAAAGAGCCTATATTTCTTTGCACACGTTTTAGGGCTTTCACTCTCACTTTATGAATAGAATGCATAATAACAGACATCATTTCCTCAGTTTGGGGACCTATAAAAGAAAAAAAAAGAAGGTCTTAGAGTAAATTAAAATGTTTCCTCTGAAGACAAAGGGGGACCCAATTCCAGTCCCTTGTGGGAACAAGGAATCCAACTGATGACTAAGATTTATTTCCACATTCTTACAGAGCATGCTTTCTTCAATATTTGTTAGAAGGCTATGGTCCACATTTTAAGGCACAATTGCCAAAGTTAGAGAAGGTCCATTAAAGAACAATAAAAGGGACAGAATCCAGACTCCATAAGAATGTATGCCCTAGAAAACAAAAACTTAAGAAGTAATTTCACTGTTTTGGGGCTCCTGGGTGGCCCAGTTTGTTGAGCTTCCGGCTCACTTCATGATCTTTGGGTCATGGGATGGAGCCCCATGTCAGGGTCCTGTTGGGCATGGAGCCTGCCTGAGAGTCTCTCTTTCCCCCCTCTTCCTCTGCCCCGCTCCCTGCACTCACTCTCCCTCTCTCAAATAAACAAATAAATCTTAAAAAAAAAAAAAAAGTAATTTAACTATTTAAAAAATGAGACAGATCATTACAAAAAGAATCGTGACAACTTTTCCATTACCAAGAGTGGTAAATAAAGAGAAAATGAATATAATTTTAGCCAAAGAAACAAAACACCTTTCTGACTTTAAATAACAGGAAACATTAGAAAGGAAAGTTTTTCAAGGTTGCCAACAAAAAATAATTTAAACATTATTATACATAAACAGGACATTTTAGAGAATGTCAAGAAAGTATTAAGAAAAATATAAACCAGAAATATATTAATATAATAATGCATAATCATAAAACATAACTAGACTTATATACTATAGTTATAAAAAAGAGGGTAATTTGAATTTTTAAAAAATTTCCACAATGTGAATGTAGTTAATATCACTGAATTATATACTTAAAAGTGGTAAATGTTATATTATGTATATATTTTAACCACAAGAAAAAAAATTTCTACAAGGGTATCTTGACTGTAGAGGATAAAATTAGAAATACAAATAACCATAAAGGAAGAGGAAGAACACTAGTTTTCAATAAAATGTCAGCATTATGCAAAGCTCCATATGCTCATTTTATATATTTTATCCTCATCTTTTTGTTTTGTTTTGTTTTTTGAGAAAGAGAGCATGTAGAGGGCACTGTAGAGGGAGAAAAAAAGAATCTTAAGTGGGGTCCATCCCCAGCAAGGTAGGGCTCGATTTCATAATCCTAAGATCACGACCTAAGACAAAATCAAGAGTTTGGTGCTTAATAGTTAGTTACCCAAGCATCCCTTAATCTTTTAATACACATTCGCAAACTAGGTATTAGTATACCCATTTACAAATAAGGAAATGAGATCCATAGAGACTGAGCAAATTGCCTACAGTCACACAGTTATTAACTGACAGAGCCATGATGTGAAGTCAGCTTTGTCTGGTTCCGAAGCAAAACTGGTGCTTCAGTGATGGAGGAGTGCTTATTTCTGCCTTCTCGTACTATCTTCAAAGAAAGAAGAAATGCATAAAAATATAAGCACTAGAAATCACATGCTTTCAAAAGAAAACAAGAAATCTTCTGTAATTCATCACATACGTAAGAAATGACAAATACTACCTTTTACAACACAGTGTCTGAGTCTCTGCTGAAGAGAGTGATATTTTTCTCTTAAAGGAACCCTTATGTCCTCAGGATTGGGAAATGCTCTCACAAAAATTTCAGCTACCTTCAGAAAAATTTAGAAAATGAGTTTTATGAGCAACATCATTCTTAATTAAAATAAAGCAAAAATCCTTTGAAGTCTCTGATTTTCATTTAGTTTGTTTTCACTACATTCACATTACCTTTCTGATTGGTGGCAATTCTCCAATAAGGCTCAAAATTAGATCCTGAATAAGTTCTTCGATATTAGCAAATCGAGAGAAGGGCAGCATTCTGTATGCCCACTCCACTGCACTGAGACAGTGCTCAACCATGCAGGAATCAAACTCCACTTCGAGGTCCTAAAAGGATATTGAGAAATACATTTCCTTTTCAATTTAGATGGACAGATCAGGAGTCCAAATGAAAGACTTTTATAAGCAGTAAAATCTTCTATCAAGCAATAACTTCTCAAATAATATTTGTTTATTTTCCTTATTCTTATGCAAGTAAATACCTTTTTTCCCTCCACATTTTCTCTTGCTTTCTGATACTGCCTGCAACTATAAGATAACTTATCACGAATATGTAGCATCCAACACAAAGCACAAAGTTCTCTGAAGCAACCTAAATCAGGAATACAAATATGAAAAACTGGATGAGTATGTACATTCATATAATAGCAACTTCACCACTGCTCATTTTCTTTCCAAAATAAATATCTTTATTTTGTTGATTATAAAAGAAACATATGTGCATTGCCAACACCTTATATAAAAGTCATGAGAATCCTTTCAGAACGTTTATGTACATTATTCTAGAATATTTCATGCATGGGCAGTTGCATAAAAATATTGAAAACATTTTTGGAGTAAATAACTTACTCTATTTACTAGTAGTTTACTTGCTTTAAGCTTCATAGCCTATTGTAGATAATGTTCAAAACGAATACACACAGCTCTACTTAATACTGGATAGTTAGTTTATTTGGAAAATCCCTTATGATAGGCAACTAAGTTTAAAATTTTTCAATACTAGAAACATACTTTCCACTACTGGACAATTTTTTAACTAAAAGCAATAAAAGTACACAAAGATATAATATAATCATACTATGTATGCTGGGCTGAGATTAGGTCTTCTTTTCACTTAATGTATCCTGGTTATCTTTCCTTGGTGTTAACATACACATACTGTCTTTTCATTGCCAATATAGTATTCCGTTGTATAGAAACTTCCTCAAATCAATTGTATATATATCATTATTAATATTTAGGCCTAATTTCTAAGCAAGCAGTTAATTTTGGACAAACCTATTGCTTTAATGGAAACTTCATCAAGCTTGTGGTCTCCAGCAGCTCCAGGTCGAAAGAATGCTACCCCTCCTTTACAGTAATTAAGTAATGACTGAGGGAAAGGACTCAATGAAGGAAGGGACCCTTTCATTCGAATCTGAAAGAATGACAGAATATGTTAATTATCAGTCATCTGCATCTATTTCTAAGGAAGGTATAATGGAACAAACAGGGCAGGTAAGATAAACCATATAGAATGGAAAACACCCCATGGTTCCTATATTATGTAAGAAAATATCCCTGACATGAGCTGTACTTTCAGAAATTTAGCTCACAAATTTAATTCAAGAAATTCACTAGACTATGGATGCCTGGGAGGCTCAGTCGGTTAAGCATCTGCCTTCAACTCAGGTCATGATCCCGAAGTCCTGGGATTGAGTCCAGCGTCAGGCTCCTTGCTCAGCAGGTTCTTGCTTCTCCCTCTGAATACCACTCCCCTTGCTTGTGGACTCTGATAAATAAATGAATAAATAAAATCTTTAAAAAAAAGAAATTCATGGGATGCCTGGGTGGCTCAGTTGGTTAAGCAGCTGCCTTCGGCTCAGGTCATGATCCCGGCATCCTGGGATGGAGTCCCACATTGGGCTCCTTGCTCAGCAGGGAGCCTGCTTCTCCCTCTGCCTCTGCCTGCCATTCTGTCTGCCTGTGCTCGCTCTCTCTCCCCCCACTCTGATAAATAAATAAAATCTTAAAAAAAAAAAAAAAAAGAAATTCGTTAGGCTAGGTCATAAAAGAGAAAAGGTTTCAATTTTTTTCATCACACAGTTTTGCCTATATAGAAAGAATGTAACACTATTTGTCCTGACTTTCCCCAAAAGCATAATAAAGAAAAAAAAGATATTTAAGCATCTCTCCTCCAAAATAAAACTATGTGCAGTATCTAAAAATAAATATGACAAAAGTTACATCTACCTATATAACTTTCAAAAAACTTAAGTGAAAGAATTAAAGTCACCATTTGGCAACTCCTAATAAAGAAATGACTCCAGCAAGGATTATGAGTAAATGTTCAATTAGGTAAAAAGTTGCTGGCCTGATGGAGAATGTGAGTGGGTAAAACACAACCCAAACTCATGAATCCATTTCACCGTCACTAAAAGTGAGATAAAAAGTCCTATGTGTCACATGATATGAAGCAACAGGGAAGTAAGTATACCACACCATTTATGAAGGACCCATTTCTAAGAAAATGTGAACCTGATCAAGCCTCTGTACTTCAATGAGTGTAGAGTAATTACTAACAGGGAAATAAAAGGAAAGAGGAATAAGTTAAATGACACCAAAGAGATAAACTATCAAACACATGCACAATACAGTAGACAAATTACCATGTTTCTCTACAAATCAAGAAGAGAAAAGAAATTAAAGGAAATTTCTATAGAATAAAAGAAAAGGAATCTAAGAGACATAAACCTGAAAATGAAAGGATTAGCAGCAGGTTTCTAACCTGCTTTCTCCCTCTTCTATTCACTTCCATAAAGAGAGAATCTCATCAAATCCCCTTGTAATCATGCTAATAACGGACATTTTGTCAAACAAATGCACAGTATTTACTAGATAAACAGAGCCTAGCTAGGTTGGTTATTATAAATAAACATAGAATGCATGGATTTATGGAGTAAATTGTGTGGAAATATCACACAAGCTCTATAATTAAAGGAGATGTTCAGTAACTGATACTCTCTTATGTCATGATGTTAAACAGAGGTCAGATCACATTCTCCCACAGCTGTAAAACCTTGGTAGCAACATATGCAATTGCAAGCTTCACCGAAGTCTTTTAGTTATATCCTTGAAATCATTGGTATAAAGTTTGATACTGGTTAGTCTGTTAATTCTTATGAGTCAGACTTTATAATATAGACCTTCCTATAAGCTCATAACCAAACATGGGTGAACTTTGGTTGGACTTTAATTCTAAAAAACCTACTATTAAAAAGACATTTTCAGGGTGCCTGGGTGGCTCAGTGGGTTAAGCCACTGCCTTCAGCTCAGGTCATGATCTCAGGGTCCTGAGATCGAGTCCCGCATCAGGCTCTCTGCTCGGCAGGGAGCCTGCTTCCCCCCCCCGCCCCTCTGCCTACCTCTCTGCCTACTTGTGATGTCTCTCTGTCAAATAAATAAAATAAAAAATCTTTTAAAAAAATATTTAAAAAAGACATTTTCAAAATCAGGGAAATTTTATTATGGCCCAGGTATTAGACATTAATAAGTAATTATTGTTAGCTTTGGTGTAATAGTATGGTGGTTTTAAAATATGTCCACAACTTCTTTAAAACTCATCCCTTCAGTGTAGATCATACTAAGTAACTAGTTTCTAATTAGCAGAATACGAAGTGGTTGTACTGATTTCTGGGATTAAATCACAAAGGCATTGTAGCTTCCACCTTGCTGTCTTTTGGATCACTTGCTCAGGAGAAGCCTCCTGCTAACAACCAGCACAAACTTCTTAGCCATGTGCATGAGCTATCTTGTAATCCGATCTCTGCTTCCTGTCAAGCATTCAGATTCCTGCAGCCAACAGTCCCTATTTTGTTATGCAACTTTAAGAGAAATGTGATTTTTTGCTTTCATGAATAAAGACCCTATAATTTTGGTAGCAACAAGCATTCCAACATTCCAACCAATTAGAAAACATCAATTTACTACAACCAAATTTGTAATTAAGTTATACGCCCAATAAAGTCTGAATGAAGGAGGTAGAGAACACAGCGATATAGGGAATCACTTATAAATTGTACAAATTTCTGTAAGAATGGATCTCCACATTTTTGGAACTTCTCCCAACATCAGTAAATTCATGGGCTAACAATAAAACTATCAGAAAAATTTGAGGAATAGTCAATTAGAGTGAATTTATGTGTCACTTCTGTATATAGACTAAGGGTTGACAACAGGCCTAAAGATAAGCTGCAAGTCACACACGGCACTGGGCAATCAGAGTAGCAATGACTACACACACAAAGGCTCTAATCTATGGCCTGCTTGTTATAGGAGGCATGTCTTCAACTATGTCTCTAAAGTCTTAACACAGTCTTTACACTAGCTAAATTAGTTAAAGCTAGATTAAGTGAGATTACTGTCAGGATTTGTACATCAGATCAAACTTCTATGTGAATCTAATTTCCAAATTTATTGTAGAAAACTGTTCACTTAAATGACTTTTTAAAAAGATTTTATTAATTTATTTGACAGAGAGAGAGATCACAAGTAGGCAGAGAGGCAGGCAGAGAAGGGGGAGCAGGAAGCAGGCTCCCTGCTTAGCAGAGAGCCCGATGGGGAGCTGGATCCCAGGACCCTGAGATCATGACCTGAGCAGAAGGCAGAGGCTTAACCCACTGAGCCAATAAGGCACCCCTTAAACAATTTTTTAAAAATGAAGTCTTCTATAAAAAACAGACTCAGTAGATCTTGAAACTATTAAAACCAGTCTTTCAATAACACAGGAAAACTCTTTGCCCTACTTAGTAAACACGCTTTGAAAATAACTTTGGGATGACAAGATACAGAAAGGGTACAATTTCATGCTATTATTCTATGATAGCTGTAAGCAAATTTTACAAACCTTTCTTTCTAAAAAAAAAATGTCAAATTTTCAATAAGAACTTGGTAACTTCTCAAAGTCTCTCTAAAGGTTCTACTAAGAAAAGTTGTAGATTATTGTTTTAAATATAATCAAGGATTGGGGCACCTGGGTGGTTCAGTCAGGTCCAACTCTTGATCTCAGCTCATGTCTTGATCTGAGGGTCATGAGTTCAAGCCCCATGTTGGCTCCACATTGGGCATAGAGCCTACTTAAAACCAAAAACATTTAAACATAATCAGGGGCCGAATTAAAGATGTTTGGCACTAATAATATTTATTTCCACATTTCAAAGAGACAGACAACAAGCTTATAAAGGGCTTGCATCTGGATAAGGGACATGTGAGCAGATGTCCAGTCTGGCCGCTTATCAGGTAAAGATGCAGCTATGGCTCAGCGGAAGTCAGCGTAGAAGAGGATGACAGCCTTGCTTATTATAAGCAAACCTGAAATCTATGCCTTTATAAGATAGGATTCCTTGGAAAATTGTCATAATTGTAGGTATTTGTAAATATGAATAAATATTAGTAGATTTAAATAGTTTAACAGTACATAAATGACTAAGACGTTTCCAGACCTTCTGCATGACTTTTCTTGCCCATCTCAACTGCAAGATGTACCACTGTGCCACAGGAAAAGAACACCGAGCTGCCCGGAAAAGCAAGAGGACCCGTTGAAGAATTCCAGACACCTTTTGGCGGTTCTCTTTCTCAGCTTTTAAAAGAAGATCATCACCATCTTCCTGAAGAAAATATAACCAATGATTTTAGTAGCTAGTAATATGAAATTTTTAAGGGGTAAAGAGAAAATAAATACAGTGTTTCTCAAACTAAAATGTTCCTGGAGATTTATAAGGGAAATTTTGAGGGATGGCCTCAGATTTCAACTATAGCTATTGCTAGTGTCAAGGAAATATTTCTCTCATCTCAAACAATGTAAAGGGCTAAACTGACCTTAAACCCAAGACTTCCCCTACAACAGTTAAAGCCTACCACTCCTGACAATGGTACTAATGGACTGCCAAACAGAACCTTGCATTCTCCCTAGCCAAGAGTGAATCTCTGTACCCTGAGGGAGAGAAATAATGGGGGAGAAATAATTCTATTGTTTTTCTTTCTCCACCTCCCTCTCTCTCTCTGGACATAGACAAGGTATCCTTAAAAGCTGTTGGGAGCCACCCTGCTCCCGCAAAGGGAGCCAGACTTAAGCTGAAGCTAACACTTTAGAAAACAAACTAGAGAGGAAGAGCTCAAATCTATGTTAACATAACTGAGTCAGAAGACTACCCTATTACTGGGCTTTTTAATTAGGCCAGCCAATTTGGACCAAGTTTTCTATTATTTCCAACCTAAAGAATTCTAATTGATACAGAGTGATATTTAGGAGAAATCCTACTCCTCAGGATTATTTTATTAAAAAGTAATAAAATGAATCAGTACTAAGGATCGCAACCACTTGAACTAGAATCAATGTAGCACATTCCAAAAATACCTTAAATGATATTCTTAATTTCTAAACTTATTGAATTATTTGTACTGAAGACTCAGAATGTGAGATGTGACAAAAAAGATGAATTACTAAGAAATATGATGTACAATTGACTCCTTCCATGTATAACATATGACATTTGAAATATCAATAAATGAAATATTTTAAACCTATTGAAACATAACTATAACAAATAAGAATAGAACAAAACCTCTTAAAAAAGAAAAAAGCAGATAAGTTGCTCATACTAAAACAGTAAGTAGTGAAGAAACAATACTAGAATCACTTCAAAATATTAATCAGATGTAAAAAATTATTTAAATGTAAATAATTTGCATTAATACTTTAAATCTTAAAACCAGCTAATTCTGATACCATGAGAGCAGAGAAAAAGTTCCTGAGAGGAACACCATATTGCTATTTATGACAGAAGAGTGCAGGAGAAAAAAATGACCTACCAAACAAAAAAACACAGTAAGTCTTTCAAAAGAGGCAAAGACAATGAGGTGAATAAAAGACTGAAACAATGTATGGCTTCTAAATTCTGACATTCGTTATGTATTACCCTAAACAAATGTCTATTTTTTAAAAATCTGGATAAAAAGAACTCTTTCTTGATTTTGTTTTATTATTGCAATAATTTTAACATTTATTGACTGCTTACTACGTGTCCTAGGCCCTAAGGTAAAAGCTTTTACAGGATATCTCATTTAATCCTCACAATAATGCTATTACAGTTCCTATAAACATCAGCATTTTACAGATAAGGAAACTTAAACAGCTTAGTACATTGCTTAAGATTATACAATTAATAAACAGCAAAGCTGGGATTTGAAAATTTGTCTTCAGAGCTTGCATTCTTATCTTGATAATTATTATGAAGTTGATTATTTTAAAATTTAGACAAAATCAATTTTAAATTAATTAAAAGATTAAGCTTACTTCACTAAGAACAGCTGGCTGAGGACAATACAATGGAGGAGCTGGAAGATACAGGCCAACTGGCACTAAGCCCCACAGTCTCCTACTGAAGTCTTTGGCGGAGTTTACCAGAAGCTGAAATGTCTCAGATAAAACATCTGCATCAGCCATAACTGCTGCTTTCAGTACTTCCTGCACTGAACCAAATGGCAGATTTACATCTTCTTCAATGGGATCTGCCAAATACAAAATTAGTAAGAAAGTTAAGATTTATACTATGCTGATCCTATTTTGTAGTGTAAAATTTCCTATTTGAAAAAGCAGATCATCAAAAGTGAACATACTGGTTGACATGCAAAATAAGCCAACTTCTAGCCAGAAATTTAGTAACTATTCTGCTACTTTATTCATTCATTCATTCATTCATTTATTTATGGAGAGAGAGATTGAGCATGGGTCAAGGACAGGAGGAAGAAAGAGAGAGGATATCTTCTTTTTTTTTAAGATTTTATTTAGTTGACAGAGATCACAAGTAGGCAGAGAGGCAGGCAGAGAGAGAGAGGAAGAAGCAGGCTCCCCGCCGAGCAGAGAGCCTGATGTGGGGCTTGATTCCAGGACCCTGGGATCATGACCTGAGCCGAAGGCAGAGGCTTCAACCCACTGAGCCACCCAGGTGCCCGAGAGAGAATATCTTAAGCAGGCTCCATACCCAGAGCAGAGCCCAATACAGGGCTTGATCTAATGATCCTGAGATCATGAGCTGAGCTGACAGACTGAGCTTAACCAAGTGAGCCACCCAGGTGTACCTACCACAGTATATTTTAAATAAAAGTTAGTAAAAATGATTTATGTCATGCAGCTAAAAAATAAAATAAAATAAAATAAAAAAAGAAAAGCAAAAAGATACAAAACATTCCCACCAACAGTGTAAGAGAGTTTCCCTTTCTCCACATCCTCACCAACGTTTGTTGTTTCCTGTCTTGTTAATTTTAGTCATTCCAACTGATGTGAGGTGGCATCTCTTGTGATTTTGATTTGTATTTCTGTGGCAAGTGATGTGGAGTATTTTTTCATGTGTCTGTTGGCCATTTGTATGTCTTCTTTGGAGAAGTGTCTGTTCATGTCTTCTGCTCATTTCTTGACTGGTTTGTTTTTTGGATGTTGAGGTTCAAACAGACTGAGGGTGGCAGGAGGGGAGGTGGGAGCGGATGGGCTAACAGGGTGACGGGCATTAAGGAGGGCACGTGAAATGAAGAGCACTGGGTGTTATATGCAACTAATGAATCACTGAACATTACATGAAAAACTAATGATGTGGGGCGCCTGGGGGGCTCAGTGGGTTAAAGCCTCTGCCTTCAGCTCAGGTCATGATCCCAGGGTCCTGGGATCAAGCTCAGCATTAGGCTCTCTGCTCAGCAGGGAACCTGCTTCCCCGCCATCCCCCACCCCTTCTCTGCCAGCCTCTCTGCCTACTTGTGATCTCTCTGTCAAATAAATAAATAAAATCTTTAAAAAAAAAAAAACTAATGATGTGTATATGTTGGCGAATCGAATTTATTTATTTATTTATTATAAAGATTTTATTTATTTATTTGACAGAGACACAGCAAGAGAGGAAACACAAGCAGGAGGAATGAGAGAGGGAGAAGCAGGCTTCCCTCAGAGCAGGGATCCCGACGCGGGGCTCGATCCCAGGACCCTGGGATCATGCTCTGAGCCGAAGGCAAACACTTAATGACTGAGCCACCCAGGCGCCCCAGCTAATTGCATTTAAATAAAAATTTTTTTAAAAGACAAAAAAAGTCTTACATTTAGCTTCAACTATATAAATACGTATATAAATGTGGATATGTCCCAAAAGGTAAAGTGCACGAAGATGTAGATGATAGAAATAGAGATTTAGGAACTTTTATTTTATGAAATATTTAAAGCATGCTTTAAGATACAGAATATAATATGAAAGCACTCATGTATTGACTTTTCATTCTTGTCTGATATTAGCATTGTTGATATATTTAATATTTTCAAAAAATAAAATGTTTCAGATATAGCTGAAATTTCTGTACCAATCATATTCCATTCACTCTCTCCAGAAATAGCTACTATCCACAATTTGGTATGGGTATAAAGGAACTCTTTTTATACATAAGCTGTGTCCTACACACCTAGAGAGTTCAAATTCATCTTACACTTCACTAACCATCTGCTGAGTTTGCTCTTAAATCAGTTTAAAAGGTATAATTTACATATGTTAAAATTCATCCTTTTTAAGTATATAGCTCAATGAGTTGTGACAAATTTATTCAGCCTTGTAAGAATAATGCCATCACCCCCAAAAAGTTCTTCTGATGGCAACCACTGATCTGTTTCTTGTCCTTACACTGTTTGTTTGTTTTTAAGATTTATTTATTTGAGAGGGAGACTGAGGATGAGGGGAGAGGCAGAGGGAGAGAATTCTTCAAGCGACTCCACGCTGAGCCCTATACTCGACATGGGGCTCAATCCCACAAACCATGGGATCATGACCTGAGCAGAGACCAAGAGTTAAGACACTCAACTAACTGAGCCACCATGGTGCCCCTTATAGTGTTACTTTTAATAAAATATCACATAAATGGAATCAAACAATATGTAATCTTTGTTTCTGACTTCTTTCATTCCCTACAATGGTTCTGCAATTCATCCACATTGTTGCATGTTATCAGTAGTTTGCCCCTCTTCATTCCTGATTATTCTATTGTACAGATACAATGAAATTTGTTTATTCATTCACAAGTTGACAGCCACTGGAGTTGTTTCAAGTTTTTGACAATTATGAAAAAGCTGCTATGAACATTTGTGTACAGGTCTTTTTGTGGTTCTATGTTTTTTTATCATGCTTAAATATCTAGGGGTAGCATCCACTGAGTTTCTATTTCTTCTGTCTTTCTGACTCCTGGAAATTTCCCCCACTTTCTCTATATATTAGCCTTAAAACACCTATTTTTATGTTTTATCTAGAAACACATTTTATCTATCTATTTATTAGGGGAAAGTTTTGCAGATGATTTAAAACAACATAATGCCAGAACTATAAGTTCAGACTAAGACTTTTTCAGTCCTCTTTTTTCAAAACCAACTTTCATGAGGTTACATTATCTTTTTATTTATTTAAAAAAATACTGACAGAGGTGCCAGAGTGGCTCAGTCAGTTGAGGCTCTGTCTGCCTCCAGCTTGGGTCATGTCCCAGGGTCCTGAGATCAAACCCTGAGTTGGGCTCCCTGCTCAGGGGGGAGCCTGCTTCCTCTCTCTGCCTCTACTGCTCTCTTGATCTCTCTCTCTCTCAAATAAATAAATAAAATCTTTAAAAATAAATAAATATTTAAAAATATTGACGGGACGCCTGGGTGGCTCAGTTGGTTGGACGACTGCCTTCGGCTCAGGTCATGATCCCGGAGTCCCGGGATCAAGTCCCGCATCAGGCTCCCAGCTCCATGGGGAGTCTGCTTCTCTCTCTGACCTTCTCCTCGTTAATGCTCTCTCTCACTGTCTCTCTCTCAAGTAAATAAATAAAATCTTTAAAAAAAAATAAATAAAAATAAAAATATTGGCAAAAAACTAGCAAAGAAGTTTTTAGTCAGATTTCCAAGTATTATGAGTTCTTTCTGAAAAGAGGAGTCATAATTAGTAAGATCTAAGAATCTAGAGTTAGAAATCTCACCGCTTAATAGAGACATGCACTAACAAAATCAAAGGGTCCTACAGTAGTCATTAAACATATATCTTTAAATACCTGACTTCATTACTTTTCATCTAAATTTCTCCATTTATAAAACAGACAAATTTTATAAGGCTTCTGGATAAATCTATGAAATATATGTGATATTACATTTTTTTAATTTTGTCATGCCACTCTGAACTTTTCAAACAAAAAACAAAACCAACCCTGTGATTTATGCACTCAGCAAGACTTGAACTAAATACTCTCTTGTGTGCGAAATTCTACAGCTATGACTACAAGAGAAAATAATCCAAATGGAGCAAAATATAACTGGTAAAAAGATATGTACAGAAAATCAGAGTCTCATTCAGTTACTAACCATCATTTTTTGAGCTGGCTTAAGTTCTGAATGCACCCATGATTAGGAATAAATAGCAAACTTTTATCTTTGATAAGCTTGCTGCAAAGTTTAATATATTTGTGGATATTAACAAGCTTTTTAAAATATCATAAGGTTTATATTAATTAAGCTGATACACTCTCGAACAGAAGTAGGTAACATACCTGTAAACTGTTTGTGTCTTGAGCCCATTTCATTTTTTGCTTCAGAAGAGGCTGGCCAACCTAAAAAACACTGCAGTTTTTCCAGGAAAATCTGTGCTGGAGTCAAATTTATAGGTAAATTCAGACCCTTTTTGTTGGACCTGAAATCACATCAAGTTAAGAGAAATGAATCCAAACTTAAAAAAAAAGAAATATTAACACACTAAGAACTAAACATGAAATTTTAAGGAACAGTGAAATTCATTTTCTTTATTCATCCTCTATTTTAAAAAGAAATAATTAGAGGGAAATAAATAATTGAGGAAATATCACACTAAGAAAATTTTTAAGGCTCTCCATGATTATGATACTAATACATCATCCCATCATTATTTCTCATTGCTACCCTACAGTCTACTCTATCCAAACTGTACCAAACTCATCTTTAGCCATATGCCTTTGCTCATGTTTGGAATGTTCTCCCTCCCTACAGCTACTCCATTTGTCAAGATCCTGCCTTCCCTTTAATGCCTATCTCAAATGATATCTCCTACATAAAATATTTCCTGTCCTATGCCCATTTCATAATATTGCTCTCTCCACTGCATCACTGGCACTTCTTTTATCACACTACCTAAATTATAATAATGTTTTGTCCTAAAGTCACTATTAAACTATGAATGTTTTAAGCATGAAGACTATGTGGCATCTATGTTTATGTCTACTAAAATATCTGGCAGAGAGCTTGGTATAGAAAGGTCACGTATAAATAAATATATGTTGAATTACTGAACTGAAAAATATCAAAGATACAGAAATACCATAATGTTCAAAAAAGTTAAAATACATATATTAGATTGATTAGCTTAAAATTTAAATCCTACTTTAGACAAACTAACCCATTGACTAAGACTTTTGAGGGAATTACTAACAAATGTGCTAAATAAAAGTGGTTTTTTTTTTAAGTTTTTTTTTTTTAAGATTTTTTTTTAATTTTTTTATTTGACAGACAGAGATTACAAGTAGGCAGAGAGGCAGGCAGAGAGAGAGAGGAGGACGCACGCTCCTCGTTTTTTTTTTAAGTTTTAATACAAGAAAGCTGTGAAGCTGTCCAACATGGTAGCCACTAGCTGCATATTTACTATTTAAATTTAAATTAGACTGAAAACTCAGTTCCTTGGTCTTACTAGCCACATTTCAAGTGCTCAATAGCTACATATGACTAATAGCTATCATACTGGACTGCACACATAGAACATTTCCAGCACTGAAAACAATTTTATTGGACACCTCTGGACCAAGGATTCCACAAAATGTGCAAATGCCAGCAATGAGAGATATAAAAAGTTAGATGTCACTATGATACTATTTCTTAACCTAAGTTTGCCTACCTAAGTTTGTACATACCTTATGAAATTGCTATCATGTTTACAGAACAGTTGGAAGGCCACACCAACGGAAACAGATGTCTTCCAGTCTCCAAGTTTATGTGCCAGCCACACAGCCTCTGGAACTAGGCCACCAATAAGTAATAATTCAAATGCATATTCAACTGTCCACACATCAGAAAGATTCTGATCTCTTACAGCACTAGCCACCTTAGAGTGTTGTAAAGGAATAAGTCGAAGGGAGTATTCTATGAGTAAATAAAAGAAAATAGATATTACAATTAATTTATCAGAACTCACTTCTCCTCACGTAGTTACTTCTCTCTCTCTCTTTTTTTAAGATTTTATTTTTAAGTAACCTCTACACTGAATGTGGGGCTGAAAACTTATAAACCCAAGATCAAGAGTCACACGCTTCACTGACTGAGCCAGCCAGGAGTCCCTATCTGTTTAATTAGCATTTTTTACACAGAATCACAAAAAGATGGCTTAAGATAGGGATGCCTCAGTGCCTCAGTCAGTTAAACATCTAACTGTGGCTCCGGTCACAATTTCACCGTCCTGGGATCGAGCCCCAAGTGGAGGCGTCAGCCTCCCTCTCCCCTTGCCTCTCTCCCTGTTCATGCTTTCTCTCTCCCAAATAAATAGAGTCTTTTCTTTGTCTTTTTTTTTTTAAGATTTTATTTATTTATTTGATAGAGAGAGAGTGAGAGAGAACAGGCAGTGGGAGGAGCAGAGGGAGAGAGAAAGGCAGGCTCCCCGCTCGAGCAGGAAGCCCGAAACAGGGGCCCGATCCCAGGACTCCCAGATTATGATCTGAGTGGAAGGCAGATGCTTAACTGACTGAGCCAGCCAGGTGCCCCTAAATAAAATCTTTTAAAAAGTGGTTTAAAATGGGGGCACCTGACTGGTACCATCAGCTAAGTGTCCAACTCTTGGTTTCAGCTCAGGTCATGATCTCAGCCAGGTGCCCCTAAATAAAATCTTTTAAAAAATGGTTTAAAGGGGCGCCTGGGTGGTTCAGTGGGTTAAGCCGCTGCCTTCGGCTCAGGTCATGATCTCAGGGTCCTGGGATCAAGTCCTGCATCGGGCTCTCTGCTTGGCGGGGAGCCTGCTTCCTCCTCTCTCTCTCTGCCTGCCTCTATGCCTCTATGCCTACTTGTGATCTCTGTCAAATAAATAAATAAAATCTTAAAAAAAAAAAGGTTTAAAATGGGGGCACCTTGGGGCACCTGGGTGGCTCAGTGGGTTAAGGCCTCTGCTTTCGGCTCAGGTCATGATCCCAGGGTCCTGGGATCGAGCCCCACATCGGGCTCTCTGCTCAGCAGGGAGCCTGCTTCCCCCTCTCTCTCTGCCTGCCTCTCTGCCTACTTGTGATCTCTCTCTGTCAAAAAAATAAATAAAATCTTTAAAAAAATAAAATAAAATGGGGGCACCTGACTGGTGCCATCAGCTGAGTGTCCAACTCTTGGTTTCAGCTCAGGTCATGATCTCAGGTTCATGAGATCCAGCCCCACCTCGGGTTCTGCACTTAGTGCAGAGTCAGCTTCTCTGTCTTCTTCTCCCTCTGTCTTCTTTTCCCTCTGCCCTTCCCCCGGCTCATACTCTCTCCCTCTCTCTAAATAAATAAATAAATAAATAAATAAATAAATAAAATATTTTTTAAAAAGTGGTTTAAATAATACTTAACATACTCTAGGTTTTGTTTTTAACACTGAAGAAAATGCCTCATTAGTGGATCATGAAGTAAATGCCAGCATTCTTAAAAAATGAAACAGAACTGAGTAGATACAGAGACAGCATTGAGTACATTACATAAAACAAATATAAATACAGTTTAATGAAAACTTTGTCAGATAATAAAAACATACTTATACACACTAAAGTATACTGGGCCACAGTGTATAATTTATTACTGTGGGCTAACTGAAATACATCTCTATTTCTCCTATTAGAAATTTGGAGACCAGAGATGCATTTTATATGAATCTGTATTTCACATAGCATCATGCAATAAATAACTAATTTGAAGTAAAACTCAAGCATTAAGTGTTCAATATATTAGTGTTTATAAAAAAGTAGAAAAGAATAATTTTCAATAATCCTGACTAAATGGACAAGATTTCAGTCTGGCCTGGGATTAAATACAAAGGGTGTTATCCTTCTCCCTGGCCTTTCATACCTTTTCCTAATTAAAGTAACATGAGTAAGCAACTTGGAATTATGATGACTAAACTGTTATTTTATACACTATGGAGTATTATGCCTCCATCAGAAAGGATGAATACCCAACTTTTGTAGCAACATGGACAGGACTGGAAAAGATTATGCTGAGTGAAATAAGTCAAGCAGAATCAATTATCATATGGTTTCACTTATTTGTGGAGCATAACAAATAGCATGGAGGACAAAGGGAGATGGAGAGGAGAAGGGAGTTGAGGGAAATTGGAAGAGGAGGTGAACCATGAGGGACGATGGACTCTGAAAAACAATCTGAGGGTTTTGAAGGGGGCGGGGGAGGTTGGGGAAACCAGGTGGTGGGTATTAGGAAGGGCACAGATCGCATGGAGCACTGGGTGTGGTGCAAAAACAATGAATACTGTTATGCTGAAAAGAATTAAAAATTTAAAAAAAAAAAGGAAAGTAAGTATGCATTGGCACCAGCTCAGATTGTCACTTCTAAACTTTTGTGACGTAAATAGGTAAAATGTATGAATTTATGAAGAATTAATGAATTTTATAATTAGAGCAATCAGTTGTATAAAATTTCATAACAATATGAATTATAATTTAAGAAATTAGAAATAAAATTCAAGTCCCCTTTATTAAAAAAAGATTCTCAAGAATTCTTAATGAAAAAAAAAATACATATTGCTAACATTCCCAATCACTTCCTCAAAATAAAACTGGCAAATGATATACATGGGTTTCTGCTCCTTGAAATGATCAGTTTCTCATGTGACCTAGTCTCTGCCCATACCAAACACTAACACTTAACTTTCTGACAAACACGTTTGGATAGAAACACAAAAATTTGCCATTCACTTGAATGATTATGCACAGGCAAAGAGCCCAGAGACTGATGAAATTTTTCCTACTTTTTAATTTACTATGAGCAAAGTACCATAATACTAAAAGAATTTGAATGATTTAATTTTCTAAAAATTTTATTGCTTTCATACAGCAAACATCATGCCAAATAAGCAACTCAAATCCTCAACACATTCTGCCATTAGTTCTGATTAAAATGACTAACATAAAAACTATTCTAAGTCAAGCCTGCAGATAACCTTTTTCAAGATACTAGAAATTAAATCCTATATATATCATGTTCAGGTATTTAACTTTTCAATAATCACAGTCTCAGGCTTAGGAAGAGATCATAAAACTTTCTTTCCTAGACTCTCCTCTCACTGGGAAGATATGTACACAAGAAATACACATGTGTGTCTTTGAGCTTTTATGAATGGTTATGAATATGCCCCAAAACAATTCAATAATTCTATCACCTTTCTTCCTACAATGTGATAAAGATCAATCTTATTGGGGCACCAGGGTGGCTCAGTGGGTTAAAGCCGCTGCCTTCGGCTCAGGTCATGATCTCAGGGTCCTGGGATCAAGCCCTGCATCAGGCTCTCTGCTTCTCAAGGAGTGTGCTTCCTCCTCTCTCTCTGCCTGTTTCTCTGCCTACTTGTGACCTCTGTCTGTCAAATGAATAAATAAAATCTTTTAAAAAAAAAAAAAAGATCAATCTTGTCTAGGGATGCAAAGTGATCTGAAAAGACAAAGATCATGGCAAACAACTAAAGTCCTATAAATAATGTAGGCTAGGAAAGATAAGAAATCGAGACAAACTTTCTAACTCAGGATTTGATCTTTTTTTTTCTTAAAGGTTTTTCAAAAAAACAGAGAGAGAGTGCTACCTTTTCTCTTCAGTAAAATAATGTGGATTAAGGACATTTGTTGTCAGAAACATTACTACCAAAAACAGAAAACACAGGTGATAAATACCTAGGGATGTAACAAAAGAGAGCTTAAATATAAAACCACTGCAATGATAAGAAATGCAGTTGACCCTTGAACAACATGGGTTTGAACTGTGCAGGTCTACTCATACAAAATTTCTCTGGATAAATACAGTACAGTAATATAAATGTATTTTCTCTTAGGATTTTATTTTTTAAGATTTTATTTATTTATTTGACAAACAGAGATCACAAGTAGGCAGGAGCAGGAGAAAGCAGGATCCCTGCTGAGCAGAGAGCCCAATGCAGGGCTCCATCCCAGGAACCTGAGATTATGACCTGAGACCAAGGCAGAAGCTTACCTCACTGAATTGCCCCTCTCTTACGATTTTCTTAACTTTTTCTTTTTCTAGCTTACTTTATTGTAAGAATACAAAAAATAATACATGTACAAAATACAAATGAACTCTATCTTATGGGTAAGACTTGTGGTCAATAATAGGTTATCGACAGTTTACTTCTGGGGGAGTCAAAAGTTATATGTGAATTTTTGACTGTGCATCGTGCTGGCATGCCTAACTGCTGTATTGTTCACGGGTCAACTGTATTATCAAATGTACAAGGAAATAAGTCACACGTACCTGAGTAATATATATTCTAGGGGAAGGCATAAAGTGAAAGGAGTGCATGCTGTTAGAAAGAAAAGGCAGGGAGCACCAGCTGAATCTGAATTAGGACATGGTCGAAAAGGACTATGGTGGACAGGGACAGGAAAGCAGACAGAGCCTGGTGGAAGCTGAGTACATGTTCCTATTTGTACCGCTCTCTAAAACAAGCCATAATCAGGTTAGGAAAAACTCTTCTTCCCAGAGAAGCAGGGATCTACTAGAAAAGAAACCATGAAACAAGTTCTTCTGATCCTACCTCACAAACATGACTGTCTAGGGAGCAGAACCTCCTGAAGAACCCCAGGTGAGAAGAGAGACTAGCACTACTGCTAAAGTGTTGTTCAAGTGGGCATAGGCAGTCCTCTGCTCCTTTTTCTCTTAATATTTATTTATTTGAGAGAAAGAGAGAGCACAACGGGGAGAGGAAGGGGGAGAGGGAGAAGCAGACTCTCTGCTGAGCAGGGAGCAAGATGCAGGACTCCAGCTCAGGACCCCTCAATTATGACCTGAGCTGAAGGCAGATGCTTAATGGACACAGCCACCCAGACACCCACCCCCCACCCTCTATTAAACTTCTAATTACCTTATTTCTTGTACTATTCTAATATATGTGTATCAGTTCATGCTACTTCCTGATGAAATCCCACTGTACTTAAACGGCAGGTTCCTTCCCCTGGCTCACAACAACTGGCTCCTGTCTCTGCCTTCATGTCTTATCAGTCTCCACCTCATCCTCTACGCTCCAGTCACACCAGCCTTTCAGTTTCTCAAAGGCATCAAGTTTATTCTTGTTCTGGAGCTTTTCCACAAGCTCAGGTTAGAATGCTTTAAGTACTGATATGTCCATGCTGTTCCTCCTTGTCATTAAGAGTTCATCTTAAATGTCCCCTCCCCTCAAGAGAGCATTTTCCCAAATTCACCATCTGAAATAGCCACTCAGTCATCACGCATTACTCTACTTCAGTTCTCTGCATGCCAATTATCACACTTGATATATCTTGTTTATGTATTCATTTATTTAACTTTCTGTTTCAAACTACTAGATGTTATATTTAAATTCCATAAAAGAACAGGCATTTTAACTGTTTTGTTCATGGCAGTCAGAATAAGTCTATTTCAAACATCAAAATAAAAGAAATACAAATATCTTCATATTGTTAATTTCATGTGGTGCATGTTAATATATTTCTAGCACCTATAACACTGCTTGTTACACAGCAGACACTTAACAAAATTAGTGGAATAAAATGAACATCATAGAAATCTGTGTACATGTTTCTCTCCATGAGGGCAGAGCAGTTCTCTACGCACTGATCTGTGGTACATATTGACATTAATAAAATGATTAAGTAGAACAAAGTAAATGACCTAAAGGAAATTATAAAAGTAAATCACTTAAATAAAATTAAATTCTAAATTAACATCCTCAAATTTTTTAAATTTTTCACATTTTTATGTAAATGACAGTCCTTTTACTTTAAAAATGGAAACTTTATAAAAACACCAATTTGTCTAAAATTTATAATTAAAAATCCATATTCAATAAAAACAAACCTAAGCAATATCTTTCTCAGATTTTATTCATTTATAGACACTGAGAATCTATATGTCACACACTAAGCTAGAACAGTATTATTTCCATAGAATAATGATCACTATATAAGTTGATTCTAAATACTATGTGAAAAAACAAAGTGAGATTATTATTTGCTTACTGTATTACCTGTTTTAACATGAAGGGGAGGAAGATCATTCACATTGTGAGGTGGCAAAATGTAAAGCAGCTGATTGGCAAAATAGGCGGCCATGAAACGAGCCATGGACTGGATAACCCTCACCGCCACGTCAGGACGAACATTTCTCGTTATTCCAAACTCACAGTGAGACTTCTCGGGAACTAAGGAATACAGCAAATGACCAAAGGAGATTCTGATCAAACTATCAAAAAGTAATAATATTTAAGTTCCCAACACTATACAAGAAGAAAATTACAATTAAAAATTGTTTGTGAGATGTGCACCCATGACCTGTATGAGCTAATTTATAATGGTATCTATACTTCTTGAGGACAACTGAACAAAAATAATTAACTCACAATTATGAGCATATGTACTTCAGAACTACTGATGACTTCAAGTTACCAGTTTTACTTTTTTTTTTTTTTAAAGATTTTATTTATTTATTTGACAGACAGAGATCACAAGTAGGTAGAGAGGCAGGCAGAGAGAGAGGAGGAAGCAGGCTTTCTATGGAGCAGAAAGCCCGATGTGGGGCTCGATCCCAGGACACTGGGATCCTGACCTGAGCCGAAGGCAGAGGCTTCAACCCACTGAGCTACCCAGGTGCCCCACCAGTTTTACTCTAAAACATGGAAGGAGAAATACAAAACAATCCAGTCATGATGGACTTGCAAGCTTAGATTCATTCTTTTCCCTTTTCTTCCTTTTTCTAAGGCTTTTTCTTTGATGAAAGGAGACAGAGCTTACTACAAAAATAATCTGTAAAGCACTAGAACAGTGATTCTTTTTTTTTTTTTAAGATGTTATTTGAGAAAGAGTGAGTGAGAAAGAGAGCACAAGTGCAGAGAGGGGCAGAGGGAGAGGGAGAAGCAGACTCCCCTACTGAGTAGGAAGCTGATGCTCTATGCTCTATCCCATGATGCTGGGATCATAACCTGAGCCAAACCAGCCGCTTAACCAACTGAGCCACACAGGGGCCTCTCAAATAGTGATTCTTTTTTTTTTTTTTAAGATTTTATTTATTTATTTGACAGACAGAGATCACAAGTATCAAATAGTGATTCTTAATGCTATTTTCTGTACCGTTAGATCTGGGGATTAGGATACAGTCCCTATTTGAGAATCAAAACTTTGTATTATAAACTGGCATTCAGAAATCTGAAAATAGTTAAGCTAGTAAATACAGAAAAATACTAAGTTAACATTAATTTTTATGAAATTCATGGTCCCGGGGCACCTGTTTGGCTCAGTTGATTAAGTATCCAGTTCTTGATTTAGGTGCAGGTTACTATCTTAGGGCTATGAGATCAAGCCCCAGGTGGGCTTGTGCTGCATGTGGAGCCTGGTTGGGATTCCTTCTCTCCCTCTCCTCCCCCTTCTCTCTCCCTCTCCAATTAGTAAATTAATTAAAAAATAAAATTGGGGCACCTGGGTGGCTCACTGGGTTAAAGCCTCTGCCTTCGGCTCAGGTCATGATCCCAGGATCCTGGGATCGAGCCCCACATCGGGCTTTCTGCTCCACAGAAAGCCTGCTTCCTCCTCTCTCTCTGCCTGCCTCTCTGCCTACTTGTGCTGTCTGTCAAATAAATAAAATCTTTAAAAAATAAATAAATAAAATAAAATAAAATAAAATTTATGGCCCCAACAATAGCAAAATACTTCTCTTTCCCAAAAGTCACTTAATAATATTCACAAGAATATTAAGCTCTATATGGTACACCTCAGCAGGTAACATTCTTCCTCACAGAGTAGGTACTCAAGATTATTGATAGTAAGCTTTTTTAAATAAAGGGAATCTTGAAAAAATATGATTAGCCTTCAAGCGGTATTCTTCATTTGGTCAGTTAAAGTCTAGAAAAATAATATTATTTCTTCACTTCGAACTTAAATGACTCATAGGTATGAATCATTTTCTCCTGCATTAAACTTACTGTGGGAATTATACAAAGGCAAGATTTCCAGTAATTTTAATCATACAAAACTCATTATTATAAACTCAGAAATAAGCTCCTTAAATGGGAAGCAACCTAATTCTAAAAGATGGTCACAAAGTAAAACTGTATCAATTCAGAAGTAAAAAATTTGAAACAGTAATTTGTATGTGGCCCCCTGAAGATGGTAATAACGGCAACCTTACATACTAAAAATTAAATTATCACTATATACAATGATTAATAAGGTAAGTGTGCAGGAAAGAGATAACAAAACAGGTCTGACTACTTGAAATGCTTGTGTATAATATTGGCCCTTGAATGGCATCTGGAAACTTGGATTTGGAAAAGATTTCCACCACCTTAACTGATGACAGAATAGCTTACAGACCTGTTTGTACAAACAATGTTGTTTATGCTGAATACCTGTTTTTCTTCTGAGAGTGTAGAATTTTGGTATGGACTAGGTGGAGTGGGTGGCTAGCCAGCATCTAGTTAAAAATCTGAATCTCTAAATGAGTTTCCTTGGGGCACCTGGGTGGCTCAGTCAGTTAAGCATCTGCCTTCAGCTCAGGTCATGATCCCAAGGTCCTGGGATCAAGACTCCTATCAGGATCCCTGCTCAGTGGGGAGTCTGCTTCTCCCTCCCTCTGCCACTCTTCTGCTCATTCACTCTCTCTCTCTCTCAAATGAATAAATAATATCTTTAAAAAAATAAATGCGCTTCCTTGGTAAAGAACATTCACATGTGTTGACACAACCCGTTCGTAGAGGAATTAAATGTGTCCTGTGTGACTTCACTAGGAAAGGAGTCTTAGAAACTTGTGCCTGGTTTCCTCTGGACTTCATCCCAAGCAGCTGTTGTCTATGCTAATTTTGCTTTGTATCTTTTCAGTGCAATAGATCATAGACTTGCATATGACTATATACTGAGTCCTGTGTGTCCTCCCTGTGAATCACTGAATATGTTAGGTAGTCTTGGGGACCTCCAACTCAGTAGGGAACACTTAATATATTTTAAATAGTCATTAAAAATTAAAATATATTAATATAGGTTCAACTTATTTTAAAAGTTAGTGACACCACTGAGAAATGATGAAGAATATTCAATCAGTTAAAAGTCACATAGAAAAGCTTTTCACTCATAAACAGCTAGTAAACCTTTCTGAAGGGCAATAGGATACCAGTCCTAAAACCATGGATTCTCTTTGATCCAATAACTTCATTTTTAGAAATTTATCCTAAGGAAATTATTAGTAATGCCCACAAAAATTTATGCGAACTGCAGCACTATTTAAAATAGTAAATAGGTGGCAACAACCAAAATGTGCAACAATGGGGGAAAGGTTTAATAGGCTTTCAAAAAGCATACTATTTACATTTGAAAATATTCATCAAAATGTTAAATTTTAAAAGATTATAAAAGAGAGGAAAAAACGAAACAAGATGAAACTAGAGAGGGAGACAAACCATAAGAGACTCAATCTCAGGATCAAACTTGAGGGCTGGTGGAGGGGAGGGGGCTGGGAGGGCTGGGGTGAAAGGGTGATGGACATTGGGAGGGTCTGTGCTATCGTGAGTGCTGTGAAGTGTGTAAGACTGATGAATCACGGGTGCCGGAGTGGCTCAGTTGGTTAAGACTGATGAATCACAGACCTTTACCCCTGAAACAATATATTATATGTTAATAAAAAAAAGAAAAGAAAAAGATTACAAAAGACAATACACAGCTCTAATAATATACATATATAAATGAATACATACAAAAAAGTGTTAGAATTATAAGTTAATTTTCTTTATACATTTCCATTTTTCAAAATTATCTAAAATGAACACACATACTTCCATAATAAACACAAAAATTTTAAAAGATAAAAATACAAAAAATAAGAGATCTATAAACAGTGGCTGGAACAATAAAAACCTAAGCTGGCATGGACTCCATTTAGAAAGTTCTGATACACTGGGCATTTCAAACCCACTCATAGACATATTATACATTTAATGGTCTACTACCTTACAAATAATATACATATGTGTTCATATATATCTCACTCTGGCTATTGCTTAATTTAAATACACCCCTTTTTAAAAGGGCAATCCACACACTCTGCAGCCTCTTAAATGAATTTAAAAAAAAAAAGAGTTGGAATACCTCAGAAAGTGATTTTCATCACTTTACTAAACCACCTTAACCAATAGTTAAAATATAAATATATTAAGGAAAAATACTCGGGTATCTGATATTATGTCTAAAAAATATGACTGTGAGAAAACAATTCTGGCAGTTCAGCAGGCAATTATTGCTAAGCCCTCAGGATCCAAAGATTTAAGAAAACAAACAAACAAACAAAAAAACAAAACAGAACAAAAAACCCCACAATCCTTGCTATTGAGAAGCTGACAGGTCAAAATTCATTGTAACATAATTAGTCAGCTCAATCAACCTTCATGTTTTATCTAAACCTATGAATACAAATTAATGAGATGAAACATACTGATTGTTAAAATACATACCTGAACAATCCTCATTTTCTTTTACAGGTAGATGGGACCACTTCAAAATTATTCTTACTAGGTGATCACACAATCCTTGAGCATCATTTAAATTATAGCTATAGAGGTAGCAGTATAAAAGAGAAAGGTAATAGCGTATCTGAAGAAAACATGTTCTTCTTCCTCCTTAAACAAGAAAGAATTAAGCTTACATTAAAAACATGTTAGCAAGGTAATGTTCCTTTTTTAAGTTAATTTATTTAAGTAATCTCTACACCGCGTGAGGCTCAAACTCATGACTCCAAAATCAAGTCACATACTCCTCCAACTGAGCCAGCCAAGTACCCAGCAAGGTAATGTTCTCAATCTTGGAGCAAGGTAGACAGGAATGTTCAGTTTATGAAAACTGTACACTGAGGTTATGTGAATTTTTCTGTATGTTTTATACTCCAATAAGTTTTTTTTTCTTAAAAAAGGTCAGCAATACTTTGTTCTCTTTCATTTTAAGTTCTAAACAATTTTATTATCTTTTATCAGGCCCTAGGACAACTAAGATTTTATCCCAAGGGTGCTGAAAATCTTCAACATCTCAGCACTAATGTTCATTTACAATATCTATCTGAAGTGTACATGGTATAAAACAGAAGGAAACATGCTAAAAAAAGAAAACCCCAAGAAACCATACGTATATCAAACAGTTAGTCAAAGAGACTTCCCAAAGGAGAAACACTATCTAACAAGATAGGTGTCCCTGACCACAGCGCCCAAGTATTGAGTAAAAAGAATTTCAATTTTATCTGGGTTTAACAATCCACCCAGGGACACCTGGCTAGCTCAGTCAGCAGAGCAAGAGACTCTTAATCTCAGGGTTGTAGGTTCAAGCCCCACATTGGGTATAGAGATTACTTAAAAACAAAAAAAATCTTACAAAAAATATAATGCACCCAGATCATAATTTCTCACTTAGATGTGGCCATGTGAAAAAAACAACTTAGCTCTGGACCAAGAGATAACACTGTGTAGAACTTCCAGAAAAGTTGGAAGAGAGGTAACTCAGGTAGGAGGTACACACTTTTCTTGCCCTTCTGCTCCCCTCCTCTCTACGGTCTAGAAATGGATGTGATGGCTGGAGTTTCAGTACCCATTTTAGCTCACGTAATGGTCTTAAGATAGGAAGCAGTAAACTAAGGACACCTGAGAAGAAAAATTAAAGGACATGTGTCCTTACTTAGATCACAGAAACACCAAATCAGCCCGACTATCAACTTCTGGTCTCCTTTTGTAAGAAAGAGAAATAAACTTCTTTCGTGTTGAAACCACTATTACTTTCAGTCTCCATTATTAGAACCCATTCTTAGCAGATAGAGTTGGAAAAGAATGAAACGTAAAGGTCCATAATGGAATTATGAAAACTTTTCTCCATCAGAACTTCTCATCTCCTTGAATGCCACACTACTTCATCCAGTGAACAAAAAGACTAAAAATAATTTTAAGTAAGTATTTCTGACAGTCAAGGTACCTACCATTGTGTATTCTATTTGAGCATTGAGAAATTGTGAGCACTTGGGAATCTGGAATTATTTTTAAGTTGTCCAGCATGCCAAAATACATTCCTACCAATATTATGGCGACTATTACTTTTCAACACTCTCCTACCTTTCTCCTGAGTTTCTTGTAGAGCTTTCCTCCACAGTTGAACAGATTTTTCATATGATCCTAACAGGAAACACTCTTCACCTATGAAGTTTTTAACCAACAGTCAATCATGGTTAATGATTATACTTTATATAAATTTACTTCATTTTAAAATTTAGTGAATATAGCTCAGCCAGAAGCTATTTTAAAACAATTAATTGCAACCAATTAATAAAATCAAAGCCTAGTTAACCATATTGCTTATTCACAGTTAGAAAATGTTTATAAACTACTGACCACTGATAGATTTAAGTTCCAAGGCTTGGTTTATGTGAGCTCCAGCAGTCTGCAAGTTAGCCTGGATATGACATAACAGAGCCTTGACAGTAGATGCTTCCTGTGTCATCTTTTCAGTTAACTGTCTGTCACCTTCAGGAAGTCTTCGACTTAGTTGTGTTTGATACCATAAAGTTTTTTTGTACAACACTCTCCAGAGAAAAATCAATCTGCACACAAAATTAAGTGATCATCAAAACCAAATTTCAGACTAGGAATAAAAATGAATACAGCCTCCTACTTAGCCTTATTATCTTTGCCTGGATTCTTCACTGATATAGTAATATAAATACAAACTGATCAGATTTAAATATAACACAAAATCCACTGATCGAAATATGCAAAATACATTTTTTAAAGCCTTCAGTTATTTTTCTATAAATCCACTGATCAAAATATGCAAAATACATTTTTTAAAGCCTTCAGTTATTTTTCTATAGTGCTTACCTAAACAAAAATCATTCAATACTTGGGCATGTATCAGGGCTGCCCAAATGTGTTGAATAAAATTTGGCATAAATCCTAAAATATTTTAAAATAATATAAAAATCTGGGGCGCCTGGGTGGCTCAGTGGGTTGGGGCCTCTGCCTTCGGCTCAGGTCATGATCCCAGGGTCCTGGGATCGAGCCCCGCATTGGGCTCTCTGCTCAGCGGGGAACCTGCTTCCTCCTCTCTCTCTGCCTGCTGCTCTGCCTACTTGTGATCTCTGTCTGTCAAATAAATAAATAAAATATTTAAAAAAAAAAAAAAAAAGGGCGCCTGGGTGGCTCAGTGGTTAATCTGCTGCCTTCGGCTCAGGTCATGATCTCAGGGTCCTGGGATCGAGTCCCGCATCGGGCTCTCTGCTCAGCAGGGAGCCTGCTTCCTCCTCTCTCTCTCTCTCTGCCTGCCTCTCTGCCTACTTGTGATCTGTCTCTGTCAAATAAATAAATAAAATCTTTAAAAAAAAAAAAAATCTATTAACACTAACTGGTAATGGATACAGGGTTTCTTTGGGGGATTATAAAAAGGTTCTGGAGGGCTCCTGGGTGCCTCAGTCAGTTGGGCATCCAACTCTTGGTTTCTATTCAGGTTGTGGTCTTTGGGTTGTGGGATCAAGTCCTGCATTGGGCTCCATGAGGAGTGTGCTTGGGATTCTTTTCCCTTTTCTCTTCCTCCCCCTCTGCTCCTCCCTCCCCCCACCAAGATAAATGAATAAAATATTTTTTTAAAAAAGCATTCTGCAGGCGCCTGGGTGGCTCAGTGGGTTAAGCCTCTGCCTTCAGCTCAGGTCACGATCTCAGGATCCTGGGATCAAGCCCTGCATCAGGGTCTCTGCTCAGCAAGGAGCCTGTTTCCTCCTCTCTCTCTGCCTGCCTCCCTGCCTACTTGTGATCTTTCTCTCTCTGTCAAATAAATATATAAAATCTTAAAAACAACAACAAAAACATTCTGGCTTAGTGCTAATAGTTCTACAACCTTTTTTTAATACTTCAAAATGATGTATTTTACAGTATGGGAACTATATCTCAATTTTTCAAAAAGGAAAACATCTATGATATTGATGGTATCCTAATATAAAGTAATTATACCTGCATCCTGGTTGTTGAGCAAGGTTTATTACTTGAGGACAAATCTTGAAAGATGAGTTCCAAGACCACTTTTCCTGAGAATCACTATCTTGAAATATTTGAAAAATGGGTACCACCCATTTGTCTTGATCTGCTCTTTTACTTCCATCAGTTGATGCTGAAATAACTTCAGGTTGAAGAATGTATATGCCATTTAAATTATCAGCTACCATTTTAAGTAAATGAAAACAAGCCAAAAGCTTCTCTGAAAATAACTGACCCTGCTGCTGCTGAGTCAGCAAAAGCTTTATAGTATTTGAGGTCAGCTTTACCAAATGTCCCACATCTTGTTTGTATCTCATATCCCAATAATGGAATGATAAACACTGATGAAAAAGTTGAAAGATACATAGTACCCATGCATTTTGTCTTGTGCTCTTGCTTAAAAAAAGATCTAGTTCAGGGAAAGGACATTTTATAAATTGAAGAATGTAGAAAAAATGAGTGATACAAACTACTGTGTAATTTAACATTACATTTTTTTCCACCACATTTTTTGAAATTCCTATAGCCCATGCTGCAAGGAGATTTTTCTGGACAGAATGCAGTTCTGTAATGGTTTTATCTGTCTCCTTGATATTATCTTTTGCATGTATTGTATCAAACATAGACGCAAATTCCAATCTTCCCTCCTTGACACTACTGAACAATGAATCATTTTTTTGGTTCCAAAGTGAAAATAAGTTGTCCGGAAAGTATATGCCTTCATTAGTTTCTTCTGCTTCAAAATCCTAAAACATGGGTGAAAAAAATTATACTTAATGCCATTTAATACCTTACATGTAAAATCACTGGTGTTCTCAAATTTCTCTCCCTTTAACAAGAGAGAAAAACAAAATACATTTCTTGGTATAAAGTCAATATGAACCTGTTTGAAGTATTTAAACACTGCAACTAAGTACCTGGAAATCTGCTGTTTTTTCAGTTAAGTTCATTGTTTCTTCCGCCTGTAAGAATCTGGGGACAGTAGAATCAGCTAAACTTTGATTTCCTTGGTGTTTTAACAGGCTACATCTCAGGGAATCCAGTGATCGCAAATTCAGCCCTTTGCCTTTTGGCTGCAGAAGAGAAAAGATTTCCAGGAGACAAAGTTTATCTATAATTATATCACAAGCAGTTAAAAATTCTATAGACAACTGTATATGATCCAAGGACATTACTGTCAGTATGGTTTTAAATCTGAGAAAACTAAGAAGCCATCTGTTACCAATGATACCAAAAAGCACTATACCTTAGATAATATCATACTTTGGTATGTTTTCTCAAGCCTCTGGGTTGAATCAAGTAGAAGGGATCTCATGAGCACTGATGGAGACAGGTTATCAGCAAATCGAAGAGTTGTGACCATGTATCCATCAGAAATAATGAGGTAGGGTAACCGTGAGTGTGCTTTTATAGAAAATCTCTGTCTCATAGGGTCATTATCAGAAGCTGATGAATCTACAGAATTATTCGAATCTTGAAATGTAAATTGCTGTGGTCTAGCAAACAAAACAAAATTAAAGAATTAGTTAAGAGAAAAATCTTCAAGGAAACAATCATATTATTCCAAAGAAAAGCAAAACAACAATTAAAAGCTACAGAATGATAAAAAAAAGCCACTTAGACACACTAACATTAAATTGTATATATCTGTAAGGAAAACATAAATGACTAAATAATATGTAGGTTTATACGCTTTTTGAATATTTCCTGAATTATGGCATTTACTCTATTTTGTTTTTAATTTAGTTTTATATAAACTATTTCAGAGAAGAATTAAGGCAGTTCATTTTTACTGTTACAGAGTTAAATAGTTAACCTTCCTTCTCACATATTTAAATATACTTATAAGAATAGAATTATGAGATATGAATATACTTGTTACTAAGGAGGAGAAAGAAGGGGGGCCTGGGTGGCTCTGTTGGTTGAGCATCCGAATCTTGGTTTCAGCTCAGGTCATGATCTCAGGTTTGTGGGATTAAGCCCTGAGTCAACCTCCGCGCTACGCACGGAGCCTGCTTAAGATTTTCTTTCCCTCTCCCTTTCCTGCACCCCTTAAAGAAAAAGGGAGGAGAAAGAAAAAAAAATGAGAAAGACATTTGGGAGAGATAGTAGTGAGTAAAATTTATCAGCTTAAGATTAAATTTGACCGAGTTTCCACATAAATGTACACATTTACTCTTATGGTGGTATACCTGCTTACGATTACTTAATATCACTGCTTAATAACTTTGGGGCTTTATAAAGAGAACAGTAATCAAAAATATATTATAATCTCTTTCTGGTTAGAAAACTATTCAAATATAGATTTTATTAGTCAAATGGTCAACAGGAGACTGGTTAATTACAGAATATCTATACCACAAGGAATCTATAAAACATTAAAAAATTACTTCATGGAAAGATGTATAATATAAACAGTTCAATTAAAAAAGCAAAACAAACAATAAACAGCATTTATCACAGAACTTTTGCTTTAAAAAAGAAACTAGGGGCGCTTGGGTGGCTCAGTGGTTTAAAGCCTCTGCCTTCGGCTCAGATCATGATCTCAGGGTCCTGGGATCAAGCCCCACATCGGGCTCTCTGCTCAATGGGAAGCCTGCTTCCCGCTCTCTCTCTGCCTGCCTCTGCCTACTTGTGATCTGTCAAATAAATAAACAAAATCTTTTTTAAAAAACCCTAATATTGTTATTATTATAAATGTGATTTTTTAAAAACTTCTTTTAATTTAAGACAACACACTAAAATGTTAATAATTGTTATTTCAGAGTAATAGGAATACAAGAATGTTTCATTTTCTACACAATTTAGTTTTATAGCACCTGATTTTTTATTAGTTAATTTTCTCACATAATAAATGTTTTATTTATGTAACCATTAAAAGTAATCCGTTTTAAAAGGTCCTACATTAATTTTAAAGAAGAATATGAGGAAATTTAAGTCAATTATGAAATAGACCATAAAAATAAGGAAAAAAATACTTCCACTGCAGGAAATGACAAATTTTTCAATTAGGATTTTCTCTTTTTTTTTTTTTTTAAGATTTTTATTTATTTATTTGACAGACAGAGATCACAAGTAGGCAGAGAGGCAGGCAGAGAGAGAGGAAGAAGCAGGCTCCCTGCTGAGCAGAGAGCCCGATGCGGGACTCGATCCCAGGACCCTGAGATCATGACCTGAGCCGAAGGCAGCGGCTTAACCCACTGAGCCACCCAGGCGTCCCTCAATTAGGATTTTCTAATACTAAAAATTAAGCATCATTTTTGCTAAATATTATCAAGGACATACCCCTCCTCAATTATCTTTCTGTGAGGCAATGGCAATGGATTAATTTCAAAGAAGTTTTCCAATTTTTTTGTATTGCAAATACCTGTGTATATATGTCTGGTCATATCTAATATCAACACCAATAATAATAAATATTTATTGAGCACTTACTTTTTATTGGAACTGTGCTAAGCAATTTATTACTATTTATTATTTTACTTCAATCGAGTCTTGTTTTCATAGTAAAAGAAACAGAGGCTTAAAAGTATAACTTTCCCAAAGTCACACAACAAATAAGTAGAAGAACCAAGATTTGAATTTACATCTGACTCCAAACCCAAACTGCTACCACACCCCACAATTAAAAATTAAAATATGGCTAAATTCTGAAGTCTTCTATCCATTTCCCACAACTTTTTCCTTTTTTCCCTTTGGGGGAAAAAAAAGATAAATCCATTTGCCAAGTTAAGTTTGAGTTACTAATTTATTTAAGTATTCTTTTTTTAATTTTTGTTTTTTTTTTTTTTTAAAGGTTTTATTTATTTATTTGACAGAGAGAGATCACAAGTAGGCAGAGAGGCAGGCAGAGAGACAGAGGAGGAAGCAGGCTCCCTGCTGAGCAGAGAGCCTGATGCGGGACTCGATCCCAGGACCCTGAGATCATGACCTGAGCCGAAGGCAGCGGCTTAACCCACTGAGCCACCCAGGCGCCCCAGTATTCTTTTTTTAAAACAATGAAAGACATATCATACTTCTTTGAACTTTTACATAAAAGAAGATAAATGTTTTAGTGTTACTGAATATTTAAATAGCTCATACTTACATAGTCGCAATGTCAAATTTTCACCAGGATTAAGCAAAAAAAAGAAATAGAAGAAAACTATAAATAAGAAACAGATATTGAGAAGACAGACGCAAAGAAAGAATAAGACAATGTGAAAGACAAAATTATTTAAAAAAACATACATAGTAAAGTAATACCAAAGAAGAAAACCTCCTGTAAACAAATTATAACAATTCAAATGTCTCACCTATATGTTATTAGAGGGTGAAATGGAATAAATTCTGCTGGCCCAAATTCTATGGAGCAACCAAATGTAATTAATGTTACCAATTCACCTTGACAGGTCAATAAAACCAGGGAGCCACGTTTTAACATGCAAGCCAGAAAAAGACTATCATGAGTCCAGCTGATATCACCCACCCAGTAGGACCTAGAAAAAGCAAGACAGTATGTTTAGAAAGGACTCTCTATAATGTCTTTCACAATTTAAAATGACCAAGAGTGAAACACTCCAAAAATAAGGGGAAAAGAATGAACAGTAGACAACTAGCACATATATTTTGTGTATTTTACTTCCCAGGAAAATGGTAAGAAACAAAGATGTTTGCTCATAAATGCGTATTCCATACAACATATCAACTAGAAATTCACAGATACAAAAGCAAGTAAGATGAAAATACTCCCTAAAAGAGTTAAGCCTTTTGGTTACTCATATTTAATTAGAACAGCTTTAATCATATTAGTGTCTACAACGAAAATCCACTGATAAATTTAAAGGTCAATACCCCACCTATCCTCTTGCAGCTTGCTAGAGTCCATGAGCAGCAGACTTCCTCCTCCCAAAGCCATCCTTTCTACTCCTTAACTATCTGGTAATATTAATCTTCCATGAAAACAAAAAGTAGCTCCTCATGTAAATTATGACAGAGTATAGTTGAGACATGGTGTTATAATAATTTCAGGTGTAAGAATGAATAATACCTTTAGAAAAGAACTTTTGAAGAGGGAAAGAAAATGCAGAGACAAGGCTAGATAGACTAAAAACTTTGGAAATTCAGAGAACAGCACAGAAAAGTGTTTAGAAAAGGAAATTACAGAAGTCCACAAGAAAATCTGGTAGTGGCTCATATGCCATTCAAAATTAATCCATGTGCAGAGCACACCAACTTTGTTTAAAAAGCTAATACCTCAGCCTCCCTGGGTATATAATGGTTTTCCCAGTCCAGGCTATTTCATTTTGTTCTCTAATTAAGCTCAATAATTTCCCTACCTAGATGTAATCCCACTCCTCCTGAGATAACACAGGAGAAAAAGGAGAAAAGAAAATATGTTCATTATCTTCTACCCTACTGAGACCCTTTCTTAAAGTAGGATTTTCCTTAATAAAGCAATTTTTAGAAGTTATCAAGCACAAATGCTGAAAGTAAATTCATTATCTATCTAAATACCTATTTAGATAGCTTTTGAATTATCGGAGCCTTAAACTTATCAAACCATTGGAAAATCAAAACACTACATAGAAACACAAGAGTTCTTACCTGGTAAGTGTAGCTGGGACCACAGGATTCTTATTACTACATCCTCTCAGGCTACCACAGAGAGTAACAAAATTCATTGTGTTTATAAACAATACCTGAGTTGCCTAGAAAGGAAAAAAAAAAAAAAAGACAACAAAGCCATTAAATTATTTCACTTTAATCATTACTTTTAATTCTAGAGACCTAGAGGCGCCTGGGTGGCTCAGTTGGCTAAGCAACTGCTTTCAGTTCAGGTCATGATCAAGTCCCGCATCGGGCTCCCTGCTGGACGAGAAGTCTGCTTCTTCCTCTGCTTCTCCCCTCTCATGCTTTCTCTCTCTCAAATAAATAAATAAAATCTTTTAAAAAAGAATTCTAGAGACCTAGAGACTATTATTGTATAAATAAACTATCTTGGAAGTTTGTCCCAGCTGGAAAACAATACTGAAAACTAAAACTCCTCACTTTTTTAGACCATATTTTAAGGCTATCAGTTACCACTTTGTCCTTTTTTCTTCTTTTATGCTACCCTTTTGTCACTTCTCAATGCCAAGTTTTGGAATTACAGCAGCTAGTTTTTTTTTTTTTTTTTTTTAAATTAATTTGACAGAGAGAAATCACAAGTAGATGGAGAGGCAGCCAGAGAGAGAGGAGAGGGAAGCAGGCTCTCTGCTGAGCAGAGAGCCCGATGCGGGACTCGATCCCAGGACTCTGAGATCATGACCTGAGCCGAAGGCAGCGGCTTAACCCACTGAGCCACCCAGGCGCCCCTACAGCAGCTAGTTTAAACAACCTTACCAATCTACAACATTAAATTGGCTCAGAAAACACCAATTTAAAAAAACATAAAGTAGTATTTAAAAAATGAGGAACTCCAAACGGAACTTAAGTCTTTTATCGGTCACTTCCAAGACAAATTACATTTACCAACCTTTGGATCTTTCTGATTAAGAGTTACTGCCAAGGCAACACCATCTCTTGAAAAGGCAGAAAGTAGAGCTCCTCTTGACTTCACTGCTTCACATTTAGGAACCAGATTGCACAGATGGCAGTTTTGTTGTGCCCAATGAACATGGTATGGCAATGAACTAAGAAAGCAATGAAATAATTGAAATAGGAAATATGGGAACTTTTAAAGTAATATTTAGTTCATCACGAAAAACTTAAAGAGTACAACTAAATTCCTTCATGTGCACAAATATTAGGAGCCTCTTAGCTACGGTTCAGAAGTTTCATCCAAGGCACAAAGAGCAGTGGCTTGTTAAACAAATTCACTATGAGCGTTTTGTTAGTAAAGGCATGTTCCACGGTCAACCCCAAACTCATCTGTTTTGATGAAAGGTTTAGGTGACACATATTTCTACATTATTATTATAAACATTTTTATAGAAATTAAATAGATAGAGAAGAAAGGATTTTTTTAAATAGTGCCAATGATTTTGCTGCTGGGGTGCCTGTCTGGCTCAGTTGGTAGAGCCTACAATTCCTGAACTCAGGGTTTTAAGTTCAAGGCCTACCTTGGGTTCCATGCTGGGTGTGAAGCTTTCATACAAAAAATTAGAAGTTAAATAAAATAGTGACAATGTTCTATATTTGATATTAGGATGGTTATACACATATTTATCAAAATTCATCTCATTATACACTTAAGATCTATTCATTTTACTTTATATAAATTATATTTTAAAGTACTGTTAGTGTATGAAAATGAAGAAAATAAATTTAAAAAACCCACTATTTTACTAAATCCTAGTTAGGCATTCAACGCTTTTAATGCACTCTGTATATTACTGGGCTTTTTAGAATAAATAAAACTTTTTATTTTTATTTATTTATTTTATTTATGTAATCCCTATTCCCAACATGGGCTCAAACTAATGACCCCAAGATCAAGGGTGGCATGCTCTTGTAATAGTCAGCCAGGTACCCCTAAATAAAACTGTTTTTTAATATATTTTTTAATTCATTTATTTGAGAGACAGAGAGAGAAAGCACATGAGTGGGAGTAGAGGCATAGGCAGAGGGAGAAGGAGACTCCCCACTGAGCAGGGATTCCCTGGGGATGCAGGGCTCCATCCTAGAACCCCAGGATCATGACTTAAGCAGAAGTCAGATGATTAACATACTGAGCCACTCAGGCACCCCAATAAAACTATTCCTTAATTGATTTATTTTATTTTTTTAAAGATTTTATTTATTTATTTGACAGACAGAGATCACACGTAGGAGAGAGAGAGAGGAGGAAGCAGGCTCCCCGCCGAGCAGGGAGCCCATTGCGAGGCTCGATCCCAGGACCCTGGGATCATGACCTGAGCCGAAAGCAGACGCTTAAGTTCTGAGACACCCAGGCACCCCTAGAGTAAACATTTAAAATGAAAACTAAAATAGCAAAGTAGTATTTATGGTATTTATAGTATTTTGTAAGCCTCAGAAGTTCAAATTCACATTCTATTTAACTAATCTTATGTTTTTATGGGAGAAAAATACTGCTGTAAAAGGGATAAAAAACAAGGAAGCAGGAAATCTTTGCCTTACCTTATAGGTACATTTTCATGCCACCGAATTGCTAGAAATGTCAACTTCAGACATTCTCCAGAATAAAAAGTAAATGAACACAAGCAGCAATCTCCAAATAACTGTAGATAAATTTAATAAACTTTAGTATATAATTCACCTAAAATTTAATCAAGGTATATAGAACATACATTTATCATCATAAATAAAATAAAATATGGAAAACTTATTTGTATTTTTATTCTTAAAGATTTTTTATTTATTTATTTGAGAGAGAGATCACAAGTAGGCATAGAGGCAGGCAGAGAGAGAGAGAGAGGAGGAAGCAGGCTCCCTGCTGAGCAGAGAGCCCGATGCGGGACTCGATCCCAGGACCCTGAGATCATGACCTGAGCTGAAGGCAGCGGCTTAACCCACTGAGCCACCCAAGCGCCCCTGTATTTTTATTCTTAACATTAGGCTACAGAATAAGTAATTTCAAAAAAAAAATGAGTAAGTAATTTATTTCTGAGCCAGAGGCATGTCCAAGCAAACACTGCCATTTACTGTGACTATTACTAGAAAGATTCTTATATATTCTTACATATTTTTCTCTTATCTTATAATTATATATTACTTAAATTAGGGCACTACCCCTACAGTGGAAGATAATAGAGGAAAATAAGATTTCAAAATGCAATTTTTAACAATAGTGGATTGGTTAACAAACTGTTGGTCCATACATACAAGGAATGCATGTAGTTATTTATAATGTTTTTTAGTTAATGACTATGTTCTTTCTTGGAAATTAAAGGTCTTACTTAATATCACCAATTCTAGCTTTTTAAATTATTAAACTAATTAGATTTTAAAAGCAAGGAAAACTAAGGAAAAGTACAGAATCAGACCTATAAATAGAGAACAAACTGCTAGTTGCCAAAGGGGAGGAAGAAGGGGGCTGCGCAAAATGGGTGAAGGGGAATGGGAGGTACAGACTTCTAGTTATGTGTAACGAGTCATGGAAATAAAAGTTAGAGCATAGGGTATATCATCAATGGTACTGTAATAGTTTTGCATAGTGACAGATGGTAACTATACTTGTGGTAATCACAGCATAACATAAAGTGCTGTTGAATCACCATGATGTATACCTGTAACAAATTTAACACTGTGTCAACTATACTCAAATAAATAAGTAAAAATAAATAAAATTTTCGGGACGCCTGGGTGGCTCAGTTGTTAAGAATCTTCCCTTTGGCACAGGTCATGATCCCAGGGTCCTGGGATTGAGCTTGCTTCTCCCTCTCCCACTCCCCCTGCTTGTGCTCTCTCATGGTCTCTCTCTGCCAAATAAATAAATAAAAGTCTTAAAAATAATAAGCAAATAAAATTTTAAACCTAGGGAAAAGTAAAACTAGGGAAAGAAAAAGGAAGCTCTAACTTGAACCATATTTTAACTTAAATATACTTTACAGTGTTGTATTACTTTTGAGTGTTCAATATAATGATTCAACAATTCTACACATTTCTCAGTGTTCAAGGTAAGTTTGCTCTTAATCCCTTTATCTATTTCACCTATACCTCACCCACATCTCACCCACTCCCCTCTTGTAACCAACCACCAGTTGTTCTCTGTATTTAAGAATCTATTTTGTTGTTTTTGTTTGCTCGTTTTTATTTTTATTTTTTTAAAAGATTTTATTTATTTACTTGACAGACAGAGATCACAGGTAGGCAGAGAGGCAGGCAGAGAGAGACGAGGAAGCAGGCTCTCTGCAGAGCAGAGAGCCCAATGCAGGGCTCGATCCCAGGACCCTGGGATCATGACTGGAGCCAAAAGTTGAGGCCTTAACCCACTGAGTCACACAGGCACCCCTGCTCATTTTGATTTTTAGATTCAACATGTAGGTGAAGTCATGGTATTTGTCCTCTGACTTATTTCACTTGGCATTATACTCTCTAGGTTCATCCGTGTCATCACAAATGGCAAGATCTCATTCTTTTTTATCACTGAGTAATATATATGTATACATATCTATCTATCTATCTATATCTCCACTTCTTTATCCACTTACCTATTTTTTTAAAGGTTTATTCATTTATTTGAAAGAGAGAGGGGCGCCTGGGTGGCTCAGTGGGTTAAGCCGCTGCCTTCGGCTCAGGTCATGATCTCAGAGTCCTGGGATCGAGTCCCGCATCGGGCTCTCTGCTCGGCGGAGAGCCTGCTTCCCTCTCTCTTTCTGCCTGCCTCTCCATCTACTTGTGATTTCTCTCTGTCAAATAAATAAATAAAATCTTTAAAAAAAAAAAAAAAGAAAGAAAGAGAGAGACAGCGAGAAAGGAAACACAAGCAGTGGGAATGGGAGAGGGAGAAGCAGGCTTCCCACTGAGCTGGGAACCCGATGCGGGGCTCAATCCCAGGACCCAGGAGCCTGGGATCATGACCTGAGCCAAAGGCAGACTCTCAACGATTGTGCCACACAGGCGCCCCTATCCACTCACTTATTGATAGACACTGGGTTGCTACCATAGTTTGGCTACTATAAATAATAATGCTGCAATAAACAAAGAGGTACATATGTCTTTTTGAATTAGTGTTTTTGTGTTCTTTGGGTAAATATCCAGTTGTGGAATTAGTGGATCACATATTTCTATTTTTAATTTTTTGAGGAAACTCCATACTGTTTTCCAAGGTAGCTGTATCAATTTATATTCCCACCAACAGTACATGAAGGTTCTTTTCTCCACATCCTTGTCAAACACACGTTATATCTTATCTTTTTGATACTAGTCATTGACAGGCATCAGGTGATAGATCTAAGTATAATTTTGGTTTGCACTTCCCTGATGATTAGTGATGATGAGCAATTTTTCATGCAGCTGAGGCCTTCTGTAGGTCTTCTGTAGAGAAATGTCTATTCAGGTCCTCTGCCCATTTTTTAATTGGATTATTTGTGGGTTTTTGGTGTTGAGTTGTATAGGTTTTTTGTATACTTTGGATATTAACCCTTTAAAAAAATTTGAAAACTATCTTCTCCAGTTCAATAAACTCCCTTTTTGTTTTGCTGATGGCTTCCTCCTTCCCTGTGCATAAGCTTTTTATTTTTGTGTATTTCCAATAGCTGTTCCCTTTGCCAGAGGAGATACATCTAGGAAAATGTTTCTAAAGCTGATGTCAAAGAAATTACTGCTTATGCTTTCTTTTTTTTTTTTTTAAGATTTTATTTATTTATTTGACAGAGAGAGATTACAAGTAGGCAGAGAGGCAGGCAGAGAGAGAAAGGAGGAAGCAGGCTCCCCATTGAGCAGAGAGCCCGATGCGGGACTCGATCCCAGGACCTTGAGATCATGACCTGAGCCAAAGGCAGCGGCTTAACCCATTGAGCCACCCTGGAGCCCCTACTTATGCTTTCTTCTAGGAATTTTATAGTTGCAGGTTTCACTTAGGTCTTTAATCTATTTTGAGTTTGTGTGTGTGTGTGGTTTAAGAAAATGGTCCAGTTTTCTCAACAGCATTTGTTGAAGAGACTGTCTTTTCCCCCACTATATATTCTTTTTCTTTTTTTTTTTAAGAGAGTAGACAATTATATAAACAGAAACTTATAGTTTAAGCAAATAGTTGATGTGCACTAACTGAATTTTTTGTTTTCTTATTCTTAGATTTTATTTACTTATTTGACAGACAGAGATCACAAGTAGGTAGAGAGGCAGGAAGAGAGAGAGAGAGGGGAAGTATGCTCCCCACTGAGCAGAGAGCCTGATGTGGGGTGCGATCCCAGGACATTGAGATCATAACCTGGCTTAATCCACTGAGCCACCTAGGCGCCCTCCCACCCCCGCTATATATTCTTGCTTCCTTCCTTATAGACCAACTAACCATCTATGCATGGGTTTATTTCTAGGTTCTCTGTTCTGTTCCACTGAGCTATGTGTCTATTTTTGTGCCTGCCCTGTACTGTTTTGATCACCTCCAGCTTTGCTCTTCTTTTCCAAGACTGCTTTGGCTGCTCGGGATCTTTTGTGCTCTGTACAAATTGGGGTTTATTTCTTCTAGTTCTTTGAAAAATGTTGTTATGTTGATAGGGATTGCATTAAATCTGTAGACTGCTTTGGGTAGCATGGACATTTCAACAATACTCGTTCTCCCAATTCATGAGCATGGAATATCTTTCCATTTGTTTGTGTCATCTTCAATTTCTTTAATCAATGTTTAAAAAGTTTTCAGAATACAGACCTTTCGCTTCCTTGGTTAAGTTTATTCCTAGGTATTTTATTCTTTTTGGTGCAATTATAAATGAAATTGTTTTCCTAATTTTTCTTTTTGCTACATCATTTTTATTGTAGAGAAATGCAAGAGATTTCTGTATAACCACCTCATATCCTATGACTTTACTGAATTCATTTATCAGTTCTAATAGTTTTTTTGGTGGAGTTCAAACCATTTTTAATAAACATTTTAAAAAATATAACTAAGAAATGTAAAAATATTTTTTCTACAATAATTTCATAATTACTCTGACAATTAATGATGACTAAAGCTATATAACAGTGCTTTACACACTCTGCTCAGTAGCTTCACAAAGAGTGCCTGCTCTTAGAGTCAGAGATCTCAACTCCTGTAGCACCCTGTCTGATTTGGATTTTACCTCATTTTTTATAAAAACAGCATGCACTACAGCTTCTTTATCTTCATTTGAAGGCAAATGAACTGCTTCTTCAGGTATGATCTGGGACCACTGGCCTACCAATGAAGGGCTTTTAGAAGAGAAGATATTCTTGAATTCCAAATATTCCCAAAGAAATATGCATCCAGAAGGAGTTATAAGCAGAACTCTCTTCCCATTTCCAGATACATAAAAGTACAGTCTCCAGGAGCTCGCTTAAAAAAAAAAAAAAAAAAGTTAATTAAACTTCTGAAGTCTGAATTCTTCCCAGAAAGTACATAATTCATCTCTTCTGACAATAAGAAACCTAAATGATGCTTCCATTCAGGATAAAACTAAGGCACTACTAATAAATTAAAAGTACAAATAATAGTAACATTTATCATGTACCTGTTATGTGATTTTAGGAACCCACTGTTGTTGTTGTTTTTAAGGCTGTATTTATTTATTTGACAGAAAGAGACACAGCAAGAGAGGGAAAACAAGGAGGGGAAGTAGGAGAGGGAGAAGCAGGCTTCCTGCTGAGCAGGGAGCCTGATGTGGAGCTCCATCCCAGGACCCTGGGATCACGACCTGAGCCGAAGGCAGATGCTTAACGACTGAGCCATCCAGACACCCAAGGAACCCATTGTTATCAGATATGTTAGGCCAGACATTTCTTCAAGATAAATCTAAGTATCACAAATAAACACCACCAAAAAAAATTCATATACAAGAAAACATAGATATGTATATATTCTCTATATATACAGATATATATATATATGCACACATACAGAGATATATTTTTAAAATAGTAATAGGAAAATGTTTCATCTTTTCTTTCTATTTACCAAGTAAACCAATTTAAGCAAATAAAAAACTCCTACCTATTGCAGCTTGAATCATTTTCTTAGGCTCTTCAGTTGTCTGTATAGTTTTTAAGCAATCTTGATCCTTGTTCCAAAGAAAAAGCTCCCCTGTAGTGAGTACCCCAGCCAGCCAGGCATCTGTTTCCAAAAAGGAAATACAACACTTATAATCTAATACTTCCCTTGATATTGCGCCAAATTATGAACAAACACAATTAATCTAGCCTTTTGAAAATATTAGTACTACTAACCATTAATGGATGTTGTTAGGACAATAACATCCTTCAGTAAAGGCTGCAGACAAGGAATTTTCTTCTTTGTTCTTCCTGATAGCAAATTAATTTCATTTATGAATTTATCATCCAAAAGAAAAACAGCTTCATTTTCCTAAGAGAAGAAACATGTGAGACTTAAGAGGTGCCAGAAGTTCATTCAACCTCTAACCTAAACAATCCCAGAAAGGGAAATAAAGTAACATTCAAGAAAGATTATACACTTGTATCACAAATAATAAAATTATTATTATATTATGAATGTTATATATTATGATAGTATAATAATAAAATGATTAGGTAACCTGGAGATTTTTTTCATTCTGTCTTAAAATATTTCTTTTTTTTTTTTTTAAAGATTTTATTTATTATTTATTTGACAGAGAGAGAGATCACAAGTAGATGGAGAGGCAGGCAGAGAGAGCGAACGATAGAGGGAAGCAGGCTCCCTGCTGAGCAGAGAGCCCGATGCGGGACTCGATCCCAGGACCCTGAGATCATGATCTGAGCCGAAGGCAGCGGCTTAACCCACTGAGCCACCCAGGCGCCCTTAAAATATTTCTTAATAGAATTACTAGGTAGGGGGGTGCCTGGGTGGCTCAGTGGGTTAAAGCCTCTGCCTTCGGCTCAGGTCATGATCTCAGGGCTCTGAGATCGAACCCCGCATTGGGCTCTGCTCAGCGGGGAGCCTGCTTCCACCTCTCTCTCTCTCTGTCTGCCTCCCTGCCTACTTGTGATCTCTCTCTGTGAAATAAATAAATAAATAATCTTTAAAAAAAAAAAAAAAAAGAATCACTAGGTAGGATAACCTAATGTTTGCATCTAAATCTTTTTGATTTTTAAAATTATAGTAGTATCTTCCAATTCTGCTAGCCAAAATGGAGTTATGTGTTAATTTCATCAATTTGAAAAGTAGTATGGGCAAGTTTTTAAACTGTTTACCTAGATTAAAACAGATATGGCTTCTAAAATGTATAAACCCCAGGCTCTGATTATTTTTTATTATCTAGAAAAAGCATGCTGTTTTGAATGAACCTTGTTTTCATATATTTTAGGGCAGTGGTTTTCAAAGTACTACCTAACCAATACTATTAGCAACACCTAAGACCTTGTTAGAAAAGCACCCTCTCCACCCAGACCTACTCAATCAGGAATTCCAAGAGTGGGGCCCAACACTTATTTTAAAAAGATCACCAGCAAAAGGGGCAGCTGAGTGGCTCAGTTGGTTAAGTATCTGACTCAATCTCAGCTTAGGTCTTGATCTCAGGGTTGTGAGTTCAAGTTCTGGGTTGGACATCAGATGACTCTGAATCACTGGAAAATTCAAGAGACACTGTTCTAGAGGAAGTTAACAATGTAATTTCCCACAGGAATGATTCTAAACACCAAGTTTTTAAATTTTCATAATTATTACATTTTCTAAGAGGATTTTATAGGTTTGCCAATTTTCCCTAAAGAAAATGTGAATGGTGTTCCTGGATTGCTGGTATATTCTGGCCCATCTTTATTCTAAGTTCTAAGAGGCACTTTTATTGAGTACTCATGCAAATCACAATGGGAGGAAACACTTCACTGACTATTCCAGTAAAGAAAGGTTCAGAAGATTAAATATTCTCTTTTGGTTACACAAAAAAGCTTTTGCACCACGCAGGAGGAAACCATCAACAAAACAAAAAGGCAATCTGCTGAATGGTAGAAGACATTTGCAAATGATAGATCTGGTAAGAGGTTAAAATGCAAAGTATAAAAAGAAATTATACAACTGTACACCAAAAAGCCCCAAATAATCCAATTAAAAAATGGGCAGAGGACCTGAATAGACATTTTTCTACAAAAGACATATAGATGGCCAACAGATGCATGAAAAGATGCTCAAAATCACTAATCATCAGGTCAGTGCAAATCAAAATCACACTGAAATATATCACTTAACACCTGTCAGCATGACTAAAATCAAAAAGATAAGAAGGGGGCCACCTACATGGCTCAATCAAGCGTCTGAGTCTTGGTTTCAGCTCAGGTCATGATCTCATGGTCCTGAGTTCAAGCCCTGCTTTGGGCTCTATGCTCAGCAGGGAGTCTGCTTGAGATTTTCTGGCTCTCCCTCTGCCCCTCTCCCTGCTGGTTTTCCCTCTTTAATAAGTAATCAAAATCTTTAAAGAAAAAAAAAAAAAAGACAAAAGGGGCACCTGGCTGGCTCAGTCAGTAGACTATGCAATTCTTGGTCTCCGGTTGTGAGTTTGAGCCCTATGCTGGGTGTAGAGATTACTTACAAATAAAATCTTAAAAAAACAAAACAAAACAGAAATAACAAGTGTTTGGCAAGGATATGAAGAAAAATGGACTCTTGTGCACTGTTGGTAGAAATATAAATTGGTTCAGCCACTGTGGAAAATACTATGGAATTTCCTCAAAAAATTAAAAATACAAATACCGTGTGATCCACTAATTCCACTACTGGATTTTACTTTATTTTTTAAAGATTTTATTTATTTATTCTTCAGAGAGAGAGAGAGCAAGAACAAGCAGGGGAAGCACCAAGCAGAGGGAGAAGCAGGTTCCTGACTAAGCAAGGTGACTGATGTGGGACTCCATCCTAGGATGCTGGGATCCTGACCTAAGCTGAAGGCAGCCACTTAACAGACTGAGCCACCCAGGCATTCCTGAATTTTTTTTTTAAGATTTTATTTATTTAGGGGCTCCTGGGTGGCTCAGTGGGTTAAGCCGCTGCCTTCGGCTCAGGTCATGATCTCAGGGTCCTGGGATCGAGTCCCGCATCGGGCTCTCTGCTCAGCAGGGAGCCTGCTTCCTCCTCTCCTCTCTCTGCCTGCCTCTCTGCCTACTTGTGATCTCTCTCTGTCAAATAAATAAATAAAAATCTTTAAAAAAAAAAAAAAGATTTTATTTATTTATTTGTCAGAGAGAGAGAGAGAGAGCACAAAGTGGACTTTCCCAGAGTTTCCCAGAGGTGAGATAAGTGGGGAGATGGGCAAAATTGTTGAAGGGGATTAAGAGGCACAGAAGTCCAGTCACAAATAAGTTACGGAGATGAAAAGTATAGCATTGGGTATGTACTCAATAACATTGTAACAATGTTATATGATGACAGATGGTGACTAATTGTGAGGAGCAACAATTAATGCACAGAACTGTAGAATATGTTATATAGCTGAAATCAATATAACATTATGTTAATTATATTTAAATTAACATTTTTCATTAAAAAGCTCCCTTTGGGGACACCTGGGTGGGTCAGTGGGTTAAAGCCTCTGCCTTCAGCTCAGGTCATGATCCCAGGGTCCTGTGATCAAGCCCCGAATCAGGCTCTCTGCTCAATGGGGAGCCTGCTCCCCCCTCTCTCTGTCTCTGCCTGCCTCTCTGCTTACTTGTGATCTCTGTCTGTCCAATAATAAAAAAAAAAGCTTCCTTTGAAGGGCACCTGGGTGGCTTAGTCAGTTAAGTGTCAGACTTCAGCTCGGGTCATGATCTCGGGATCCTGGGATTGGGCCCCAAGTCATGCTCCATGCTCAGCAGGGAGTCTGAATCTTCCTCTCTCTCTCTCTTTCTTTCTCCCTCCCCCTGCTCATGTTCTCTCTCTCAAATAAATACAATCTTAAAAAATAAAAATAAAAATAAAAAACAGCTCCCCGGGCACCTGGGTGGCTCAGCTGGTTAAGCGACTGCCTTCGGCTCAGGTCATGATCCTGGAGTGCCGGGACTGAGTCCCACATCAGGCTCCCTGCTTGGCAGGGGAGTCTGCTTCTCCCTCTGACCCTCCCTCTTCTCATGCTTTCTCTCTCTCATTCTCTCTCTCAAATAAAGAAATAAAATCTTTAAAACAAATGAACAGGGCACCTGGATGGCTCAGTGGGTTGAGCCTCTGCCTTCGGCTGGGTGATCTCGGGATCCTGGGATCGAGTCCCGCATCAGGCTCTCTGCTTGGCAGGGAGCCTGCTTTCTCCTCTCTCTGCCTGCCTATCTGCCTACTTGTGATCTCTCCCTGTCAAATAAATAAATAAAATCTTTTAAATAAATAAATAAATAGATAAAACAAATGAACAACAACAACAAAAAACTACCCTTGATATACGCCATTTCAACCTTAAATGTAATAAGACGAAAAAATTTTTTTGAAAGTAAAATATTTCTTTTAGACAAACCATTTAACTTTCTGGAAAAGCTAACTTGCTCACCATAAAAAAAAAAGAAAAATAAAAGAAAGAAAGAAAAAAAGAGAAAAGAAAAAAGAAAAAACCCACAAAAAATCCTGTTCTATGAGCACATGATTCTTCTAAATATGGTGGTTTAAGACCAGAGAACATTCTATCTTAGAGGCAAAGTATACATTTAACACATTATTACAGCTGTTACTATATGAAGAAAGAAAAACCTACCTGTCCTAACCAGGAGACTCTTGGCCAAGGCTTTTTCTGCTTGATACTTGTTGATGTCAAAACTTCTAATCTTATCTCCATGCTTGTCAAGGTAACAATGACCAATTAAGTAAACAGTCCTCAAGACGCTGTAAAAAAAATTACAATAATAATAAATAGCCCAAAAGATTTACTGACGATCCTAATTTAGAATGTTCACATAGTAAATTGCTTTTCCATCATCTCAAATTAACTCACTTCTTAAGGTAAGATACTGAGAATACATTTAGTATCTCGTATCTCAAATAGGCAAAATGCATTTGCTTTTTTTTTTTTTTTCATAAGTTTTTCCTCAGACTACAAAGATAAAAATAAACTAGGAAAAGATCTTGACAATAAAGTTTCTATGCAATATGCATTTCTCGGTGTCATAGGTTGTATTTCCCAAGGTTGGCCACAATAGTATCTACCATCCCACATGCTCTTTTCATACTGTGACTTTGACACTTCTCTCATTGAGCTATTTGAGACAGGAGATACTAAATGTATTCTCAATATCTTACCTTAAAAAGAAGAAACCATGATTCTATATAATTATGAATAAGTAATCAATTGAACATTTTATTTAAAATGGTATATTCACATTGTTGCAAAGTATAAAAATACCCTATAAAGTACTCATTAATTGCAAAAAAGAGTAACTTTATAATGAAGAAGCCAGGCAGCCTCCGTTTAATCCAGTGATCAAAATGAAAATTATTGGGACATCTGGGTGGCTCAGTCAGTTAAACAGCTGCCTTCAGCTCAGGTCATGATCCCAGAGTCCTGGGATCAAGTTCTGCATTGGGCTCCTTGCTCAGCAGGGAGCCTGCTTCTCTCTCTCCCACTGCCCGCCACTCTGCCTGCTTGTGCTCTCTCTTTCTCTATGTCAAATAAATAAATAAAATCTTTAAAAAAATGAAAATTATCGGGGCACCTGGGTGGCTCAGTGGGTTAAAGCCTCTGCCTTCAGCTCAGGTCATGGTCCCAGGGTCCTGGGATCGAGCCCCACATCGGGTTCTCTGCTCGGTGGGGAGCCTTCCTCCTCTCTCTCTCTGCCTGCCTCTCTGCCTACTTGTGATCTCTGTCTGTCAAATAAATAAGTAAAATCTTTAAAAAAAAATGAAAATTATCAAAATGGATCAACTGGAGAATGTGTTGCCTAATAGGTAAAATGAGAAAAATTTCTCTGTGAAATATGTGCAAAAGATACATAACCTGAACCTAATCACAAGGATGTATTAGGCAAACCCAAATTGAGGGACATCCTACAAAATAACTGATCTGAAATCTTCAAAAGTTTTAAGGTTATGAAAGTTGGGAAAAAGATCAAGAGACTGGTCCCAAGTGGAAAACCTGATAACTAAATGAATTGCAATAAGTAACTGCACATTTTATCTTTTCATGATAAAGGACAATATTGGCAACTGGAAAAACTTGAATAGAAAGAGAAACTGAGGATGATATGGTTGTAATGTAGGAATCTTAATTTTCTGCTTTTGATGGGTATCTTCCATATATGTAGGTAATGTCCTTGTTTGCAGAAAATACATACTAAAATATTCCGAGGTAAGAGAACATCAGTTTGTCACTCACTTTCAAATGAGTTATGAAAGATCCTTGTACTATATATGCAATTTTCCTGTAAGTTTCTGAGTGTTCCAAATTAATTTTTTTCATTTTTAAAATCAAAAAATCATATATAATTTGGCCATGGCCTATATTCAATCATAGCCTTATTCTTTTTTTTTTTAATGTTATATTCCTAATTCTATTTAGTTTATGAAATCCAAAAATGCTGAATTTATTTGGTATGATTAATGTCATCTTTAAAAAGAAAGTAGCTGAACTTTTTTTTTATAAAATAAGCTTTAAAAGAAAAACTATTCAAGTACACCAAAGAGGACCTATTAAGATGCTAGACACCCTCATATTTTATACTGTAACAGTTTTTCAATTGCTTAGAACCCTAATAATCTAAATGACCATGTCCTGAGATACTATTTTTATAAACTTTAAATATAAATAAAACTATAAATAAAAATAAATAAAAGAAAATCTTTAAAAATAGGTAACCACGGGTGCATGGGTGGTTCAGTCAGTTAAATTCCTGACTCTCGATTTTGGCTCAGGTCATGATCTCAGGGTCATGGGACAGAGCTCTGATTTGGGGCTCTGCACTCAGTGGGGAGCCTGCTTTCAAGTCTCTTCCTCTCTCTGTACCCCTCTCCCACTTGTGCACACACACTCCCTAAAATAAATAAATCCCTTTAAAGAAAAGCTAACCAAATGCAAGAGGAATGATTTCATCAGAAAAGCATCATTTGCAGTTCCTAATAAAATAACAGATCTAGATCTAGTCAACAGTGTCAGTGGTTGCTAAAACTATTAGATGAAAGTAGACAGAGAAATTTATTAGGTGAACTGACATGGCCTACCATCTTAAAATTACTAACTATGAGACAAAGACATTATATTCCTCCTGATATGTTGCTACATAGTTGGGAAGTACACAAAACTATCTATGAAATATTCTTTTTTTTTAAGATTTGAGAGAATGAGCAGTGGGTGGGGGAGGGGTAGAAAGAGAGGGAGAAGCAAACTCCCCACTGAGCAGGGAGCCCAACACCATGCTCGATCCCAGAACCCCCAAGATCATGACCTGAGCCAAAGGCAAGACATTTAATCAACTGAGCTAACCAGGCGCCACTGAAACATTCTTAAAAAGATAAAAAGTTAAAATTGAACCTTAATCTATATCTGACTCTAAACACCAATTGACAAGAAATAAAGTAAAGGAACATATTAAATACACCAAGGAGAATAAAATCAACCAAATTCAGAGTGTAAAAAATGTTCCAGGATAACTGACGCAGTTTCAACAAATAAATGGTACTTTGAAGGGAGAGGGGCCCCTGGGTCGCTCAGTCAGTTAAGCATCTGACTCTTGATTCCAGCACTGGTAATGATCTCAGGGTTATGCGATGGAGCCCCAAGTTGGGCTCCACACTCAGTGGAGAGCCTGCTTGAGATTCTTTCTCTCCCTCTCTCTCTGCCCCTTCCCCACTCACACATGTTCTAAAACAAATAAAATCTTTTTTAAAAGGGGGGAAGGGGAAGAAACTGCTATATATGTATTATATATAGATATAGACATATATATATTTATAAGGGGGGAGTGTCAAGAAACATAATAACCAAATGTAATATACAGAGATCTTTTTGGACCTTAATTTAAATAAAAACTGTTAGAAATAGATATTCAGCAGCTGCCAAAAAGAGTAAGATCTCAAAAAAAAAAAAAAAAAAAAAAAAAGAATAAGAAAGATCTCTGTGACCTGTGATTTCTGAAATATATTGTTAATTGAAAAAAAGTAAAGTGCAGGGATGCCTGGGTGGCTCAGTCTGTTAAGGCATCTGCCTTTGGCTCAGTTCAGAATCCCAAGGTCCTGGGATTGAATCCCACATCTGGCTCCTTCTGCAGCAGGTAGCCAGCTTCTCCCTCTGCCTGCCACTTCCCCTACTTGTTCTCTGACAAATAAATAAAATCCTTTAATAAATAAAACAAGCTTCACTTACTCTTTAATAAAAAGAGAGAGAGAAAAGTAAAGTGCAAAATTGCATATGTGGGGTGTCTACCCGGCACAGTTAGTACAACAAGCCACTCCAGAACTGGGGTTTGAGCCTTATTTGGGTGTGGAGTCTACTTTTAAAAAAGAGTATACCTAGGGGTGCCTGGGTGGCTCAGTCCTTAAGTGTCTGCCTTTGGCTCAGGTCATGATCCCAGGGTCCTGGGATCCAGCCCCGTATCAGGCTCCCAGCTTGGCAGAGAGCACACTTCTCCCTTTCCCACTCCCTCTGTTTGTATTCTCACTCCCCCCCATTCTCTCTGTCAAATAAATAAATAGAATCTTTAAAAAAAAAAAAGAGAGAGAGAGAGAGAGTATACCTAGTATGCAACTTTGTACGTAAGAAGAAGAAAATAACATAAGCATCATTTAACTTTGTAAAAAGAAACAAAAATAGAACAAAAATTAACAAAATAGGTTAACTACCATGGGGTGGGAGTGGCAAAGTGAAAAGGCTGGGGAGAGGATACTTAATACACCTTTTTGTACAGTTTTGGCTTTTGGAATTATATTAATAAACAAGAATTGGTGGGGACATAAAACTTAATACAAAGAGATGCAAATCTGACTATATTTCAAATGAGTAAAATAACCACAATGAAAAGAAAAAGGATTAATTCAAGTAACTTTTAAATACAGTATTTTGATGATATACTCTCAAACTGAAGACAAAAAAAACTACAAACAAATCTCAAACTTCTTAGTAGGTTTGTTTTTACCAGGGGTCAGAGTATAGAAATTATGAAACTATTTCTTGTATATTGTAGGAGTGAGCAAATGAGTGTGTGTGTGTGTGTGTGTGTGTGTATTTCATATATATATATGGATGGGAGCCAGCATTTTCATTGTAGAAGAAATGGAAACCAAAGAATGGGGAAACATAATGAAGACCCCTAAAGGGCTGGATAGGAACTAGATGTGTCAGTATAAAAACTCATGATTTCAAGTTCTATCTTCTAAAGGGGCCTATAGAAGCAATGACACTCTAGCAGCCATGAGCAAACCTAGCACCCAGATTCCGGGTTCTTTTCTTTCTTGTTTTGTTTTGTTTTTTTAAGATCCTACTTACTCATTTGAGAGAGAGAGAGAGAGAAAAACCACAAGTGGGGTGAGGGGCAGAGGGAGAAGGAGAAACAGATTCCCTGCTGAGCACAAAAGCCCGATCCAATGACATGGGACTTGATCCCAGCACCCCAAGATCATGACCTGAGCCAAAGTCAGATACTTAACTGACTGAGCCACCCAGGCATCCCCAGACTTTGGTTTCTAACTACCATTCCTCAGTCAGAGAAACCTTGAAAAACAGCTGATTTCAGGGCAGAGATAGTGAAGGAAACAAATGGACCTGCAACATCTTATTCCAAAGTAAGGAAGCAAACATATAATGGGGACATGTCAAAAACAAACAGGACCAAGGAGTGTCTGGGAGGCTTAGTTGGTTAACCACCCAACTCTTGGTTTCAGTTCAAGTCAAGAGTCTCGGGATCACGGGATTGAGCCACACCTAGGGCTCCATGCTGAGAAGAGTCTGCTTGGGATTCTTAACCTCTCCACTCTCCCCTGCCCCCAACCTTGTGAGCACACATGCACACGCACTCTCTTTCTCTCTCTCAAATAAATAAATACTCTAGAAACTTTCTTTCTAGAAGGATGAAGGACCAACCAAGACTGATGGGCCAGGGGCACCTGGGTGGCTCAGTGGGTTAAGACTGATGGGCCAAATCCCACGTCATATTTGAGACAATCTTATCAAAATAAAGATAAGCAATAGGTTACAATCAATTAAATAAAGAATAAACAAGGCCTCACTGATCTGAGGGTAGATGTGGAAAATCACCATTTTGCAATTGTCATAGTTAAAACTAATTAGGGATGAACCATCAACAGATGCTAAACCAGGCAGAGGGAGAGGGAGCATTCTGATAAAGTACAGGATATTTACATAATCTGGAGGTACTGACCCACAATTGCAGCTGACGCTTGAACAACACAGGTTTGAACTATGAGGATCCACTTATACACAGATTTTGTTTTTTAATAAATATGGTATAGTATTGTAAATGTATTTTCTCTTAGATTTTATTAATGCCATTTTCTTTTCTTTAGCTTACTATACTATAATCCAGCATATAATACATACAACATACAAAATATGTGTTAAATATTTGTTATCGGTAAGGCATGGCCAACTGTAGGCTATTAGTAGTTTAGCTTTTCTGTGGTCAGCAGACTTTCAACTGCATGGGGATGGGGGTTGAAACTCCTAACCCCCAGGTGCTTTAAAGGTCAACTGTACTTAAGTTTACAAAAAAGGGGAAAATAATAGTGGAAAGGACAAAAAAATGATAGTGGAGAAAACAAATTAACATCTAACCTCTAAGAGGGAGACATTATGCTCCTCTGATTATGATAATTTGAAAAAGACACAATATTATTTATATTGTATTCCAACCCAAAATTCCAAACCTAACTCTATTCATGAGGAAACTAATTCATATTGAAGACTTTGATATAAATGGGCTATTAGCCCTTAAAAATATCAGTATCATGAGAAAGAAAGGCTCAAGAACTATTCGAAGTTAAAGAAGTTTAACAATATAAGACAATGAAATGAAATGAAATATCCTGAACTGTATCTTGTACTAGAAAAGAAAATTAGCTGTAAAGAATATTATTGTGACACTTGACATAACTGGAAATACAGACAATAGCACAGATAAAAGTAACATGTCAGTGTTAAACTTGGGGAATTTGATAAATGTACTTGTTTACATAAAAGAGTATCTGAATGAATGAATGAATAAAATCTTTTTTAAAAAAAAAAGCATCATTGCTCTTAGGAAATACATATCGTCCTACTTGAGTAGTAAGGCAGAAAGAGGCATGATGCATGCAATCCACTCTCAAACAGTTCAGAACAAACAAGGTGTGCGCACATGTATAAACAGAAGGAAAAGCATGCGTAAAATATAAACAAGTGGAGGGTGCCTGGGTGGCTCAGTTGATTAAGCGACTGCCTTCAGCTCAGGTAATCATACTGGACTCCCTGGGATGGAGTCTTGCATCCGGCTCCCAGTTCCATGGGGAGTCTGCTTCTCCCTCTGACCTTCTCCCCTCTCATGCTCTCTCTCACTCTCTTGCTCTCTCTTAAATAAAAAAAACATAAAATAATATCTTAAAAATAAATAAATAAATAAACAAGTGGGCAAACTGGGTAAGAGTATAGGTGTTCTTTAGTATTATTTTTGCAATTTTTCCATAAACCTCAATTTCAAATTCAAAAAAGAGGAAAATTAATATGACAGAGTATTAAATAACATTAAGGAATTAATGTTATTTTTGGTGGTATTTTGTAATTCTATTATAGGTTTGGGGTTTTTTTTTAAGGGTGCTTACCTCTCCTAGGTATGAGATATACAGTATATACTTAAGTATTTATGCCAGGAATTTGCTTTAAAATACTTCAGAAGGGGGCAACTGGGTGGCTCTGGCTCAATACATTCAGCCTTCCGCTGAGGTCATGATCCCAGGGTCCTGGGGTTGGCTCCCTGCTCAGCGGGGAGAGAAGCAGAGTGTCTCTCCCTCTGCCCTCTACACCTAACCCCACTCTTGCTAGCTCTCTCTAACAAGTAAATAAAATCTTTTTTTTTTTTTAAGATTTTATTTATTTATTTGACAGAGAGAGATCACAAGTAGGCAGAGAGGCAGGCAGAGAGAGAGGAAGGGAAGCAGGCTCCCTGCTGAGCAGAGAGCCCGATGCGGGACTTGATCCCAGGACCCTGAGATCATGACCTGAGCCGAAGGCAGTGGTTTAACACACTGAGCCACCCAGGCGCCCCAAATCTTTAAAAAATAATAATAAATAAAATATATCAATAGTATGGACATATAACCTTTCAACTAAAATGTTAAGGATAAAAAGATGGCTCAAGGTGTAAAGACGGTCCTACAGGATTTGATGATGATGGATGGTCTTTCAGCTTTTGAAGTCTAGTGGATGTTCTCACCTCCTGTTTCATGGCAAAGATTATTTCTGCCTCAGAGTGAACTGGCAGTTAAAACCGAATGCTACAGGGCGCCCGGGTGGCTCAGTGGGTTAAAGCCTCTGCCTTCGGCTCAGGTCATGATCTCAGGGGTCCTGGAATCCAGCCCGCATCGGGCTCTCTGCTCAGCCGGGAGCCTGCTTCCTCCTCTGTGTCTGCCTGCCTCTCTGCCTACTTGTGATTTCTCTGTGTCAAATAAATAAAAATATTAAAAAAAAATTTTTTTTAACCCTAATGCTACAGATAATAATAAACATCACGAAACAAAATCAGTTAATGGAAAGAAGAAATTAAAAACTCAGTAACTCACAAAGTAGATTAGGAGGAAAAATATGTTGTCTTACCCCAACAAAGTACCTTTAATCAAAACTCACTGGCGAACGCAATTCCCAGAGAATAATTCAACTTCTGCTTTTTTCCCACCAGAGACGAGCCTAAGACACCGCATCTATTCCTCAGTGCTCTACTGATACTGAAGAACGTCAAAGAAGTGTCCCCCACGACCACCTCGCCAAAGTCCCCTGGGGCTGATCCAGGGGTTTTCCGCCCCAGCCCGCGGCGGGGGCTTGGTAGGGAGGGCGGCCCTCTCCCGGGCGGGGTGCTCGCCGCGGCGCCCCCCGGGACCGCCCGGGGCTGGAGGACCAGGGCCGGGCCGAGGGCTGGCGCACCCCGGGGTTCGTCCCACGCCGGCCGGAGGGCGACGCGGCCCCGGGAGCTCCCGCGCCTCGGTCAGCCCGAGGATGCTGCGGCGGGAGGACGACGCGGGGAGACTGGGCAGGGCCGAGCGCGAGGGAAGGACGTGGGGACGGGGTGCGGCGGGAGGCGGGGAGTAAGGAGTAAGGAAAATCGCGGACCGGCACGACGCGAGGGTGGAAGGGGCGGCCGAGCCGTGCCGGGAGGGGGCCGGGGTCGTGAGCGGCAAGAATCCGCGGGCAGTTACCTCCGCCGGGGCGCCGCCCGTCCGAGGCGAGGAAGGCGCAGCGAGGCGGAGGACGAAACGGGCAGCGTAGCGAGGAGGCGGGACGGCGACCGCCAGAGGCCCAGCCGGCCGCCCAGACGCGAGCCCTGTGCCCTGGCGACCGGGGAAGGCGGGGGAGGAGACGCGGGCACCGCCAGGGCGCCTGCTCCGAGCGCGGGCGGGAAGCTCGTGATGCTCCTCCCTCCCTCCGCCTCTGCGCCCGGGCGCTCCGAGTTCCCGCCCCTCTTTTGCGAGCCTAGGAGAGCTCCCGGCTCCAGGCTCCCGGCTCGAGGCTCCCGGCTCCCGCCGCGGGTCTCCTCAGCTTCCGCCGGGACTTCATCCGCCGGGCGCGCTTCAGACGCTCGCCGCCTGAGCGCCGCGGCGCTGCGCAGCGCTTGCCTGGGAACTGCTTGATAACCGACCGACGTGGAACTCCCGGCACGTCCCCTCCACTGTGGGGACCTCTCTGGACCCTTTTGGTCGCACACGGCTCTTCACAGGCCGGTGGGCAATCTCCAGCACAAAGAAGGACAGTGTCTGTACTCGCCGTCCTAGTGACTTTTTTTTTTTTTTTTTTTTTTTTAAGATTTTGTTCATTTATTTGACAGAGATCACGAGTAGGCAGAGAGGCAGGTGCGGGAGGTGGTGGTGGGGGTGCAGGCTCCCCGCTGAGCAGAGGACCCCATGCGGGACTCGATCCCAGGACCCTGCGATCACGACCGGAGCCGGCGTCCCTTGCCCCAGTCCTGGTCCCGCTGACTGACCGGGGACAGAAGTCCCCGATAAGCAGATCTCGAGCTCTGTCTAGCCTGGAAAAGCATTTTTTTCGGAGGCATGCTGCGGCTCCCTCCTCGCCCTCCTCTTCACACGTTGATGCCATCGGCCTGGTTCGGAGGCTTTTATTTTGTATTCTACAATGTTTCTTTTTTGAGCATTTGCGTCATTTCCCATTTACACTGTAATACCATTACAGAAATTCTCATAAACATTGGTGTACAATCTAGTTTCATTCTTTAACATCAGAGACAATGAGTCAGTATATATTTTAAAGTTTTTGACTTAGTGTTTCTCGATTCTGGCTGCCTATGAGAATTATTTGGAGAACTTTTAAAAAAATACTGGCACTTGGGGTTCGCTACTGAAGATTCTGATTTGAGTGATCCGGGATAGAACTCAGTATTGCGTTTAGAAATTCTGCAGTTCTGGGTGCCTGAGTGGCTCAGCGGGTTAAGACCTCTGCCTTCGGCTTGGGTCATGATCTCAAAAGTCCTAGGGTTGAGCCCCACATAGGGCTTTCTGCTCAGCGGAAAGCCTGCTTCCCCCTCTCTGCCTGCCTCTGCCTATTTATGATCTCTGTCAAATAAATACATAAGATCTTTTAAAACACACACACACACACACACTAAACTTTTAAGAAGTTCTGCAGGTCTAGTAGTGCTCAGTCCCTTGAGTGTGGACTCTTGGGCCAAATCAAGTCATCAAGTCATGATCTCCGTGGTGAGATGAGTCCCAGATCAGGGTCGCTGTGAGCATGGAGCTTCCTTGAGATTTTCTCCCTCCCTCTGCCTCTCTCCCTGTTTGTGCTCTCTCTGCTTTTCCCCTCTCTCAAATAAAAAGGACAACAACAAAAATCAATGAATCTCTAAAAGTTCCCCAGGTCTTTACTAGACTTAAAATTAAATAAAATAAAATAAAATAAAAAGAATCACACATAAAAAATAAAATAGGGGCACTTGGGTGGCTCAGTGGTTAAGTGTTTGCCTTTGACTCACGTCATGATCTCAGGGCCCTGGGATCTAGCCCCGCATGGGGGCTCCCTGCTCTGAGGAAAGCCTACTTCTCCCTCTCATACTCCCCCTGTTTATGTTCCCTCTCTCCCATTCTCTGTGTCAAATAAATAAAACGAAACCTTTTTAAAAGAATAATAATATGGGGCGCCTGGGTGGCTCAGTGGGTTAAAGCCTCTGCCTTCGGCTCAGGTCATGGTCCCAGGGTCCTGGGATGGAGCCCCGCATCGGGCTCTCTGCTCAGCAGGGAGCCTGCTTCCTCCTCTCTCCCTGCCTGCCTCTCTGCCTGCTTGTGATCTCTGTCTGTCAAATAAATAAATAGATAAATAAATAAATAAAATAATAATAATATTATTATTATTATTTCCCCAGGGGATTCAAGTGTGAAGTCAAGGTAGAGCCTGATACGTATACTACAAAATTGACATTTGTCCTCATTTGAATCTATGTCAAATAGGTGACAGTGGTAACTCATTATCTCAATATGCTTTTTTGATTTCTAATGAGATTGAACATTTTTCAAATATTTACTACCCATTTGTAGTTTAATTCCTTTTTTTATGAATTGTCTCTTTATAGTCCCTGATCATTTGTTCAATTGCACTGTTCAAGTTTTTATTTTTTATTTATTTTTTCTTTTTAAAGATTTTACTTATTTATTTGACAGAGAGAGTTCACAAGTAGGCAGAGAGGCAGGCAGAGAGAGAGAGGAGGAAGCAGGCTCCCTGCTGAGCAGAGAGCCTGATGCAGGACTCGATCCCAGGACCCTGAGATCATGACCTGAGCCGAAGGCAGTGGCTTAACCCACTGAGCCACCCAGGCGCCCTCAAGTTTTTATTATTACAAATAATTACTTATGAGAATTAATTATTCTGCCAAATAGAGCAAATCTGCCATTTATTTTTTAATTTTGTTGATGTAAGTTATATGAAAATATGAAATAACTAAACTTATTTTTATAAGATTTTTAAATTATTCTTATCCTCTTTTTAAAAAATATATATATATTTATTTATTTGACAGAAAGAGAGGGAGATCACACGTAGGCAGAGAGGCAGGCAGAGAGAGAGGAGGAAGCAGGCTCCCCGCCAAGCAGAGAGCCCGAGGCAGGGCTCCATCCCAGGACCCTGAGACCATGACCCAAGCGGAAGGCAGAGGCTTAACCCACTGGGCCACCCAGGCACCCCATTCTTATTCTCATTTAAACTGATGTCACGGGGCGCCTGGGTGGCTCAGTGGGTTAAGCCACTGCCTTCGGCTCAGGTCATGATCTCGGGGTCCTGAGATCGAGTCCCACATCGGGCTCTCTGCTCAGCGGGGAGCCTGCTTCCCTCTCTCTCTGCCTGCCTCTCCATCTACTTGTGATTTCTCTCTGTCAAATAAATAAATAAAATCTTAAAAAAAAAATAAACTGATGTCACTATACCTTTTTTTCTCACTAGAATATCAAAAATGCATACAAAGATTTATTTATTTTAGAGAAAGAGCACATCCACATGCAGGTGTCAGGGGGAGGGACGGGGGAGAGGGAGAGAATCCCAGGGAGACTCCTGCACAGAGAGTGGAGCCCTTCTCACCACCCCCAGATCATGACCTGAGCCAAAAGCAAGAGTCAGAGGCTTAATCACTAAGCCACCCGTGGGCTCAAGAATACTAGTTCTTTTTTTTTTTTTTAAAGATTTTATTTATTTATTTGACAGAGATCACAAGCAGGCAGAGAGGCAGGCAGAGAGAGGAGGAAGCAGGCTCCCTGCTGAGCAGAGGGCCCGATGCGGGGCTCGATCCCAGGACCCTGGGATCATGACCTGAGCCGAAGGCAGCGGCTCTTCGGCTTAACCCACTGAGCCACCCAGGCGCCCCAAGAATACTAGTTCTTATAAGAATGTCCAAGGGGTGGAAGAGAACTAAAAGAAAACCTAAGAAGGATGAATCTAGGAAGGAGTAGCCCAACCATGGGAAAATCCAAGTAAGGTCAAATAAAAATAAGCCTCAGAATTCCCACAGCAGCAGTTTTGATATTTTGTAGTAAGGGTTACAATAGCCATAAAGTAACTAAAATCCTTTTGGTAGTAGATAATAAAAGCAAATCTGACTAGCTTGAGCAAGAGAGGGAATTTATTGTAGAAACTCTGGTGTATCCCACAGAATCTAAGGGAGTGGTTTTAACAACCAGTTCTTGGGAAGAACTATAACCACGACAGATCATGAGTGTTCTCTGTAGAATAATGCTCTCTAGTAGAAATTTCTGTAATGGTGAAAATAATCTATGTCTGCTTTGCCCAAAATGGTAGCCATTAGCCACAATGGTATTAAGCACCTGAAATGTAACTAGTGCAGCTGAGACACTGATTTATTTTATTATGTTTTATTCCATTTAAATTAAATTCAAATAAACAAATGTGGCTAGTGGTTCCTGTATTGTACAGCACAGCTTTAAAACCTTGCCACTAACATGACTCAATTCCAATTATTCTCAGTTCAAAATTCCAAATCTCAGGTGCCTGGGTGGCTCAGTGAGTTAAAGCCTCTGTCTTCGGCTCAGGTCATGATCCCAGAGTCCTGGAATCAAGCCCCACATCTGGCTCTCTGCTCAACAGGGAGCCTGCACCCCCACGCCCCACCTACTTGTGATCTCTATCTGTCAAATAAATAAATAAAATCTTATTTTATTTGTGTGTGTGTGTGTGTGTGTGTCAGTTTTAAGTTATTATTTTTTAAAATCAGTACTTTTTACTGGAAACAACTTGATCAAAAATCTGTCACAGAATTTTGAGACCCATTAAAACAAAAGTTTAATGAGAAAAAAAAGAAGATAGATATCACCTAAAAAACGTTTTCATTTTCAGTTTCAAGTTTCCAAGTAAAATTAGTTTTTTCACAAGACAGCTGTCTAAACAGTTCAGCTTTATTTATTTTATTTCTTGTTAAATATCAAATTCAAAACATTAAAGTCTGAATATGGCATTTTGCCATAAGCCACAATGCAGGGGCAGTCCAGAGAAGACCCTGGATATGTGGAAGAGGAGAGGAGTACTGTGCGGGCAAGAAGAGGCAGCAGCCCCTCTGGCTTAGTGGAAACAAGGAATCAGAGATGCATGTATTTCAAGATAAAATCTCATGAGGATGAGATTAAGAAGAAAGTGGAAAGCCAAGTAGTTTTCCTCTGTCATTGGAAAAAAAATTGTCCTTTAGAATGCCCACTCCCAATATGGGGGTGATCCCACCAGAATAAAACATGGTAATATGATAGGGAAAGAAACTGAGCTTCTCTCAGTTCTTACATCAAGTTCAAGGCATATAACTCACATATTCTGGGGAAGTTGAGAGCAAGGGGAGCCACCAAAGAGACACAAAATGGAAAGACAAAGGCTGAGACTTGGTGGACAAGTGTAGCACCATCAAGGGAGAAAAAGGTTTACTGGCTGTATTACAGTAGATACCAACCCAAGAGATCAGGAGCAAACATCAAACACCCTGAAGCAGTGGGTAAGAAAATAGAAAACAAAGTCTGAACACAGGTACTCTCTCCCCCATTGCCTTTAGGGCATGTAACCCCTCCTCCCAATATCATAATCTACCCTGTAGATTAAGTAGAATGAGAAGAAAAAATCCACAAGATACAGCATTTATTTGAAATTCTTACCAAAGAAGAAATGGAAGTACTATAAATTGTCAAGATAAAGACTTTCCCTGCTATACACTGGGGTGGAGCCTTATGAAGAATATTCAATTACAGAAAAAAAATTATAAACAACATTTTCTTTGTGAAATGGTAGATTTGCCATCTTCTCACTTTACCACAAAAGAAGCCAACTTGAAGACAAAGGGCAGAGTGAAGTGAATTAGAGAAAAATAAAAACAAAACCCCACTTGATCAAAACTTGCAACAAACCTGCTGAATCCCTACATTAATGAGCCAATCATTTATTGTTTGGCTTAACTGTTAAACCCAGTTTAGGTTCTCTGTTACTAAAAATCTTAAAGGTCTTGCTTAAAGGTAAGCAATTAAAAGCAGCCAGTAGATCATAGAGTTTGGAATAAAACACAGGACGTCTAACATCCAAATCTGGATTCCCCCCTTTTTTTTTTATTTTCTTCAAAAGATTTACTTATTTATTTGAGAGGGGGAGGGGCAGAGGGAGAGGAAAAAACCATCTTTTTTTTTTTTTTTTTAAGATTTTATTTATTTATTTGACAGAGAGAGATCACAAGTAGGCAAAGAGGCAGACAGAGAGAGGAGGAAGCAGGCTCCCTGCAGAGCAGAGAGCCCGATGCGGGACTCGATCCCAGGACCCTGAGATCATGACCTGAGCCGAAGGCAGCGGCTTAACCCACTGAGCCACCCAGGCGCCCCGGAAAAAACCATCTTAAGCAGACTCTGCACTGAGTGTGGGGTGGGGTGTGATGCTGGGTGCAACATGGGGATTGACCTCAAAACCCCAAGATCACAACTCCAAGATCACCATACCGAAATCACAACCTGAGCCAAAACCAAGAGTCATATGGTTAACCTTCTACGCCACCAAGACACCCCACCGAACTTGGACTTCTAATCATCATAACACATAGGTGTAGTTCAACTGCCATTCTCTCTGCTGAATCTGCAACTACTTGCTACTCAAAGTATGGTCCAAGGACCTGAACTGTGGCATCACTGGGAGCTCATTGGGAAGGCAGATCTCTAGGCTCCACCCACCCAAACCTACTTAGTCAAAATCTGCAATTTAATGAGTCTCAAGTAATCCATATGTACCTTAATGTTTGAGTCTTCTATCTCCTTACCAAAACTGTGATAACTTTGAAGGCAGAAAATACATATTAGTACTTTTAAAATGTAACTACTTGTAATAATTGTCCACCAAATTAATTATCCATAATAATAATAATAATAATAATAACTGTGCACCAAAACACTCTTTCAGTATTACTGGGTATATTGCCAATCTGCATTTCCCAGCCTCCCTTACAATGCCCATGTGATTAAGTAAGTTCCCTCTAATGCAACCTAAGCAGAAATATGGTGTACAACTTCTGGGCTCAGATCTTACTATCGTGGACATAGTTTCTCATTTTCCTCTTCCCTTGGCTGAAATCCACCATGACCCAGTTTGATTATGCAATGAGACACTGAAGAATGCCAGAGCCAGTATCCTGAAGGAAGCTAAATCTCTGAATAATTGTATGGATGAGAGCTACTCCTCCAACTGAATCAGTACCTTGTAATAGTAGTATAAGAGAGAAATAAATGTCTCTCTTCTTTAGGCCACTGATTTATTGTAGGGGCTTTTTGATACGGCAGCCTATTCTTATCTTAAATAATTCATACTCCACGGGGCGCCTGGGTGGCTCAGTGGGTTAAGCTTCTGCCTTCGGCTCAGGTCATGGTCTCAGGGTCCTGGGATCGAGCCCCGCATCGAGCCTCGCATCAGGCTCTCTGCTCAGCCAGGAGCCTGCTTCCCTTCCTCTCTCTCTCTCTCCACCTGCCTCTCTGCCTACTTGTGATCTCTGTCAAATAAATAAATAAAATCTTTAAAAAATAATAATAATTCACACTCCGGTACCTGGGTAGCTCAGTTTTTTGGGTAACTGCCTTCGGCCCTGGTCATGATCCCTGAGTCCAGGGATCGAGTCCTGTGTCGGGCTCCCAGCTCCACCGGGAGTCTCCTTCTCCCTCTGACCTTCTCCCCTCTCATGCTCTCTTTCACTGTCTGTCTCTCAAATAAATAAATAAAATCTTTTAAAAAAATTCAAATCAAAAGCTTATTTAAAAAAAATAATTCACACTCCATCTTGTAACAAACCTCAACTTAAAATGTTTCCCCTTGTGCTAAAAGGCCTCCAATAAGCACGCAACAGCCATTTCTGTGCTATGTGATACTAGCCATAGGTGACTGGTTGAAAAATGGATCCTTTACCCAAACTGCACTGTTTGCACTTTCCCTCCAAGAGATTTGGAATTTTTTTTAAAAGGTTTTTTGTTTTCTATTTATCCCTTAAAAAAAAAAAAGATTTTATTTATTTATTTGAAAGACAGAGATCACAAGTAGGCAAAGAGGCAGGCAGAGAGAGAGAGGAGAAAGCAGGCTCCCTGCTGAGCAGAGAGCCCAATGTGGGGCTCTTTCCCAGGACCCTGGGATCATGACCTGAGCCGAAGGCAGAGGCTTTAACCCACTGAGCCACCCAGGCGCCCCCGCAAGGGAGATTTTTATGGGAGATTTCAGGGACAGAAGTGAAGCAGCTGTCTTAGAGCTCACATAGGTGGTCACTTATCTGCTGGCTTTGCAGCTGCTCTAACTTCCCTTGAGTTAGTTCCAAAGTCTCTTTCAAAGTCTCCAACTCCTGGGCCAGGTGTAAGTATTTAGCTCCATGAAGGACTCAGCTTCTGCAGGACATCAATACCACCATGGTCAGAAGCAACAAAAACTGACAAGGATTTTGGCAGCCATCTTCCCTTGTTGCCTGACAGCTCTATGAACTTCAAGCTCCAACATCTGGTGCAAAGAAACAGTCTTACAGAGACTTAAACCAGCTCTACTGATTCCGTAATATCAAATTCCTATAAAAATACACACCACAAACCCATTTTCTTGTGTTTTTCTTTCTTAGAACCGTGACTGATACAATATGTAAGACAACAAATTTTAATGAATATAATCCCAAGATATTATTTATTTATTTAAAGAAAAGATTTTTTTTTTAAAGATTTTATTTATTTCACAGAGAGAAATTACAAGTACACTGAGAGGCAGGCAGAGAGAGAGAGAGAGAAGGAAGCAGGCTCCCTGCTGAGCAGAGAGCCCGACGTGGGACTCGATCCCAGGACCCTGAGATCATGACCTGAGCCGAAGGCAGCGGCTTAACCCACTGAGCCACCCAGGCGCCCCAAAGAAAAGATTTTTATTTATTTATTTGTCAGAGAGAGAGGGAGCGAGAGCGAGCACAGGCAGACCGAGTGGAAGGCAGAGCCAGAGGGAGAAGCAGGCTCCCTGTGGAGCAAGGAGCCCGATGTGGGACTCGATCCCAGGACGCTGGGATCATGACCTGAGCTGAAGGCAGCTGCTTAACCAACTGAGCCACCCAGGCTTCCCCCCAAGATATTATTTAAAATATCATTTCTGCTATGAGATGTCTCATACCCTACACTGTCACACATCAAGGAAAAAAAAATCTATTTCCTCAATCTGTGCTTCATTCTGATTCAAACAATTCAAGTCACATACCCACTTTGAGTTAACCACTTGTCTTAAAAAAAGAAAAAAAAAGCATTGATTGGTTGAGGCTTTAGTTAAGTGTCACTTATAGACTAATCACTGTGACAAGGTGAGTTACGAGATTGTAGTAGCAATAACTAATCATGGATTTTCCCTGTCACCTGAAATGTGGACATTTTGTAGTTATGCTTCCCTTTGCTTGTCATTTGGAGGGTCAATTTATCATGTACGTGGGCAGATAACAAGTGAGAAGCCATTTTGACCATCTTCCAGTTCAACAGAAACTATTAAACTGAATTACACAATCCGTTAGAGTTGCCAGAGTTGTCAGAGAGAAAAGACTATTTCTCATGGCAAGCACTTGGCATTCATATGTCATCTTAGTAATAGGGACTCACCCTATCACTTCTCTTCTTAGGCTGTACTTCAGAAAGAGACCTACAACTGTGTAACCTGGCAGTGGACTGTGTGGGGAAGCTTTGATAATTTACCAAGCTGCCATTCGTTCTTTATCTTCAGATGAGTGTAACAGTACTGTTGTAACATGCATCCTTTTAATTTCAAGTCCTAAATTCTCCTCTTGTTTATTTTATTTTTTAACATTTTACTTATTTATTTGACAGAGTCACAGCTAGAGAGGGAACAGAAGCGGGGAGGGAGGGAGAGGGAGAAGCTGGCTTCCCGCTGAGCAGGGAGCCCATGTGGGGCTCAGTCCCATGGCCCTGGGATCATGACCTGAGCCGAAGGCAGATGCCTAAAGACTGAGCCACCCAGGCATCTCAATTCTCTTGTTTAAAGAGAAATTGGAGTTATTTCTACTTTCAGAAAACCTATCAAGGGGCGCCCAGGTGGCTCAGTGCGTTAAACCTCTGACTTCAGCTCAGGTCATGATCTCATGGTCCTGGGATGGAGCCCCAAGCCTCAAATCAGGATTTCTGCCCAGCAGGGAACATCCTTTCCTCTCCAACCTCTGCCTGCTTCTCTGCCTACTTGTGATCTGTCAAAAAAATAAATAAAATCTTAAAAAAAAAAAAAAAAAGCTATCAAAAGGAAAAGGGGAGGGGAAAAAAGTAGGTAAAAAATTAAGGTTGGCTCAAATTCCTTGGCATCAAGACTAGACATAGGAAAGAATATACATGCTTTTACGTAATATATCTCCACCCAGTGGTAAACAAGTGTGTTCTTTATGAGAAAACTTATCCTATGATTTGTGTGCTATTCTCTGTATTATTTCAATTAATATCAGGGTTTTTTTGTTTTGGGGGAGGGCACGCAGGGGAGAGGTAGAGAGAGAATTCCAAGCAGCCTTCACACCTAGCCCAGAGCCTGACACAGGGCCTAATCTCAGAACCCTGAGCTGAAATCAAGAATCAGATGCTCAATCGGATGCCACAGAAGTGCTTCAAAGTCAGTTTTTAAAAAATCGTATATTGGGGTGCTTGGGTGCTTCAGTTGGTTGGGCGACTGAGATTTCAGCTCAGGTCATGATCCTGGAGTCGCAGAATCGAGTCCCGCATTGTGCTCCCTGCTCAGGGGAGAGTCTGCTTCTCCCTCTGATCCTTCCCTTCTCAAGTTCTCTCTCACTCTCTCTCTCAAATAAATACATAAAGTCTTAAAAAAGATAAATAAATATCATATACTGGAAACTACCTCTTATTTTTTTGAAAGCTACTGTTTGGTTTTTAAAATATTTTATTTATTTGAAAGTGAGAGAGAGCATACACACCTGTGCACATGCAAGGGAGGCTGTAGAAGAAGGAGAAGCAGGCTCCCGCTGAGCAGGTAGGACTCAACCTCAGGACCCTGGGATCATGACCTGAGCCGAAGGCAGTGGCTTAACCCGCCGAGCCACCCAGGCGCCCCTTTCTGTATTAATTTTTAAGGGAAGTATGAGGTCAAACTATTTGATAAATCTGAGGGTGAAAAGTATCAAATCCTCGGATGTTCTGATGAGGCTTCTCATATCCTTGAAAGGTCATCCTAATGCAAAAAGTGGGAAAATATGAAGCTGCCTGCAAAATGACAGGAGTAGAAGGCTATTGCTCCAAAGCAGAGTCTATTTTTTAAGTTTTGTTTATTTATTTGACAGAGAGACAGTGAGAGAGGGAACACAAGCGGGAGGCATGGGCAGAGGGAGAAGCAGGCTTCCCACCGAGCAGGGAACCAGATGCCGGGCTCGATCCCAGGACCCTGGGATCATGACCTAACTGAAGGCAGACACTTCACCAACTGAGCCACCCAGGCACCCCAAATTTGTTGTTGTTTTTTTTTTTTTTTAGAGATTTTTAGTTATTTATCTGAGAGAAATAAATAGGGGGAGCTCCCAGAGGGAGAGGGAGAAGGAGAAGCAGGGTCCTTGCTGAGTAGGGAGTTTGGTGCGGAGCTGGATCCCAGGACTTTGGATCCTGAGCTGAGCCGATGGTGGGCGTTTCACTGACTGAGCCACCCAGGCATCCCGAAAAAATTGTTTCTTAGGAAAATGAAAGTTTGAAGAGTTTAAATGATTAACCAGAAGACTCAAAAATATTCTGGAAAAAAAATTTTATTATTAAGAAAATTTAAAATGAAGAAACTGATAGAAAATGAAAGAAAATTATGTGCCCTTTCAAGACCTTTACATTCAATATTCCAGTTCTTCATTTTCTTGATACAACTGTATCACTATCACAATTTTTCCTCTCATGAATAAGAGGAAAAATGAGGTGGGAAGTATCCTGAGGAGGAGAATGAGCAATCTGTGAATCCTGAGACTGAAATTAACTATATAACATAAATGTGGAGGAAATGCATGTGATCAGCAGAGAAGTGTTCAATGAAAAAGTCACTAGTAAGTCACATATGTTATAACTAAAGAAATGCTGAACATAATCACATGCATTTCACGGTCAATATCCCATACCCTGCACAATTACTCAAAAACAGGTTCTTTCTCTTCTTTCCTGACCATTTTGCCAAATGAAAATGATCTATCTAAAACTAATATGTCATAATCAAGGTCTTCAGTGACTCGTCATTGCCTACAATGAATGCACTGTTTCATAAATAATGTTCAACTTATTATTCATTGCCTATATATGTTTAATTGTCAGTATAAAGAAATAATGTGTTGACTAAACATCAAGTATGAGATATATTAATACAGTGATAAATGTGCGAGAACAATGCTATTCCAAGCTTGATCCACTGACCACCAGTATCAGTATCACATTAGAGGTGGAACACCTGGTTTTAGCAGGTTATCCAGGTGATTCTTATGAATTACAAGTTTTAGAAACACTGTTCTAGAAAGCTGAAAATGCACTAATTTCTCTTAGGGATCTCACCCTCCCCAAAAGTATGGAAAACATTTGCTGTGCAGCTAGAACTGTTAAACCTTCTCAAAAGTGCTCTGTGATAGAAAGAACAGGGTTCAGATTTCTGACTCCTAAGGACCATTTAGCCATGCTAGCTTACAGTCCTTTTGAAAGATCTAGCTTCAATATCTGAGTTGAGTATATTTAACATACCATATATATTAATGTGCTTGTGTGTAAATCGGCTTAAAAATACATATATATAGTAGAATTGGAGTCATGGCTAAATACCATTTAAGTAAGACTTTCATTTTAAGTAGACGTAACAAAATTTTAAGTTTATAGAGTTAACAATGCATAACTTACATTCGTTTTACATATTCAAGAAAACTAAACTTAAGGAACTAAAAGCTGAAAAATATGAGAGGTAGTGGTATCAAATGAGTGACATTTTGATAGTCTATTAAATATTATGAATTAGATATAGGAAAAAGGGAACTAAATTCTAAGAGAATAAATATGAAAAGGTCAACCCATGACCTTGGGAAAAAAGAAGGGAAGGAAAACTATTTTCAAAATGTACTATAAAAATTGTTAGACATGCTTCAGTGACAATAAGTAGAAGGCAATTACTCTTGATGGCATAAAAGGTGAGAGGAAAGAAGTCCATGTCCTCGCTTTTTTGTCAGTCCTGGCCATTCCTACTCTGTTCTCCTTCCTTGTTGCTGCCATGACTTGGTTTAGTTATTCCAATTTGCTGAAGACTGAAATCTCCATCACTAACAATTTTACTTTATATATTGTGTCTTGGGTAAAACTCATTTGTTGTGGTTATTGATTGGGAGGAAAAAGAATCAAACAGGGAGCAAATTCCCAGATGATGCTTCTCTGCTGGTTTGGTGCATACATTTGAGAACCATTGCTTTAATGTGGTCGGTAATCAGTCGCAAGGACTGGTAGGTAGACACTAAAAGGAAAACAGTATCTTTCTGTGTAGGTTTTTAGGACATAGAGTAGTAGTTACACATTTGCTACCTGCTCAAAAAATAGCCAAGTATATATTAATCTTTAAGAATTACAACTGACGGGGCGCCTGGGTGGCTCAGTGGTTTGGGCTGCTGCCTTTGGCTCGGTTCATGATCTCAGGGTCCTGGGATCGAGCCCCGCATAGGGCTCCCTGCTCCGCAGGAAGCCTGCTTCCCTCTCTCTCTTTCTGCCTGCCTCTCTGCCTACTTGTGATCTCCGTCTTTCAAATAAATAAATAAAATCTTAAAAAAAAAAAAAAAAAAAAAAAAAAAGAATTACAACTGACAATATTAGTAGTTGGAAGAAATTTCTTTCCAAAGATGAACCGAAACCTAAATAATTTTTTAAGAGGCAGTGTTTATTTGCCTATATTAGGACTGTTGTAGAATCCAGTGTTATGGAACTTGCTCAGCTAGCCTATTTAAGTTTTGATATCAACATCCTTGGACTAACTTGAAAATGAATACTGTAAGTTCAAAATTTCTGCCTTTATTAAATTAAAAATAAGAATTTCTAAATGTTTATATTTGTGTTACGATTGTAAGTAATCTTATTTCAATTGTTTTTTTAACCTGATTATTAAAAAGCAAAATAATAATAAAAAATAATTCATCTGGCAAATGTACTGTTTGTAGATATTGCCACTTATTTCTATTAAAATTGTTCTTAAATTCTTAAATTAGAGCACCTGATATCCGGACCCAGCTGAGCTTTTATTTTACAGGTTAAAATGCATGGACGACAATACACTACAATAATTAATGAAGCCGTTCTAGTTTAGCCTGAAGAGATTTAAAATTTCCCGTGATGGCTTGTACTGCAACTGAAGAGCTCATAGACTGAAGCTCAACCAGATAACCACAAATGGCATCCAGGCACAGATTTGTAAATCTTCTCCTGTAAAGGAAAAGATACCTGATCAACTGTTGATACATTTAGAAACATTTCCTCCTGTAAGACTTCTCTCTAGCTTCTGCTAACATTACTATCATCTCAGAAAGAGCAAGGATCATATGATTAAGTAAGCGGTAAATCAATGAAAACAGACAAGAAATGCAGGGGAAGGTGAATTACCACATGACCACCATGTTCTTCTGGGAGATTATTATAATGCGAAGGAGACAAAAAGGATGACTCTTTAAATTAATATTGAATTACTTACATTCTTTTGGTCTTTTCAAACAAATATACCATGAAATGGCCAATAATCTCACAAAGACATAACTGAACTGAAGGAGTTTAGAAGTAATTCATAAATTACATCATTTACCTATAGAAAGTATTCAGAACAGGGGTTGAAAAATGGAAAAAACTCTAACCTTTCATATATGCTAACTGATACCATTCAAATAGTAATTCTCCATATCTTCCCTCATCTAACTTTGTTGTTCAGATACTTATTAAAAACATTTAGGGTTTTGCTATAATGGCAATAGCTAATTCATAGTTACCTCTCACAATTTAAAACCTGGCTAGGATTCTCAACATATCTTGCCAATAGTACATGTATACAATCCAAAAGGTGCAGTGGCTTCTTCATTCTGTTCCAGAATGGATCCTATAAAGAAAGCATACACCATGAGTTCTAAAGCAAACTGTGTCAACTGATTTTTCAACCATTTATATTATTAGTTAAACCAGTCTTCAGAGTCCCAGGCAAAATTTCTCAATACTAAAATAAGCATTTAATGCAGGAGCACTGTGACAATGGGTGTGTTCTCACTATTCTGAGGGCTTCCTGAACAGCATGGGGTGTAAGATGCCCTGTTTTGGGCAGAGAGAGTGGGGTGGCACTATTTTCCCCCTTACCACCAATACAAAGACTTCAGAGATCACTAGTGGAGGTGCGGTTGCTTACATCAAACCCTACCTCTTGCAGTGCTTATTTACTGGGAATGTTCTGACTCTGAGTCAGTGTGGCAGGTCTTTCCCCCAGAAGACCAGCACAGGAAGCATACCTGCACCAACTCTAATGCTCACAGAGTGCTTCAAAGCATCACCTGAGTACCAGTAGAACTAGGACTAGGCTTTAGTTTTTTGTTGTTGTTGTTGTTTGTTTTTTTTTTTTTTTTTATTTCCTTTTCTCTTTTGGGGGATCAGGCTTCTCACACCCCCTTCTTTTTCCTTGGAATCAGGCTTATAGTTTTTGATTGTCTATTCGATTTTTGGGGGGAGGGGTCCTTTTCTTTTTTCTTCCATCTTCTCTTTTGTTTTTCTTTTCTTAAGATTTTTATTTATTTAAGAGAGAGAGAGAGTTCATAAGCAGGGAGGAAGGGTAGAGGGAGAAGCAGACTCCCTGCTAAGCAGGGAGTCTGATGTGGGACTCAATCCCAGGACGCTGGGATCATGACCTGAGCTGAAGGCAGACACTTAACTAACTGAGCCATGCAGGTGTCCTACCTTCCCCACCCCCACCAGGTTTATTTTAACAAATAAATCAAAGCACATCTAGTTAAAAGGTCCATACACTCCTCATGACAAGAAGGAGCTCTGCAGAGGACTAACCAGTGGGAAAGAGCAGTCAAAGCACAACAGCAGAGGCCACACAGCATACACCAGAAACACTTCTTGAAGTGCCACGCGCTGGACAGTGTATGACTCTGCCACACTTTTTTTTTTTTTTCTTTTTTAAAGAAAGGGAGGGTCACCTAGGTGGCTCAGTGGGTTAAAGCCTCTGCCTTTGGCTCAGGTCACGATCCCAGGGTTCTGCAATCGAGCCCTGCATCGGGCTCTCTGCTCAGCAGGGAGCCTGCTTCACCTCCATCTCTCTCTGCCTGCCTCTCTGACTACTTGTGATCTCTGTTAAATAAATAAATAAAAATCTTAAAAAAAAAAAAAAAAGAAAGAAAGAAAGGGAATGAGAGAGAGATATGGAAGAGCAGAAGGAGAGGGAGATAGAATCTTAAGCAGGCTCCATGCCCAGTGTGAAACAGGACATGGGGTGCGATATCATGACCATGAGGTCATGACCTGAGCCAAAATCAAGCTGGGTGCTTAATTGACTGAGCACTCAGGCACGCCTGACACCTTTTTAATATAGTATTACTCTCAGATTCAAGAAACATAATAAGCCTTCAAAACATGCAAAAGACAGAAACTTATCCAAAATGACAAGAGAAAAATGACAAGAGAGAAATTCTCCCCAAAAGAAAGGTCAATAAGAAATCATAGCCAGGAACCTGTACAAAACAGATATAAGCAATATATCTGAGTAAGGTTTTAGAAAAACAGTTACAAGACTTCTAGCTGGGCTTGGAAAAAAGCATAGAAGACACCAGAGAAACCCTTGTTGAGGAAATAAAAGGACTAAAAACTAATCAGGCTGAAATGAAAAATGTTATAGCTTGAGATGTGAAACCAAGTAGATATAATTACTATGAGGATTGAAGAAGCAGAAGAGCAAATAGGTGATATACATGATAAAATTATGGAAAATAATGAAGCTAAAGAGAAGAAGAAAAGAAAACTATTAGACTGTGTAGGTGGACTCAGGGAACTCAGCAAGACCATACAGCAAACCAGGATCTATATCAGAGGAGTCCCAGAAGAAGAGTGGGAAGAGGGGACAGATGGGCTATTTGAACAAATTATAGCTGAAAACTTCCCTAATTTGGCAAAGGAAGCAGGCGTTCAAGTCCAAGCGGCACAGAGAACTCCCCTCAAAATAAAAAAAATAGGTGAATACCACAAAATATCATTGTGAAACTTACAAAATATGAAGATAAAAAGAAAATTCTGAAAGCAGCTAGGAACAAAAAAGGTCCTTAGCCTACGAGGGTAGACACATAAGATTAGCAGTAGACATGTCCACTGCAACCTGGCAGGCCAGAAAAAAGTGGCATGATATATACAATGTGCTGTGAATGGGAAAAATAAGCAGCCAAGAATACTATATCCAGCAAGGCTGTCATTCAGAATAGGAGAGATAAAAAGTTTCTAAGACAAGGGGCGCCTGGGTGGCTCAGTGGGTTAAAGCTTCTGCCTTCGGCTCGGGTCGTGATCTCAGAGTCCTGGGATCGAGCCCTGCATCGGGCTCTCTGCTCAGCGGGGAGCCTGCTTTCCCCTCTCTGTCTGCCTGCCTCTCTTCCTACGTGTGATCTCTGTCTGTCAAATAAATAAATAAAATCTTAAAAAAAAAAAAAGGGGGCGCCTGGGTGGCTCAGTGGGTTAAGCCGCTGCCTTCGGCTCGGGTCATGATCTCAGGGTCCTGGGATCAAGTCCCGCATCGGGCTCTCTGCTCAGCAGGGAGCCTGCTTCCCCCTCTCTCTCTGCCTGCCTCTCTGTCTACTTGTGATCTCTGTCAAATAAATAAATAAAAATCTTAAAAAAAAAAAAAAAAAAAAAAGAGTTTCCAAGACAAGCAAAAACTAAAGAAGTTCATGAACACTAAACTAGCTCTGGAAGAAGCATCAAAAGGATCAAAAGGGATCCTCTGAGTGGGAAGGAGACCAAAAGCAACAAAGAATAGAAAGGAGCTGAGACAATCTACAGGAACAGAGTCTTTATAGGTAATACAATGGCACTAAATTAATATCTATCAATTATTATTCTGAATGTAAATGGGTAAATGTTCTAATCAAGAGACAAAGGGTATCAGAATAGATTTAAAAAAAAAAAACACCCAAAAAACAAGACTCATTGATATGCCTGTTTACAGACTCACCCTAGACCTAAAGATAAAGTAAAGGAGTAGAGAACCATAACCATGCAAATAGACATTTTAAAAAATAAATAGGGACGCCTGGGTGGCTCAGTTGGTTGGGCAGCTGCCTTCGGCTCAGGTCATGGTCCCAGCGTCCTGGGATCGAGTCCCGCATCCGGCTCCTTGCTCCGCAGGGAGCCTGCTTCTCCCTCTGACTCTGCCTTCCACTCTGTCTGCCTGTGCTTGCTCTCGCTCTCTCTGACAAATAAATAAATAAAATCTTTAAAATAAATAAATAAATAAAAAGAAAGCTGGATTAGCCATTCTTATATCAAATTAGATTAACTTGGGCGCCTGGGTGGCTCAGTGGGTTAAGCCGCTGCCTTCGGCTCAGGTCATGATCTCAGGGTCCTGGGATCGAGTCCCGCATCGAGCTCTCTGCTCAGCAGGGAGCCTGCTTCCTCCTCTCTCTCTGCCTGCCTCTCTGCTTACTTGTGATCTCTCTCTGTCAAATAAATAAATAAAATCTTTAAAAAAAAATTAGATTAACTTAAAGATTTTTTTAAAATTAAAAAAAAATTTTTTTTTTAAGATTTTATTTATTTATCGGGGGCGGGGGGGAGAGCGAGCACAGGCAAACAGAATGGCAGGCAGAGGGAGAAGCAGGCTCCTTGCTGAGCAAGAAGCCCAATGCGGGACTCGATCCCAGGACACTGGGATCATGACCTGAGCTGAAGGCAGCTGCTTAACCAACTGAGCCACCCAGGCATCCCTATATTTAAGATTTTCATAATTATTTATGTATTTGTCAGAAAGACAGAGAGCGAGTGAGTGCACACCAGCACAAGCACAAGCACAAGCAGGGGGAGCTGCAGGCTCCTGGATGAGCAGGAAACCTGATGTGGGACTCAATCCCAGGACCCTTGGATAGTGAACTGCACCAAAGGCAGATGCTTAGCCAACTGAGCCACCCAGGTGTCCTGACAAACTAGATTTTTAAAAAATTGTATTTTTAATTATTTTTTTCTTTAAAGATTTTATTTATTTGACAGAATGAGAGAGCACAAGCATGGGGAACGGAACAGGAAGAGGGAAAGGGAGAAGCAGGTTATCCCCAAGCAGGGAGCTTGACACGGGGCTCGATCCCAGGATCCTGGGATCATGACCCAAGCATAAGGCAGACACCCAACATCTGAGCCACCCAGGCACAACAAACTAGATTTTAAACCAAAGACTGTAATAAGACATGACAAAGGCACTGTATCATAATAAAGGGGTCTATCTAACAAGAAGATCTAATAATTGTAAATATTCATGTTTCTAACTTGGGAACAGCCAAATATATAAACCAATTAATAACAAACTTAAAGAAATTCATTGATAGTAGGGTACTTTCACATCCCACTCACCACAATGGACAGATCATTAATGTGTAAGATCAACAGGGAAAGAAGGGCTTTGAATGACACCCTAGACCAGATGGACTTAACAGATATATTCAGAGCATTTCATTCTGTAACAGTAGAATACAGATTTTTTTCAAGTGCACACGGAAGATTCTCCAGAACAGATCACATACTGGGTTACAAATCAGGCATCAAAAAGTACAAAAAGGCTGAGACCATACCACGGATATTTTCAGACCACAATGCTATGACACTTGAAATCAACCACAAGAAAAAAATTGGGAAAGACCACAAATAAACGGAGGTTAAAGAACATCCACTAGGGGTGCCTGGGTGGTCATTCAGTTAAGTGTTTGCCTTTGGTTTAGGTCATGATCCTGGGGCCCTGGGATAGAGTCTTGTATCAGGGAGGCTCCCTGCTAAGCATCTCCCTCTGCCCCTCTCCCTCTCCTTGAGTGCACGCACATGTGCTCTCTCTCTCCTCTCAAAAAAAACCAAACCAAAACAAAAAAACAAAAAAAAAACCTTAAAAAGGAAATAAAGAACATCCTACTGAAGAATGAACCAATTAACCATGAAATTAAAGAAGAAATTTAAAAAATACATGAAGGCAACTGAAAATGAAAACACTGTGGTCCAAAACCTTTGGGATGCAGCAAAGCAGTCACATGTGAGAAATATACAGCAGTAGAGGCCTACCTGAAGAAGCAAGGGAAGTCTCAAATATACAACTTACACCTAAGGGAGCTAGAAAAGGAACAGCAAATAAGGCCTATGCCAGGAGAAGAAGGGTAATAAAGCTAGGAGCAGAAATAAATGATATAGAAAAAAACCCAACCAGATCAGATCAATGAAACTAGGAGGTGGTTCATTGAAAGAATTAATGAAACTGATAACCCCCTAGCGAGACTTATCAAAAAGAAAACAGAAAGGACCAAATAAATAAAATCACAAATGAAAGAGACCACAACAAACACTGCAGAAATACAATTATAAGAGAATATTATGAGGAATTACATGCCAATAAATTAGGAAATCTGGAAGAAATGGATGCATTCCTAGAAACATATAAACTACTAAAATGGAAACAGGAAGAAACAAAATCTGAATAGACCCATAATCAGCAAAGAAACTGAATCAGTAATCACCAAAAATCTCCCAACAGAATCCAGGGATGGATGGCTTCCCAGGGGAATTCTATCAAACATTTAAAAAAGAATACCCATTCTTCTTAAACTGTTCCAAAAAACAGAAACGGAAGGAAAACTTCCAAACTCATTCTGTGAGGCCAGTATTACCTCGATTCCAAAACCAGATAAAGACCCCACTAAAAAGGAGAATTACAGGGAGCTCCAGGATGGCTTAGTGAGTGGAGCACTGGACTCCTGATTTCTGCTCTGGTCATGATCTCAGGGTCATGAGACTGAGCCCCGCGTTGGGCTCCATGCTCAGTGCAGAGTCTGCTTGTCCTTCTCCCACCCCCTCTGGTACACTCTAAAATAAGAAATAAAATAAATTTTTTTAAATGGAGAATTACAGACCAATATCCCTGATGAATATGGATACAAAATTCTCAACCAGGGGCTCCTGGGTGACTCGGTTAATTAAGCAGCCAACTCTTGCTTTTGGTTCAGGTCAGATCTCAGGGTCTCAGAATCAAGCCCTGCATTGGGCTCAGCTCTCAGCTGGGAATTGGCTTGAGGATTCTCTCTCCCTCAGCCCCTCCCCCTGTACACACTCTCCCTCTCTCAAATAAACAAATAATTTTTAAAAAAACCCCAATTCTCAGCAAGATACTAGCTAACTGGATCCAACATTACATTAAAAGTGGGATTTATTCCTGGGCTGCAGGTATGCTTCAATATCCACATATCAATCCATGTGTATACCACATAAATAAAAGGATAAGAACTGTATGATGCTCTGAAGTGCCTGGATGGCTCAGTCACTAAGCGTCTGCCTTTGGCTCAGTTCATAGTCCCAGGGTCCTGGGACTGAGCCCCACATAGGGCTCCCTGCTTGGCGGGAAGCCTGCTAATCCCTCTCCCACTCTCCCTGCTTATGTTCCCTCTCTCGCTGTGTCTTTCTCTATCAAATAAGTAAACAAATAAATAAGAACCATACAATGCTCTACATACAGGCAGAAATAGCATCTGACAAAACACAGCATCCTTTCTTGATAAAAACCCTTAAGAGCGTAGGGATAGAAGGAACATACTTCAATATCATAAAGACCATATACAAGAGACCCACAAGTAATATCATCCTCAATGGGGAAAAACAGAGCTTTTCTGCTATGGTCAGGAATAAGACAGGGATGTCCTCTCTCACCAGTGTTGTCTGATATAGAACTGGAAGTCCTAGCCTCAGTAATCAGACAACAAAAGGAAATAAAAGGCATCCAAATTGGCAAGGAAGAAGTGAAACTTTCACTATTCACAGATGACATGATGCTCTGTGTAGAAAACCCAAAAGACTCCACCAAAAAATTGCTAGAACTGATACAGGAATTCAGCAAAGTTGCAGGGTATAAAAGCAATGCACAGATGTCTGTTGCATTTCTGTACAATAATGAAGCAGCAGAAAGAGAAATCAAGGAATCAATCCCATTTACAATTGCACCAAAACCATAAGCTAGCTAAGAAGAAACCTAACCAAACAGGTAAAGATCTGTACTCTGAAGACCACAGAACACTTATGAAAGAAACTGAAGATGACACAAAAAAATGGAAAAACATTCCATGCTCATGGAATGGAAGAATAAATATTGTTAAAATGTCTGTATTACCCAAGCAATCCACACATTCAATGAAATCCCTATCAAAATAACACCAGCAATTTTCACAGAGCTAGAACAATCCTAAAATTTGTATGGAACTAGAAAAGACCCCATATAGCCAAAGTAATGTTGAAAAAGAAAACCAAAGCTGGAAGCAGCATAATTCTGAACTTGAAGCTCTATTACAAAGCTGTAATTAAGAAGACAGTATGGTACTGGCACAAAAGCAGATATATAGATCAATGGAACAGAACAGAATGCCCAGAAAGGGACCTGTAACTGTATGGTCAACTAATCTTCAACAAAGTAAGAAAAAATATCCAATGGGAAAAAGCCTCTTCAACAAATGGTGCTGGGAAAATTGGACAACAGGCAGATGAAGCTGGACCACTTTCTTACACCATACAATAAATAAATAAATAAATAAAAATCAAAATGGATGAAAGACCAAAATGTGAGACAGGAATCCATCAAAATCCTAGAGAAGACACGTAGCAGTCTCTTTGACCTTGGGCACAGCAACTTCTTATTAGACATGTCTCCAGAGGCAAAGGAAAGAAAACCAAAAATGAACTCCTGGGATTTCATCAAGATAAAAAGCTTCTGCACAGCAAAGGAAACAGTCAACAAAACTAAAAGGCAACTAATAGGAGAAGATACATGGAAAGGACATATGTGATAAAGAATTAGTATCCAAAATGTATAAAGAACTTATCAAAGTCAAGACCCCAAAACAAATAATTCAGTTAAGAAATGGGCAGAAGATATAAGAATGGCTAAAAGACACATGAAAAAATGCTCAACATCACTCATCATCAGGGAAACACAAATCAAAACTGCAATGAGACACCTCCTCACACCTGTCAAGAGGAAACACAGGTTCCTCAAGAGGAAATTTACATGCTCCACAGAATAACATCACAATGCAGTTTTCAAGGATGTTCAAATATTAACCATGACCAGATAAATAATCTAGAAACCACAAAATATTAAATGCTTATTTTATTTTTTTATTTTCTTCTTGTCAGCTGTGATACCTCTTTTGCTTTAAACCTATGCAGACTTAGTCTGATATTATAAATAAAGACTAAACCAGTAAACAATCTTAATTCTCATTCTGGGTAACTAGACATGAGCAGGTTATTTATTTAAAATCTCTACCCTTTTCAGATGCTCATTTCAAGGTTTAAATGAGATATACAAGTGTCTTGTAAAGCACCATATAAATGTTTTGGTGGTGCTATCTTAAGAGACATCATATAGGTCAACAAGGTTTCATTTGGATCTTTTATCATAGGATAAAAATGATAAAATATATAGTCTGATAAGGTTCAATATTATCAGAAAGATTTTTTTTTTAATCGAGAAAGAATTTTTTTAATTGAGGTATAACTGACACATAACATCATATCACTTTCAGTGTACAACATATGAGTTGTTATGGGAATCAGTATGGGAAATGATCACTATACTAAGTCTAGTTACCATGCATCACTATCATAGTTACAAAGTTTTTTTCTTGTGGTGAGGAAGATCTTTGAGCACTGACATTTTAGATGAAGTTATAGAGAATAAATACAGTATTATTTTGTTCTGATAAAACAAAGGGTGATTCTTAATGTAATGGGCTTATTAGCCTATTCCACCAAGAGTAAAGAAAATATGTTTACTAAGAAATATTTGCTTTTTATCATGAAACATGGCAAAACAACTCATTATCAGTTCTAGAAGGTTAAAGTATGATAATTTCTTATATTGAACCAGTGAAGCATGTTTCTGAAGTAATTTTTATCATATGATGAGACACTTTCATAAACATACAACCAAAATATTCTTTTATTTAGAAAATGTTTAACTTTAACTAAATAAATTATTTCATTTTATTTAATATTTTTCTTACCCGTGACTTGAACAAGTGATCATATACTTCTAATAGTCTAGGTAATGGCACTCCAATTTCATTCATTGTCTGTATTACAAAACCTACATCCCAGTTCAAAGTACAAACTTGCTGTTCTAAAAACTGCACAATAAAATCTGGAGAGGGAAAAAGATCAGAAATTAGAATTGTTAACTCTCCCCCTCACCCCAGCTTGAGAAAAAATAGCCAAACATTACGTAAGTTTAAGGTATAGGACATGAAGATGTTATACATATACACACTGTAAAGTGTTTACTCCAGTAAGGTTAGTTAACGCGGTCCTTCACCTCACATAATTACTCTTTTGTTGTTAAAGAACTGTTAAGTCCTGGGGAGCCTGGGTGGCTCAGCTGGTTAACTGGCTACTTTCAGCTCAGCTCATGATCTCAGGGTCCTGAGATTGAGTCCCGCATGGAGCTCCCGGGTCAGTAGGAAGTCCGCTTCTCCCTCTGCCCCTTCCCCATTTGTGCTTGCACTTGTTCTCACTTTCTCTCTCTCAAATAAATAAGATCTTTAAAAAAAGAAAACCAATTAAAAAAAATTTTTTTTTTTTTTACAAAAGTAAGTGATATATCAGAATAGGCAATACAGAGACATAAAGTAGATCAGTAACTGCCTAGGGCTGGAGAGTGGGAAGGTATAGGGAGTGACGGCTATTAGGTACAGGGTTTCCTTTGGGGTGATGAGAATGGTCTAAATTTTTTTTTAAAGATTTTATTTATTTATTTGACAGAGATTACATGTAGGCAGAGTGGCAGGCAGAGAGAGAGAGGAGGAAGCAGGCTCCCTGCTGAGCAGAGAGCCTGATGTGGGACTCGATACCAGAACTCTGGGATCATGACCTGAGCTGAAGGCAGCGGCTTAACCCACTGAGCCACCCAGGAGCCCCGAGAATGGTCTAAATTTAATTGTGGTGATTGGTGTACAACGATGAACATGCTACAAAATTTAAAGCTATTAGAAAAAAACCTACATTTTGCTGAGTTTGGAAAATACAGAAAGGTACAAGAAATAGAGACCATTCACAATCCCACTAATGGAGAGGACCCACTGGTATTTCTTCAGTATCTTGATATATTATATACTCAATTTAACAGTTTTTCAGAAAAGAAGGGTTACTGCATCCTGATTTTAGAAACATGTAATGGGTTTTTTAAGTGCATCCACCCCCTCAGACGTGTAAGTTATTTATTTGATGGTTCTAATTTTGGCCCCATTCTCACTTTTTACTACCTATCATATCACAAATAAGATCGTAATAGTAACAATCCATTCATATTTATGATAGTCAAAATCTGAGAATGACCAAGGTGAATGTCCCCAGGTAAGAAGAATCACTGAAAAGACTGCCACTGACTGAACCTGCAACTACCCTAGAATCTACCATACAAAAATTTTGCATGGATAATCAAATTCCTAAAAACTCTAAACTTGCTCTAGTTTGTAACCCCCGGAGCTTGTTTGACATTGAAAGATGGACAAAAAAAGAAGGAAAAAAAGGCCTCTTCTACCCTAGACATTATTGGGTTCAAAAATTAAAAATCTAAGCCAAAGCAGAAATACTCTTTAAAGAAATTATGTATAGTGTGGCCTTTTTATTATTAAAATTGTTAAGTTTTTATTTTCTCTTTATTTTTCTCATTAATAAATAGCATGGCAGTTTTAAACACTATACTTACAAGAGAAAAGGGTATGATTATAATGACTTGATTTCCTGACATTTCCAGGAAATAAACTGTAAATCAGAGATGGTCTATAAAAAGGGCTCTATCCTCATTAAATAAACAAACAATTTAATGTTATGTTGTGAGCATTTTCCTGGTTCTCACCATTTTTCAAAGACCCTAGGTGCTTAACATCTTACTTTATGGATGTATTTATGTTCATTCTATTCTTGTATTTTTATTTATTTATTTTTTTAAGTAGGCTAAAAGCCCAGCATGGAGCCCAACATGGAGCTTAAACTCATGACTCTGAGATCAAGGCCTGACCTGAGAACAAGAGTTGGACGCTGAATCAAGCGAGTCACTCAGGCACCCTGATTCTACTGTTTTACAACTGAAGAAAAATATTACACATTGGCAAATGGCTAATAATTAGAGTCATATACATAACAATTACAGTAATACAGTTGATTAAGGGGTTCAAAAATTGCATTTTAAACAATTATTTGCTATTTAATTTTTTTAAAGATTTACTTATTTTTCTGAGAAAGAGAAAGAGTGTGAGCAGGGGGAGAGGCACAGGGAGAAAGAGAATTCTCAAGCAGGTTCCCTGCTCAATGGGGACCCCAATGTGAATCAGGGCTCTATCCCAAGACCCTGAGATCATGACCTCAGCTGAAATCAAGAGTCAGCTGCACAACCAACTGAGCCACCCAGGTGCCCCAACTATCTGTTATTTTAAAGAAAAATGTGTCCTCAATATAATAAGAGGAGTTGAAGCAATCACAGATTGCCCATGCAGAAAATCAATCATTTTTCTTTCCTCCTTAAAACTTGTAGAGGGTTACCAACAATATAATCATTACTAAGGTCTGTTAGCACTATCCCCAGATATGGAAACTTGCAAGGTCAAAGAAAGTTCCTTACCTAACTACCAACAAATTCTGTTATCTTTGGAGGTTTTTCTTTCTGGAGAGGTAGAATTACACTACTGAGCTAAACAGCAACAAAGACACAATTCCACTCTGAGGATGATAAATTTTTTCCATGTCAATGAAGAAAATCATCAAAACAAAACAAAACACCCATGATAGCACATAAGATTACTGCTTACCTAAAGGAAAGAAGCGAGGTGTGCCAGCGTAAATTTTGCCCAGGAGCACAACCTTGAGACTGAGGGCATGCATTCTATCTGAGGAGCTCAGCGCCACGCTTTCATTCAATTCTGTAAGAAAAAGACATGCCATGAGAAACCAAACGGCTTTTCATGTGAAATGTTTAAACTGGCTATTTTATTCTATTTCAAGGTAAAAAGTACCCTACTAATGATACTCTAATATAATGAGTAGATACTGTGTTTCTGTTAGTGTCTGAAATACTTTTGATTTAAATAGGTCACAGGTTATGGGATTCTGAGTAAAGTGTCTCAGAATCCTTTATTAAGAAGAACAACCAGGGGCACCTGGGGGGGCTCAGACATCAGGCATCTGCCTTCGGCTCAGGACATGATCCCGGGGTCCTGGGATGGAGCCCCGCACCAGGCTCCCTGCTCATTGGGGAGCCTGCTTCCCGCTCTCCCACTCCCCGTGCTTCTATTCCCTCTCTTGCTGTCTCTCTCTGTCAAATAAGTAAATAAAATCTTTTTTTTTTTTTTAAAGATTTTATTTATTTGACAGAGACAGACATAGTGAGAGAGGGAACACAAGCAGTGGGAGTGGGAGAGGGAGAAGCAGGCTTCCCGCTGAACGGAGAGCCTGATGTGGGGTTCAATCCCAAGGCCCCGGGATCATGACCTGAGCCAAAGGCAGACAACTAATGACTGAGCCACCCAGGTGCCCCTAAATAAAATCTTTAAAAAAAAAAAAAAAAAAAGAAGAACAACCAAAAAATAACTATCCTTTTCTCAGAGTTTTCTCCAATATAAACTGAAGTCATTCTCTACAGGACTACCTCTGCCATATCCAGGTACCCACCACTTAGGTATATTCAATTTTCATAAGCTCTAAATATATGAAAGCCACTAATAGCTTGCATTCCTCTACCAAGTCACTAAATAATGTATGCTAATATACCTGTAAGTGAGCACTTACCTTTCTCGATGATATCTTGCCAAAGTGTCTGCACCAATATAGGGTCTGAATAACCAGCACAATGAATTATTGCAAGTTTACACTCTGCAAGTTTAAACGGGTCAGCAAATTCCCCATAAAGCTGTTGGAGAAAATGCCAACATTATACATACAACCAGGGGTCAAGTGTCAGAAATTTATAGTGATGCACTCCTTGAAAATTTATTAAAAACGACCAAAGATCTTATCCAAAGTTCCTAAAATAGGATATAAAGATGTGATGACATGCAGGTGTTCATAACTCCAGATTAAGAATGGCAAAGGCTTGGTAAAATTAAATAGATTTCAACATGTGTGCCTCCCCGGCCCCCTTGGCTGGCAGGGAGATACTGTAATAACATATCCTTTATAATTAGCACTGTCTAAACCAGGGTTTAAAGAATCCTGGAAACACAAGTCTCAGGGTGCTTCACGGTTCCTGGAGAAATATCCAAGAATTACTGAAAAAGGGACTGCTCTGAAGTATAGAGTGGGAGAGGCTCAGAGAGGTAAGCAAAGATAAGTTACTTCTCCAAGACAAGAAGCAGGGCCATAAAATAAAAGGCAGGAGTTTTAACAAAGATGGTGTGAGGCTGATAAGAGTCTTGATAGAAAATGGCCTGGACAGAGCAAGTTAGCTGTCCCTAAGAGTCAGATACCACAGCAGTGATCTCTCAGCCCAGCAACATGCTCCCCAGGATGGGTTATCTTAATTTTGTGGAGAAAGATTAATCTTTCTCATGAAATGCAAAGTAGAATGCAAATGAAACAAGGAATTTATAGGTATTATGTGACTGCTAGAGGAATTCAACTTGCTTTTTTATTACCTTAGTTATGTCCATTAGCTCAGAATCCAGCTGAGAAATTGCATCCTGTACAGAAGAATGGTGGGAATACTGTCTTTGTAGTGTCTCTTGTATCTGAAGTTGGATCCTAGCAACCTAGTTTGAATTAAAAAAAGCAAGTCTTAAGTTCTTGATGATAAGTCAACAAGTACTTGAAGGAATGATTCCTAGTATCTGACTTTAAATTGGTTAAAGTAAAAAAAAATGTATAAATAACAGCATAGTGACTATAATTAACACTGTATCACATATTTGAAAGTTGCTGAAGAAAATAGATTGTAGAAGTTCTTATCACAAGAAAAAAATTTTGTCATTATGTATATAGTGATAAGAGTTAGATTTATTATGGTGATCATTTTGCAATACCTTAAAATACTGAATCATTACACTGTATACCTGAAACTAATATAATACTATGTCAATTATACCTCAATAAAAAAACTGTACAAATGAAGACTTCTATTGTAACAACCTAGCAGCTCTTCATCACAACCCAAAGATCTCATAGGAAGTATACTATGGCAGAGAGCCTTTGCTGTCACTGTAATACCCATCTCTCCCATGACTGCAGCCAGAAAATGGGTAGACCATATTTTCCAACCTCCTCTGTAGAGAGATATGGCTATAAGACTAAGTTCTCTTCAATGGACTGTAAGTGGCTGTAAAGTATGTCACTTCAGGACTGAGGTCTTTAAGAGAGCTTCTTACATGTGATTTTTTTCTCTTACTCCCTCTGACAGAAGAAAAAGTTAAGGCCATAGGGAACAGCAGAGCCAGAAAATAGAACTTGGGTATTAAAATCAATCAAGTGGAAGAAAGCCAGTGGCCAGTCAGGAACACCAACTCTGGATATTTGTGAATGAGAAATAAGCTTTTGTATTTGCACCATTACATACTCTTAGGTCTCTTAATTAGGGCAGTTTAGCCTACTCTACTTCACGTATCTACTCATTAGTTTCTAGAATAAATGGTAAATGTGATAATCTCCTTTGTGTTGGAACAGTTGGGGAAAAAAAAAAAAAAAAAAAAAACCTTTAGAAATGCCACAGAGAAAAAGCTAATTATAGCAATGTCCTGTGACCCAATAAAAGATGTATGTCTACATATGAAAATAAATACATACAGGCAGAAGACACTAGAATATTAACTGCTACTGACCTGTGAGTTACTAGAGGGAAGAAGGGAAAATGAAATAAATGCAGGCAAAGGTTAAGTATCTTTAGCGCTTACTTCCATTTTTTCTTCTAATTCATGAAGGAATTCACCATCTGCAGCTATCGAGGAAATAGCAGTAGAACTTTTGGCACTAAGAATGGCTCGAGCAATGTACTCTAGTCGCTGCTGAAGTGAAATTTCTGTGCTGGGGGAGAAAAACGTTACTTTTATTTATATGAACTCTTAAGGATCCCATATACAAATATATTAATTATGACACACTATTTTGTACATACCAAATGAGCCATAAAAGCCCATTTGAAACTTGAAAAAACTATTAAAGGAATTCTAATGAAAGAGATCTACAGTTTAAGGCAACAAATAAATGCTTAAGTTTACATCCAAGAAAGTAACTCCTGATTTTTTTTTTAAAAGATTTTATTTATTTGACAGAGAGAGATCACAGTAGACAGAGAGGCAGGCAGAGAGAGAGAGAGAGGGAAGCAGGTTCCCTGCTGAGCAGAGAGCCTGATGCAGGACTTGATCCCAGGACCCTGAGATCATGACCTGAGCTGAAGGCAGCGGCTTAACCCACTGAGCCACCCAGGCGCCCTGTAACTTCTGATTTTAAAACTTTAATTCAGTATATTAAAACTTGGATTCTTCAAAACACTAAAGTAAGGAAAAAGTTCTTTATCACTCCTCATATTCTTCACTTCTCTACCTTAATACGGCTAATACTCTATGTAATCCTCCACAAAGCAAATAGAGTGACCTCTTAAAAACAGAAATCAAATTATATCACATGTCTTCACCTACTCCTTCAACTTCCTCTCCTTTCACCTGCTCCCATGTTCACCATCTCCAACCCCACTGGCTTTCTTTTTTATATCCTAAACATGATAAACTTGAATCTAAACTACCTCTGCAGAGACCATTGTTCCCAAGCTTGGGCCATTTCCTCCACATCTTTTTTTTTTTTTTTTTAAAGATTTTATTTATTTATTTGACAGAGAGAGAGATCACAAGTAGACAGAGAGGCAGGCAGAGAGAGAGAGGGAAGCAGGCTCCCTGCTGAGCAGAGAGCCCGATGTGGGACTTGATCCCAGGACCCCGATATCATGACCCGAGCCGAAGGCAGCGGCTTAACCCACTGAGCCACTCAGGCGCCCCCCTCCACATCTTTAATACTGTACTTTCTTGTCACTTGAGAATCAATTTTCTTTTTAAAAAAATTTTTTTAAAAATATTTTATTTACTTATTTGACAGAGATCACAAATAGGCAGAGAGGCAGGCAGAGAGAGGGGCAAGCAGGCTCCCCACTGAGCAGAAAGCCTGATACGGGGCTCGATCCCAGGACCCTGGGATCATGACCTGAGCTGAAGGCAGAGGCTTAACCCACTGAGCCACCCAGGTGCCCCAAGAATCAATTTTCATAACAATTTGTTTGAGGCCTTCTCTGACCAATCTTAACTAAAGCCGCTCCTTACCCCCACTTCCCAATAGGCCCTTTTTACTATATTATTCTATTTTTATTATTTTTATAGAACCTGAATTTGTTTGTGTCTGCATTCTATACCCACTGGAATGGGAGTTTTTGGGAACAAAGGTGGTATTTGCATTGTTCACTATTCCTTTCTGCATGCCTTGAATATACATCACTGGTGCTCAAAATCTATTTGCTGGCTTGCAGGCTGGCAGGTGTCAGAAAGCCCAAGCATGTATCCACCTCGATGGTTACCACCTTCAGTCCTTTCTAATCCCCCATCACACTTGGTTCTTTGATATTACAGAGTGACTTGGCATTAAAAACAAACCCACTAATTCATTTAGTTGCTGGCAACCTCTCATACTAACCAGTATTAAATGTAACTTTTGATATCCCCATTACTTCCAGTTTGAATCAGGAAAAAACTAACTTTCTTTTACTTTCAGATCAAACTGTCCTTCTGTATAGCTATGGCTCCCATATTTTTCCCCTTCTAAAAAAAAAAGAAAGGGAGGGAAGGAGAAAGGAAGAATTAACTCCTCTCTCCCTTCTATCTTTGAAAGTACTGGTGTAGATGACAGTTACTTAGCACTGACCATCTCTCAGTGCTGCACGTACAGGACTGTTTAGTACATTTAGGACCTGTTTCTAAAAGAGCTTCCCTTTCTTTCCCCTCTCATCTCTAAAAAAAGCCCTCCTTGAACCAAACATATTAAAAGTGGGTAACATTTCCAAATAATTTAAAATACAAATTCTATAGCTGCCAATTTATTTGCTGCAGCCTATATAAGCAAAAAGAGTGTGGTGAGAAAGAGAGCAACATTATAGTTGGAAAAATATTTTATTGCGGAAAAAGAAGGTTAAGCTGAGAGCTAGAGTAGAAGGACAGTGTATCTCACATTAGGAGGAAATTAGGTTATATGTGTTATGTACAAAGTAGATATAGATAATGAGTGTTCTTAAGTTAGAGAATTTGTGAATTTTTTTTTTTTTTAAGATTTTATTTATTTGACAGAGAGAGACAGAAGCAGGGGGAGTGGCACACAGAGGGAGAAGCAGACTCCCTGCTGAGAGAGAAGCCTGATACAGACTCAAACCCAGGACTCCGGGATCATGACCTGAGCCAAGGGTAGACACTGAACAACTGAGTCACCCAGGCATCCCTTCTGAATATGTTATAATAACAATATAACAAGAAAAAAGGTCAATAAATATTAATGGAAGGCCAATTAAGAATAAATACGTACATACTCACACTTGCTATTACAGTCACATCTAGACTATTTAAAGTAGGCTCTATGTCCAACCGTGGGCTTGAACTAATGACCCTGAGATAATAAGAGTCACATGCTCTACTGACTGAGCCAGAAAGGTGCCCCATAAGTTACCATTATGATTAACTTCGTTTAAAAACAACTTTGTTTCCACAACCTCTTCTTCCTAACTTAATTGAGCTCCAGTTTTAAAAATAGAACTTGTGTTATTTTGGCAAAGAAGATTCCAAATGAAAATACAAGGTCAAATTAATGATCTGTCCAAAATTATATTGTTTTTTGATATGATAATCTAACTAGACATTTCAATGCTTTCTTTAATAAGATTCTTAACAATCTTTAACATAAATGCTCAAAACTTTTTTGTAATTTAAACCAACAGTGCAGAGGAAATTAGCCTAGATTTAGTAAAACATTTAAAATTATAAAGCCTTTGAGAGATTTTGTCCTTTCTTTTTTTTTTTTTAAGATTTTATTTATTTATTTGAGAGAGAGACAGTGAGAGAGAGCATGAGCGAGGAGAAGGTCAGAGAGCGAAACAGACTCCCCATGGAGCTGGGAGCCTGATGCAAGACTCGATCCCGGGACTCCGGGACCATGACCTGAGCCGAAGGCAGTCATCCAACCAACTGAGACACCCAGGTGTCCCAGATTTTGTCCTTTCAATTAAGAATACTGATTAACTGTTTAGTAGCAAAGAATCTAAAGACATACTTTAAAGAAGAGATTTAGAAGTTAGTTTGACTAAAGACAACCTTGGGTATTTAGTACCTCCTATACACTATTAAAAAAGAAAAAAAACTGTAAACTGTATGTAAATCCAAGTAAAAGCATAAAAAACTGTACATACTATAACCTGAATAAGGTTTTATTTAATTTCTGAAATCCAGATGTGTCTAGTTATAGGTCAGTTATCAATCATTATTCATAGAAGTAAGAGTATTATACCATACCTATGCATGTCAGCCAATTTGGACAGGACACGAGCAGCATTACTAAAGCTTCTATTCTTTTCATAATACCTCCACAGTAAATCCATATAACGAACTTTGTTTTGATCAACTTTGGCCATTCGGACTAGATGTGGCTCCAGAAATGGAGAAGCAATCTGCAAATTACACAGTCACTCAGAAACTCTCCTGGGCTAGCCGCTTGCTCTTTATGTAGTAACTACAACATCTTTATTTATTTATTTATTAAAAAGATTTTTTATTTATCTATTTGATAGATAGAGGTCACAAGTAGGCAGAGAGGCAGGCAGAGAGAGAGAAGAGGAAGCCGGCTCCCTGCAGAGCAGACAGTCCGATGTGGGGCTCGATCCCAGGACCCTGGGATCACGACCCGAGCCGAAGGCAGTGGCTTAACCCACTGAGCCACCCAGGCACCCCAACTACAACATTTTTAAAACAACTACAGGTATGCCTTGCTTCACAAATACATAAGCAAAATTATAATCTAACAACAGACAGAGGGCAATTTTTTTCATTATACATGATTTTTGTTTTACTAGAGTTAACCAAAGAGTTGCTATGATAGTTGAATTAGGCTAATTAAACTAATTAGCCTAGTTGAATTAGGCTAATTAAACTAGTTGATAGTTGAATTAGGCTAATTAAACTAATCATAATCCAATTACAATTTTTGAATTTTTCTTTTTCTTTTTTTTGAGACAGAGAGAGAGTGAGCATGAGCATGGGTCAGGGGAACCCCAAGCAGGCTCCATTTCACGACCCGAGGATCACAACCTGTGACGAAATCAAGAGTCGAATGCTTAACCGAATGTGCTACCTAGGCATCCCCAGCTACAAATGAAAACACAGCTATTGATTCCTCAAAGACGTCCTTGCCATTGTCAAATGCCACACATTTATTTTACAGAATGAAGAATACTGAGACTTAGGATAGTAAAAAGACATGTATGAAGTCACATACTGAATTAATGGCAGAGGTTATGCCAAGTTTAGGACTCCTAATTCATAATCCAATGATTTTCATCCCACAATATTAGAAAATTAGAGCAATAGTTTATTTTGTCCACCAGGAAAGGATATTACATTACTTGGATTGATGCTAACACATAATGGTAGGTTCAGGATAAGAAAATGAATTTCCTGGTATCTGTGTTTTTTTTTTTTTTTTTTTTTAAGGATTTTATTTATTTGACAGAAAGAGAGCGAGCGAGTGAGCACAAGCTGGGGAGTGACAGGCAGAGGGAGAGGGAGAACAGGATCCCTGCTAAAGCAGGGTGCCCGATGCAGGGCTTGATCCCAGGCTGAGGCAGACACTTAACCAACTGAGCCACCCAGGCGCCCCTCCTTCAACTATATGCATGCTAATTGAAAATACAAGTTAGCAATATTGGAATAAAAAAATATTTTTTACCTGCAATAGCTTATCTGCAAGATCAGCTTGTATTAGCCAATTATAAAGGGCAATACTAAAGAGCTCGTCTTTAGATCGTTGAGATAATTTAAGCATTTGTTCAAACTAAAACAAAACAAAACAAAAAATTAGCAGTTAAAGGCTCTCCTGCTGGACATCATAACCATCAGCCTTATAAAATGCTGAAATCAAGAATCTTTGTAAATGCTTATTTCTAAGATCTACTACCTTTCCTAAGACGAGCTGTCTCCACTATTACACAGAACATCTAAACAATGTATTTTCAGGATAAAAATATGCTATGTCCCTTACATGATGTCCTGCTTCTTCATTACTTAGCATATTGGGATCAGATGACAATACTGGAGGTCCAGGTTTTTTGGGTACACTGGGAGACTGAGGAGCAGCCTTACTTTGGTTTACCAATTCTTGAAGCGTATCTGTAATACACTTATAACTGTTTAATCTGAAAAAGAACAGAAAAGGAGCAAATGCATTGTTTAATTAGATAGCAACTGACTAATCTAATTTAAATACACAATAATATGAAGACTATTTTGGGGACTAGCTATATGTACACACACAAATATATGTGGTATTAAAAATAATATAAATCGTATACTTTTTCTATGTTTGAGAAACGTCATAACCATAAAAGGGTGACGTTATAAAAATTAATGTATTAATAAAAAACATGTTTTAGATAGGTTATATATTTCCTTTATGGACACACTTTTTTTCTTAACAGTCACTACTAATTTGTGAACATTTAAAAATCATCCCATAAAATAAAATACTAATCATCACCCAGAACCAGAAATTAGGTAGGGGAGAGATGGTTCCAAATAAGTTATTGCATTTAAAGCTGACATTAGTACAGTGTTATAAAAACCATAGAGGCAAGTTCAAAAACTTTTATAAGTCCTTAAGAATTTCAACCAGAGTAAAAGTTAACCCCTAAGGCAAGAATTATAATCCTAATTTAGGCCTGTGATAAAACAAAACATTTTTAAGTGAAAGCATAATTCATTCTTATAAGTGTTGTACTTAGAATATTGTTTTCCTAATATAATCAATCAAACTGTACACCAAGGAAAGTCTGTATCCAAAAAGTTGACAAGCCACTAGGGTGATAAACTTGCCTTTCTTGGAAAGCCTGCAGTCCCACGATGTCTTCTTCTGGTTCTCCATGTTTATAGAAATGAAGTCCAAGACCCTGAGGATCTTTTTTTTCTGCAGCAGTAAGAGATAGTTCCACTACACCCTCATAAAAACGGACTAATGGGAAAGGAAAAGGACAAAGAGATAAGGCTTATTAAGCTGGATGTGTTTTTCCTTAGCTGGTTTATAAAAGTACTGATCAAGGTTTCTATGTTTCTACTGTATGCTAGTCACCTTAATGACACAATCATATATATGGTGAATCTACCGAAGAACAAGGTACCAACATGCCTAAAAGGCAGCTATTAAGTGTATTTTCTTTATTGGAAAAATGTTTTTCCAAAGTTAGAATAACAAAAGGGAAGATTTCTGTTCCTTGATGGGAAAAAAAAATTAGCATTCAAAACAGTATCTGTGCTAACAGTTACTATTTTTACATTGCGCTAGGTTTGATTTAAAGTAATTTAGGGGTGCCTGGGTAGCTCAGTGGGTTAAAGCCTCTGCCTTCAGCTCACGTCATGATCCCAGGGTCCTGGGATCGAGCCCTGCATCAGGCTCTCTGCTCAGCATGCCTCTCTGCCTAGTTGTGATCTCTGTCTGTCAAATAAATAAAATCTTTAAAAAAAAAAAAAGTTATCTATTTCAAGATATAAAAAGAACATTATAGTTTTTGCAGAGGCCAGCCATCAAACACTAAAACACAAGGCATGAGTTTCCCAAGTCCTATCACTTGGGGAAGTGTTACTTATGTTAAGAGGCTTTTTATCAGTAGCTTAAAATAAAACAGTCATTTGTCCCCTGAGTTAAGAAAAAGATGTAAAGAACATTTTGTTTCTCACCTTGTCTATACTGAGCACAAACACTGGAAAGGTCCACTTGATTGCTAATTTTCTGATACTCCTTTAAGGATTCTCTTAACATTCTTTCCTTTTCAATCTTATTCTGAACTTGTCGGGAACGCTGGAGGAGTTCATTCGCCTAGATTAGAGATGACAAGAACTTAAAAAGACATAAAATCCAGCACATAGACAATATTACCAACATAAGTCTTGGTCTATGTCTCAATTAACATCCGGTTTATTATCAGAAAAAATAAAAACAACTCTACAAACTTATCTTCTTAATTTTAGGCAGAAAAATTTTTGACCAAAAAAATCTTAGCTACTTTTTAACTCCTCTCACAAATATTTTAAGCAAGATAGCTTTTGACTGGTAAATCTCTTGCCTAGTGAATACATTATTGGTCAGCAGGCAGTCCATATGATACTGATTTAAATTATTTTTACCTGTAAGAAAGGATCAATAAAAATTGCCCAATCAACTCTTATTACAGACTTAAAGTTTTAGTAATTTTTAATTTCTAAGGAGATACGTGTTTAACCATTTAAAAAAATATGGTCTAGAAATGTTATATTCTTTATGAAAAACTTCAATATACAAGGATTTTAAGAAATGATGTATTCCAACTCCTTTCATCATATAGATAGAGACTCTGGAGGCCAAGAGAGAGGTTAGGAGACCCACCCAAGAGACGTCATATGTTAAGTAAAAGATGGTTTCTGATTCCAGTTCTATTGTGCTTTTCATACTATGAAACCCTCTTTAAGAGACATTGAAAGAGCTGATAAAGCATCATACCTTAGAACAAATTGCATCATCAGTGCTATACAGAAGTGGGCAGATATCCTGTAAGTGTAAACTAATGCCATCAACAGCAGCATTATCTCTGATGTAGCAGTTGATAAGAGAAGCGATTAATGCCCCAGTCAGTTCCTTGTCCCTGATTACCAGATCTTTAAAGGTGGTGATTTTCAGCTGCTCTTGAAATTCCTAGGAGTATAATACAAAGTCCTTTTTTTCTACCAAAAATACAGAAATATCCTATTTCTACCCACAACAAAATTTCTTTAGCAATTTAAAATAAAAAATTAAAAGACTCTATAGTTCAAAAGAGAAAATATGCTAAACTATACAGATTAACACATTTTTGCAAACTTCCATAGAATCATACAGAATTGTTAAAGAACCCACAGTATGACCAGTCGAAATCTCTCAATTTACAAGTGAGAGAAGTAAAATGTAGGCAGAACCAAAATTAGAGCCAGGTTTCCTGATTTTAGTCATAACCAGAAAGAATAATCACTTAGCTACATTAAAAGATTTTGGGTTTAGAGGGTGCCTGAGAGTGGCTCAGTTGGTTAAGCATCTGACTCTTGATTTCAGCTCAGGTCCTACAAATGGACCTTGAGAGCTCGTTTGGAGGTTCTAGCAGGGACACTCAACTATTTGTATACCCTTGACCAAAGAATGGTCTACCTCTATCAAGGAAGATCATCCTCTTCGAGCACAAAGCTTTGGAAGGAATGCACATGGAGAGGTGAGGGAGAAAGGGAACACCCGCTTAACCAGTCAGCTGAGTCAACATGATCAAAGGGCATGACAGATTCACATCACACCTTTCCTTAGAGAACATAGTACACAGGAATGAAATGACACGATATCTAGGATCATCTTTAAAGTAATTTGGTAAAGAAAAAGAGAATAGATTAATGAAAGTTGATAAAATCTTGAAAATGCGGAATGCAAGTGTATATGAAGATTATAATGTAGTATTTACTCTATTTTTGTATATGTTTAGAAATATTCACAATAGGAATACATTCCCCCCAGTGGCCTAACATTTAAGTGAATGCAAACTGCCATCATACTTAAAAAGGATTCAAATGAGGACAGCAAGAGAAATCTGACTCATTCATTTCTCAAATGGTAAACCTTTTTAAAAGTAAGAATATTTAAGTCATTAGACTCTGAAATTACAGGCAAAAATTTTGTGGATGTATCTGTATGCATTCTTTGAGGGTGGGAAGAAAGAGTTTTGATCAAATTCCCAAAGGGATCTGAAATCCAAATAACGGTTACAACCTACTGTATAAAAAAATACTTTTCGTAAAGATTTCATTCATATACCATAATAAAATTCTCACATACTGTAAAAACTTGTGGTTTTGACAAAGTGGATCCCTCAAGTTTTCATGATTTAGTGCAATTTTCCATTAAGCAGATACTAACTTCATCATACCACCTAAATGCTTCTCCCCGAAAGTCTCCTCTCAAACCCAAGTGTAAGATTAAAGCTAACTCAAAAGAAAACAAACTAAGCACAGAATTAACAATATGATCTTAAAGGAAAAGAAATCCTACCTTCTGAAGTTCTCCTACAATGACAGTGAACTGATGTTCACAAAGAAGCTTCCATAAAGCCAGAGCCTGGTATGATTTTCGAACCAACTGCTGGATTGCCTGAAGTGAAACCTTTTCACTCAGTTGAGCCTCTAATTACAAAACACAACTGATGAAGTTTTATACAATGACATAGGTTGTTTTGTTTTAAATAAAACAACATTTTGCTTTCAATAAGAACAACTATAGTTAAGGCTGAAATCCTCACTGGTTTCCCCACATCACAGCCAACCATGATCATGACTTGTTGAAGTCATCCTTTCAAGTCATTATATGTATATGTGGTTCTATGTGTCTGCGTGTGTACACATAAAACAAAAACTGCTGTTTTTAAACCATTTACACCACTTTTTCCACCCAGCTGTATTTTAATAAGTATTTAATATTAATCTTAATATTCTAATATATATTACTGGATATTCCATCATGTAAGTATACCACAATTAGGTCCATTTTCCACCTTAAGGACATTTATACTATCTCCCATGCTTTGCTACTAAAACAATAATGCAATAAACATCCTTAAGAAAGGACTCCTGAAAAGCACCATCAGATTTCTCTAGGACTATGTTCCTCAAACCGTGGATTAAATAAATTGGTGAAAATAAATAAATAAATAAGTGGGCAAGTCATGAAATCAATTCGGTCAGTCATGACAGCTACCTCCCCCCCTTTAAAAAGGAAAGAAAATTGGAGTGCCTGGCTGGCTCAGTCAGTAGACCATGCAACACTTGATCTCAGGGCTTTAAGTTCAAGACCCACACTGGGCATGGAGCCTACTTAAAAAAAAGAAAAGGAAATAAAATAAAAAAGGAAAATATTAGAGTGTAAAACAGGTAGTTATTTCCTATAATTTTGTTTCAGTTATGTATATATGCTTTCAAACATTAAGGTCATAACATAAAATGTATTTCTTACCATAAGAAAAAAAGTCTGATAAAGACTGCTATATGATGTATCCTTAGAAGTGAAACTGCTGGGCTTCAATATATATGCATTTTCAGCTTTTATAGGCTATGATCAAACTGCTCCCTAAAGTAGTCGTTTCAGTGTACATGTGCCAGCAATCTGAACCCTCCTTTTGTTTTAATCCTTACCAATGCTTGGTATTGTCAGGCTTAAGATTTTACTGAAGTACCAACAGCAGTAATGAAATAATGTTTATGAAACAGTAAACGAAAAACTAGATTTAGCAGGAAGGGACAAGATTAAATGGCTGGGTCTTAATTAGCAAGGATCTATCAGCCTGAAATGGCTCAAACAGAACACAAAAATTCTTTTAAAAAACCAAATGGCAGGCAAAATTTAAGCAATGATTTATTATTATTCCAAACTATTTCTGGAGTAATTGATGATTCTACGTTTTCCATTACCTTGCTCCTTCCTTGTTACTATTTATAACAGAAAAACAACAACAACAACAACAACAACAAAAACAAAAAAGAAATCCCAAAACCAACCAAAAATTTGATTCACATTTTTAACTTTATAAAAAGGTGTGCCACTAATCATTAGGAAAATGCAAATCAAAAACCACAATGAGATACCACATTGTAACCACTAGGATGGAGATTATAAAAAGAGAAAAATAACTGGTGAAGATGTGAAGAAATTGAAATGCTTGTGCACTACTAGCAGAAATGTAAAATGGTGCACAGAGAATAGTATGGCAGTTTTTCAAAAATTAAAAAACGGACTACCATATGATCCAGCAATTCCATTTCTGGGTACATAACAAAAAAACAAAGCAAGGGCTCAAATTTATATTTGTACAACACGTTCATAGCAGAATTATTCACAATACCTCTAAGGTGGAAGCAACCCAAGTGCTCAAAAACCCAAGCTTTTTTTCTGGTTTCAAGATACAATGCCCTAAACCCAGTATTCAGTGTTTGTTCTGCAGTGAGCCTTTATGGAGGCAGCACGCACCCTGCCAAACCCCTTTCCCAGAAACCACACACATCACCTCAGCAACAAGCTGCCACAACTTTGAAATGTGTCTGTGGAATTCTATGCTTTATCTCTAAATGTGTCCTAAGGTTGGCTGCGCTCAGTTGGAAGAGCATGTGACTTGATCTCATCAGGTTCGTGAGTTCAAGCCCCACAATGGGCACAGAGATTACTAAAAAAGGTAAACTTAAAAAAAAAAAAAAGAAAGAAAAGAAAAAGAAAAAGTATCCTAAGGAACAGAAAAGTCTAAGAAAGGTTATTTTTTGGGGTCTGGGAATGCTCAAAAATTTTTCCATATAATTTAATGGTAACTGCTTCCTAACTTTATGCCACCATTCTGGCTTATGAAAGGTTTCATAGGAACACTACTTTCAGATAGCAGGGGGGAGACCTCTGTAGACATACAATGGAATAATACTGTCTTAAAAAAGAAAGGAAATTCAGACGTATGCCTCAACATGGATGAACTCTGAAGACATATGCTAGCTGAAAAGAGCCAGAGGCAAAGGGGGTCCCTGTGTAATTCCACTTATATGAAGTATATTGGGTAGTCAAATTCAGACCAAAAAAACCAAACGAATGGTTGACAGTAGTAGGGGCTGGGATGGTGTGGGAAATGGGGAGTTACTGTTTTGGTACAGAGTTTTTTAAGAAGATGAAAAAAGTTTTGGAGATGGATAGTAGTGACATTTGCACAACCAAGTGAATGTGGATAAAACTATAGTCTATTTTATGATTTAAAAACTTATTTTAAAAAAGATTATCATGTTTCTTGTAAAAGAAAGGAAAAAACTTAATGGGCTGAAAGTTATGGAAATATATGAAAGCCATACAGTCCCACTTTTCTTAACCACACTGTTATTTGAATAAAAAATATGTGTTATCAAAAACCAGATCTTATTAAGGGAGGTTCACTGTTTTCTATTCAATCCACCGTTTCCTACTTGATGAATAAAACTCTTTGTGGGGGTCATGTACAGTCAACTGATCAGAAGGAATAACTTACCATGAAACTTCCTTTGCAGCTCCTGTTGCATCTGCTGGGTACTTCCATTTTCAGGACGCATGAATCCTATCAGCCTCTGCTGCACTTTGGCAGTTGTACTGAAACAAATTTCAGAATGCGTATTTGTGTTTTTGACAGCTTTACTGAGATATGAATCATACATCATACAATTCAACCATTTAAAGTACACAATTTAGTTTTTCAAAATACATTCACAGGGTTGTGCAACTATCACCACAATCTGATTTTAGAACATTTTCACCCACTCTCTATTAGCAGTCAATCCCTATCTCTCCACCCCTACCCTAAGTAACTGCTAGCCTACTTTTGTCTAAGTTTGCCTATTCTGAATATTTAATATAAATGAGGTGGGATACATTGTTAATATTCTTTTCCTCTACAGAATAGTGAAGTAGTAGAATAGTAAAGCAAATAAATGATGATTTAAAAATGGATCATTTTGGGCGCCTGGGTGGCTCAGTGGGTTGGGCCGCTGCCTTCGGCTCGGGTCATGGTCTCAGGGTCCTGGGATCGAGTCCCGCATCGGGCTCTCTGCTCAGCGGGGAGCCTGTTTCCCTCTATCTCTCTCTGCCTGCCTCTCTGCCTACTTGTGATCTCTGTCTGTCAAATAAATAAATAAAATCTTAAAAAAAAAAAAAATAAAAAATAAAAATGGATCATTTTAACTTCCTGGATGCTTCAAGTTTCAATTATTTGGTTATTGTGATGTCCATTTTTATTCAGAAAGGCTAGATAAGTGGTTGCTTCTTTCTCTTTATCCGCCAATTTAAAAGTAATGAATTGGTTTCTAGCATCCTTCAAAGATGAGCAACATTTTGGTTTCAAGTTACATAATAAAATCTCCCTTTTCCATGTGTAGTTTTATGAGTTTTGACAGATGCATAGTGTCATATAAATACCACCACAATCAAGATACAGAACAGTTCCGTCATGCCTCAAATTCTCTTGTGCTGTTTCTTGTATCCAAATCCTCTTCCCACCCCTAAGCCTGGCCACCACTCATCTCTTCTTTACCCCATAAGTTTTTTGTGTTTTATTTTAGATTTTATTTATTTCTTTGACAGAGAAAGGAAATGAGAAAGCACAAGCAGGGAGAGTGGCAGAGGGAGAGGAAGAAGCAGGCTCCCCGATGAGCAGAGAGCCCAATGCGGAGCTCCATCCCAGAACTCTGAGACCATGATCTGAGTCCAAGGCAGATGCTTAACCTGGCGTCCCCACCCCTAGGTGCCCCTACCCCTACAGTTTTTGCCTTTTCCAGTATGTAATATAAATCTATTCTGGCTTCTTTTCTATAGCATCATATATTTGACAGTCATCCATGTTGCTGTATATTATCAGCTCTCTGGAGAATGTCTGTCTTGTTGTTTGTTTTAGCAGGTAATCGATCGCATGAAATCTGGTATTCACATTTTAAGTGCTAACTCATGAAAAATGGAAAATAAAAAAAATGAAAACTAAAAAATAATGGCCAGGAAAAAAATGTATCAGAGAAATTGAATAGATGCTATTTAAAAAAAAAAAAAAAAAAAGATTTTATTTATTTATTTTTTTGAGGGGAAGAGAGAGTGAGCAAGCAAGAGCACAAAAGCAGGGGAATGGAGAAGCAGACTCCTTGCTGAGCAGGCGGCCTGATGCAGGACTAGATCCCAGAACCCCAGGTTCATAATCTGAGCCGAAGGCAGCCATTCAACCGAGAGAGCCACCCAGGTGTTCCTAAACAGATGCTATTTAAAACATACTTGGGGCCCCTGGTGGGGCAGTTGCTTAAACGCCAGACTCTCGATTTTAGCGTAGGCCATGATATCAGGGTTGTGGGATCAAGCCCAGCATCAGGCTCCACGCTCACTGCAGAATCTGCTTAAGACAATCTCTCTCTCTCTCACTCTCCTATGCCCCTGCCCAACAAAGTAAATAAGTAAATCTTAAAAAAAAAAAAATATATATATATATGTATATATATATATTCAATGATTGAGAACATCAGCTCTAGGAATTCTGTAATCTAGAGAACCACCACCACAACAAATGGAAGTAAGGAAATTATGGAAAAAAAGAGAAGAAACTGAGGCTAGATCCAGGAGAGTTAATAGGATTTTCCCAAGAGAAGGGAACTAATCAGATAGTATAATAATAATAAAAAAAATAACAGAAGAAAATTCACCAAGGCTTAAGTCTAGTTCTAAATGCTTACTGAGAAAGTTTAGTTAATACGCACCGAAAAAAGACATACTAAAGACATGGTGAAATTGCTAAGTTTTTAGTAATAAAGACAAAGGCATAAAAACCTTCGAAGCTAACACAAGTCATTACAGAGAAACGAGAATCAGAAAGGCAATGTATTCTTCCTCTGCAATATTAAAGTGTAGGAAGAAAATGGAACAAACTGTAAATGAAAATCTGAGAGAAAATGACTATGACCTTACAATCCATATCCATTAGGCAATAAAAAGGGAAGAAGTACTGATTTATGTTGCAACCTGGACCTCGAACATGAACCTTAAAATAATGCTAAGCAAAAAAAGCTAGATTCTAAAGACCACAAATTATATAATCCCATTTGTACGAAATGTCAACAATAGGCCAATTTGTAGATAGAATAGATTAATAAAGTGTTTGAGGCTAAGGGTGGAAATGAATGCAAATGGACAAAAGAAATGTCTTTGATTTGAAGAAAATGTTCCCAAAATGGATTATGATGATGGTTGCACAATTCTATATATTTACTAAAATTTGCAGAATCAAACATTTAAAATAAGTGAATCTTGTGGCATATAAATTACATCCTAAGAAGCTATTAACAAATACTCAGTGAAACTAACGTTGCAGGCATGAAGGGTTGGTTGAAATGAGAAAATCTGTTAATAAAAGGAAAATATATCATCTCTGCAAAATGCAGACATTTGACAAATTCCAATACTCACTTTATATGAAAACTCAATAAAACAGAAATAGATGAATACTTTCTTAGTATGATGAACTATCTACGTAGGCACAATCTTTAATGCGGAAACACTGTAAGCTTTCTCACTGAAGTCAGGAGCAGGACCCAGATGCCCACTGTATTTCCACTACCATTTAACACGGTGTTGGAAATATCAGCCTATATAGACAGGAAAAAGCAACCAGAGCTAGAAAAAAAAGGTAAAATTATCTCTATTTGTAGATGACAGGACTACATATCTGAAAAACCCAAAACACTCAATGAAAAAAGTACTAACTGAAGAGAAATTAGTAAAGTAGCAGGGTATTAAATTAACAGACAACTTCAGTTATAACTGTAAACTTCAATGAACTGCTAAGAAACTATTAACATAAGAATATAATGTTAAAAAAAAAAAAGAAAAAGAAAAAATACCTTACAACTAAAATTTCAGATAATTTCCAAGAAGGATACTGGTGGAGGGTAGGGGAAAAAGGAGTAATAATAGTTCTGTCCAATTACTAATGCTGACAGAGATATGTATTTTTCAGAATTTAAAACTAACTACTAGAGAAAGAAAATCACGTATAAAACTTCTAAATCTGTGTTTGGGGTAGGAAGAAGTCTGATCAATCTAGTAAAATAAGGGAATGGGGAAGGAAAGAAAAACAAACAAAACATACAACAAAAGGCAAAATTCAGGATGGTGAGAATAAGATCAAACATTAAATTAAAGTGAAACATGGGTAGAGGTTAAACCATCTTATGAAAAGATAAAGACTCTTAAACTATGTTAACAAAAGAAGGGAGAAATCAATTTATATGTTAAGATATATTTTATAGAGTGTTCCAAAGGCTCAAAATAAAGAAAGCTGGTATAACTTTCTCAGGAGACAATACTACATATCAACTTTTTTCTTTTTAATGTTAGTCCTTTAAAAAAAAAAAAAAAAAAAAAAAAAAGATTTTATTTATTTATTTATTTGTCAGAGAGAGAGAGAGAGAGAGAGCGAGCGCATAGACAGGCAGAGGCAGAGACAGAAGCAGGCTCCCTGCCCAGCAAGGAGCCTGATGCAGGGCTCAATCCCAGGACCCTGAGATCATAACCTGAGCTGAAGGCAGAGGCTTAACCCACTGAGACACCCAGGTACCCCTACATATCAACATTTTAAAAAAAGTCCTTACACCCAATAATTTTATTTCTCAAGAAATTCATTGAAGATTACTGAACAAGTACACAAACATGTATAAAGAGGAGTAACCACTGCACCTTGTTTATAACATGAAAAACAGAAACACTACAATTATTAGTAGAGTTATACATTAAATGTTTGCGCATAAATAATGGCAAAATATGCAGCCAATATACAAATTATTTATTCCACTGATTTGGAAAGTTCTAAACTACATAGTGAGTATATACAATAGATACAGTATATATAGTATATAATACAATGAGTGTATACAATGTTTCATAAAAGCATGCCTATTTAGATTCTATTTGCAGTTTTTAAAAAATTTTTCTTAATTATTATTATTATCCTTTTTTTTTAAAAATTTTATTTGACAGAGAAGAAGAGACAGCTAGAAAGGGAATACAAGTGGGGAGTGGGAGGGGGAGAAGCAGGCTTCCTGCTGAGCCAGGAGCCTGATGCGGGGCTTGATCCCAGGATCCTGGATCATGACCTGAGCTGAAGGCAGATGCTCAACAACTGAGCCACTCAGATGCCCCTATATCTTTTTTTTTTAAGGGAGAAGACCTAAGGTTCGAGCAGCAGGAGAATGATACAACGTTGAATATGATGTCACAGAATAGTCCCTCTGTCCCACTGAGTGACAGCTGCAACTGGCACAGTCACAGGGCAAGGATGCAATCAAGGATTTTCTTTCAGCAGCAACTACCAAATCTTGGCCCCAGGGTTTGTCAGGGGAGGACCTATGAAAGTGTCTATTCGCAGTTTTAAATAAATACCTTTATATGTTTCATATAGTTTATACTCTTATATTTCAGATCATAAATTTTCTGGTCAGTAAAGTGAAATCTTTACAAAAAGCCCGTATTATTTCTATAATAAATTTTTTTTTTTATCCTAAGTGTACCCCCACACAAAAACTCTATAAGGTATGTTCACATCAGCATTTTTCATAGCAACCAAAAAGCTAACATAATCCAAATGAGCATCACCTGATGAACTGAAAAATGAAACAAAGTACAATACACATTAAAACACGTGAAACTTGAAAATATGCTCAAAGAAGCCAGAAACAAAAGGCCACATTTCCATTTACATAGAAGATCCAGAATATGGCAGGTCCACAGACACAGACAGATCAGTGGTTGCTAGGGACAGGTAATGGGGAGTGCTATGGACTGTTTGTGTCCCACTGTATTTCAATATTGAAGTCCCAATTCCCAGAGTGATGGTATTAGGAGGTGGTAACTCTGGGAGGTAATTAGGTTTAGATCGGCTGATAAGAGTGAAGCCCCCACAATGAGATTAATAGCCTTATAAGAGACCAGAGAGCTTGTCACTTAGTTTTCTCTCTGCCATGTTAGGACACAGAAAGAAAGCAGCTGCCTATAAATGAGGAAGAGGGTCCTCACCAGAACCCAACCTGCTAGCACCCTGATCTCAGACTTCCAGCATCTAGAACTGTGAGAAATAAACGTTTATTGGTTTTTTTTTTTTTAAGATTTTATTTATTTACTTGAGAGAGAGACAGTGAGAGAGAGCATGAACGAGGAGAAGGTCAGAGGGAGAAGCAGACTCCCCATGGAGCTGGGAGTCCGATGCGGGACTCGATCCCGGGACTCCAGGATCATGACCTGAGCTGAAGGCAGTCGTCCAACCAACTGAGCCACCCAGGAGTCCCTTTTTTTTTTTTTTTAAAGATTTTATTTATTTATTTGATAGAGATCACAAGTAGGCAGAGAGGCAGGCAGAGAGAGAGGGGGAAAGCAGGCTCCCCGCTGAGCAGAGAGCCCGATGCATTGCTCCATCCCAGGATCCTGAGATCATGACCTGAGCCGAAGGCAGAGGCCTAAACCACTGAGCCACCCAGGCGCCCCTAAACGTTTATTGTTTAAGCCATTCTATGGTATTATTGCTACTGTGGACTGAAAGAGGGAGTAATTGCTAATGAGTAAAGGGTTTCTTTTTGGCATGATGAAAATATGCTGGAATTAGTGGTGATAATAGCATCAACTTATAAATATACTAAAAAACACTGAACTAAAATTTTAAAGGATGAATTTTATAACAAGAATTCTATCTCAGAGAGAAAAAGGAAAAAATAGGCAAATAAATCTTATTTATTCTTACTTTGGATTTCCTAAGGGTCCTCCTGCAAATTGGGAGTTTCTGTCTAGAAACTCTTGCAAACCTTTTAGTTCTTGCAGCACTGACTCCAACAGTTGGGAGGGAACACTACTTTCAATCTGTAAGAAAAAAAGTATTTTCAAAAGCTTTAAAACACTTGAAAAATTGTATATGTAAAAAACATACTTTATAATTGAATGTCAAGTTTCAATTTTTAAGTTTCCTATCTTCATTATAGTAATCATTTATGCTTGTGACCAGAATAAAGGGCTAGATACCCACATACCTCCCGTCCCGCTCTGTTTTGTTTTAGGTATAAATGACATACAGTAATTGATAACTTTTTATGTTTTAATACAGTCATCACCCAATCCACAATATAGAATATTTCCAACACCCAAGAAGTTCCCTAATGCTCCTTTCTAGTCACTAGTCATTCCATCTACCAGGTAGCCACTTTTTTTTTTTTTTTAAAGATTTTATTTATTTGACACACAGAGAGAGAAATCACAAGTAGGCAGAGAGGCAGGGAGAGAGAGAGGGGGAAGCAGGCTTTCCGCTGAGGAGAGAGAGCCTGATGTGGGGATCGATCCCAGGACCCTGAGATCATGAACTGAGCCGAAGGCAGAGGCTTAACCCACTGAGGCACCCAGGTACCCAGTAGCCACTTTTCTTATTGTCACCAACAGTTAGTTCTTGAACTTCATATAAATGGAATCATATACTATGTTAAATAAATACATTCTTCTCCTTAGAAATGTGAACTTTAAAAAGTATCAGAATTGAAAAAATATTTGGTATCTTTCAGATTTAAAAAGAAAAAAATTTAAATTGCATTCATATCTCATGTTGAAAAATTTTTACTACCTGAACTTATGATAATACAAAGTTTTATAGGATCTATTCTTTTTTCTTTTTAGAGATTTTATTTATTGATTTGAGAGAGCACGAGTGAGAGTGAGAACAAGAGAGATGAGCAGGAGGAATAGGGAGAAGTAGGATCCCTGCCGAGCAGGGAACCTGAAGTGTGGCTCCATCCCAGGGCTCTGGGATCATGACCTGTACCAAAGCCACACCTTAACAGACAGAGCCACGCAGGCGCCCCTACAGGATCTATTCTTACAGCACTCCAGAAAGTATACTAATGCATGGAAATTAGTAGTGGGTTCCTGGAGCTCGGGAGCATATAAGCAAAACACTAAATAATGGCTCTGAGTAATATTAAGTATTAAAACTTATTCTGTTTAACACTCACAACAACCTTAAGAAGAGGTCTTACTGTTCTCTTCTTATAGTGAGGTATCAGACTAAAATATTAAGAAAATGACTCATCATTTATGTAAGTGACAGAGCTGGGACTTCACCCAGGGCAAGGAGAGTTTATCGGACATGTACACAAACCTGTACATAAAGAATAACCACTGCATCTTGTTTATAACACCAAGAAATGTGAAATAATCTATTAATACAATTAAATCATAAACTGGTTACACACAGCAATGAAATGCATTATACAGTACACTTACTGCAGTGATTTCTCTGTTGCCACTCTTGAATACTCTCTCCACAACTAAACTAGCATCCCAGATATTTCTGAAATAAAAAATGTTTTAATAATTATGCTGTGCAAACAAAAACCAAATACACTATGTAGTAAATTCCTCTGTGTGTTTGTCAAAGTACGGCAATGATTTAACACTTGACAAAGTTATCCAAAAGAATGGAAAACAAGATTTCGAAACCTGATTTATCTAAGTTATTTCACCTAATGAAATACTGCTAGAGAAAAATCAAAAGACTATGGGCAATGAATTGTAAACAAGCATGTTGCACTGTTTCACATTTTAAGCAAATGATTCTAATGAAAGCATCCATTTCAAATCTAAAACAAATATATAACAGACAGGATAATTAGCTAGATGATATGGTAGACTAATGCAAAAATGGCTGTAATTCTTTGTCCCTCCTTATACTTATCCTTTTTACAAGATGACTTTGATCTGTCTCTCATAATGAGTGTATTTCCCATTTTTGACTGGATTCTATTTTTTTTTTTTGTAAGATTTTATTTATTTGACAGAGAGAGAAATCACAAGTAGGCAGAGAGGCAGGCAGAGAGAGAGAGAGGGGAGGAAGCAGGCTCCCTGCAGAGCAGAAAGCCCGACGTGGGCCTCAATCCCAGGACCCCGGGATCATGATCTGAGCTGAAGGCAGAGGCTTTAACCCACTGAGCCACCCAGGCGCTCCTGGATTCTATTTTTGAATCTGGGTTGGCATGGAGATGTTTCCCTGGTCCAGTGAATGAGGTTAAAATGATGGTAAGCCAACTCTAAACTTAGGTAGGCATCAAGAGGCTTTGCAAATGTCTACCCCTGTCTCACCTTGCCATCACCAAATGAATAGTAATCCTTAGCTAACCTGCCAGGGGATGACAGAGCATATGAAAACAACCCAACTGCCTCAGCAGAGACCATTCTAGACCAGCATACAAACATGACCCTAAATATGTGAGAATCCAGCCAAAATTGACAGAACTCTCTTCAACCTGACAGCTGAATGTATATAAATGAGTGAGTCTAGCTCAGTCAAACCAGAACTGCCGACTTGCAGATACACTTCACTAAGTTAATGAGGTGGTTTGTAACACTGTATGTTAATATGTATGTGTATGCATATATATAAAACACAACACCACATATAGATGGTTAGATGATTTAAAAAAAAGCTAAACAATCACAGATTGTTTAGAAAATAGAAAACAATCATATTAATAAACAAGTGAGCTAAAACAACTATAAGTAAAATTTAACGGGAATAAATGATGTCCCAAATTTTTTTTTTTTTTTGATGTCCCAAATTTAGTTAAAAATATTCAACTACACAAAACAAGACAAGGTAAGCAACAGTTGGTTATTCCATGCAAAACTTACCCCATGATTCGAGAAAAGTAAATGCAAATACCATTGTGTTTTCCAGAGTACACAATCTCTGGTGCAGCCATACAACTCATACTTGCAGCCTGAGTTGCTGGGTTTCCTGAGATACACACTGGGGTTGACATGGCAGGAGGATGTACACCTTGTACACAATGTAAGAAAGACAAATCGTTAAATTTAACCTTAAACATTCACCATCCACAATAACCAAAACCTCTTTATCTAGGCCTAAAGGCAAGAAAATTTACAAAAATACTGGAATAATCAGATACTGAATTTGGTTTTTCCTAATAAGAAGACACTCAGATTGGACGGATGCTCCCAGGTAGGTTTTCAAGTGTCGGCATGCAGGATAAAAGGCAAGAAAACTTCTGGTCACCCCTCCTTAACATCGGGTATCAGAGAGCTAATCATACAGATTTCATGGCTAAAACTTGAATCCTGGTACCCAAATAAGGAGCTTTCAGGAATACTACTACAAGTGTTCCTATGCAAAGGCACTCATGGCCAAATGTCAATACTTGTTTGGATGTAACTTCTATTCAATTACATTATTTGCAAGAGACTAGGGCAGGTTAGTATTTCTCTCACTAAGCTTTAAGGAAAATAGTGTTAGCTCTTCAAAAAGACTAGTAGTAGTAGCAGTATAAAACAAAGAAAAGAGGTACCTTGAGATGGTGTTCCCAAAAATGATGGATTTGGGTATGGACTACTACTAGGAATAGGAGAACCTAAAAAGAAAAAAAATCAACATTTATAAAATAACCTCTAAATCTTTTAAATTTGATTAAATTAGGCAGAGAAGCTGTTTCTAAGCATGAGTGAGGAGTGGCACCATCTGTGAAATATTTATTTATTTATTTTTAAGGATTTTATTTATTTATTTGACCGAGAGAGACACAGCGAGAGAGGGGACACAAGCAGGAGGAGCAGGAGGGAGAAGCAGGATCCCCCTGAGGAGGGAGCCTGATGCGGGGCTCAATCCCAGGTCCCTGGGATCATAACCTGAACTGAAGGCAGACGCTTAGTAACTGAACCACCCAGGTGCCCCCATGAAATATTTAAGATTTAGGGACTCCACTCATTTCCCAGGAACTTTTTAACAATTACCACTTTGGAAAACACTGAGGTAGAATTTTACTTATTATTTAATCATTCACCTCCTTCCTTTTGGATAAATAACGAATGAGTTCTGTAAATACTAATAGTTACATGTTACTTTGTTCTCTAACATAAAGAACTCAGTATACCATCACTTTTAAGAGTTAGCATCTATAGGGGCGCCTGGGTGGCTCAGTGGTTTAAGCCTCTGCCTTCAGCTTGGGTCATGATCTCAGGGTCCTGGGATCGAGCCCCACATTGGGGTCTCTGCTCAGCAGGGAGCCTGCTTCCCCCTCTCTCTCTGTCCGCCTCTCTGCCTACTTGTGATCTCTCTCTGTCTATCAAATAAATAAATATCTTTAAAAAAAAAAAAAAAGTTAGCATCTATAGAATTATTCACCCAATAAAACAGTAGCAGTAAATAAAATATAATGAAAAGGTTTGTTCATGAAAATGTTCTACATAGTTTCAAAAATTCAAACTATTAGAAATAGTCTCATTTCAGTATTTTGTACTCACTAGAGTAGACAGGAGACCCCAAGATGGGACCAACATTACTTGGAGCAGGAAGAGTGGTTGGAAATCTCATCTGTGCTTCACCACCGTACCTGTTTTTATGACAAAGGAGGTTGAGTTTATTCAGTGAAATTATCCACCTTAAAAGCTGGAATTGTTCCAAATCCTGCTAGCTCCCAAATAAATGCTTTAAACATTAGAGACTTTATGGTATTGTGTTTACAGTGCTTGCATCTATAAGTATAGATACAACATTTACTTAAACATTGTTGACTTGAATCTCCACCAGAAAGAATTATAATACTCTAGCAGTTTCTAAGAAGGGTTAGCAAAGCACAGAATCTACTTAAGAGTGTATGGCTTTGTAATTTTCATACCAAATGTGGTTAGACAGCACTTGAAAAACTGTTTTAAACAAATCATGTTTCAAATTCTTACATGCAGCTATTTTCCAAATAAAAATATTGTTTTGATACCAAGTTTCCTTGAAGTGATTCAGAATCCCTCAATGCCACTGATACAAATAAAGCAGAATTTGTATAGTTTTTTAGGAAGTAAAAAAGATATGGTAACTGAAGTAGAAAGAGGTGTAAAAAAAAGATTAGACAGAAGAAATTGGAGAACAGAACCGAGAGCAAGGGAAACAATTCATACATTGTGCTAATCTACCTACTTCTATTAGTATTATAGTCTTTCCAGATTTCAGTCTTACAAAAAGATTTTAGTATCTTGCTTATATAGTTCTTCAACTGTTTGGTAAGCCCTTAAACTATCACACTGACCAAAGCAATCATTAAAAAAAGTGGCCGAGAACAAAACCTGACATACCTGAAGAAAGCCCGAGTGGCCCATGCAGATACTTCTCTATCACAGGCAGCAGTAGAACAAGCAAGAATAAGGCAGGTTGCACAAGCCTGGTCTTCCTGTTAAAAAAAAAAAAAAAAGTTTTCTTCCCTTTAATTAAACAGAAACATTTAAAAGGTTTTGGTTATTTTTGTATCCAGTGTTTCAGTTTGTGCCTAGCACAGAGTAGGTGCTCAGTATATATTTGCTAAGTGAATGAAATCAGTTGGTATGAAAAAGGAGAAAGTTTATCATAGGCACTATCCTTAAAGGATGCTTTTTCTTTTTATCTAGATTCTATTTTAGTTTGTAGTTTAGTCCCCCAATTTTTTTCCTCATAGTCTTTTTACCTTTACAAAAATAACAACAACAATATAGCTATTTATTAAGTAACTGTCATGTGCCAGGTACTATATTAAAAGTTAATTCTATAGTAAATATAATAACCACAGAAATTACTTTAGTTAAAATAATAGTTAATAAATAAAAAATTATTAATAAAGTTAATAAAATAAAAATAGTTAAGAATAACTATAATAAAAGTTAATTTTTATGTTAAAAATTAATTCCCACATCATACACTATTTTAATGCCTGTTTTAGACACGAAGTTCACAGTTCAGGTAATCACAGTTCACACAGAAGTTCACAGAATTCAGGTAATCTAATCTACCCTGGTGGCAGAGCTGGTAATTTGAATCTAATGTTTCTGTATTTAACTTTGATCTGATATTCTATTTTTTTTTAAAAGATTTTTATTTATTTATTTGACAGAGAGATGGAAAGAGAGCACAAGTAGGTAGAGAGAGAAAGGGAAAAGCAAGCTCTCTGCTGACCAGGGAGTCTGATGCAGGACTGGGATCAAGACTTGAGCTGAAGGCAGCCACTTAAGCATCTGAACAACCCTGGCACCTTGATCTAACAGTCTTGATCTTAAGCTTTCTGAGTTTTACCTTCTCAATTCTAGCAATGGCTCTGAAATACTAATGGCCTTATCACCATTGCCCCAAATTTTTTCATCAGCTCATTGGAAAATATAAAAAAAATTTAAAAATTAAAAAAAAAAAATTTGTCCACAAATATCCCTTTAGTAAAAATGCATTTATCATGTAACTTGAACATGAATCTCTTACTAGTATACTTTAATAAGAACTTATTAATAATAGCAAATAAAAATCTGAGTTTATTGTATAAGCTTTACTTATTAATACTGCTTCCAAATACTAGCATACACATAATGACCAACGTAAAGAAAGGAAGAGTGCTAAGATTACCTATTAATTACAGTATTTTGATCCTAACTTACATAAAATTCAGGCATTATTCTCATTGTTCTATTCTTTAAAATACCATAATATTTTTTAAAAAGTACAAATAATTACCTGATGTAATTTAAAGAATCTTTCGATCTCTTCTCCATCTCCACCCACATTACTCACAAGTAGATGCCTCAGTTGATCTACAGGTCTAAGTTTATGAAACATAAGACTTCCCTAAACAGTTAAAACAAAACAAAACAAAACACAACCATAAATAACAGATTTATCAGCATGGCTGGCATCAACCGATCCTCCTATCTTATCTAATAAAATCAATAAAACAAACAAAAAAACTCCTTCAATAATACAAAGAAAACTGGCCAAAAGAACATCTACATTTCAACTCCCAACCTATACTAGATCTATATATGCCTAAAGAAAATTTAATAAGAAAACACTGCTTTGTAACACACAAAACATATTCGCATTTGCTATTACCATGCATAAAACACAGGTTTATAAAACGTTTTATCTACAGAGCCAGAACCTTATTTTATTTTTTGGTGGAGGTCAGTGTTTTCTTATTAAATTTAGAAAGTTGTTATATAGGTTCAAGTAAATACTTACATTTAGAATATGATAAAAGCTGTCCCTCAAACCAGAGGATTAAAGTTAGATTATCCATTAATTATGTTGGTGTAAGTATGTCCATTTAGAAAAAACTGAAGCTGGAGATCCTTAATCATGTATCAGGATAAATTCCAAATAGATCAGAGATTTAAAGGACAAAAATAAAACTGTAATAGTACTAAAAGCAACTATGCGTGAATTTTTTTTTAAATAAACCCCCAGAATGAGGAAGTTTTTTCTTTTTTAACTACTTTTATAAATCTCAAAAAAAAAGAAATAAGAGAAAATGTTGACTACTTATATGCTTACCTCTATGGGGAAAATCTCAATAAACAAAATAAAATGAAACACCAGGAAAAATACAATACTAGAATTATAAAAAGTTTAATTAATAAAGAGCTTCTATCAATCAAAATGAAAAAGAGAACTTAGTAAAATAGGAACAGATAGTCCATAGAAAAATAAACACTTGTAAAGACTGTCCATCTTACTCTTAATAAAATGGTATATTATATTTGGACAGGATGTAAAGTAACAGGCACTCAATATTTATCGATAGTGAATGTATACATGGATCTATGAATACAGGGGAATTTGGCGAGAATGTTCTTTAATGATATGGAAAGATCTCTAAAATATATATTTGAGATATAAAAAACAAAATATAAAACAATGTATATAATACACTACCATTTATTTAGAAATATATTTCATTGTTTGTATATCTACACCTCTCGAAGGATACACAGATGCTGATGATATGGCTGTCTGTAGGAAAGGGACCTCAACTGGAAGGGAGATATTGCACTGTATACTCGTTATACCATTTGGATTTTAAATTCATCACTATTCCAAAATCAAATATTAAAAATGTTTTAATAAGTGAGTAGTATAAAAATAAACAGGTTATTTTGTTTTATGCTGCTGAACACTGGTACTAGAAATGCTACTTTAGAAAAAATGTAACACTTTATAAAACAGCAAGTTCTTTTCATTGCATTTTTGGTAGTTACAAACTATTCCTCAAGAATACTTGCAGGAGTAAACATTCCTAAAGTACTTAATGACACTATGAAGCAAATATAGCAGAACACTTAACATTAAACATCGCTTCTTTTTTGTCTCCACCTTAACAGAGTATGTACATACCTGTGCTGAGAGGAGAACAAATTTCTTTGGAGGCAACATGTGCTGCTGTACTACAACTGGTGAGTCAGTTATTGGAATATGATCCTTATTTAAGGGTGTAATTATTTTATCTACTTTCAATTCATCTATTGCAGAAAGAGCCCAGGAATGACCATCAACACGGGTTGTCATCTATGCAAAAGAAATAAACTTTTTATACCTGTTATTAAAGTTACATAAAGCAAATCTTCCAAAAAAGAAAAAAAAACATGTAGACCTAATTTCTAAGGAAAATCAGAATTTTACAAATAACACATGAATGTGAACATTCCTAAGTTTCTATTTAATGCTCTACAGTCTATTCCTTCAATTAAGCCAGCTTCTATGACAATAATCCTTCATAAAAGAAGGCAAAGGCAAAATTTTCTTAAGATAAACTGTGAATAGGGTTTATTAAAACTTTAATTCTTTCGATAACGAAAAACTGTATTTTACCATCTTTCCAGGATAGACTGGATAGGTTAATACTTACATTTTGCTGACGTTTAGATTTTTGTTTTCTTCTGAAGGTTCTGCTTTTTAAGCTATTTTTTAAAGTGTTTAAATTTATAAAAAATTTCAAGCATCTAAAAATGTTTCAAGCACAGTAACTATCCATATGCCTAATACGTAGATATAGTAATTGTTAGCATTTTGCCATACCTGCTTTCTCTAATATATAGATTCATATATATATATATATATATATATACATATAAATCTAATATACATATATTATCTACCTATATATATCTTTTAACTGAACCATTTGAATGTGCTGGATAACATATGTCACTGCCAAATACTTTTGCATGCATCTCCTAAAAATAAGAATGTTCTCTTATACAGCCACGATATTGTAACATTAAAGAATATTAACAATAATCTAATGTCCAACCAATATAGAATTTCGCGTTGTCCCAATATCTTTTATAGCTGTTATAGGCAGAATACAAGTTGCACGACATTTATATTTGGTAGTTATTTTTCTTTAAAAAAAAAAAAAGGCCATATTTGGGAACAATTCAAGTACTATACAAATGAAATGAGATGCTGTACAGCTTTAGCTAAAAAAATATTCATAGTTATCATTTATTGTTTCCTGTGTGCCAGGCAGTGTGTTGAATGCTTTATACATATGAACTCATTAAATCCTACAACAAACTCATAGAGGTAGGTTTTATTACAACTATAATAGACAAGGTAATTGAGAGCCAGAGACATACTAAATCCGTTGAGCCACAGTTTTAAGGAACTGGAGGCAAAATCCAAACCTGCATTCCCTAACAGTGTGCTCCCATCAGGACAGGGTTCGTATCTTATTGAGTTCTGAACCCTCGCAGTCTACCAGTAGACTCAGACCAGTGATAGACTATCAGACCAGTGATAGACAGAATGAGACTCATGATCAGCGCTCAGAGAAGTTTAAAGGAAAGAATTGAGAAAAGTGCTTCCTGCCTCCATACCTACCTACCACCTGCCCTTACCCCAGCTCCTTGGGCCATGTCAGAAACTTGTAAGAGTCTATTCAAACCACTCCCCCATCCCTAGGGATGGTTTCTACCTCCTCCCATCTATGTATCTCTTCCTGCTCCCCACAACAAAAAGGGCTTAAATTTGAGAATAACCAGAAGTAGTCAGCAGCACGTGAAAACAAAATACCTTTAAAGAGAGGATTCCAAAGGGAGTCTCAGACATTCATGCCCTAGTGGATGTTGGTCTATCTGGTTTGATCAGCATCCTCAAGGGGGCAGGCAGCATGGGCTATGCAAGGGCATTTAGAAGAAATAAATGGGGTGGAATAGGGGATACCGACAGTGGGAACCAGAGCCAGTCTTCCCTAGCCATATCCTTGGAGGTGCTGGACACTCCTTAGCTCCTTTTGTGCTGAGGGCTGAAATGAGCAGCCAAGGTATGAGACTGGTCTGGGATAGGCAGGGGCTGCACCCCTATCCAGCACCTGTACATCAATTTCATGGAATATGTGATAGTATCTGCTTTTAAAACACAATTATGTGTTTATATCTGTAGGGAAGAGAGATGAAAACAAGATGGGGATAATGTTGGTAATTGTCTAATGTGGGATTCACTTTATCACTCCTCTATTCTTTTGTATGTTCAAAAATTTCTATAATTAAGGGGCACTCTTAAATAAAATCTTTAGGCAGAACTATAAATTAAAGGCATCATTAAGATAAAATTCTAAGGGGTGCCTGGGTGGCCCAGTCAGTTAAGTGTCCAGCTCTTGATTTTGGCTCAGGTAATGTTCTCAGGGTGATGAGATGGACCCTTCATCAGGCTTGGCATTCAGCAGGGAGTCTGCTTGAAATTCTCTCTCCTTTTGCCACTTCCCCACCCCACATACATACACACTCTCTCTCTAAAATAAATAAAATATATTAAAAAAGACAAAATTCTTTTATTTATTTATTTTTTAAAAGACATTATGTATTCATTTGTCAGAAAGAGAGAGTGAGCGAGCACACAAGCAGGGGGTACAGTAGGTAGAAGGAGAAGCAGCTCCCCGGTGAGCAAGGAACCTGACACAGGACTTGATCCCAGGACCCTAGGATCATGACCTGAGCCAAAGGCAGATGCCCAACTGACTGAGCCACTCAGGCATTCCAAAAAAGATACAAATCTAATCATAACTGTAGTAGGTGACCTCAGAATTAAGTGACTAAAAACATATTTAAATGGCGACAAAAGTCATTTCAGAAAATTTATATGCATTTTCGGGTACATTATGAGAAAGATTCTAAAACAATTCCAATGTTTAAAGATATATTTAATGATTACCACAATGACTTCTGACCTCACAGAAGAAAAACGAAGAATTAATAGGATATACTTCTTTTCAATATGATTTCTAATCATATATGATTGCTCAACATAAATGTTATCACAACATAAAGATTCTTATAATTTTATTTTTTACTTAAAATAATAAATTACATAAAAAAATTTAAGATTCTCAGGATAACTTACCTGGGTTTCCATCATTGGCTTTTGGAAAGGAAATGTATCATGGTTGACACACCACAAGATGTCATTATCTTCATTTTCTGAAGCTGCCATCAGTAGAACGCCTAGAAGTTTAATACATAAAATCTTATTATATGATGCTAAATAACATGCATCCCTAATGATCTTAAAAATATTAACCACTAACATTAATATGTATAACATACATATATAACATGCATTGTTATAAGTAAACAAGTCACAAAATGAAAAAAAATTAATCCCTTGAAAGGAAATATAATCATTGATAGGATAGAATCAATTAAGTGTTCCAGATCTTATACTTCATTTCTTTCAAGTAAACACTTTTTCACATCTTAAAATTTCTGACATTAGGATATATTTTCCAATCAATGAGCTTATGAATTTAACTGACTTAAAAAAGTATACTTAGTACATTAAAAATGTGACTTTCAATCAGTGGTATCTAATATTCAATGAATAGAATTTCATGTACTGATCATCTCAATATATCATGAATAAAAATGATTAAGTTACTAGTGGAATGGCAGAGTAAACCATAAAAGTATCATCTTAGCAATATTAGTTGATTTTGAAATACACTCTCCTGTGCTCAATTTCAGCTCCTTCTGCTAACTTATTCCCTTTATATTGACTTTAGTGATATCAGCCTTAAGTCCACTGGATGGTTATAGGTGATATGGGCGTAATTAGTGTAAGAAATTAAAATATTCCAAATTTTACTGGAAAATTTATTATTATTATTTTCAAATTATTTATTTATTTATTTATTTGAGAGAGAGAGAGAGAGAGCATGAGAGGGGAGAAGGTCAGAGGGAGAAGCAGACTCCCCATGGAGCTGGGAGTCCGATGTGGGACTCGATCCCGGAACTCCGGGATCATGACCTGAGCTGAAGGCAGTCGCTTAACCAACTGAGCCACCCAGGCGCCCCTGGAAAATTTATTATTTTCAAATGGCTTAGATGACACTTTAACAATTTGGAAAATCCAATCTTAAATCTGAAAGGATAGCAGAACCTACCTTTACTGTAAAGAGCTTTATGTACTTTTGAAGGTTTTTCCACTGTTGAAGACGCTGAGAATCCAGGAGGTAAGCGGACATGAACCAGTGTCAATGTATTAGGTCGTGCTAATGGTTGTCTGAATGGACAAGTGCTGAAATATAACCTTACACCTGATGATGGGATAAAATTATACGTCAGTAACAGAAAATGAAAGACTTGAGGTACTTGTGCTACTGATGCAATTCCACAGTGAAATACAGACACCTGTTAAAAAGTCATAGAATCACTTTCCTGACTAATCTTAAATCACCACATGTAAAAACACCTGAAGTAGAGATCCAAGAAAATGTCACTTGGAATTGACAGGTGAATCAACGCATTTTAGCAGAAGAAATCTGCAACTAAAAGCCAGGAGAGCCCTTTTTCCTCTTCAGGCTCTGTTACAGAATATTAGCCACTTTACTGTTCTGGCTTAGTTTTTCATCTATAACATGAGGAGACAAAACCAAAATCTTCCAATTTTCAAAATCCTTAATTTTATGAATTATTAATATGGCTTGAAAATTGATACAGAAGTAAAATACATTCCTAATAAATTTCCAGATCTAAGGATCATCAAGTTCTAAACACAACAGCAGACATATAAATTAAACAACATACCTGCATGTGTGACTGCCAGTAACTGACAGTCCAGTGATTCAGAATTTTCAATCACTGCTATTTGAACAATTGGCTTAAAAACAGAACGATCTATGGTCCTACAAGAAAGGAAAAAAACTAAAGTCTAATATGCTAAAACAAGACTAACTTCTTAAAAAAATAATATAATAGCAGCAAGAACAGGCAAAAATCCCTGAATATGAGTTTACCTTGTTAGACATGACCCTTTTCTCAAAGATCATAAAAGTAGGCTAACTCCACTGGATAAATGGTTAATGAGGAATGGGGTGTCTCAGAGCATCAAAGTATCATTATAAAGATTAACACTAACTAAAAAGAAAGAAAAATGAAACTTTATTGTGGAGAAATCTGGTAAACAGCACCTTAACCAACTATTCTAATGGAAAAACTTGTGATTATGTGCCTACTGATGTAATGCTGCAAAGAGTTCACATCACCCATGTAATTAAAAAAAAAACCCCAAATTCAGAAATTGGGGTATTCCACAAGTAAGATTCTTGCTCTACCCCACCAAATGTGAGTATTTAGGGAAAAAAGAAAGACGATGAGACATCTGTTGTATATTAAGACAAATGACCAATGTAATTCATGGGCTCTGACTGAATCTGGGGAAGATTTTTGGGACTGTTAAGTAACGTTAATATGAACTGTACAACTATAAGATAATACTACAAAACTACTAAGGTTTCTTAGGTGTGGAATTGGTATTGTGCTTAATGGAGACTTAGGACATGGAACTTGAAGGATTTAAGGGTGAAAGTCATGTCTGCAACTTACTTTCAAATAGCTCATAAGAATGAAAGTGAGCAAATAAGGGAAAACAGTAACAACTGCTGAATTTGGATAATTTGATAGGGTGTTATCAGTTTTACCAAGGCTCTTCTAGTTTTTGTGTGGATTTGAAAACATTAAAAAAAAAAAAGTAAAGTTGGAGAAGAAAAGGAAATGCATTTAGATTGTCTGCCTTAAAAATTTTTTTTGTCACTGAAAACCTACGAAAGCACTGAATTTTTGCTAGGATAGGTGAACGCAGCAATGACCTAAGCACATAGAAAACTGAAGTTAAATATTTGAGGTCTTTGTTATGTAAAGAGAATTTCTGCAGCTGAGCTAAATTAGTTGTGATAAAATAAATCACAGCATACGGTGTCTGAAGATTTGGTTTGTAACTTGGGTACCATTACTTATCTAGGAGTCAGACATCAGACAAATCATAACATCCCTTAGTTTCAGTTTCCTCAAGAATACAATGTGAACACAATACAACTGTAAAGTTCTGTGTTCCCAAACTGCCCCTGTGTCAATTATCAGACCAACTAAACTCATACTACACAGGCCTGTTAAAAGGTTGAATGGGTGATTCCAGGGTCCTGGGATCAAGCCCTGCGTTGGACACCCTGCTTAGTAGAGAGTCTGCTTCTCCCTCCTTCTGCCCTCTCTCTCAAATAAACAAATAAGATAAATAATGGTTGGAGTAGTTACTAGTGGGAAACTTTCAGACATGTAGTTTCCTAGTGACAACTCCTGTAATTGCCTATACAGATCACCTAAAGCTTAAAAATCCAAGGAAAAGTCAAGCTGTACTTTACACTGTAAAAAAACCAGTCTGCCTTATGTTTCAAACCATCCTACATTAGAATTAACATAAGTCTTTCTATAGGAGCTGTTTCAAACATAACCTGTAGCGCCATCTTCAACATTTCTTACCCTTTAGAGATATTTTGAAGAGGAAATAATTTTAGTATGCTGCACATATATAGTATAATGATATACCTTGTACAAACAAAATGCCTAACAATTAATTACCTAGCAATGTTTCCAGCAGCAGAGACAATAGAATTCTGTGAAACTGAGGCAACTCTGCTCATTCCTTGTCCATCCTGGCCCAAATCATATACCTGTGAATAAAAAATTGTACCCACTTAAACATAACTATAACCCACATACTTAGAAAATAAACTTTTAGAAAAAATTGTATTAAATAGACTCTTCCTTTTTAGGGATCGTTTAATTTAGGCACTTTACACAGATATGGAAACATCAAAGGTCTGAAATTTCATAAAGAGAGGAGCCCTAAAAAGATTTTTTTAAAACTTAACATATAATGTATTATTTGCCCCAGGGGTACATGTCTGTGAATCATCAGGCTTACACATTTCACAGCACTCACCATAGCACATACCCTCCCCACTGTCCATAACCCCACCCCCCTACCTTACCTCCCCACCCCCCAGCAACCCTCAGTTTGTTTTGTGAGATTAAGAGTCTCTTATGGTTTGTCTCCCTCCTGAACTCATCTTGTTTCATTTTTTCCTTCCCTTAGAAAGTTCTTTAAAAAGCACACAGCTCATAGGAAAAGGTAAGAGTAACTGAATCTCTTCCTTAAAAATGGGAATGTTCTTACCCCCCTTATATAGTAGTGAATTAATACTTGCCTGTATTACTCCTTTCTCAGAACGTGTATATAAAATGTTTCTAGAATTATCAATTGCGATTTGAACAATAGGATCTAAAAATAAGACAAAGAAAAAAAACTCTAAAGATTAATGAATTAAACAGAGTAGCCATTTGTAACAAGTTTAAATTGGCTGAATTAGAACTTTGCATTTAGGGGCTTTCTCTTGCTTTGCAGGTAAGTCCTACGATATTTGCATGAGGATAAAGGTAGGAAGCATTTAAATCAGACAATATATGAAAAAAGTAGACATCAAATACTGTGACTAGATGAAGAGTCTTACAAATAAATAACTGTCTTCTTAATGAATTTTAAGCCAAATCAAAACCAAGGTCTAAATTATTTCTTCATTCAACATTTAATGAATGTCCACTATATGCTAGAAACATAGGGAATAATTACACTCAGTGCATTACTTCAAGAAACTTCCAATTTAGTTTAATAAATTATTATGTGAGGACACCTGGGTGGCTGAGTCGGTTGAGTGTCCGATTCTTGATTTCAGCATAGGTAACGATCTTGGGGTCATGGGACTGAGCCCACTGTCGGGGTCCATGCTCAACATGGATTCTGCTTATATCTTTTCCTTTGCTTTTCCCTCTGTTCCCCACACCCCCAACCTCTCCCTCTCTCTCTCAAATAATTTTTTTTTTAAAAAGGGAAGAATAAAAAGAAACCTTACGAATATATAAATATGTTATTTATTTGATAAGACATCATTTAGTAAGACAAACTTTCAGTTAAGAATGAGAATTTCTGAAGAAAATGTTAAGCCAACAATTTTAAAAAATTCTGTTTGCCAAATTTATTGTTTTCTACTTACCATCTTCTGAAAATGTGAATTGTAGCAATGAAGGAACAAGGAAAGAAAGTGTGCTCTTTGAGTGGTTTATTTTCCTACATCTTTGGCTAAACCAACCTGCTTCTGCCTTAAAAGGAAAAATTGAAAGAAGCAAGACTTGTAAATATAGATATATTTGTCATAGGAACTAACCGTATTCCCACATATACAAAAATCCTCAAATCTTAGCAAAGTACAAATAATTATAAATAAAGTGAGACATACTATCTGGAATAAGTATTGAGTTTAATCTTTTAATTAATAATAGAAAATGTAGTTAGCAATAATCAAATCACAGCTCTCAATGAAATCAGCTATTTCAAAACCTCATAGTACTATGTTAATGAACTCAAATTTTAGTTACCTTAAAAACTCTTTTATTTGAAAGTTTTAACTGTATGTTTGAATACTTTCCTTAAGAATATATTAATGTGCTTACATAATTAGAAAACAAAAGTACAGTCTATCCTTACTTTATCCAGAGGGAGGAAAAATATGTTTATAAATGCCAGACTTACTTGGTACGCTACTTCATATAAACAGCCATCTTTTCCAGCCAAGAAAATTCTGCCATTATCAGTGGAAGTTATTGTTAAAAGGTAAGTATTATCAGTGGGAAGAGAATATAATGGATCTGGAAGCAACTGCATTCCACCACACATACTGTCATTAAGAACACCAGAACCTATATTTTTTAAAGAAAGAATACAGGAATCAGCTTATCAGCTTTTTTAAAGGTTGAAACAATCACTGCATTATTTTCAGAACTGGGATTTTTACTGAATTCTTTTTGACACACCCCAAAATTTCTATAACATATCCTTTCAAATTATTATAAAAAGTCTGATAGACTTTATTCAAGTTATGTAAAACCTACAATATGTACATATATATTTTAAAAATACATAACATATGTTTTATATATATAACATCGTAAAACATCAATTGACAAACTATCCTAAATGATTAGATTTTGTGAAAGAACCCAAGGATTTGATAGTAATAATCACTAATTTGAGTCACTGAAATTCAACATTATTTCACTCAAAACAGATGCCAGAAAGCAAGAGAAACCACTGAATGTACTAATAATAAACTGAGGGCTTCTTATGTTAAAGGACAGAATAATATATATTTCAGTGTTCCTATGTTAAAACGTCCATTTGAAAAAAAGAAACAAACTGAAAGCATTACAGAAAAACTCCCTAGTGTCAATGATTTCTCTTCTACTACCCTTTTATATTGTACATTTAAAGAGCGCACACTGATATGATGAACGTATTCAAAATACCTTCTTGATGGAGCTGCTAAACCCAAAAGATATCATACCTATAGGGAAGTATTATTTTCCTATGAACAAATAGTCTGGAAAGTTAAGTTAGTGAAAAAAATCAGCTTTTAATTATATTAAATTGCCTAACATATTTTTATTTTAAAAAGACTACATGTGGTTTGCTATACCTGTTTGTAAATTAGCATAGCTAAGTCCAAGAATCACTATATCCACGGGGGTTGCCAAAACCAGGAGATGTCGTACATGAGGTTGAAAGATGCCTAAGATAAAGCAGACAGGGTTAAAGATTATTTCAAAAAAAATCCACTTCCACTATTTAAGCACTGATAGACTAATGGTTTTATCATTAAAATGAACTAGTGACTAAACAGTATATGAAAAATGTGTCTGGCTGCTTCAGCTGGTACAGTATGCAACTCTCGATCTTGGGGTCATGACTTTAAGCCCCATGTTAGGCATGGAGCCTACTAAAAAATAAATAAATAAATGAATAGAATATGAAAATTCTGAACTCACTTTAGTTTTGATGTTAAGGTATTACTACCTATGGTTATTTAAATAAGTAGTTAGTAATAAAAAAGAGCCATCTTAGAAAAGAAACACTTCAGTATTTAATCCAATTGAAATCAGTATTACATTATAAAATAGTTTATTGGGGCGCCTGGGTGGCTCAGTGGTTTGGGCTGCTGCCTTCGGCTTGGGTCATGATCTCAGTGTCCTGGGATCGAGCCCCGCATCGGGCTCTCTGCTCCGCAGGAAGCCTGCTTCCCTCTCTCTCTCTCTCTCTCTCTCTGCCTGCCTCTCTGCCTACTTGTGATCTCTGTCAAATAAATAAATAAAATCTTAAAAAAAAAAATAAAATAAAATAGTTTATTAAAATATAAAGCCTTGGGACGCCTGAGTTGCTCAATGGATTAAAGCCTCTGCCTTCGGCTCAGGTCATGATCCCAGGGTCCTGGGATCGAACCCCACATCGGACTCTCTGCTCAGCCAGGAGCCTGCTTCCTCCTCTCTCTGCCTGCTTCTCTGCCTACTTGTGATCTCTGTCAAATAAATAAATGAAATCTTTAAAAAATATATATATAAAGCCTTCTATTTGTATACTTTCACTCAGAGCAGTATAATTCACAGTACACCAAAGGTGGAAGCAACTCAAGCATCCACCAATAGAGGAATGAATAAACAAAATGTGGTGTGTGTATGTGTGTGTATACACACATACATACATATATGTGTATGTACACACACACACACAGATATATTATCCAGTCTCAAAAAAGAAGAAAATTCTGACAATACTACAACAGGAATGAATCTTAAGAACACTGTAAGTGAGAAGAGTCTGAGTGGCTCAGTCAGTTGAGCATCCTGGATTCTTGATTTTGGCTCAGGTCATGATCTCAGGGTGGTAAGGTCAAGTCCCACATTGGACTCAGTGCTCAGTCCAGAGTCTACCTGAGATACTCCCTCTCCCTTCCCCCGACATTTTCACTCTTGCACTCTCTCTCCCTCTAAAAATAATCAAAATCTTAAAAAAAAAAAAAAAAATAAGTGGGGCGCCTGGGTGGCTCAGTGGGTTAAAGTTTCGGCTCAGGTCATGATCTCAGGGTCCTGGGATCGAGGCCCAAATCAGGTTCTCTGCTCAGCGAGGAGACTGCTTCCCCCCCGAACCGCCTGCCTCTCTGTATAGTTGTGATCTCTGTCTGTCAAATAAATAAATAAAATCTTTAAAAAAAAGGAAAAAAATCCTAAGTGAAAAGTCACAAAGAGATAAATATAATTCCACTTTTATCAGGTACCTGGAGTAGTTAAATTCATGGAAACAGAAATGAGTTCATGCTAAATGAGTTTCCCAGGTGAATTTATATATCAAAACCAGATAATTTATAGTTTCAGAGGGGACATTACCAAGTACACAATTTTTTAAAATTAATTCACATGCTAAGGTACCGTTTAACTTTATTCTCTTTTTTAACATTAAAAAGTGTGCATTGGTATGTGATTCTATGTATAATTACTTAATACCATTTCATAATAATGTTATGCTATCCAAAAACAGTGTCTTACTGACAGTAATATAAGAAAATATATCTTATGATTATGGACATCTCTTCATGTGTATACCTTTGGCCTACTTAAGGGTATTAAACACCATGGAAAGTATGACAAAAACTTTTACTTTTACAGATGAACATCAAGGGGTATAAAAGACATTTAAAAAAAAAAAGATTTTGGGGGCGCCTGGGTGGCTCAGTGGATTAAGCCGCTGCCTTCAGCTCAGGTCATGATCTCAGTGTCCTGGGATCGAGCCCCGCATCGGGCTCTCCGCTCAGCAGGGAGCCTGCTTCCCCCTCTGTCTCTCTCTGCCTGCCTCTCTGCCTACTTGTGATCTCTCTCTCTGTCAAATAAAATAAATAAAAATCCTTAAAAAAAAATATTTTATTTATTTATTTGACAGAGATCACAAGTAGGCAGAGAGAGAGCACAGCGTGGGTGTGGGCGGCAGCGGGGTAGGGGGTGGTAGTGAGCAGGCTCCCTGCTGAGCAGAGAGCCCCATGCGGGGCTTGATCCTGGGAAGCCGGGATCATGACCTGAGCTCAAAGCAGACACTTAGTGACTGAGCCACCCAGGCGCCCCTGTCAGCTCTCACTTATCTAAAAAGTACATTTTATTAGAACTTTTTAGAAATTAACGTTAAGTTTTTTCGGTCTTTGGAACAGTCCAGTTTGGGCTTCTGAATGAAAAAATTTTAAAGTTTTGAAAAACTTTAATACTTGTGCACAAACATGAACACTTAGGGTCCCTTGGTAACACATCTGTTTTTGCCTTTTTTTGGTTTTTTTTTTTAAGATCTTATTATTTGAGAGATAGAATGAAAGAGAGAGAGAGAACACAAGTATGGGGACGGGCAGAGGGAGAAACAGATTCCCTGCTGATCAGGGAGCCCGACACGGGACACCATTCCAGGATCCTAGGATCACGACCTAAACTGAAGGCAGATGCTTAACTGACTGAGCCACCCAAGCGCCCCTGTTTTTGCTGCTTTGATGAAAAAAAAAAATTCAACAGAACCATAACCCACTGCTTTTTATTTTTATTTTTTTAAAAGATTTTAGAAAGGCATGCTTTGGCACCAAAAACTTGCCCAATGGAACCTTCAACTTCTAAGGCAACTTCAATGACAGTATGAATTGATGCCTTTTCAAAGATGTTGGTTCAGTAATATCAAAATATAAAGTTATCTTCTACTGAAAAGTCCACTGAATTTCCGGAACTAATTGAGTGAACTTGAGGTAGGAGGTTTACTGTTTTAGACAAGGAAAGACCATTCCAAAAATAACTTCCAGGAAGGAGTTTACACATGATTTGACTTTGGTGGTAGCCCTAGTTGGTCATACAGATGAGGTCAAATGACTCATAATCACTATAATAAATAATGTCCCAAAGCCGTAATTCAGCTAAGTTACCTCCCTGGAAGATGCAAATGAAGCTAGACAACACGTGACTCTTTCAATACATGGAAAATGCTTCCCTGAACTCAGAGAAGTGAGATAAACTCTTGTCAATTTCTCTGCAGACAAAAACCTGCAAATGCTAGAAAACACTGAAGAACTCTATGTTTTATTCAAACAATCATAAAATTGAAACATGTATTCATACTCTTCTTGCCAATGAAGCAAACTCTTGCCAAAGAGGTGAACTTAGAAAATAATGACTTTAAAAATAATATTTTCCTGGAATAGGCGAAATAAGATATGGACTTTGTTAGCTTTAACATTATGTTCAAGTTAGAATTTTCAGTGCTTATGGACAGCAATGTCAGAGTTGTTTTATAATCAAGGTGGCTCATTCTGTTAAGTGTCTGACTCTTGATATTGGCTCAAGTCATGACCTCACGGTAGTGAGATCCAGCCCCAGAGTCCAACTCTTTGCTGGGTATGGAGCCTGCTTAGGATTCTCTCTCCCTTAGCCCCTCTGCCCCTCCTTGCACACTCTCTCCCAAAAGAAGAAAGAATTGTTTCATTATCAAAGATCACAACTTCGTTGTCATATCAAAGACTCATCATAATTTTAATTTTGCACTGAAGTTTATATTTGCATAGAATAAAATTTTACTTTTTTTTTTTAAGATAGACAATTTATATTTATTAAAATACAGAGCAGGGATAGCCGTCCATTGTTACTATGAATAAACTTTAGACAGTAACTTTTCTTTAAAAAAAGATCTATTTATTTTGAGAGAGAGCACATTTGAGAATGAGCACATGTGAGCAAGCAGGGGACAGGAGCAGAGGGAGAGGGACAGTCTTAGGCACTCTGCACTGAGTGTGGAGCCCCATGCAGGGCTCAATCTCATAACCCTGAGATCATGACCTGAGCCAAAACCAAGAGTTGGATGCCTAACGGACTGCACCACCCAGGCGCCCCTGTGAATAAATTTTTTTTTTTTAAACTTTTAATGTAGAGGGGTGCCTGGGTGGCTCAGTGGGTTAAGCCGCTGCCTTCGGCTCAGGTCATGATCTCAGGGTCCTGGGATCGAGTCCCGCATCGGGCTCTCTGCTCGTCAGGGAGCCTGCTTCCCTCTCTCTCTCTGCCTGCCTCTCCGTCTACTTGTGATTTCTCTCTGTCAAATAAATAAATAAAATCTTTAAAAAAAAAAAACAAAACTTTTAATTTAGAAAAGAGAGATACATATCTCATGGTGAAGAATACCTTGAGGTTCTATGTTAAAGAAGTAAGTTTCCAGTGTAATCAAGTAAACAGTGTATAAGACTGCATGTTTGCACCATGTGAATATCATTTCAAAGCAGCTGTGACCTCAAAAGATTTTATTTAGGCCTTACAAACAATTTTGTGTACTATTTCCCATTGTAGGAAGATTTCTCATACATCAAAAAAAAAAATGTATAGTAAATTTAAATCAATCTATTACTATCATTAGCTCTGATAAAAAAATCTCGCACAATGAAGTTGACTCTTAAACAAAGCTTGCCACTTCTTTAAGACTTATTCTGAACTCTTTTCATTTCTATTGGCTATCAAGACTAAAAAAACACAGAGATAAAAATGGCTTTTACATTAAATTCAGTGACTGATAAAAATGTATAATGCGGGGGCGCCTGGGTGGCTCAGTGGGCTAAAGCCTCTGCCTTCGGCTCAGGTCATGATCCCAGGGTCCTGGGATCAAGCTCAGCAGGGAGCGTGCTTCCTCCTATCTCTCTGCCTGCTTCTCTCTCTGCCTACTTGTAATCTCTGTCTGTCAAATAAATAAATAAAATATTTTTTAAAAAATGTATAATGCAAAAAATTTAAGTAATTCAATGAGAGTAATAAAAAATAAGCAAAACAAAATTCAAAAATTATAATTTAACAATTTTATTTATTAAAAATAATTTTTTTAATGTAACCTCTATACATAAGATGGGGCTTGAACTCATGATCCTGATATCCAGAGTCACATGCTTTACCAACTGAGCCAGCCAGGTGTTCCAGTATAACAATTTAAAGACAAACTCACCTCTACTATTATGTGAATAAACTGTTAAATATTCCTAATCACTATACATATTTCTAATTAGAATTCAGACCAAACTTCAAAATTTCAACTATATTAAAATGTGCTGTTATTCAGTTCAATGTATATACATATGTAAAATATTCATTACATTTTTATTTCTTACCAGGTTTTGGTTTCACAAGTCCCACAGCAAGAATGGTCTCACTGAGTCCATCAAAATAGGCAAGGTCTCCTCTGTCAACATTTAAAGAAAAACACGTTACACATATAAAGAAAACAAAGTTTTATCTAAAATGTTCTTTAAGGGGCGCCTGGGTGGCTCAGTGGGTTAAGCCTCTGCCTTCGCTCAGGTCATGATCCCGGGGTCCTGGGATCGAGCCCCACATCGGGCTCTCTGCTCAGCGGGGAGCCTGCTTCTCTTCCTCTTTCTCTGCCTTCCTCTCTGCCTGCTTGTGATCTCTCTCTCTTGTCAAATGAATAAAAAAAAAAAAATCTTAAAAAAAACAAATGTTCTTTAAGACATCAGAATATAGTGAAAAATAAATCAGCAAACAAACTGTTTAAATTCCAAGATCTAGACACACAGGCGTATCTAAGGCTAATAAGCACAAACCAAGGAATGCTGCTTCCCATCCCAAACTTTCCCCCAACCAGGTTGCAAGGCTCAAGTAACAGCCATTCTACTGCTGGGGCAAGACCTCTTCAGAAAAATAAGTTTTTTTCTTAGGGGAAAGAATATAAGTTTGAGAGTAGAAGAGAAACATTGAGAAAAAATCTCCAGCATCCCACCTGTATCCTAAGTACAAATAATTCTACAGGAATTTGAAACTTATGGTCCACTAAAGGTGACTACAGCAATGACAAAACCAAACTCAGCTCAACTCTCCATTATAAAGGCTTAACCTGCTAGGCTTATTTCTAAGGATAAATACTATTTACTGCATTATCCACTATCCTACACATGATATCTAGCTTTCAAAAAACACATGAGACACAAAAAGCACAGGGAAAAAAAGCCTGTCAAGAAACAAAGTAATCAACAGAAATGGACTCAGCTATGATCCTGATGTCTGAACTACAGATGTAAAGTTAAAATAAATAAATCTGATTAATATTGTATAGGCGCTAATGGAAAAAGTGAACAATATAAACTAACAGATAAGGAATTTCAGCAGAGAGGTGAAAATTGCAAGAAATAACAAGTGAAAATGTTAGATATAAAAAGTACAGCACAGAGAAAGAGCATTTCGTAAGAACTTTTGAAGTAGACTTGACATAGCTAACAAAGGAATCTATGATCCTGAAGTTGGGTCAATAGAAATTGTCCAAACTGAAACAAAAAGAATAAAAAAAAAGGAATGAAACAAAAATAGAGCATCCAGGGGCGCCTGGGTGGCTTCGTGGCTCATGACCTGCCTTCGGCTCAGGTCATGATCTCAGGGTCCTGGGATCAAGTTCCGCATCAGGCTCTCTGCTCAGGAGGGAGCCTGCTTCCCTCTCTCTCTCTGCCTGTCTCTCCCTCCGTCTACTTGTGATCTCTCTGTCAAATAAATAAATAAAATCTTAAAAAAAAAAAAAAAAAAGAACAGAGCATTCAAAACCTGTTGAAGAACATCAAAAAAATCTAACAAATCTAACAAACAAAGAGGGAGAGAGTGGGGCAGAACAAATATTTGAAGATAATCACTGAAAAATTTCCAATTAATTCAGTATTTTATTATGATGGATATGTTAGATGTTAATGGAAATATGCAAATTTTCATTAAAGGGAAAATCCTTTCTAGGGGAATTACTCTTACATTTATATATTACATAGTATTTTTTTTTTTTAAAGATTTTATTTATTTATTTGACAGAGATCACAAGTAGGCAGAGAGGTGGGCAGAGAGAGAGAGGAGGAAGCAGGCTCTCTGCTGAGCAGAGAGCCCGATGCGGGACTCGATCCCAGGACCCCGAGATCATGACCCGAGCCGAAGGCAGCGGTTTAACCCACTGAGCCACCCAGGTGCCCCTATATATTACATAGTATTTTGGCATTTGATTTTCTTAAATACACTCTTGCCTAAATGAAGAGGTTTTATTCCTTAGTATCAAAATGACCATGTTACAATAATACAACAAACTAAAGTTCAGGGTATATGAAGAACAATCACAACCGTGTATTACTGCTATTAGGACTACGTAATAATTCAGTCATAACTCTAGCTATGAAAAGTTGTAATCGAATAAAAATCAGTAAACAAAAATGGTTTCACTTAAGCTACAAGTTCAAGTTGTCACATTTAGTGTCACTTCAACTCAATGATACAGTGTATATGTGTGGTTCCTAACAGATGTTTTAGTCACCCAAGGAAAGAGTAACAACTACATGGGCCCTCCTTTCATTAACCCACTTATCTCCAGAAAGCCAGGTGAGATTACCAGAACAATAAGCTTTATTTTAGCTAGAATGTCTTGGACCTTCACTCAGAGTACGACATACATTCAAATTACACAAAGATTAAGTTCACAGACCAGCAAAATTGGTTAGTCACTTCAGTAAGTTAAGAGACTTTCAATGCATAGAAATGCATCGAAAATAGAGATCCTCAAACGTCAAACCATCTCTCTAAACACTACTGATAGGCTATCTTATTGGATGGTAAGAGCTTGGCAACTAGCCCCCTGCTACTCAGAGTGGTACTTAGACTGGCAGCATCACCGGGAGTCTGTTACAATGTAGACTCCTGAGGCTCACTCAGAACTACTGAAACAGAACCCACATTTTAACCCTCTACCCAGGTGATTGTTATGCATACAGAGAAGCACTTATCCAGATGTTACATGAATGAAAGAGAAACCAGGCAGCTTCTGATGGGTAGAACAATAGCTGCAGTTAAGATTATCTAAATTCTAATCATGCTACAGCAAACCAGCATTAAATACATACCCATCTTCATAGTTCCACATGAATATGTCACTGTCGATTGTGAGCCAAGCTCTGCTGATAGGAGGAAACACGCCCATCATGCAGTTACACTGCATATCTGAAGTCGTGTGGATGTAAGGCAAATGACTGCAATCTTCTCTTTCTTAAATTTGCTTAGGGACGCCTGGGTGGCTCAGTTGGTTAAGCAGCTGTCTTCAGCTCAGGTCATGATCCCAGCGTCTTGGGATCGAGTCCCACATCCAGCTCCTTGCTCAGCAGGGAGCCTGCTTCTCCCTCAGCCTCTGCTTGCCATTCTGTCTGCCTGTGCTCGCTCTCTCTCCCTCTCTCTCTGATAAATAAATAAAATCTTAAAAAAAAAATTTGCTTAGATTTTGATTTAAAATTTATGATTAAAAAGTCATGACCTAAACACTCTTTAATACAAAGAGAAAATAAAATATCTTAATTTCTTTTTTTTTTTTTTTAAAGATTTTATTTATTTATTTGACAGACAGAGATCACAAGCAGGCAGAGAGGCAGGCAGAGAGAGAGGGGAGGAAGCAGGCTCTCTGCGGAGCAGAGAGCCCGATGCGGGGCTCGATCCCAGGACCCTGGGATCATGACCTGAGCCGAAGGCAAGGCAGAGGCTTTAACCCACTGAGCCACCCAGGTGCCCCAAAATATCTTAATTTCTAATGAGTTTAACGAAAAACACAGCCATGACAGAAATAAACCTGTAATTTATAATTTCTAAATAATGCTATCTGACCACTTAAAATGTATTCTAAAGGACAAGTGAAATGTTTTTACCATTACTGACTTACTGATTGCGAATAACACCATTAAATTTTGACCATGAAACCAAATTTTGACCATAACACCATGAAAAATTTACTGGACTAGTTTCTCCAATTGTGTAAGAGGAAGAATGATTAAAAAAAAAAAAAAAAAAAAAAAAAGCACATGGTATGCTAAAGTCATAGCTTGACAATCTGCAAGCCTCTTATAAATAATACAACTGAATTATATTATGTAATTATAAGACAAGGAAACAATTATGAAATAATTTTCTAATGTTTCTTGCAGAAATAGTATTATCAGAAGATTTTTTTTTTTTAAAGATTTTATTTATTTATTTGACAGAGAGAGATCACAGTAGACAGAGAGGCAGGCAGAGAGAAGAGGGAAGCAGGCTCCCTGCCGAGCAAAGAGCCCGATGCAGGACTCCATCCCAGGACCCCGAGATCATGACCTGAGCCAAAGGCAGCGGCTTAACCCACTGAGCCACCCAGGCGCCCCGTATTATCAGAAGATTAAAGAATATAGGGGCACCTGGGTGGCTCAGTGGGCTAAGCCTCTGCCTTCAGCTTAAGTCATGGTGTCAGGGTCTTGGGATCGAACCCCGCATTGGGCTTCTGCTCAGCAGGGAGCCTGCTTCCCCCCCTCCCTCTGTCTGCCTCTCTGCCTACTTGTGATCTCTCTCTCTGTCAAATAAATAAATAAAATCTAAAACAAAACAAAAAAAAAAGGTTAAAGAATATTAAGAAACTAAATAAGAGTAGAATATGAAATAAGGTATGTTTTATATTTAATAACACTATTTCATCAAGTCTCAGAGAAACACTGAAAATTTTAGGGAAAATATTAAATTCTAGGGCGCCTGGGTGGCTCAGTGGGTTAGGCCGCTGCCTTCGGCTCAGGTCATGATCTCAGGGTCCTGGGATCGAGTCCCGCATCGGGCTCTCTGCCCACCAGGGAGCCTGCTTCTCTCTCTCTCTCTCTCTCTCTGCCTGCCTCTCCGACTACTTGTGATTTCTCTCTGTCAAATAAATAAATAAAATCTTAAAAATAAATGAATAAATAAATAAATAAATTCTAATAGTTTTTCTACTTACAAGTATTTCCTTAAATTTCCATTTCCTTTATTTTTGAGTCAGATTATAATGAAATTTGTAATGCTTTCACTTTAAATAGATTAATATACTTTTAAGTCTCATTAAATATTAATACAGCATCTTAATATCTATATTATGAGGGCTATAGATTGATAAAAAAGCTTCCTAGGAAATAACTATAAATCTAACGCCTTTATAGGGTATGCCACACTTAAAAAAATTAGATAAAATCTTTCTTTCTAGAGGATAAGAAAACTCCTCTAGCAACTCAGTCTACGAAGATGCCATTAGTGTTCCATTCTTATTGTGATCCTTAGAAATGCAATCATTTATAAACTTTAATTCTAAGAGAGCAGTAAGTGCAAAACCACACCAAAAATTTTTGGGGAGGGGCAAAAAGAAGTACCTGGCAGATTGTTTTAAACAATTTTAGAACATCTCAGTTTTAAAATTAAAATACGAGAAAAAATAAAAATCATAGGTCTTCCAGCTAAAATGTAGTGGTAAAAGCTTCCTTCTATAGCATTTAACTGGAAAGTACTACTTTGCAAGAATATCATTTAAAAAAATGCAGAACTCCTTGTAAACAATTTACTCTCTTCCGTGTCCCAGAAAAATTAAAATGTGATTCAATATTCAACATTCAATGTTATATGAAATTTTCCAGGCACATGGCAAACTACCCACATTAATTTAAAAATATATATATATATATATTTTAAGATTTTATTTATTTATTTGACAGAGAGAGATCATAAGTAGGCAGAGAGGCAGGCAGAGAGAGAGAGAGAAGGAAGCAGGCTCCCTGCTGAGCAAAGAGCTCAATGCGGGACTCGATCCCAGGACCCTGAGATCATGACCTGAGCCAAAGGCAGCGGCTTCACCCACTGAGCCACCCAGGCGCCCTAAAATGTTTTTTAAATAAAGCTCTTAAATGAACTGATATACACACACCAATTAAATACAAAGCAAGAATAATAATAAGAATAGCAATTTTAAAAAATTTTAAGGAATTAAAAACAAGGTAACAGGATACGTCCAAACTGTTCAACAAGTTCAGGTGGGAGAGGAACTCTTCGGATGGAACTGATCTCTGGAAGGTTGGGTACTGACAGCAAACCAGGTCCTTGTAGAGGATAATCCATATCTGACATGCCAGAAACAGTGGGATTATCTGCAAGTAATAAAACAAAGCATTTATTAAAATAATAATGTTTTGGGCACCAACTAGGCATACTGAAGCACTGCAAGCTACAAAATAAAACTGTACATCTGGTGGTTGTAAAGGTAAAAAGAGAAAATAGTTCTGACTCAACACAAACAAGGCCTGGGAAAATCCAGTGTTAACATGGGGCAATTACAAGTTTCAGCCTTAAACAGAAGATTATCTTTCACAAAGATTCCATAAGAAAGGAAATACTTGGGGCGCCTGGGTGGCTCTGTGGGCTAAAGCCTTTGCTTTTTGCTCAGGTCATGATCCCAGGATCCTGGGATCAAGCCCCACATCGGGCTCTCTGCTGGGCAGGGAGCCTGCTTCTTCCTCTCTCTCTCTCTGTTTGCCTCTCTGCCTACTTGTGATCTCTGTCTGTCAAATAAATGAATGGAATCTTTAAAAAAAAAAAAGAAAGGAAATACTTAGTTCAATAATTTAGGTTTTTTTCCTATTATTTTACTAATTTGAAATGGGACAATATAAAACCACTTTGTGATTGTCATATAAAACAACTGTGAACAAAATATTGATTGGGGGAAAAGAGCTATTTCATTTCCCACTTAAATATTAATAGATTAAAACAATCTATGCATTTTTCTGTTAGACCACCCCCCAAGACCAGTAAGAAATACAAATAATACCACATATGCAATATTTTATTGGGGGAAAACACAGACTGCTCTATAAAATGTTCACATTGGGCAACTTGCTCTCAGACAGAGTCAACTAAGAGCAGAAGTGGGCAACTCTATTCAGCCTGTCCTTTCTATGTCTTGAACAGGGAGGTGTTCTTTAGATCTGACTGATAACTTATGTTTATCCCAGGCACCTTTCCAGGCTCTCTTTAAGTACAAAGATCCTGGGGAAACGGATATATAAGAGAAATTCTAAAAGTATCGTGGAAATTTAAAATATACAACTAGGGAGGAAAATGCAATCAATTCCTATGTACTGATTTGATTACCCAGTTTCAACAATTACCAATACATGACTGATCATGTTTCATTTATAGTCTTAGCTACGACTTCCCTACTGGATTTTTTGAAGCAAATCCCAAACATCCTATTTAATCTTAAAACATAATTTTAATAGGATATTGCGCAAGTTAAATGACAATGGAAACACAAAGGATGGAATTAATAACTCTGGTGAAAGTGTGAATGGTTAAGAAAGCCCTCACAAAGAAGTGATAGTCAAGGGAGTCTGGAAGAATGCCAAGCAAAGAAAAAAGAACATTCCATAAGTGATGAAGTAAATGATGATATAAAATGGAATCCTGAAAGGGAGCTTTTTATGAAAAACATGTTCAATTCTGTGTGACTGGAACAAAGAGTTTGAGAATTGGATGGAAGAAAGGGAGGAGATTAGGTTGAAGAGGTTGGTGTCAAGGTGGATAGAATCTATTTGAATCAGATAAGAGGACAAGAATGTATGGACTGTTTTTACATCTTGCTTTTCAAATCTAAGGAGGTCAAAGGGAGTAATGCTGTTCAAGATGAGAGTTGCTAATAGGCCACTCAGTTCTTATAAACATTGGTGCGCAACTGCCAGAAACAAATACTACATGTGTTTCACTTCTATCTTTCTCTGACTACAAGTCTACTCAATTTTTATAAATCGCCAGAAGTGTCTTTTAGGTTAACATTGCACAGATTATCCTTATTACTTTATCTCGGTTATTGTTTACCGAAAACCTTGTCTCTGTATTAAGCTTCTTTTCTCCAATATAGGTCTCAAAAAGGGGCCACTTTTTTTTTCTTAAACAACTTATGTAACTCCATGCCTTGAGGAACCTGGTCATTAATTTAAAACCATGATACAAAGTACTTTTCCCCTCACCTCTCTTTTGTTGGCCCATACAGTGCCTTACCTTCCCTGTCCATCATCACAGCTAATATCCCTGCTCTCTTCCTTTATTTCACAGATAATGAAATAACAAATATTTATTTCTTTAATAAATACGGGACTCTATACAGAGAATTCCAGTTCTTCGTATTACAGGACTGTATTACAGGACTTCGTATTACACTAACTCTACACATAATAAAGGCTATCTTTGAGAGAAGATGGTAAATTTCCAAATTTCGTTTGCTCTTCTGTTTTAGTCTAAAGTTAATGAGGAATCAACAAGAATGAGACTTGGATCAGGCGATCCTACTCAACTGGCCTTAGCGATGAACACTTGGTGGCAGTGAGCAGCTCGTTAAGTTTGGGGTCTTTGCTTCAAATGGGTTGCTCGTCACTCCTCCCCTTTCAATTATCGGCAATGAAGTGAGGACAGGAAAATAAACGAAAAAGAGACTCTTTTTCGCTCTTAGAAATGTAGCAAACAGCTCAATCTCAAAATGTTTTCGCTGGGCCCAACCTGGGGATAAGGCCTAGTTAGGAAGTCAGGCGAGAGTCCTTTCGGCTGAGAAAGCAGTCACCAAATGGGCACTGATCACTCACTTGGGGCAGACACCATGAGAAGCTCGGAAAGGTCCGGGTACATGCGGTCTTCTTGCAACTGACGGTCGATGAGCCGCCCTGCATTTTCCAGAGCTTCCTGCAAGGCTGAGGCCGACGTGGAGGCCGGCATCGCCGAGCCCAGTAAAGAAGACGGCATGTCGCGACTCGGAGACACCAGCGTCTGGAAAAAGTAAAAGACCAACAAGAAAAGACATAAAATCCAACACCCCGGCTCAGGCCCACAGCTTAGAGCGCGCGCGCCAAACGAGCGCCTCGGCGCTTGTGCATGACGCACTTCCGGTCCATCTGGAGGGGAATTTGAAGGCTGCGTTTTGAAGCCGAGGAGAGGAAGTTGTGGAAGAGGTGCTGGACGTTAGGGGGCGGAGCCACTGAGCCGCGGCGCTTTCCAGGACTTGGGCTGGGAGCTTGAGGGTGGGGGAGTAGAAAATCCGTGGAGGTTATCTAGGGAATGGAAAAAAGAAAGGGGGAAGGACCCGGGAAGGAGAGGGTCGGGGTGGGGGGTGGGGGAGGTGGAAGGGAGCAGGGGTCGGGGAAGTGGCAGCTGGGTGGAGCCAGGCAGCGCAGGCTGCTCCGGTTCTGGTGGGTTTCGCGAGCGCTGGATCTTGGTGTCTCGAGCTTTGCAGGTTAGACTCTCCCAACTGCAACTACTTAATCTTTCCATTCCACACAACTTCTTTTCAAGAGTGGATAGGAGTCGGTAGTTTGCCAGAAAGAGTTTACGTGTGAACCAAAATTTCACTACATTTGTTATGGGCTTCACTGTAAATTCATCAGAATTTACTGGCCGGGTCAGTCAGTAGAGCATGTGATTCTGGGTATCTGGCTGGTGAGTTCCACCGCAAGGTGGAACCTAATTCAAAAATATTCAGGCTTTTCTATTTGTGTATGGCTACTGTTCCTATGAAGAATTGTGTGTTTACTGAGTCATTCGTTGCATGCAGGAGGATGATGCCTTCCTTTGTTTCTCATTACAGAGCGGAAGAAGAGTGTTCTAATTCATTGGTGGATTCCCAGCACAAAATAGAGGGACCCCTGTAAAGGAGATCACCCAATACATCACCAAGTCCTACAGACATTGAATTTATAATTTGTGCCAGGCGCTGTGCCTGGTGCTGGGAATATCAAATGACCCATTCCTGTCCTCAAGTTGCTTCATGCAGGGACACACAAATAAAGCAATAAAGTGTCTCACCTTAATTTTTATGGGGTATGTATTAATTGCAGTAAGAGGATAAGATGAGCAAGAAGAAGTAAGATAGGCTTCATTTCACATAGAAGACAAATCAAAGCACTCTTTCAAAGTGCATTCCTCATTTAGAAATACTAGATTTGTCCTTATTTAGCGTTCATTTAGAACCACACTTAAGCTTCATCTGCTTACATTCTTAATAGTTCAGCTAATCAGTAACTGAATTACCCCTTATTAACAAGCTAAACTGAAAGAGGACTAGGGCTACCTCCATTTTGATCTCAAACTTTCTAATTGATTAGGTTTTTCTTTCCAGCTTGTCTTTTAACTCAGGCCAAAGATCCTGCTGGCAAAGCATCCTGTGATGGGAACCGAAAGTACCCCCTCAAACAATTAGGACTGCCCTGAGCCAGCAAAACCTGCCTGTAGTTGACCCCCAAGATAATGATGGATCTGACTTCTACTGCCCACTTACTGAAATTTATGGAACTTTGTCCCCCATTTTCCTTATATAAACCTAGGAGTATTTTCAGCAGTTTGAAAACAGTCTTTGAAACACTAGTCTGCTGTCTTCGCAGTGTTGGCCTCACTCAAATGAATTCCTTTCTTGCTTCATCACCACTTGTTTCTCTGCTTTTTGATTTTTCAGTGGTGAGTGCTGAACCTTGTGTGTTTGGGACCCCTTGAGCCAGGTGCTCTTGTGCCCCATGCCCAGGATAAAAAACTATAGTCTTTGCTAAACTATGGTCTTTGCTACTTGAATTATATTTTGCTTCCTCAAATGAGGGGTTGACTGAATTTCTGAATATTAAATTTCTGAGATGTTACAGATCTATAGGTATAACTTAAAACTTCATAGTAAATATATCAGGAAAAATTAGATTTGTATTATTGGTGAATAAATCGGCAGATGGTTCTCCAGCCATCAACTTTCTTTTATTTGGGACAACACAGAGTGAAAACTGATGGTTTGGAGCAGGGTTTGTTTGTTTTAACTTAAGATAAAACATATGACTGAGACTTTTTAATTCCACAAATTGGATGATCTGGCAATAGTGGTCTAATGTTCTTGCACTCCAATAATATTCCCAGGGGCCCAAGTCCAAGGACTTCTGTTCATTTGTATATTGCCTACGGTTGCTTTCGAGCTACAGCTGTTGAGTTGAGTAATTGTTACACAGACCACAGGGCCCCAAAGCCTAAAATACTTACCATCTAGCCCTTTACAGGAGAAGTGTGAAGTCTTCCCTAACCAGTGATTTTAAAACTTTTTTCTTAGAAACTCTTGAGACTTTTATTAAGGATTACAAAGAGTTTTTGTTTTGTGTGGGTTGTATTTGTTAATAATTGCTAATATCTCCTAAAAACAAGAAATTTAAAAAGTCATTTAAAACAATAAGCCTTGCGGCACCTGTGTGACTCTGTAGTTAAGCGACTCCTTTAGCTCAGGTCATGATCCTAGGGTCCTGGGATCAAATCCCATGTTGGACTCCCTGCTCCTTGATCAGCAGGGAGCCTGCTTCTCCCTCAGCCTGCTGCTTCCCCTGCTTGTGCTTTGTCTTTTTCTGTGTCGTTTAAGTAAGTAAAATCTTTTAAAAAATAAAAGAATAAGCCTAATCCATTTTAATTTAATATAATCCATTTTAAATTTAATTTAAAAATTTATTTTAATTAAATGACACAAATTTTATGGAAAACCACTATAGTTTCTAAAAGTAGATATTAGAAGAATGAATTATTTTTCATTTTTCCAAATCAAATGTCTGGCTTAATAAGACAGGTAAGATAGCTAGATTTTCATATCTGCATTTGTGGTATGTTGTGATCTGTTTACTTGAAATATACGAAGAAAAGTGGGCCTCTCACAGTTTTGTGATGGGAAAGGGAGAAGTATTTTAATGACCTTTTTAGATAGTTGTGAATGTTATTCTCTGATAGATTACCAAAACTTGACAAGCGGTATAGTTTTGTTTTGTTTTGTTTTTTAAGTGGGCTCTACTCCCAGAGTAGAGCCCAACACAGAGGTTGAACTCATGATCAAGACCTGAATTGAAACTAAGAGTTGGCCACTCAGTTGGCCAACTAAGCCATCCAGGCATCCCAAATAGTATAGTTTTTCTTTTTAAAAAATTAAAAAACTTACTTATTTGAGAGAGAATGAGAGCTCACGAGTTGGGGGGGAAAGGGAGATGGGGAAGCAGGCTCCTCGTTGAACAGGGAGCCTGATGTGGAGCTCAATCCCAGGAACCTGGAATCATGACCTGAGCCAAAGGCAGCCGCTTAACTTGCTGAGCCACCCATGCACGCTACCCCAAGTAGTATAGCTTCTTAAAAGTTAGTTATGATGTGGAATTTGAAACCATCAGTGAATTTTTTTGAAATTGTTAAATTAAAAACCATTTGTCTAATATTTTGGACCTTCTATCCATGCATGATTCTGTAACTTTATGTGTTGGTCATTTGGGAAATATTGGTTCTCTAAGTTATACAGAACTTCCAAATGTTGACATATTTCTTTAACTAATAGAAAAAAAAGAAAAATCTTTAACAAAATTTTCAAATATTAAGAAGTTGTCAGGCTTATGGTTGTTGATACAACCTTGATACAATCTTGGTAAGTTTCTCAGGAGTCTAATTTTATCTTAAAAGCTCAAATTTCTGTTAGTAGCAAGTATAGTGAGTTATTTTCCTTGAAGTGACAAACTCATTTCATTCATTTGTGTTTAAAGTGGGAATGTAACAGGAATACAAGAACTACTACAACAATTTGCTTGTAACTGCCTTAATTTATGCTGAGGCAGTTTTACCCACTATTGCTTCTGCATTGTAAGTGCAAATGGCAATAGCATGAAAAAAGCAAATGTCTTAGTATTATTATGAAAATAATTTTTTAAAAGATTTTATTTGGCAGAGAGAGAGAGAGAGATCACAAGTAGGTAGAGAGGCAGGCAGAGGGAAAGGGGGAAGCAGGCTCGATCCCAGGACCCTGAGGCCATGACCTGAGCAGAGGCTTAACCCACTGAGCCACCCAGGTGCCCCATTATGAAAATAATTTTGATCTCATGCACCCCTTTACAGGAATCCACAGAATACACTTTGAGAACCACTGCTCAAGTAGCTCCCTATTTAAGTAGACTAGCCTTACTAGGTATTTAGGGTTTTTTAAAAGTATCCTCATTAGGGGCACCTGTGTGGCTCAGTCCTTAAGCATCTGACTTCGGCTGAAGTCATGATCCCAGGGTCCTAGGATTGAGCCCTACATCAGGCTCCCTGCTCAGCTGGAAGCCTGCTTCTCCCTCTCCCATTCGCCTTGCTTGTGTTCTCTCTCTCGTCTCTTTCTCTGTCAAAAAAATAAAGTCTTCAAAAAAAAAAATCAAGTGAGTTCTGAAGGTTGAGTAGGATTCAATAAAGGGCATGGAGACTGGTGAAGAGTCAGAGTTTTCCAGACATGATATTCTCTGAGGCTGCTTATTGAGCTGAAAGAAGACTGGTGTAGTGGAAAATAGAACATGATGAGGTTGGAAAGGCTTTGGGGGCCATGTGAATCATTTGCATTTTAAGAACAATGGAAGTGATAGTAGACGTGATAGTTATCATTTAGGGTGCGTAGCTAAAGCATAATTTGAGATTGGACACTAAGGTGTAGTAGTCTAATGAGTAACTCTATGAAAATACTTTTATTCAGCAACATTTATTAGGACTATATATGGCTTTGCTAGAATTTAGAAATATAAAGATTAATACACCATTAGTTTGTAGCACAGGTAAGGAGTTGTGTTGTAAAGAAATTAGAATCAAATATGAAGTAAAGATATAATAAATATGTTAATAAAGTGCTTTGGAAACCCTTGCTGTGGACTGGGAAACTCTATAAGCAATCATGACTGATAGCCAGAGGGAGGCTTGGGCTAAGAATACAAGATTTAGAGCATTTATTGTATTTATCTATTTTTTAAAAGATTTTATTTATTTGAGAGAGACTGTGCACAAGCAGGGGTAGGGGCAGAGGCAGAAGGAGAGGGAGAAGCCGACTGCCTGCTGGGCAAGGGGGCCCCATCCAGGACTCCATCCCAGGACCCTGAGATCATGACCTGAGCTGAAGGCAGACACTTAACCGAGTCACCCAGGCGCCCCTAGAGAATTTTTTTTTTTTTTTTAAAGTAGGCTCCACTCCCAGCATGGAGCCCAACCCAGGGCTTGAACTCATGATCCTGAGATCAAGACCTGAGCTGAGATCAAGATTCAGGCACTTAACCAAATAAGCCAAATGCCCTTAGCGCATTTTTGCCAATCTTAGCTACACAGGCTTCTGTGTACTTTTTAGTCATGTAGTAAATACTATTTTTTTTCCTTAAAATATACTCAAAGGGTGGATAACTGTGAGCATTTCCTCATAGAAAAGGACAAAATGCTAAGAGGGAGTTTTTTGGTTTTTCTTCAGAATTCTGTGAGGACTGTGTCACCTTGGCAGTAAATGCATCTTAAAAATAAAGGGTGTTCACAAAAATGTATGAGATCTTGACATCTGCAACAACGTGGATGGACCCAGGGAGGCTTCTGCAAAGTGAAATAAGTCAGACAAAGACAAAGATCATATAATTTTACTGATATGTAGAGTCTAAGAAACATACACACACACACTCAAAAGGAAGAAACAGACCCATAAATACAGAGAACAAACTGATGGTTGCCAGAGGGAGGAGGATGGGCAACATAGGGGAAAGGGAGAGGGAAGACATAGGCTTCCTTCCAGTCCTGGAATGAATTGGTCATGGGTATAAAAGGTACAGGATAGGGGATCCAGTCAAGGGTATTGTAATAGTGTGGTATAGTGATAAATAGTAGCTCCCCTCATGGGCATAATATATAGACTTGTTGAATCACTATGTTGAATGTCTGAAACTAATGTAGCATTGTGTCAACTGTACTTCAATACAAAACAAATCAATCAAGGGAAGACAAAACAAAACACCTCCCCAGGGGATACTAATACGCAACGGAGACTGAGAAATACTGCCTAAGGGTGGGTATCCACGGGATTTACTTGTTGCTTGTAGGACCTGTATACTCTTTCTTTTTCTAAATGCTTATTATACCAATCATATATAATTACTGCACAAAATGTAGGGAAAAAAAGAAGGGAGGGAGGGACGGAGGGAGGGAGGTAGAAAGAGAAAAAGAAAGGGTGCTGACACAAACTACGTAATGTTTCCAGCCAGTGGGTGGAGTAAGTAGGTGATCTCCGCGGCGCTTATGCCCCGCCAACCCGGTAGGGCGGCGCAGCTCCGGGGACCGCCATCCCCTCGCGGAAGGCGACGCTCTTGGCCTTCGCCGCGGCGTCTCTCCAAGGCGATACTTCCTGTTGGTTTTGCCTCGAGTCTTCCGCAGGTGTTTGGGCTGTGGCTGTGGCTAGATCTGCGGCCGGCGGCTTGCCATGGAGCGCCCGGGGCCCAGCGAAGGTATGTGGGGGCGATGCCAGGCAGGGCGGGGAGGGCTAGGGGTCGCCGGGGTCGCCGCACTAACGAGGTCTTCTCCTCCTCTTGCCCCAGTGACAGGCTCAGACGCGTCCGGACCGGATCCGCAGCTGGCGGTCACCATGGGCTTCACGGGGTTCGGTGAGTGACCGTCTTAACGCTTAGCCCCGTCTCCTTTTGCAGGGCTTTTAAGACCGGCAGGTTGAGAGAGGAGACCCAGCTGGCACCTCTGGTCCGCACGCTCCGCTGCACCAAGCCCTGGTTACTTGCGCTCTAGTGTATGCCTTGCCATTTCTCCGTAGTCTCTTTCCCATCCGCTAATTCTTGCTTGACTGTTGGGACCCGCTAAGGTGACGCGTATGGGAAGGCTTGTGGGAAAGATAGCTTTGTGACCTATGCTGTGGAGGTGTTGGTTCGTGGAGGGAGTTGTCTTTTTGTGTCCTGAGGCTGAGAGCTAACCATTGACTGTGGTCTGCAGTGAGATGGCCTTTCTGGCAACAAGTGGTGCATTGAGTGATAATTATGAGTTACTAAATCCTTTTAGATTAAAGCCTTTCTTCCCTGGAATTGTCACTTCAGTCTCTCTGTAGAGTCTTGCTGTGAGATAAAGAAGAACATTTCAAATAGAGATGTAGTCATCTGTTGAAAACATCCTGCTTGTAAGAAACAAATGTAAATCTTCTTCCCATTTCTCTTGGGTCCTGGATGGAACAAATATCAGGCTGTTATTTCCAGGTCTCTTGTTGGTGTTCATATGCCCATTTAATATGGTAATGTCTTCTGCCACATTTTTACCCGTAGCTGGTCGGGTTTGCAAATATACTATATAGTTATGTATTACTATAGTATTTCGTTCTGTCGGTCTTTAAAAATGATTTTATTTATTTGCCAGAGAGAGAAAGAGAGAGTGAGCAAGCACACAAGCAGGGGGAGTGGCAGGCAGAGGAAGAAGCAGGCTCCCTGCAGAATAAGGAACCCGAGGCCAGGCTCCATCCTGGGACCATGGGATTATGAACTGAGGTGAAGGCAGATGCTTAACCGACTGAGCCACCCAAGTGTCCCTATACTATTTAATTTTGTTTCAGTTCTTTAAAATAGTTTCCTCCCTAATTTCAAAAGTAACACATATTAATAGAAAATCTGAAAAACAAATAAGGAAGAAGTAAAATCCTTAATTGCATGATCTAGAAATCAAATCTTAGAAGTTATTTTTCTATTCTTCCCTGTTGTATATTTATCAAGAAAGTTAAGATCATATGTATGTACAATTTTATGTTATTCTTAATTATGTATTTTAATTCTTAATACTTTGAGGATTTTCCATATTATAATGTGCTCTTCCAAAACATTTTTAATGGCTGGATAGTACATTTAATAGAAGTGTCATAATTTTGGCCTACATAGTTTCTAATTCTAACTTCTATTACTAATACTAAAAAGAATATCTTTATGAATAAAACTTTCTTTTTATAAAAAAGAATTTCCATAGGATAAATTTCTAAAGAAGGGACTATAATAAAAATATATTAAAAAGTAACCAAAAACATTGGATATATATCTTTTTTAATTTTTTAATTTTTTAAAATTTATTTATTTATTTTTTAAATTTATTTTTTAAGCAGGCTTCCCAGCCAGTGTGGAACCCAACCTGGGGCTTGAACTCATGACACTGAGATCAAGAGTCCTATGCTTAACTGACTAAGCCACCTAGGTGCTCCTGGGTATATATCTTTTAAAATTAATTGATACAGGGCACCTGGGTGCCTCAGTGGGTTAAAGCATCTGCCTTTGGCTCAGGTCATGATCCCAGGGTCCTGGGATCCAGCCCTGCATTGGGCTCTCTGCTCAGCAGGGAGCCAGCTTCCTCCTCTCTCTCTGTCTGCCTCTCGCCTACTTGTGATCTCTATCTGTCAGATAAATAAATAAAATCTTTAAAATTAATTGATACATTTTGTCATAATGCCCTTCAGAAAGATTGTTTCATTTTATACCAAAGTCAGTTTTATGTAAGAATGACATTTTTACCAAAATCTTACTAACATTATTATTTTAATAACATTATTTTTTTTTAAAAAGGCAATGAAAACAAATATAATAATATAATATTGCTTCCAAGCCCATTCACATTGTTGTCAGAATTTAATTTCTTGTGGTTTTAGGGATGAGGCCTCTGTTTCCTTAATTGCTGTCAGGTGGGAATCTCCGCTTTTTTTTTTTTTTTTTTTTAGATTTTATTTATTTATCTGATAGAGAGATCATAAGTAGGCAGAGAGGCAGGCAGAGAGAGAGAGGGAAGCAGGCTCCCCGCCGAGCAGAGAGCCCGATGCGGGGCCCGATCCCAGGACCCCGAGATCATGACCTGAGCCAAAGGCAGCGGCTTAACCCACTGAGCCACCCAGGCGCCCTGGAATCTCCGCTTCTTAAGGTGCTTGCATTACTGTCGTCATCTGAAAACTCCAGCTAGTATTTCCAGTCCGTCTCACACTTCACATCTCTCTGACTTTAGCTGCATCTGTTCTGCTTCTTTGCTTGTAAGGTCATCTGTGATTAGACAGGGCCATCTAGGATAATCTGTTTTGAAGTCCATAACTTTAATTAGATCTACAAAGTCTTTTTTGTCCTGTAATGTAACATATTCCCGGGTTCCAGAGATTAGGGTATGAACATTCTCCATTCTGCCTATGACCAGTGTTGTAGATTTCAGGGGTAGAGTCCAGCTATATTAAAGGAGGATGGGAAAGTCGACCTATAAATGATGACACTGTCATTAAAATTTTCCTGGGAAGTAAACTCTTTCTTCCTAGGTATTTTTCTTATAGCCATGCTATAAATTAAACAGACTAAATGAATATCAACTGTTTAATAAGTGTTAATGGAGTACCTAATGTTTGGCCAGCTTAATGCAAGAAGATCACAGTTTGCTACTTATTTCTGTTTAGGAAAAAAAGCTCGCACATTTGATTTGGAAGCAATGTTTGAACAAACGCGAAGAACAGCTGTGGAAAGAAGTCGGAAAACATTGGGTAAGAAGTTCAGTTATGGCTCTTTAATTGGTATAAATGTTGTATATGCCTTACACAAGTATGTTGACAGTTACTATTAGGCTGAAAAAAAATTCAGAGCAGTTAAAAGACCAAATGTGCTGGTTCCTTTGGAAGCAGAGGTTATTATTATTATTATTATTATTTTAGCATGGTAAAAGTTGCATCTAAGTAGGATAAGAAAGTCTGAATGCTAAAAATCTTTTTGAAGGCAATTCTGCTATGAACAAACAGGGATTCTAAATTAATTTATAAGAATCAAAATAACAGTTTCTTTATTACCTCTCCTTCCACCTGTATCTGATTTTCACTTCATTTTTTTCTTTTCCTGCTTACAGCGGAACCAGTATTTGGAAGGCTGGGCGAGAGGTGGCTCTGAGAGCTGTGTACACCACTGACTGTTGACTCAGACAGTATAGAAAATTGAGACATACAGTGAATGTGGCTGCTCCTGTTGAACCCTTGCACTAATAAGTTGTATCAGACATGTAATGAAGGCCTTAATTTCCACACTGTCTGGTGTGATAGCAGGTGGTCGGCAATTCTGGGTACACCTTAGGGTCTTCCAAGTAGACGGACTCCTCTACTGCTTTCTTGTTTTTTTGATCTTTGTTTTTTTTAAAAGATTTTATTTAATTTTCAATTTTTTCAATTTTTCAAAATATTTTATTTCTTTATTTGAGAGAGAGAATGAGAAAGAGAGAGAGAGAGTATGAGAAGAGGGAGGGTCAGAGAGTGAAGCAGACTCCATGCCAAGCAGGGAGCCTGATGCCGGACTCCAGGATCATGACGTGAGCCAAAGGCAGTCGCCTAATCAACTGAGCCACCCAGATAGGAGATTTACATAAGAGAAAGCGCACAAGTGGGGAGAGTGGAAGGCAGAGGGAGAAGGAGATGCAGACTCCCCACTGAGCAGAGAGCCCAATCCTAAGACCCTGGTATCATGACCTGAGTGGAAGGCAGATGCTTAACGAACTGAGCCACCCTGGTGCCCTTCCATTGCTTTCTTTGGATAAGACTCAGATCATTCTTTCACTGAAAAGATGGATGTATCTTGATAGCGCAAAAGGGGCTAGAAATCAGAGACAGGACTTCTGGAAAAATTTAAGTGACTATCCTGGCAATTGTCCTTTTTGGTTTTAAAATGATAAACTATATAGCAGTAATAGCTAATATTTGGAAAATGCGCTTGTTGTGAAATTTTTCGGTCTTTGGAAGAATAAGGTTTTTTTTTTGTGGTGAGAAGCCGACCTACTATTTTTTAGAAAGAACTGTCATTAATAACATGTTTCAAACACATACAAAAGTATAGTAATGAACTCCTATCACACAGATTTAAGAACTATAATAATGCACAGCTGGTGTTATTTCCATTTTCTTCCCCTGTCAGATTATTTTGTTACAAAGCTGAGACACATTATTTCACCCATGAATATATTAGTATGTGTCTTTAAGAGATACTGGTCTTTTAAAAAACTTAACTGAAATACCTCTACCACACTTAAAAATATTAAATAATATCATCAGACAAAATGCAAAGACATGCTACTACTTGAGGCATATTTATACATTCTTTAACCACTTAATTTTAAAATTACGCTTTTTAGTTAGTGCTTATACTCTTAGAGTATAGCTCTCTTGTATTTAATCTCTTTCAGCTTGTGATAACAAAACACTTGGAACAGAGACTGTTTGTTCACCTAAGTAAGTTTTATAGTTCCCTGTACTATGCATTGCAGGATAAGTTCTCAATATATACTTGAGAAGATTGAATTTAGAACTCTAATACTGCCTTCTAAAAAATAAATTCTGCTTTTTTGGAGAATGTTTTAAAATGGTCTCACCCGTTTTATAGAACTTGGGATTTGGAGTTGAAGGACCTGGGTTTGAGGGTCAGCTGCACATCCTACTATTTTATTTTTTTCTTTTTTATTAACATATAATGTATTATTAGCCCCACGGGTACAGGTCTGTGAGTCGCCAGGTTTATACACTTCACAGCACTCACCATAGCACATACCCTCCCCAATGTCCATAACCCAACCACCCTCTCCCTACCCCGCAAACCCTCAGTTTGTTTTGTGAGATTTTGAGTCTCTTATGGTTTGTCTCCCTCCTGACCCCATCTTGTGGCATAGTACCCTTTAAATAGTAAAGTACTTTGAAAACAATTACTTTTAATGCCTACATTTTTTCTTAGCAAAGCATGTGTGCATTTAGCACATAAGGGGAATTATAATGAACAGTTACTAGATTTTTAAAATTTGAAAAATCATCGGAAGACCAAGTTCTCCTGTGATATTTGTGGATGAATTAAATATATTGAACTTTCTTTTTTTTTTTTTTTTAAGATTTTTAAAATTTATTTTGAGAGCATGAGTGAGTAAGAGAAAACATGAGAAGGTGGAAGGTCAGAGGGCGAAGCAGACTTCTGTGGACCTGGGAGCCCAAAGTGGGACTCGATCCTGTGACTCCAGGATCATGACCTGAGCCAAAGGCAGTTGCTCACCCAACTGAGCCACCCAGGCGCCCATGTTGAACTTTCTTGATTTAGTATTATATTCTTGGACTTGGACCACTGTTTTTACCCCGATCTAAACACATGAATCCAAAGTTTCACTTGTTTTTCTTGAAAGTTCAAAAATGGAGATATGAGCATTCTGTATCTCGTGATTGTTTTGGAGTCTTTCTGAGGGCATGACATTAGGCTTGCGGAAAATAAGAACTGTGAATCATCCCTCCCCTTCCCACCCCATGGTCCCTTTTAATAGCAAGTTTGTCTGTGTATATGAATATGAACTGTTTTCGTTGGTAAATGCTCTCATAGAAAGGATGAATTACTATAAATCCTCAATAAAGTATGCATCATTTTAAATGTCAGGAAATAATCGTGTAAGTGGTTTTTTTAAAGTATTTTCATTTTCTGTTTTTTTTTTTTTTTTTTTTTTAAGATTTTATTATTTATTTGAGAGAGAAAGAGAGAGCACAAGGGAGCATGAGTGGGGTGAAGGGCAGAGGGAGAAACAGGCTCTCCACTGAGCAGGGAGCCTGAAACAGGACTTAATTCTGGGACTCTGGCATCATGGCCTGAGCTGAAGGCAGATGCTTAACTGAGCCACCCAGGGACCTCTAAAGTGTTATTTTTCTGAAAGCTCTAGTAAGTATGTCTAGGACATACGAAAGACATAGGTTCTTTTTAAAGCTATAATACTATGAGGAGATAAATGGAGAAGAAAAATTTATTCAAATGCTTATTTTGGTTGTGCGTGTATTTGTTAAAAATTATTAGGGAGAAAGAGCACATGAGTGAGTGCATGCAAGGGGGAGGGGCAGAGGGAGTGGGAGAAGTAGAATCCTGCTTAGTAGGGACTGGGGGGCTCCCCCCCCACCCCGCCTACCCAGGGCTCAATCCCAGGACCCTAAGATCCTGACCTGAGCAAAGACAGAGGCTTAACTGACTGAGCCACCCAGGTGTCCCTAGGTATACATGTGCTTTAGATGGATTTATGAGCCTTGTCTATGGTAGGATAGGAAACAACATCTTTGAAAAAACGGTTAAAATAGGATTTGAATATGATTTTAAGTGATCCTGAAAAGAAAACCTGTCCCAGAGATTTTAGAAATTAGAAAAGCTTAAAGAGTTGTGTGTGTATGTGTACCTGAAATGGTCTTCCTACCTGGTTAAATCCTACCTTATCTTTTAAGGCCTCACACATATTTTACTTTTTCTAGGGGTTTTTTTGAAAAACTGTCTGGACATAATAATTGTTCCCTGCCTTTATATCTGTAACACTTTAAAGAATACTATAAATTTTCTCCTAATATTTTTCACATAGTGAGGATAAGAACCTTGTTTTCACATTTATACTGTAAGTATAAGCCTAGTAGAGCTTAGTACATAATAGTTACGTCCCTAAATATTTAATGGAGAAATGTAATTAATGTACTTAAAATGTTCATATTTTTTAAATTTCCTAGTATTTTGGCATTAAATATTTTGAATTTAGATTTACATGAAATTGGTAAGCTAGTGAATTGTTTTGTAAGTTAGAGTAACAAAAACATTTAGCAAGGTTTAAGTTTCATGATGAGAAAACATTTATTCTAGCTTATATTTACGATGAGAAAACATTTATTCTAGCTTATATTTACAGTAATTTTATTTCCTTTACGTTTTATTTTAAGTCTCATTTCTTTAAGTTAAGTGATTGCTATAATGATTGGCTCTTGAGATTTTTATGTGCCAAATTATATTCCTTTGACTCTGCAATTTGTGTGAATGAGCCCAGATGAGAGATGGTACTTTTGGGTAGTTTGCTGTTACCTAGACAAATATTGCATACATGTGGAGAAGCTTTTCAGAAACGGCTATCCAAAAATTGGTAACTGAAAGTAGAATAATAAAATGAGGTGTTTGGAAGAATAAAATTAGGTGTTGGATAGTAGGTTAATTCACTTTGGTTAAGGGAAGATACAGACCATTTTTACAGTGCTGACAGTGTACTTGGTTCCACTTTTGATGAAAATGCATGAAATGCTACCCTTTGTCGGGAGTTCTCTCTCTCTCTGAAAAATAAATAAATAAATAAATAAATAAAATCTTTTTTTTTTTTTTAAGATTTTATTTATTTATTTGACAGAGAGAGATCACAAGTAGGCAGAGAGAGAGAGAGAGGAGGAAGCAGGCTCCCCGCTGAGCAGAGAGCCCAATGTGGGACTCGATCCCAGGACCCTGAGATCATGACCCGAGCCGAAGGCAGCGGCTCAACCCCCTGAGCCACCCAGGCGCCCCCAAATAAATAAAATCTTAAAAAAAAACCCTGATACATAGTAAACGCCATGTGTTAGCTGATGTAATATTTGTTAAACTAAGGTTGTTATTATAAGGTAGTTATTTGAGGCGCCTGGGTGGCTCAGTGTGTTAAGCTGCTGCCTTCGGCTCAGGTCATGATCTCAGGGTCCTGGAATCGAGTCCCGCATTGGGCTCACTGCTCAGCGGGGAGCCTGCTTCCTCCTCTCTCTCTGCCTGCCTCTCTGCCTACTTGTGATCTCTCTGTCAAATAAATAAATAAAATCTTAAAAAAAAAAAAAGGTAGTTATTTGCAAAGAAGTCACAGAAGACCTAATTAAAAATGACTCAAATAAGAAAAATTTAGTGTTACACATGAAAAGAGCCCCGGAATGGGGCTCTTCCATATTCTGAGTCCTGGCATGAGGAACATTTAAGTTTTCCCCCCTTTTTCTGCTTTGCCAGTTTTAGGTTATTGGCTTGTTTTAAACTGACTGCACTCATCACCCAAAATTATAAGTGAAATTTTGTTACAAGCAGATGACCACCTCCACAGGCTGAAAGGATACTGTTCTGTATATCTTTTTTTTTTTTAGTAGTAAGAAAATCTTTCTCACATGTTCCTCCAGTTGACTTTTTATATCTTATAGGCTGGTGTTAGTGTGGAAAGTTAGTTCCAAAATACAGCCACTGGCAAGAGCAATAGAATGGACTTGGAATCAAGCTTTACCCCTTTGGGCAGGGAGGGGCCCAGCATCTGCTGAAGCACCTGCTTCCTCTTACCTGGAGAAAGCTGTGGTTTTTCCTAGCCAGGGGAAAAGGAAGAAATGGCTGCTGTATAGGAAGCTAATAATGTATGCCTAGGTATTGTTCACTGATTAAGGTCAGAAATGCCCCAAGACCAGAGCCTAGGATCAAGTGTCCAAGTGTGGTTTCGCCCCCACCCCCCGCCCCCCCGCCCCCCGCAACCTCTCCCCTCTCACCCTGGAGGGTATGGAGGGATTGACTGGAGAAGCAGGATGATGGTAGGAGCCATGCAGGCTTACTCTTCTATTTTGACATTATCTTCTTTATTTTTATTTTTTTTCAACCTCAGCATCAGAGTGCAGAATTACCTAACTCACCCACCTTAGCCCAGCGGTGAGCATAAAAAATACCAGCATGAGCTAGTGTTTGCCTTTCCTCATCCTGTAGTGTTATCTCCCCTGTTTGACATAAACGGCTATGTAGTTACTTGTCCATGTATGTTTGTTATCTTCTTATTTCTTATCCTCCATATCCTATCAACAAAAGACCCTAAAGAGTACAGCATTCCAATTAATAAGTGCCTTGTGATATGGTTTAACTTTAGGTGTATTGTTTTTCATTATTAAGAAAAAAAATGTTAAAGATTATCTCAGGCCGTTGAGGATGGTGGGAGTTGAGAACAATTTAAGTAACTCAGTTCCTTCCTGTGTGCCCTCCAATTGTAGAGTGACAATGTCAGAGAAAAAAGATCAAATTTCTTTGGATAATTTTTTTTTTTGTCTTTCCAAGGTAAATAACTCTAGAAATCTGAAATTTTCTCAAGATTTTTGTGGGAAGTCCCTTATCACAAATCCAGAGGGGAAAATCAGAAATGAACAAAATTCTGAGTTTATAGTTTAAAATATATTAAAAATAAAAAGTGAAGTTACCTAAAGTCTTACCTTTGGACACTTTATTTTTTACTTGTCACCTTCCACGTCTTTTTATTTTATTTACTTAATTCACTAATTAATTTAAATATTTTATTTACTTATTTGAGAGAGAGAGCAAGAGAGAGCACAATTGGGAGCGGGGAGAGGGAGAAGCACACTCCCTCTTGAGCAGGGAGCCTGACTCAGGGCTTGATCCCAGGGTGCTGGGATCACGAACTGAGTCAAAGGCAGATGCTTAACTGACTGAGTCACCCAGGTGCCCCTCTTTTTATTTTTAAAATATATTTATTTATTTTTAAAGATTTTATTTATTTGACAGAGAGAGATCACAAGTAGGCAGAGAGGCAGGCAGAGAGAGAAGAGGAAACAGGCTCCCCAAGGAGCAGAGAGCCCTATGTGGGGCTGGATCCCAGGACTGTGGGATCATGACCTGAGCCGAAGGCAGAGGCTTTAACCCACTGAGCCACCCAGGCGCCCCTAAGATTTTTTTTTTTAAATATTTTATTTACTTATTTGACAGATCACAAGCAGGCAGAGAGGCAGGCAGAGAGAGAGGGGGAAAGCAGGCTTCCCACCGAACAGAGAGCCCAATGCGGGGCTCGATCCTGGGATCATGACCCAAGCTGAAGGCAGAGGCTGCAACCCACTGAGCCACCCAGGTCCCCTTTTAAGATTTTATTTTTAGGTAATCTTTCTACCCCATGCGGGGCTCAAACCCACAACCCTGAAGTCAAGTGTCATGTGCTTTAGTGACTAAGCTAGTCAGCTGCCCGTTAGATAGTGCCATGTCATTCACATACTATTCACATGTTAATTTTGCTTAGCTTGTCTGTTATTATTTTCCCAGATTTATATATTTTCCATCACTATTTTTATTGGTTGTATTAAATTAATTAATTGTTTAAAGATTTTATGTATTTGTCAGAGAGATACAGAGCTCAAGGAGGGGGAATGGCAAGGAGAGGGAGAAGCAGACTCACTCCTGGGCAGGGAGCCTGACTGGGGACTCGATTCTAAGCCTCTGAGATCATTGCCCTGGCCAAAGGTAGACGCTCAACCGATTGAGCCATCCACATGTCCCTGTTGGCAGGATTTTATGTTGATATATAGTAGTTCAGTTATTTTCCCAATCTGGGTACTTAGGTTGATAAGTTTTTGCTGTTACTGGCATTACTTTAAATTACATCACTTTGGCTATATTAATTTTTAGCCCTTATTGATCCTGACAAATTTTTGAAGTCATAACTATTGAAATTTTTTTTTAAATCTTTACAGAAGCAAGAGAAAAAGAGGAAGAAATGAACAGAGAGAAAGAATTAAGAAGGCAAAATGAAGATATTGAACCAACATCTTCAGGGTCATACGTAGTCAGAGATGGCTCTAAATCGTCTTCCAGGTGCTTGACTTTCTCAAAAAGATTTCATTAAACTATCATTCCCAAGTTTTTGTAAAGAAAGAGGATTAAGACTGATTTTGTTCTAAGAAACTGATTTTTTCTTTTTAAAGATTTTTAGTTCTAATTAGAGGTCAGCAAGTAAACACTATCAGATTTTAGTTTTCTCAGAAATTATGAAGCAAATGGCAGCTTCTCTTATTGGTCACCACAATTACTATGCGTTGACACAATGGGAAGCAGTCTTTTTTAGTCCTGAGAATGGTGGTGACCTTTTCCTTGAGGGGAGAATTCCCATAATTAAAAAGAATTCTCTTGAAATTTTGTAAACCAATACACATTTTAATTTTTTATTTTTTAAAAAAGATTTTATTTATTTATTTGACAGAGGGAGAGAGATCACAAGTAGGCAGAGCAGCAGGCAGAGAGAGAGGGGGAAGTAGGCTGCCTTCTGAGCAGATGTGGGGCTCGATCCCAGGGCCCTGAGATCCCAACCTGAGCCAAAGGCAGAGGCTTAACCCACTGAGCCACCCAGGTGCCCCACACATTTTTAAATAAATAAGAAAGTACATGTTAGTTAAGGACTTTTTTAAAAAAGATTTTATTTCTTTATTTGACAGAGAGAGACACAGTGAGAGAGGGAACACAGGCAAGGGGAGTGGGAGAGGGAGAAGTGGGCTTCCTGCTGAACAGAGAGCCTGATGCGGGGCTCAATCCCAGGACCCTGGGATCATGACCTGAACCAAAGGCACAGGCTTAACTGACTGAGCACCCCAGGCTTTTCACTTTCTTAAATATTTTTTTAAAGTAAACTTTCTGCCTCATGTAGAGCTTAAACTCATACCCCCAAGAACAGGAGTCACATTCTGTACCAACTGAGCCAGCCAGCACCACTGTCTTTTCATTTTCTTAATAATGTACTTTGGCATATTGAAGATTTTAATTTTGATGAAGTCCAACTTACATATTTTTTCTTTTTGTTGTTTATCCTTTTGGTACCACCTTGAGAATCCATTGCCAAAGTATAGTTTGTGAAGATTTCCCCTTTTCTTTTAAGAGTTTTATGGTTTTATTTATTTTTTAATTTTTAAAAGATTTTATTTATTTGATTGGGTGGCGGGGAGCACAAGCAGGTAGATGGAGAAGCAGACTCCCTGCTGAGCAGGAGAGCCCAGTGTGGGGCTTGATCCCAGCACCCTGGGGTCATGACCTGAGCCGAAGGCAGATGCTTTATTTGATTGAGCCACCCAGGCACCTGAAGAGATTTATGGTTTTACCTCTTATATTTTGGTCATTGATTCATTTTGAGTTAATTCTGATATGGTGTGAGGTAGGAGTCCAACTTTTTTTTTTTGGTGGGGGGTGGCTTTGGCTTATCTTGGTGATTCCAGTATGTAATGTGGGGTATGATTCCAGAGTAGTTTGCTATTTTATATTATGGATGTTCAGTAGTCATTACAGGGTGGTCATCTTCTTTACTATCTTTAAATGCGTACTTGATGTTATTTACAAATTATTTCTTATGATAATTTGAATTTGGTTCTGGAATTCCTCTTCTGCTCTCCTGGTGTGTTTCATTCAGTCCTATATATTTTAAACAAATTTCAGGTTAGTTTTTTTCCTTTGTGATATATTAAGAGTCTGTTTCACAAAGCATACAAATAATTTTTTTTTGAGATTTTATTTTCTTAATTAATCTCTACAACCAGTATGGCGCTTGAACCCGCAGCCCTGAGGTTGAGAGTTGCATACCCCACCAAATGAGGCAGCAAGGCACCCCCACAAAACATATAAATAATTAAAAAAAATATCTATAGTGTTGTTAAAATTTGTTTTAGAGGAAGTCATCTAAAACTACTACTTTTCTTGGATTTAAAGAAATGGTGTACGGATGGAAGTACTATTTACACATCAAAAGCTGGAAAGAATTATGTCATTTATTCTATGAAACATAGCTACAGGATAGGAGAGAAGTATTCATATACTCCAAATCTGCAAAGTAGGAATTGTTTAGACATTTGCATTTCCTCTAAAGAAATTAGTACCAGTGGCGCCTGCATGGCTCTATTGGTTGGGTGTCTGCTTTCGGCTCAGGTCATGATCCTAGGGTCCTGGTATCAAGCACCCTCTCCCTCTCCCTTTGCCTGCTGCTCCACTTGCTTGTGCTTTCTCTCTCTGTTGAATGAATAAAATAAAAAAAAAAAATTAATACCAGAAAGAATGAATTTTGTTTCTGATTTAGTTCCTATATTAAATTGTACAGTTACATATTTATGCTTAGCTAAACTCTCTTTCAAAAAGTCAGCTGAGGGGCATCTGGGCAGCTCAGTCATTTTAGCATCTGCCTTTTGTGATCCCGGGGTCCTGAGATCGAACCCCACATCAGGCTCCCTGCTTAGTGGGGAGTCTGTTTGTCCCTCTCCCACGGATGCTCTCCCTGCTTGTGCTTTCTCTCTCTCTCTCAAGTAAATAAACAAAATCTTAAAAAAATAAAAAGTCAGCTGAGAAAAATACTAGGTTTTAGTCCTCTGTTTTTTCTTGAGATACATATTGTTTTTTAGGCTCTGGTTCATATTTTGATAGCACATTTAATTAAGGCGTATTTTAAACATGGAATGTGTTCTGTTTTCTGTCATGGACATTTTTGGGCATAATTTCATGGACTTTGTTTTTCAGAAATTGAAACTATGTTAAAAATTGTTTATTTTCTTGGCTTGTGTATATTAGAAGCAAAAAGACAGAAATGGAACTGGAAGCTGCATAGAAGCAGATACATTCCATCCAGTTTCGTGTCAGTATTAGGACTGTCTAATCCATCATGAAATCAGTTTGGATGATGGGTATTATGGAGGGCACTGGGTATTATATGGAGCACTGGGTGTGGTGCATAAACAATGAATTTTGGAACACTGAAAAAGAATAAAATAAAAGAAGAAAAGAAAAAAAATCAGCTTGGATTCGTTGAGTTCTCAGTTCAGTGCTTCTGAATTAGTTAAGTCATTTAAAGCATAGGTGCTAAGTGTTAACATTTTAGTTTAGAACTCTCTGTGCTCTGAATAATTTTGCATTAAGAAAGTGTGATTTCTAAACTAGTATAGTTTGGAATTTGTGACTTAATGACAAGGGAGAAAATTTTGGAGTGTGACTACTCTAATAAAAATCTATTCAGTCATTCAACTGTGATGTGTTGAACATCTGTTGTGGGTTAGGCACTACTTTAGGCATTGGGGCTGTAGTAATTAGCAAGTCAGATGAGATCTCTGAGCTCATATTGTTGTGGGGTATCTGAGGAGATGGATAACAGATTATAAACAACTAAGTAACCAATTATATAAGATAATTTAGTGAGGTGTATGATAAAAATAACCCAAGTAAAGTAATGAAGACGATGGTGACTGATAGGGCTGTGTTTGAGAAAGCAGAAAGTGGGCACCATAAGGCCTCTTTGAGGACACCTGAATGAAGAGAAGGAGGCCATTTAACAATCAGTTCCAGCAGAGGGGACTGCAAGTTCAAAGACACTCATGCTGGACCAAGCTTAACCTGTTTAGTTTGAAAGAAAGCCTATGGGGCTGGAGCACAGTGAGCTAAACCATTGCAAAAATAAGAAATTCCCTTAGTGGAGGTTTGCTTGCTCCAAACAAAGGTAGTAACCTTTGTATATGGATAACATGTATGTATGTATTCCCTTCAATGGTGAACGTAGATGAGTATCCGTGGATATTGGGTGCCTGTTACATGTCAGGCATCATTTAGGTGCTAGAGACAGCAGTGAACACATACGAGAAATATTTAGTAGACGGCAATAATACTTTGAATTTTATAAAATATTTGATATGTTAATTGTTGTAATTAGGAATGTAATTCTCAACCCTTTGGGGTTGTTTAGGAGGGATGGTGGATGGTGGTGACTTTCAGAATGCCTAGAGGAGTGTGATAGAGACTTTAGAGGAAGTGTGTAACAGTTTACAGATGTGCTGGGTAGAAAAACAGTTGAGAATCATTATAATACTCTCTACAGTAAGGTAGTTTTAGAATCCAAGGGTGCTACATAGAACATTTTTAGCAGCTCAGCAAACTTGAATTAAAACTGAGAAATGGGGGCGCCTGGGTGGCTCAGTGGGTTAAGCCGCTGCCTTCGGCTCAGGTCATGATCGCAGGGTCCTGGGATTGAACCCCGCGTCTGGCTCTCTGCTCAGCCGGGTGCCTGCTTCCTTCTCTCTCTCTCTGCCTGCTTGTGATCTCTCTCTGTCAAGTAAATAAATAAAAATCTTTAAAAAAAAAAAACACTGAGAAATGATTTGTATTTCAGAAAATACATTGAAACATTTTGGGAGTAATACTCACTTTCTTATATGGCTGACTGTATGTGCTCTTGTGGTAAACAGTGATTGGATTCAGATATAGTGAGCAGAAGCATTGGTTATCATGTGGTTTTCTTTCTAATGGGTATAATATTTTGTAGTTTTTCTTCCACATTCCATTTGTTCTGCTGGCTCTTTATGAGTGAGGAGGCCCTAATGAGCCTCTAACATATAATTGCTGTGACTTTTTGTTTAGGTTAAGATAAGTAGACAAAAGAAACTTACTTACTTTTTTTTTTTAAGATTTTATTTATTTATTTGACAGACAGAGATCACAAGTAGGCAGAGAGGCAGGCAGAGAGAGAGGAAGGGAAGCAGGCTCCCCGCTGAGCAGAGAGCCCAATGCAGGGCTCGATCCCAGGACCCTGAGACCATGACCTGAACTGAAGGCAGAGGCTTAACCCACTAAGCCACCCAGGTGCCCCAGAAACTTACTTTTTTTTTTTTTTTTTAATTTTTTATTTTTGAAACTTACTTTCTTAAGATAAAATAATATCTGAGTTACACATTTAATGCTTGAATTACAAATTTAACAAATTACACATATTTAATTAATTAAAACAAAAACCCAGCTGTTAAAAGGAGAAGCAGGTTTCCTAGGAGATCTGTACCATCTCTAGAGTGTGTTCTTCATTGCAGCAGAGGCAAAGAGTTTCTGTTTTTGTATTTTCAGGGATACAAGCAGCAGTGAGAGTGAAGAGAGTTCTGGTTCTTCTGATGATGAGTTAATTGGCCCTCCTTTGCCCCTTAAAATGACGGAAGAGCCAAGTAATCATATCGAGGAAGATATCCTTGGTCCTTTACCTCCACCTCTTTATGAAGAAGTAGAAGAAGAAGATGATGATGATGGTGATTCAGAGGAGGAGGAGGTAAGTGTATCAGTAGTAATGGAATAGTTCACTGGAGTAGTGTAAGGATCATTTCCCTGCTAACTGTTATTCACAAGTGAGAGCAAATAAAGAACAGTTTCAAGCTTACTACTGATAGCCCTTGTTGAAAGAACTCTAAAGGATGTACTTCAGGAACGAGGAAATATAACTCAAATAATAAATGGGCAGTAGGAAGCAATGTCTTAAAAAAAGGGGTTGACAGACATTTTGTTAAATCTACATAAGCATTGAGCATTACCACAAGCATTACTACAAGCATTACTATAAATAATAGTAATAAATAAATTTAGGGTGATTTTTTAAAAAAGATTTTATCTATTTGAGAGAGAGAACAAGCTCGTGCACATGAATGGGGGTAGGGGTAGAGGGAGAAGCAGGTTTCTGGCTGAGCAGGGAGCCCCATGTGGGGTTTTATCCCAGGACCCATGAAATCATGACCTATGCCTAAAGCAGCTGCTTAACTGAATGAGTCACCCAGTTACCTTGATTTAGGGCAATTTAAAACAAAGTGGATTGAGGGGCGCCTGGGTGGCTCAGTGGGTTAAGCCGCTGCCTTCGGCTCAGGTCATGATCTCAGGGTCCTGGGATCGAGTCCCGCATCGGGCTCTCTGCTCAGCAGGGAGCCTGCTTCCTCCTCTCTCTCTCTGCCTGCCTCTCTGCCTACTTGTGATCTCTCTCTGTCAAATAAATAAATAAAAATCTTTAAAAAAAAAAACAAAAAAACAAAGTGGATTGAAAATTACTGTGATCAATAATGAAATACAGGAGAGTGGAATCAGTTCATTCAGTTGGAAATCCTTCTATTATTTGGAAGGAGGCTAGAGCTATTAATTAACTTCAAATTAGTTTAAATATGAAAGGTATAATTTTAAGAGTAATTGCCCAAAGAATAGAAATAAATTGTATAACCTCAAAATAGTAAAAGAAAACCATTGGTATACTTTGTGTATTTCACACTAGCAGTAGATCATTTTTTAATACCACTCTCCTCTGTGATAAATTATTTTCCATAATAATTGAGATGAAACAAATAATGATCAGAAAAGAAACAGCTTTTGCAAATCTGTCAGTGACTTTACAAAATGGGCATTCTTTGCATAATCTTATTAAGTACCAGTATACCAAATTTATCAATCTGTTAATTCATTGGTAAAGAAAGCTTTTTAAAGATTTTAAAATTTATTTTAGAGAGAAATAGAGAGAGAGGAGAGCATGTGAACAGGGGAGGAACAGAGGGAGGGAGAAAGAATCTCAAGCTGATGCCATGCCGAGGGTGGAGCCCAACGGAAGGCTCCATCTCACCACCCTGATACCATGACCTGAGCAGAAACCGAGAGTGGGACTCTGAACCAGCTGAGCCACCTGGGAGTCGCAGATCAAAGAAAGCTTTCATTTAATTTATTTATTTAAAACGTTATTTTCTTTTATTTTTTTTCAGTGTTCCAAAATTCATTGTTTATGCACCACACCCAGTGCTCCATGTAATACATGCCCTTCTTAATACCCACCACCAGGCTCATGAACCCCCCACTCTCCTCCCCTCCAAAACCCTTAGTTTGTTTCTCAGAGTCTGCAGTCTCTCATGGAGAAGTGAGACGGGGGAAATCAGGGGGAGACAAATCAAAGAAAGCTTTTAATTTTAATTTTGAAAAATATTTTTCAGTTGAAACCTGAGATGTGTGTATGTGTGTGTGTGTATACATATATATAAACATACATGTATGTGTGTGTGCACGTGTATGTGAAATTAAAAAAAAAAAAAGAGGCACATAAGTTGGTAGTTTCATTAAAAAATCTTGTTTCGGGGCGCCTAGGTGGCTCAGTGGGTTAAGCCGCTGCCTTCGGCTCAGGTCATGATCTCAGGGTCCTGGGATCGAGTCTCGCATCGGGCTCTCTGCTCAGCAGGGAGCCTGCTTCCTCCTCTCTCTGCCTGCCTCTCTGCCTACTTGTGATTTCTCTCTGTAAAATAAATAAATAAAATCTTAAAAAAAAAAAATCTTGTTTCAAGATGTTTTTAAAAAACAAAAAAACAAAAAAAAAGAAAAAAAATCTTGTTTCATGGGGCACCTGAGTGACTCAATCAGTTAATCGTCTGCCTTCAGCTCAAGTCCTGATCCCAGTGGAGTCCTGCATGGGCTCCCTGCTCAGTGGGGAGTCTGCTTCCCCTTTTGCCTCTCCCCCTGGCTTGTGCTCTCTCTTGATCACTCTCCCTCTCAAGTAAATAAATAAAATCTTAAAAAAAAAATCTTGTTTCATAATAGATTCCTGAAACTGCAATGTTGACCATTTCTTTTATTTTTAAATTTTATTTATTTTAAATTATTATTAACATATAATATATTATTTTTTTCACGGGTACAGGTCAGTGATTCATCAGTCTTACACAATACACAGTACTCAGCACAATACATACCCTCCCCAATGTCCATCACCCAGACACGCCATTCCTCTATTTTTTTTTTTTTTTTTTAAAGATTTTATTTATTTATTTGACAGAGAGAAATCACAAGTAGATGGAGAGGCAGGCAGAGAGAGAGAGGGAAGCAGGCTCCCTGCTGAGCAGAGAGCCCGATGCGGGGCTCGATCCCAGGACTCCGAGACCATGACCTGAGCCGAAGGCAGCGGCTTAACCCACTGAGCCACCCAGGCGCCCCCATTCCTCTATTTTTAAAAAAAATTTTGATATCCATTCTAGTGGCTTTTAAAAAATACCTCTTTTCGGGGCACCTGGGTGGCTCAACATGTTGGGCCTCTGCCTTTGGCTTAGGTCATGATCTCAGGTTCCTAGGATTGAGCCCCGCAGCAGGCTCCCTGCAGGCTTCCCCTTCTCTCTCTGCCTTCTCTGCCTTCTTGTGATCTATCTCTCTCTCTCTGTCAAATAAATAAGTAAAATCTTAAAAAAAATACCTCTTCACTAAAATATATTATACATATATTTTTTCTTACATAAAAATAAATGGCAGATTATGATAAATATTGTCATCAAATGATCTGCTTTAGAATGTTGTTGGTGAAAATAATTCAGGTGTTCAAACGTTGCCCTTTTGAATTCTTCTGCCAACCTAGTCTCCCATCTTTTGTTTTTTTCTCAAAGAGTAACAGAATGAGAGGTACTCAAGTATTGTTTCTTTAATATATCAGTTTATTTTGGATCTGCTGTTTGAATGCAGAAACATGTAGTACAACAAGGATTAGAGATATGAAACTACCCTTGAAGTAAGTTTGAATGATTCTGAACCACTCAAAACATTATCTGTAAACATACATATCAGAGTATGTCTGTGCATGTATGCGGTGTGGTGCTGACTGTCTAACTGGGAGTTCTGTAAATTAACTTCAGGTAGAATACAATGTTTATTGAAAGAATAAAAATATGCCACTTTAAAGCTAATATATATTATCAAAATTCAGTACTAATCATAGTAAAAATCAATAAAAAACAAATTTCTAATCTGACATTTTTAGAATTGCCAGCAAATGGTGATAATGAAAAACAGACTCATCTTTGGATGATTTTATTACTGTTTTAAGGTTCTTTTTTTTTTTTAAGATTTTTTTTTTAATTTTATTTATTTGACAGAGAGGGATCACAAGTAGGCAGAAAGGCAGGCAGAAAAAGGGGAGAAGCAGGCTCCCCACTGAGCAGAGAGCCTGATGCAGGGCTCAATCCCAGGACACTGGGATCATGACCTGAGTGGAAGGCAGAGCCTTTAACCCACTGAGCCACCCAGGTGCCCCATTTTTTTTTTTTTTAAGATTTTTATTTATTTGAGAGAGAGAGAGAAAGTGCACAAGTAGGGTGAAGGGCAGAGAGAGAACCTTTTCTCCCTCCCTTCTGCTAAGAAGGGCTCCATCCGGGGACTCAGATCATAGCCTGAGCTGAAGGCAGACACTTAACAACTGAGCCACCCAGGTGCCCCTGTTTTAAGGTTCTTTACAGAAAATGCACCCCCTTACTGTGTGCACCACTTCCATTGCAATACTCTTAATCTGCCTCTGAAGAAGACTCAATCATTCTAGTAAAAGACAGGAAAGGAGAAAAAAGATGTAGAGGAAAATCTTGGTAAACAGAGAAAAATAAGGCGGTAGGCACAAATACAGATGTATCAGTATTCGCAGTAGATGTAAGTGGACTCAAATTGCCACTTAGAGTAGATTTAAATTCTCAGAGTAGATTTAAATATTCAGATACATTCTGTTTATGAGTGATACACCTAAAACGTGATGACCAGAAAGTTTGAAAGGAAGAGGAATAAAAAATAGCAGGAAAATACTAACCAAAAGATAACTGATTAATCTTACAAAATTGACTTAAGACAAAATAATCTTTAAGTCATTATTAACCTAATTAGCCAAGTGAGTGTCATTACTTAATGCTAAAGGGAACAAGTTATCTTCCAGGAAAATTTGGCATTTCTTAATCTCTCAATCTAACACAATATATTTAAAGCAAAAATTGACAGAAATATTTATTAAACAAAAATAATTGATAGGAATAACGAGGAATAGACAAATCTACAATCATAATGGAGATTCAGAAATCCTTAGAACAAACAGTAAGAGTATCGTAGTGAACAATATGAATGCATATGTTTTCTCTACTGAACATATATAGAACCCTTATTTGATATTTTTTTCAAGCACATATGGATAAATTTTTTTAAAAAATATTTTATTTATTTATTTGACAGAGAGAGATCACAGTAGGAGAGAGGAAGGGAAGAGATCACAGAGAGAGAGGAAGGGAAGCAGGCCCCCCGCTGAGCAGAGAGCCTGATGTGGGACTCGATCCCAGGACCCTGAGATCATAACCCGAGCCGAAGGCAGCGGCTTAACCCACTGAGCCACCCAGGCGCCCCCATATGGATAAATTTAGGTTGATCATGAAATGTCAGAATATTGTGAGTGAATTTTTGTGTGCCCTCAAAATTCATGTGTTGAAGCCCCAACCCCCAGTGTGGCTGCATTTGGACATGAGACTCTTTGGAAGTAATAAAGGTTAAATTACATCGTAGGGGTGGACCCTGATCTTAAAGATTTAGTTTGCTTGTAGGAAGAGAGACACCAAAGAGCCAGGTCTGCATATAACAAAGCAAAAAGGTGGACATCTCCAAGCCAGGAGGAAAGCTCTCAGCAGAAACCAAATTACCTTGACCTTAGACGTCTGGCCTTCAGAACTGTGAGAAAATAAATTTCTGATGAAATTTCAGGATCATGACCTGAGCCGAAGGCAGTCACTTCACCATCTGAGTCACCCGGAGGCCCCTGACAGTTGTTTTTCTTATTGAAACTGTATTACCAAGTATTGAGAGCCTAACAATCCTCTAATCTCAGTGATATTACTTCTGGGAGTCTAACCTGAGGAAATTTAGAGAAAGCTTTATGCCCAAAAATGTTTATCACAGTACTGTGTGTAATAATGATTTTCAGAATGTGTTCCATGGGAGTGGTGGGTTGGAGCACTGGATCTCCAATCTGTTTTCATTTGATGGAAATGATGAGAGCATGTCCATACCCCTGGTGGTATCAGGAATAATGTGAGTACGTGTCTAGTAGGAAGAGGAAAGACAAGTGAACTGTTGTGTAGTCATAAAATAGTAAACAGTCATTGAATGTGTTTAATAAGAGTTTTCAGTAGCACTAGGGAGTGATGTACAACTGTCTAAACAGTATGAGTTCAAAAATTTAAATGATACAGATGTGTGGAAAAAAGGATTTACATTGCTTGTTTCTGGATTGTGAGAATGAGGATTTTTTTATACCTAATTTTTTTTTTCCTGCCTCATATTTTTCCATATTGACCATAAGATGTGCCTGTGACTAGAGACAAATAATGGGGTTGCATTCAGTTAATATTTCTTCATTGTAAGCCAATTAAGATCTTAATTTAAAAATTAGAATGGATAGGGTGATGGGCATTAAGGAGGGCACTTGATGTTAATACAACTGATAAATCACTAACTTCTACCCCTGAAACTGATACTATACTGTGTGTTAACTAAATTGAATTAAAATGAAAAACTAAAAAAGGGAAAAGAAAGAAAAAAAATTAGAACAGATAGAGAAAAAACTCCAAACAGAATAATATTGAACATGGAAGTAAAATACATCTTCTGTGAATAAATTCCTATCTTATCTTGTTCCAAAAAGGATTTAATGAAGTGAAGTGCTATAAGAAAGCATAAATTAGGAAGCATGAAGGAACATAGAAAAGCAAGGGACATAAAAAAATTAACATAAATCATAGGAAGCAGAGTTCTAAATATTTGCTAACAGGTAGACCACAAAACCTAGTCACCATGATTGGTTACTTTCTTTCTCTCCTGTCCCACATCGTTCATTGTAAGTCTCATTAGATCTCTCTCCATCCAGATTGCTCCTTTTCTGGCCATCTCTATTACTACCACCTTAGTGAATCTAGGATCACTACAATGGCAGTAGCCACTTAGATTGTCTCCCAGCTTCCAGTGTTAACTGGAGTATTATAATAGTGATCCAGGCTATAAAAAGAAGTAACATATAGATACAGGGAAATGATGTAGAGTAGTATTTAAGAGAATGGATTTTGGAGCCACATGGAGCTTTCAGTTTCAAGCTGGTTACTTCTTTTGTGTCTTTTTTTCCTCCTCTGTAAGATGGGGCTAATAAAATACTTAACTGGAATTGTGTAGATGATTCTGTGATTGAATGAATGTATTTGGAACCCTTAGAATGGTGCCTGTTATTTGTCAATATGGTCATCTATTTAAATATATAGCAAAAAGTGAATCAAAAAATTTTAATGTAATTTTTAATGAAAACATCTAAAAGTGAAACTAAAAGAAAACTTTTATACCTCATTAAATTATACATTCATGCTTCCTACCGGCAGTCAGTGTTATAAATAATTAAGGAGCATTAGAGTTATTCCCTTTAAAATCTGGAATAAAGGATGGTAACTATTGCATTATTCTTCTACACATTTTGCCAATTAAGTAAAATTGAAATAATCAGAATTGAATATTAGAAAGGAAAAAGTAAGATTATTGTATTTAGTGTGACTCTACCTAAAATAAAAAAGAACTGATCAAAACATTTATAACAGGGGGCGCCTGGGTGGCTCAGAGGGTTAAGCCTCTGCCTTCAGCTCAGGTCATGATCTCGGGGTCCTGGGATCGAGCCCCGCATTGGGCTCTCTGCTCAGCGGGGAGCCTGCTTCCTCCTCTCTCTCTCTGCCTGCCACTCTGCCTACTTGTGATCTTTGTCTGTCAAATAAATAAATAAAATCTTTAAAAAAAACATTTATAACAGATTAATTTATAGTATTTAATTTATTTTTATTTTATGTATGTAGTTTAAAGGGTTAATGAAGAAAAGATACCTGTTTCACAGCAGGAACAACAATAACAAATTAGAACTAAGCTTAGTGGAAGATATGTCTGAATATATAAATAAAAGTATAAAGCTTTTCAGTACAAAAAAGAATTTGAGTAAATAAGAACCTTTAAAAATCAGTAAATATTTCTCATTTTTCCCCCCACAGAGGTTAAATTATTTGCCCAATTTGCTTATTTAGTCATTTACCTGGCCATTAAGTGGTAGAGTTGCTATTTAAACCCAGGCCCTCTTTGCTTTTAACATTACTCTGCTACTTTCTGTACTTGGAAGCCGTGGACCTGGGCTGTGAGCCTGTTTCAAGGGGCTGGCTTGTGTATTAGTTAGTACCTTACAGTAGTCCCCCCTTATCTGTGGGGGATGCATTCCTAAACCCTCAGTGGGTTCCTGAAGGCAGATGGTTCCAAACTCTGTGTATACTATGTTTTTTCCTATCCATATATGCCTTTGATAAAGTTTCGTTTATTAATTAGGCACAGTAATAGATGAACAACTAATGATAAAATAGAACAATTATAACATACTGTAATGAGTTAGGTGAATATGATCTCTATCGAAATATGTACATTTTGATGATCTGAGATGATAAAATGCCTGTGTGACGAAGTGAGGTGAATGACCTAGCATTGGTGCTACAGTGTGTTGGGCTACAGTTGACCTCCTGACCATGGTTGGTGGTGGGTAATGAAACTGGAAAATGAAACTATGTTTAAGGGAGGACTACTGTATTATGTAATTTGGCTGATGCTGACAAAATGGAAAAACAACAACAACAACAACAACAACAACGGCTTAAACAAGATAGAAGTAGTCTTTTCTTTCTATCTCACATAAATTCATTTTCTTTCTATCTCACATAAATTCAATCAACAGTTAAGTGGACCAGAACTAGCTTGTAGGTCCAGTGTGCCACACATGGCACACACATGGATGAGCTTGCTTCCGTCCTTTTGTCCTCAATAATGTGGGCTTCAAGATGTATGCTCAAACCATAGCCATAGTTTTTGCATTTTTGTCAGCAGGCATGCAGAAGGGATAAAGAAAGCTGCTGATTTTGAACTTAATCTTTTACATGAGAAATATCATATTTACTTTAGGAATCTAGGATTGTAGCGGAAATTCAGTGCTTCTATTAGAAAGAATGAATGATATGGAGAGGTGGGAGCCAATTAGCAGCTCTGGAGTGAGCGTAAATTTATATTCAGTGTTTGGTGCTTTTGGTTCTAGTAATGGCAAATTAGTTACTTTCTAGAAAAAAACTGTAGCCATTGTGAGTAATCCTTTACTATTGTATGATATAGACTCTACTTGATTTTATTTTGTTCATGGTAAATATATTATATAGCTACCTTTCTCTAAAGGAACAACTGATGTAAAATTTATGGGTACTGATGCAGTCTTGAAACTCTTGGGATTTGGTTACTATATTAGCATGCATGAATTTCACTTGAATTTTTTTTTGTATCTGTTATATCCTGCAGTTTAGTTATTATACTGTTTTTCTTTTTTTAGAGGAATTTTAAAAAATTATTTATTTATTTAACAGAGAGAGAGAGAGAGAGAGCACAAACAGGGGGAGAAAGCACAAGCAGGGGGAGCAGGAAAGGGAGAACCAAACACTTCTCTTCCATTACAGAGAACCTGACGTGGGGCTTGATCCCAGGAGCCTGGGATCATGACCTGAGCCAAAGGCAGATGCTTAATCAACTGAGGCACCCAGGCACCCCTGTACTGTTTTTTTCTTAAGAAGTGAGTTGCAGACTTTTTGGTTTATTTTGTTAAAGAAGGAATCCCTAAAACTAGCCCCAAGGCTAGTCCAAAGATATTGTCAAGTTCAACTATTTATTTGTCAGGTTCTTTTATATAGAGAATCATTAAAATACTCATAAGGGAAATGGAAGTATGGAAATGGATTTTTGAAAAAACTTTACAGAAGGATTCCTTTTTTCATTTTTAAAAATATTTTAAAATATATATTTTTATTTTTTTGCCTCAAAAAGTGACATTTATTCAAAGAAGAAAAAAAAAAAAAAAAGACCAGCTATCCATCCCTTGGCTCCGCTCCCTTGCCCCTCCTGCTCTTTTTCCTCCCTGGTCTGAACCCTGAGTAGACTAGGTAGGAGGACAGCCACTCGGATGAAGTCAGCAGCACTGAGGGGTGTCTCCTCACTGGAGGTGTTGTAGAAGGTCTTGATGTCTCCATCTTACCCACTCTCTTTGATTATTTTCCGCAACTGGCATATATCAGTTCCCATTTAGCACTAGTCGTATTGGTAATTCAGGATATATTTTTTAAGGACATATCTGATTTTTCATGAGTATAGGCAAATATATGGAAGTTCTGATTTTTAAATTGATCAGACCTCACCAATTCCTGTTTGCCCATTAGTTCTCCCTAACAGAGTTTTGTGTTGGTACAGGCCAAAACTTTCATGCTTCCTTTCCATCCATTCCTCTAGTTCCTGGTTGTTAAAATTCTGTCCAGCCTTTAGGGACCATTTCAAATGTGATTTCCTCCATGCAGCCCCTCCAGATGCCAACTGCATGTTTTACTCCCCAGGCTTGGCTTCTGCCTTCCATAGCAAACACAAACTGTTTTCTTTGTTCATTCATTACTTGTGTGCTTGTCTTAACTCCTCTGCCTCCACTTTGCAATCATTTGTAATGATCTCAAGTATAGGGACTTGTATATAAATGGTTCAGTAATTTCTAAAAACTTTTAAAAAAACCTCTGGTGTAGTGTTTTTATATAGTAGTACATACAGAGTAAATATTTGTCAAGTGGATTGAGTGTATTTGGCTTTTATAATTGAGCAGTTCATTTTATGACATTTGAGAGTGTTCTGTCTTTGTGACTTAGCAATCCTTAGTTCTTACTAAGTGGAAAATGGAAGTAGGGATTGAGGAATGAACAGGTGAAATATGAATATAAAAATGTATGAAGATACCTATTTCGGGTAGAACCATTATATTGCCTTTTCCTAAGTTTACAATCTATTATTATTTTTAATCTAAGTTTACAATTTAGTTACATAATAGTTTAATAATTATAGGAGCTGCTCTATGATATTAGTTAATTTAATTTATAGACTGTAACTAGAACCTACCTGTCAAATGAGGCAAAAAAAAGTTATAGTTTTCTCTTCTTAAAACAGAAATTGTGACTAAAAGGAATTGTGATTGTTTTCATTGAGGTGTAATTTATATATCTTTAATGTGTACGGATCTTCAGGGTTCAGTTTGGTAAGTGTTAATAATTGTATATTTTGTGTTCAGGCACCATCCGAAACAAGATATGGGACATTTCTGTCACCCAAATAGTTCTTTGTGCCCCTTCTAGTCACAAAACTTTTAAAGAATGAGTTTAACAGCTGTATAATTGGAGAGTTATGAGAGAACATAAATTAGGAGATGGAATAAAATCTATACCACCTGGTTATGATTAATTTTGTTGTTTTTTATATGTAGTTTACTTCAGTTGCTGGTTAGTAGTTGGTCTGGTGTTACTACTGTTGAGGTCACTGGAATGGAGATGTTAATGTTGTATACCATAATTCTTTTGATGACAAACTTGCTTTTTTATTCTTCCTTTGTTCCATTTTACTTACCTACAGTGGTAGTGGAATTGTTCTTTCAACTAGAATGCAAATGGAAACAGCATTCAAACCATTACCTAACTTTGTCAAACTATACCAATTGTTAACTAATTAGAAGTATTTAGTATTTGAAGATTTATTATTTTTCTTTGCGCTTAATGAACAAAATTTCAGATTGGTAGAGTCAGAGAAAAGAGGGGTAAAAAAGAACTTCTAAATCATATCTATTGTGCCCGATTCTGATTTTTTTTAAATGTAAAAAAGGTTGTAACTTACAGTTAAGTGGAGACTTTGGGATTATTGAGGATTTTTATTAGCCTTGCTGTCCTCTTGCCTGTTACTGCAAAAAATCAAAAGTTGCATTTTTATGACTGTAGCTAAAGGCTAGATATAGCGGTGCCTTTTTAGTTGTGAGCACCTGTTTTCCATGAACTTTCTCTGACTCCCAGGCTGGCACGTTCTGTAGTGAAGAGTCCACGTTTGGGCCACCACTGTGCTTCTCTGACTTCTGGTCTGAGGCTTCTCATCCCGTTGTCCTTGGTCATTGCCAGCCACCTGTATCAGTCAGTCTCTTTCCTTATGCATAGGGTTGAAGAATTAACAGTGGGTAAAAGTTCTCTTTTAGTTCTCAGAAGTTGCTATGAGAATGAGATGATTTAAGTAAACACTTAGGATGGGGATTGACACATTCTAAGCACTTAGAATTGCTGGGATTTATCATTGTTTTCATCGTCATTACCATATTTGATTAATGACCAATTTTAATTTAATTGCAGCTGGCTGGGAAGAAAAGTCTTAAAAAACAAAACAAAACAGTGTGAGGGACCTTAATGATCTTAACTTCAGAGGAAATTAATGTTTTTAAAAACAGAACAATTTAATTACACCTGCAAGATTCCGTCAGCAGAGGTTGCTAGAAGCTCTGTTCCAAAATCCAGTCAATGTGTTCCTGACCATTTCCAAGCTGCAAATCTTTGAAGGCCTTCATTCTTTAGAAGGACACTAGGGGGCAATAGAGATATTTTGGCTTTTGGCAAAAATCCATTTTATTCAACTGTCTCCTGTCTACTGTGGAAGGGAAAAAAAGAGGAATCTTATAAACAATGTCTTCTATAAATTGGAACAAGTGAGGTTTAGGTTGAGATTAATGCTGGAATAATTATTTTTTAAAAAAGAATAATGCAGAAAAATTATGAAATATTCTTTTGTGATTTGATGGTATTTACAGGATTTTTTTTGTATCTTTAAGTTTTTTAAGTCAGTAACTGTATGATAAAGCTTTATGGCAGGAATATTAAGGATAGCTTCTTTATAATTTATGATTTGTTTGTAAGCTCAAATAAAAAAGTTTATATTTCTCTGATCACGAGAATAATCCAAACTTTTAAAAACACATATCAGATCTTGTCGCTTCCCTGCTTCCCTTGTCACTTTCCTGTCAGTAATCCCTCCAATTTCTTCCTGTCCCAATGTTAAGAAATCCCTAGTTCCCTGCTGTGACCTCTAAGGCCTGCATGACTTGGCCTCTTCACCTCTTTCTGACTTCATCGCCTTCCGCTCCCTGTCTTGCTCATGCCTCTCTACCCACAGTGACCTTCCTGCTTTTCTTCTTAGCAACCATGCTTCTTCCCTCACAGAGCTTTTCTCTTTACTCTTTCCTATACAGGAAATAGGTCTCAGAGCTTTAGATGACTCCCTCTTTTCATCTGGGTCTTTGTGGAAGTGTTACCTCTTTGACCACCTTCTATAAGTACCTCCACTTGCTCTATTGCACTGTTTTTGTCTGACATTGTTTTATGGTAGTTACCATTATTTGACATCTCTTGTTTATTAGCTTGTTGTCTTTCTCCTCACAGTAATACAAGTTCCATGAGGGGAGTTATAGTGTCTCTTTTATTGCTCTATCCCCAGTGGCTTGACTGGTTCCTGGCACATAGTAGGTGCTCAAGGAATATTGTTCAATGAATGGCCATCCTTGGCTGTGGTCAGAGGTACTCTCTAGCCCCTAAACATTTCACTGAAGCAAAGCTAGCTTCTGATATAGTCGTAATTATCCTTTAGAAGCTCCGGAATCAATACCTACCCTCCCATTTTCAGGCTAGTCCTGCCACAATTCCTTTGTTAAAAGGCTGCAGTTCCCTTTTAAGCTCCCTTTGCCAGGTAGGCTTTTGTATCCTCTCAGGTGGCCGCCAGGAACAATCACTTGTGTGTGTCCTTTCTGCCTTTGAGCAGTGCCCCCCCCAACAAATATTTTGTGTGATTGTCATGTGAATGACACTGCTAGCATAAATTGTTTTCTTTATTTGCAGTAGTTAGCGTGTAGTGATGAAGATGGACTATTTTTTTTTAAAGATTTATTAGAGAGTGTGTGCAGCTGTGTATGTGCAAGCTTGTGGGGGGAGAGAGAGGGAATCTCAAGCAGACTCCCTGCAAAGCCGGACTCGGGGCTTGATCTCACTACCCTGAGATCATGACACAAGCCAAAATCAAGAGTTGGGACGTGTTGCCAACTGAGCCATCCACGTGCCCCCAAAGGTGGACTAGTTTGTACAAATAATACAAAGCATAATTTAAGTGCAGTGAGGAAGGCAAGAGGGTACTTTTTATCTGACTGATTGTAGTCTGCATAATTACAAGTTATTTTAAATGTAAGTATATTTACTCTGGTAAATTTCTGTCTTTATGATGTATATACTATATAGTAAGTTGCAAATCTTGCAGATGTAAATTGTTATTAAGTCTATGGAAATGATGTTAAGGATGCCCTTTGCTCTACCCAAAACCATTTTCAAATGAGGATTTATTTGAGTTACACCAGTTCTTAAGTGAAAAAAGGAAAATTGACAAGGGCAGTAAATGATTTGAGTATCATAGGAGCCTGATATTAAGAGCCTTTGAGGGGTGCCTGGGTGGCTCAGTGGGTTAAGCGTCTGCCTTCGGCTCGGCTCATGATCCCGGAGTTCTGGGATCGAGCCCCACATCGGGCTCTCTGCTTGGTGGGGAGCCTACTTCCTCCTCTCTCTCTCTCTCTCTGCCTACTTGTGATCTCTGTCTGTCAAATAAATACAATAAAATCTTAAAAAAAAAAAAGAGACTTTGAGAAAATTGATGAAGACCTTGACTATTTTTTGCAAAAACAGTCCTTTTAATAATCCTTGCCACAATCAGTCCTATAGAGTCTTTATGCCATTTTATATTGTCAAAAATTTCGTTGGAAAAATGATCCCTTCCACCTCCACCCCATTCTCTCTCTGCTCAAAACACTGCTATTCCCCCCCCCATACTTTATGTTTTTTTGATCCTAGTTTCAGGGAATTGAATTATTCATTCTTCATAGTTCTGTTTATACTGTTGTAATTGACCCGTAAAAAAATACTGTTGCAATTGGGTCTTCCAAAGTCCTTCACTTGTTATTATTTATCTGTATGGAATTTATTTTAAGTGGAATTTTTAATCTTTTGTTTTCATTTCACTTTTCTTTCTAGATCCTAACATCGTCCTACATATCCCTCATCTTGTGGCTCTGTTTCCTTTTACCTTGAAGCTTTTTTAAAAAAACTTTATTCAGTGTAACTTTCCCCCATTTCTTATTTCAGTTTGTTATTTTACTATTTTATTTTTAAAATATATTATCTTTAAGTAATCTTTGTTCCCAACCTGAGGCTTGAACTTATAACCCCAAGATAAAGAGTCATACGCTCTGTCCACTGAACCAACCAGGCACCACACTCAGTTTGTTATTTAAAAATTTTGCTTTGCATGTCCACAATAGCCAAACCATGGAAAAGAGCCTAGATGTCCATTGACAGATGAACAGATAGAGATGTGGTATCTATATACAATGGAATATTATGCAGCCATCAAAGAAACATGAAATCTTGCCATTTGCAATGACATGGATGGAATTAGAGGGGATTATGCTGAGGGGAATAAGTCAGTCAGAGAAAGGTAATTATCATATGATCTCCCTGATATGAGGAGTTTGAGAAACAAGACAGAAGATCATAGGGGAAGGAAGGAAAAAAATGAAACAAGGCAAAACCAGAGAGGGAGACAAACCATAAGAGACTTTTAATCTCAGGAAACTGAGGTTTTCTGGACTGAAAGAAGTGGGAGGGATGGGGTGGCTGGGTGATGGACATTGTGGGGGTATGTGCGATGGTGAGCACTGTGAATTGTGTAAGACTGATGATTCACAGACCTGTATCCTGAAGCAAAATAACATATTATATGTTAAAAAAAATAAAGAACAGAAGGGGTTAGTGTAATAGAAGTTTATAGTTTCTTCTTTGTTGGAAAAAAACATTTTGCTTTGAGTTGCTTTATTGATAGATTTTAGTTTTTCTTCTGCCTTTCCAACTGTAAGTATTTTTTTTGTTGTTGTTGTAACTTTTTAAAGATTTTATTTATTTATTTAACAGAGAGAGAGAGAGCAGTAACACAAGCTGGGGGAGTGGGAGAAGGAGAAACAAGGCCTCTTGCGGAGAGTCCTGTGTGGGGCTAGATCCCAGGACCCTAGACCCCAGGACCCTTCCTTCTCTCTGCCGCCCCACAACTATAAGTATTCTTAAGAATGAGGGTTATGGGGGCGCCTGGGTAGCTCAGTGGGTTAAGCCTCTGCCTTCGGCTCAGTTCTTGATCTCAGGGTCCTGGGATAGAGCCCTGCATCTGGCCTGCTGCTCGGTGGGGAGCCTGCTTCCTCCTCTCTCTCTCCCTGCCTGCCTCTCTGCCTATTTGTGATCTCTGTCTGTCAAATAAATAAATAACTTCTTAAAAAAAAAATGAGGGTTATGTAACTAGTTTTTGCACTATACTGAATGTTATAGAAGACAGTTACAGAAAATGTACATCACTTTCTTAGTTTAATCGGTATAAAAACAGTATTTGAAAATAAAACAGCTCCTTTGGTCTTTCACCCTTCCTGTTTACATGAGGAAAAGTGCGAGTTTTGCCTGTGTCAGTTTTGAGAAAGATTTCTCAATGCTTGAATCTTAAAATTTTAAGAAGTGTCATTATAAAGAATTTCTAGAAAATCAGGACTATCTACCAAAATTGATACAATTTGTCTTTTAATGGAATTATGTACTTTCTTGTTTCCATGATTGTAAAGTTTGCATTTGAATAAATTTTATATTTTTAAGTACCAAATTGATAGGATGGCATGTAAGTACATATTGAAGTAGCTCCAACAGAGCTTACTTTCTTTATTCTTCTATAGACCTTGATCCTTATTTGAAAAGACATTTTGTTTATACTATTTGTGCTGAGTGCTAGCAGTGTGGCAAATTGTGAATTTGAAATAAGACCAAGACCACCACTTTGACTCACATAGCCTATCAGGCAGCTGTTGGTTGGTAATGTTGCCATTTTGCTACTGAGCTGGATCAGAATCAGGGAGTCTTTATTCAGTTTCACATTCCAAGAGCCTTGCAGAGTATAAACGGGAATTAACTGTTTTTTGTTTGTTTGTTTGTTTCTTTAAATAAATGAAGAAGTTGGTGGCACAGCCTTGGTTTTTTTTTACTGTCATAAAAAGGGATGCTTCAACAAACCAGGAATTCACTGTTAAGCCACAGTTTTCTGTCTCTGCAGTCTCCTTTTGTTTGATTTATGATAAATAAAAAAGCAGATGCTCAAATCTAGAACCAAATATTACTGACAGTGGGTACTTCATGAAGCAATGTCCTAAGCACTGAAGATGAAATAATTCCTTTCATCCTCCTGGTACTGTTTTCCTCTGTTGACAGATAAGGAAACTGATACTCAGAGCTGCTAAGTAACTTTCCCAGGGCCACCTAGTAATAAATGTTGGAGCCAGCTTTTGTATGTAGGGAATCTGCTCCAGAATCCTTGTGCTTAACCATTACACTCTTCTACCTCTGGTTGTAACCCATCCTGCTTCTCAAGTCACCTCTTGCCCCTCTCCTCCACCTACTCATGCCCCATCCATATAAACTATGAACAGTCTTTGCATATGACTGACTCTTTCGTGCATTCCAGTGTGCTCTTCCTTCTCTCTGGATGGTGGCCAACACTTAGTAAGTACTACTCCAATCACTTGGCAGGCTTTGTAAGCATTGGCCCTTGTCGGGTGTGTTGTGACAGATCTGTCTCCTTCATCAGGGAAGAGCCTTTTCAGTTTTTTTTTTTTTTTTTAAGATTGTATTTTTTTATTTGACAGAAATCACAAGTAGGCAGAGATGCAGGTAGAGAGAGATGGGGGGGGCAGACTCCCCGCTGAGCAGAGAGCCCGATGCGGGGCTCGATCCTGGGACCCTGGGATCATGACCTGAGCTGAAGGCAGAGGCTTAACCACTGAGTCACCCAGGCGCCTGAACCTTTTCGGTCTTAAGGATCTAGCTTTTCTTCTTGTGAAAGGGGAACGTTTTCTTTTTGTAAAAACCTTCATTGACCCACAAAAATAGAGTTGAATACCTCCTTCTTTATGTGTTAGTTACATTCCTCTATTGTTTTATATTATAACAGCTTATTGAGATATAATTCATATGTACTAAATTTCACAATTTGCAGGTATACAATTCAGTGAGTGTTAGTATAATCATGGAGTTGTGTAACCATCACTACCGTCTAATTTTATGACATTTTCCTCCTCCCTCAAAGAAACCTTGCACTCTTTAACTTTTACTTCCTCTTCTCTCATCATTACCCTACCCCTAATTCCTGGCAATCACTAATCTACTTTCTGTTTCTGTGGATTTGTTCTGGACATTTCATACTACTGGAATAATACAGTAAGTGTTCTTTTCATTGATTTCTTTCACATAGCATAATGTTTTCAAGGTTCATGTTTCAAGGTTCGTGTTTAGCTCTTTTGAATACCTCATTCCTTTTTATTGCCAGTATTGTCAGACAGTGGAATGTTGTGTGACATACAATTCACTGCGTTTTTTAAAATTTTTATTTTATTTTATTTTTTTAAAGATTTTATTTATTTATTTGACAGACAGAGGTCACAAGTAGGCAAGAGAAGCAGGCAGGGAGAGAGAGGAGGAAACAGGCTTTCCTCGGAGCAGAGAGCCCGATGTGGGGCTCAATCCCAGGACCCTGGGATCATGACCTGAGCCGAAAGCAGAGGCTTTAACCCACTGAGTCACCCAGGCATCCCACTGTGTTTTGTTTTTTTTTTTAAATTCATTCATTAGTTGATGGACATTACCTATGAACATTTGTGTAGAAGTTTTTGTATGGATGCATATTATGGTTTGGGGGGTTTATATCTAGGAATGGAATTACTAAGTCATATGATAATTGTGTTTAATATTTTGAGGAACTGGTTTTTAAGCTAGCTATACCATTGAAAATCCCACGAGTAGTCTTACGAGGATTCAGTTTTTCACATCTTCACCAATGCATGTTGTTGTTTATCTTTATGATTATAGCTGTCCTAGGGAGTGTGAAGTGGTATCTCATTGTAGTTTTGATCTGCGTTTCTCTAAAGAACAGTGATGTTGAGCATTATTTCATGTGCTTATTGGCCATTTGTATATCTTCTCTGGAGGAATGTCTCTTCAGATTTTTTTCCTGTTTCAGTTGACTTATTTGTCTACTGTTGAGTTATCAGGATTCTTTATATATTCTGGACATAAGTCCCTTATCAGGCACACAATTTCCAAATATTTTCTCTCATTCTGAGTTGTCCATCACCTTCTTGATGGTGTACTTTGAAGTATAGTAACTTGAAATTTTGATGAAATCCAGTTTATTTTTTCTGTTGTTGTTTGTGCTTTTCGTGTCATATCTAAGAAGCCCAACTCAAGATCATGAAGATTTACTCCTGTTTTTTTCTAAGAGTTTTATAGTTTTAATTCTTACATGTTGCTGTTTGATACATTTTGAGTTCATTTTTGTGTATGATTTACCTAGGGCCGCCTTCTGTTATTGTCACAACCATGATAAAATGATAATTGTGATACAGTTGTTTGTTTACAAGTGTGTACTTTTCATAGCTTCTGAGTTCATGAAGACAATGCCCATGTCTTCCTTATTTTGGGATTCTTAGTGTTTATTAGATATGGCTTTTAGTCTGCCTGTGGCTTCAAATATTTTATCTTGAAAGTACACAGAAGGGGCGCCTGGGTGGCTCAGTGGGTTAAGCTGCTGCCTTCGGCTCAGGTCATGATCTCAGAGTCCTGGGATTGAGTCCCACATCGGGCTCTCTGCTCAGCAGGGAGCCTGCTTCCCTCTCTCTCTCTGCCAGCCTCTCTACCTACCTGTGATCTCTCTCTGTCAAATAAATAAATAAAATCTAAAAAAAAAAAAGAAGTACACAGAAAAATTTGAAGAGTAGTTACAAATTGTGAATAATTGATAGATATGTCCCTGTGTTTCAGAG